>NC_133540.1:54207500-54832500 GCF_048773025.1 Camelus bactrianus
TATGAATTTAAAATTAAATTACATTTAATATCATTCAGCATGATTGAAGTATACAAAACAACTATAAAAAACATATTAACTGAATAGGGCCTACTACTTAAATGTTCAACCAATAGTTACACAGGGCCTCTGGCTCTAGAAGGCCCCACTTTTGGGGTTTAATGTTCTGTGGCAGTCATCTTGAAATTCTTAATTTTATTTTTAAATTCCTAAGTGAAGTATTTGGTAAGTGAGGATCCATGAGGCAACGAATCATGCACCAGGTGCCTGGGATCTCAGCTCATGTGCCATAGCTCATCCTGCCACTCTCCATTTCCCTAGAATGGATTCTTCACCACCTGCTCCCTGTCTCCTGATACTCCAGCTCCACCTGTCCTTTCTCACACCATCTCTCTCCCACAGTAGCTGCTGCTCTCCACTTGGAGTGGCAATTGGGTCCCATCAGCAGATGGGAAAAATCTTCATTTCGTCTTTGCTCTCCACCCCTAGTAGGGGCCTGAGCACAATAAGAGAAGGATTGGGGTCTCCCCATATCTTAAAGCTTCTAGTACAGGGCAAGGTGACAGCTATCCTCTCTCTGGGCTGCAAGCCCCATTGTGTGTTCAGCAGGCAACTCTGCAGGGGCCTCTTGCCCAGCACTGATCTAGGTACCAACCACATCCTGGTGTGGAGGGTGCAATCTCCTGTAGGTCACCCAGTGGATATGAGCTAGGGTGGCAGCCTGTGACAAGAAGATGCTGAATTCTCTGCCGCTTCCCAAGGCCACGCATTTTAATTTTTCACCGAACCCTGAAAATTATATGCAGTCAGATATGACTATGAGTATGTATAAATGCCATTAAGCATTTTGAATATATGAAAAGATTTTTCCCTACCAGTATTTTTTGCTCAAATAGTTTTTCACTTACTTGATGATTATTTTTAAGGTTTTTCTGCTTGGCATGTAACCTTTTTATTTTGTGATAAAAATGCTTTCATATAAATTTCATCTTAACTACTTTTAGAATGAAATTTTGAAATTGAAAACAAAGTGCGCACTTTCCTTGCTATGTATAGGTGGAAATATGCAGTCATTTTATTGGTTACTGGGTTTTTCATACAAACAGATATCATATCACTTTTAAGAGAAATATACACAAGGAAGAAGCCACAGTACCAGTTGGGAAAGGGAGCCTCAGGGAATATAAACTTGTCCTCTCAAATAGACATACATGTAGTCTATTAGTTAAGGCCACAATTCCAAACCACCTGAAGACAAAACATTATATCTTTGGTTCTTTTTTATACAAGAACTATGAACTAGCAAATTTAATAATAAGGTGATATAATGGACTTATGCATTATAGTTAATTGGTTACATAAAATCTTAAACTCTCAGTCTCTGTTTCCCTCACAATTCTCCCTCCCTCACCATCATGTAAATCATAAAATGATGCTTAACACAAAATGGAAGGGACAAAAAAATTAAAAAACAAACAAACAAAGGCACACAGAAGAGGAATCGAGGGAAGAATTTATGAAGATAAAGCAAAACTTTGGGGACCGGGGAGGGTAACCTGGCATAAAAAGTGTGTCCTATGCAAACTTAGTCTCCAATTAGAGCACAGATGACAATGTGGTTCTTTATCTTACCTTTTCTCTTATTGGACATCATACAACTCAAGGGTTCTTACAATCTAAGAGACATAAATGCTTGAAAGGCAGTGTCTTCCTCTCATCACCGAAACCAGATGTCTGTAAGGGCAGCTTTCTCATTCACTTCCTGCAAACTCAAAGGATCCCAAGGAGGAACAAGCAATTTAGGCCTACAATGTGTCTGGGGAGGGAGGAAGCTATAAAGGATTAAGCTGTTGGATGAGAGGCTGATACATTCATGAAGTGGGGCTGGAAGAGGAGGACAGAAAAGCACTGATGTGGTGGGGCCCTTAGTGGTCCATGTAGATAGGTTCTCCCTATCTGTGAATCAACAAATGGTTCTCAGGATAGCCTCACCACTCAGAATGATAAAATGTTACCCACTATGGTAGAATTGACATGTGAGGGAATAAAATACAGAATGAACAAACAATCTGCTTATTTCAGGGTAGAACTAATTATTTTTGCTAGTGCAGTGAACTTGGGCAGGACTGAAAAAAAAAATTTGTAGACTTCCATGCTAATAGACCCACAAAGTTTCCAAATGAGGCCATAGGCAGATAAATCAGGAAAATGGGAAGCACTTATGCTTCAGTGGATTACTAATTAATCAATCTTCATTGGATTACTACAAATTTATCTCACCCTTCTCTCTCTCTCTCTCTCTCAACACACACACACACACACACATACACACACACACACACACACGCCTCACCCTAATCACTTTCTCACTAACTTCTATTCAACCTAACAAGCTACAGTCAAGCCTTCATTTCATATTAATTGTACTCAGTTTTTAACAGTACATCAAATACTTTATTGACTATAGCTATTCTTAGGTTTGAATTTTTATTGTTTGATTCTGCCATTTTTCACCTTGGTAATCCCCACTGATCATTCAGGTCTTGAATAAAAGCCTCATTTTTTTCTAGCAACCATTACCTGTTGCCCCACATATGGGTTATACATGCCCTTCACATTCTGCTGTAATTGTTTAGTTATCTCTATGATCATCATGCACCAAACTATTAAATCCTCAGTTTCCTATCTTGTATCTTGTCCTCTTCACTGTTATATTTTCAGTCTACCAAAGAGTGCCTTGCCCAACTAAATGTGTTAAACATTATCTGGCATAAGCTCTTTTGGATGTAACAATATTCTCATCAGAGCTCAAAAATGCCAAGTAAATCTATAATGACGTTTTGAAATACATGTCTTACTACATAACCTGCTAAAGCAATTGAGTGTATGTCCCAAAATCAAAACACCTGAGTTTAAAAATGAGCTCCACCTCTTGCAACTGTGTGATGTTGGGCAACTGGCTTTTCTTTCCATGCCTGAGTCATAATCTGTAAAATGAAAATAAAGATTCTGTACCTCATGACTTTGTTTTGAGAACTGAATGAGATTATGTGTGCAAAGCCCTCAGAACTTCATCTGGCAGTGTTAAATATTACGACTGTGATGTCTGTGAAACAATCTGGGGATTAGAAATTTAAAAAAAAGATGAAAAATACAATCTAAATACATATTTGGAACAAATAATAAATGAGGGAGGTAGATCCAACCAGTTATTCAGATATAAGGAAAATTCTAATGCTATGAAAGAGGTACAATTATACTCTTCCCCAAAAGGTAAGATGAAAAATGTAAGAGAAGCAATTAACACAAAAAATGTAAATGGCCAATAAATGTGTATCAGTGCTTAACTAAGTTCACACAGTGAATTGCTGGCAATGTCTTAATAGAACTCAGGTGTTTTTGTATTCAATCTGTTTTCCATTCTGTTGTGTAATCTTTTCTTCAGTAATTATTCAGACTGTCTACTTGTGGTATACAGCAATAAACTCTGTGCTAGAAACTTTCCTCATAACTTTTGTAAATTGGTTTTGCTTCCCTTCAAAAAATGTTCTTCCTTTTTCCTGTTCCTCTCTCTTTCAATCTCTCTTCTTTCCTTCCTTCCTTTTTTCTTTTCCTTCTTTTCTTTCTCTTCTTTCTCCCTTTCTTTGATTTAAAATATTTGCAAACTCTTGGGAAATTTTTAACAAAGATAGCTTTCATACAATCTACCATAAATGTATACACATTAAAAAATTATGCAATTTTTAAAGATTTGATATGTTGACTATTATTCTGTAAATATAAAGGCTAAAAGTGGTTTATTTATCCACTGTACACAGTGAAGATAGCATGGAATACTGTACTAATCTAATGCAAAAAGTCTTGCATTCAGAAAATTATGCACTCATTCAACCTTAGTAAGTCTTTCTTAATTACATTGCAGAGTTGCATTAAATATGAAAAGCAAGCTTCTCTGGAAATCAGCAAACCTTGTATTGAAACATTCTTTCCCAAGCTTAAAATTGCAATTAGCCATTACTATCTATTACACACAGTAATCCTCATAATTGCTGCTTCTGTTCATTAGTTTCCTTTCTTGGAGCTCCTCTTTACATAATTAACAGTCTGATTTTTGTATATTTAAAATACTAAACAGAAAACTTGGTATCAACAAAACAATATTATTCTCTAATTTAAACAAAGGTACCCTGGCATATTACACTTGCTATAATAAAATACATGGTTTTAAACTATACAAACTGCTGAATGATTTCAAAATGTTAATAGCACTAAAATACATCCAGAAGCCTCAAATTTAGTTGGTATTAAAGTTTTCAAGTGGTGACAAACATAAGGTATATTTAGAATTGATTTTATATATAAATCTCGTTTGTATCCTTAAAATCTTACCTCCCAAATGTAGTCCCAAAATGCAAGGAAACGGCAAATAAACGTAATACGTTAAAATGAAGCTTTAAGAGTAATACTAAACATGTTTTAGTAACATGTTTATTTTATAATATCTAACACTTTATATTTTCCAAAGGAGAGAAATTCCAAATATCTAAACATGTCTCCATAGTTTTTTCTTCTGTAAGTAGATTCCTTCTTATATTAGCAATCTCTGTGCTACATTAGCCATATATACATACATAGTAGCACATTCTGTAAAGGATAAGTCAAAGAGTTTTTAGTGAAACACTGATTAAAATAAGATATGATGGCTATTTCATTATATACACAAAATCAGCAGAAGTAGTGGACAAAGATTGACATTGTTGTTATATTAGCATCTTCCTGCAATAGGTATTTACAGCTCATCCAATGAAAAGGTGGAGCTTGTTTCTTTCCATTGAACACTGACATGTGTGTGACAAGATGTGTCCAATGAAATTCAGTGGGAATGATACTATGCCAGTTTCAACTTCAGGAGTTTTTGTTTTGTTTTGTTTTGTTTTTTTCCCATGCTTTTACTCTCTCTTTCAGAAATCTGATCAGCTGCCTTATGAATAAACCTGGACTAGCTTACTGGTGGGATAAGAGGCATGTGAAACAGATAAACTATCTAAATTGAAGCTATCCTATGAACACCCCCACCCGCACTCATCCCCATCCCCTCATTGACCTAACAGCTGACAACACACTAATAAACCAAACTCCAAGCAGAAGAACTGCCTAGTTGAGTCTAATTCAAATTGCCAACCCACGAAATTGTGAGCTAAATAAAAATTTGTTGTTTTAAGATCTTATGTTTGAAATGATTTGTTATGAAGCAAAATGTAAGCAATACATTAGTTAATATAATAAACAAAAAGGGATATTAAGATGGATGGTATTTGGAACAATGTATGAAGTTTCCTTTCATGATTGAATTACATTCCAGTAACAAAATTTTTAAAAATAATATATACTTTGGATAATTGGCACATTTACATAAACACATTACATACACAGGTACAAACAGATTCTTAAAAATTACACCAGATAGACTGGGGGTAGTTTGCATAATCCCTGCATCCTGATGTTATACTTTTGTGAAGTCTTCTCCCCTTGAGAGGGCATGGTCTGTGACTAGCTTCTAATAGACTAATGGCAATGGTAAAAGGATGTCACGTCTATTATTTCATTACATTATATAATCAGCTTTCTTGCTAACTCTGTAAACTCTAATTCCATAGCTGTTTTTGAATAATAATTGGACCCTGTTGTGAAGCCCATGGGACAGGAAGCTGAAGGTGGACTTCAAATGATAGCCATGAAGAAACCAGAGGTCTCAGTCATATACTTATAAGGAAATAAATCCTGCCAAAAACCAAAGTAAACTTGGAAGAAGATTCTTTCCTGGTCAAGCCTCTAGATGAAATTGCAGTTGAACTGATATCCTAGAGACAGCCTTGTGAGACCCTGAGCAGAGGACCTAGTTAAACTCTATCCAGAATTCTGACCCAAAGTAACTGTGAGATAGTAAACGTGTGTTATTTCAAGCTACTAAGTTTGTGGTAATTTGTTGTACAACAATAGACAACTAATGTGTTGAAGATGCACCTTGGTTTCATCTTGCTGCTTATAATAAATTGCAAGAGGAAAAATATAAATTGAGGGGAAAACTGTTAACAAACATGACACAGGATATGATTTTAAAAAATCCGTATTTAGTTGGTAAGATATGTTAAAATAAAAAAATTGACTTCTAAGATATGGAATAGAGATAAGCTTTAATAGGCAAGAAATTTAAGATGTAACTTTACAAGTATTTGCTAAAATTTCATAAAGATGAAAAGGTCAAAAGTGTTCAGTCACATAAACAGCCATTTCAAGAGACTAAGGATATATCTCACAGATCTTCTCAATAAAACACTAAGACCTCTCTCTAAAAGCTTAAAAGCATGGTCCTTCAGCCATACAAGCAAAAGGTCAAGGTGGGGAAGGGCTTATCTCAAAAGATTTGTGGGTGTGCTTTTTGCTTAATGAATTGAACCTCAATGAAATCTGTAAGAGATCCACAAAATATCTAAAATGTACTTCAGCTAAGGCATCAACAACTTCTATTATAGGGACAAAGAGAGTATAAAAAGAAAGAAGTCTGCTGGAACCCAAAAATACTACTTCCTGGAAGCCAGCCAATGAAATTATTCAGTTGGGAACACATTCTATCTTCAATGAGAAGGACAGAATGGCTCAGGATGCAGAATCAATAGCCCAGAGGGTGAAGGCAAAGTCACAGAGAATTACTCCCAGACCTTGAAACACAATCAAGAAATTATTAACATTTTCCTAAGTGGATTTCAGGATTGCTATGCACCAGTGACTTTTTTTTTTTTATTTCCATTTCCTTTTTTTCTGAATGAAAATATCTATATAGCTGGCCCTCCATATCTGCATATTTTGTAAAACTCACGTACACAGAGGGTCAACTGAATTCATTGTATTATGGCATACATCTTATATAAGGGATTTGAGCAGCCATGGATTTTGGTATCCACGGGGGTTCCCAGAACCAATTTTCACACAGACACCAAGGAACAGCTGGAGTTGCAGCTGTTTTTGTATGTCTGCCCAATATTGTATGTTTTGAGTGTTAACTTGTCTATTTAGTATGTGCATATTGGTAGATCAAGAGGAACTATGCCTATAGGCCCTCATCCACACCTGGAGCTTATTTAGATTCTGAAATCTGAGCAGATTCTGTAATGGGATGAGACACTGGGAACCATGCGAAAGGGTGAAGGTACCTTGCATGTGGGAGGAACAGAAATAATTGGAAATCAGAGGAAAGAATGTGCTGGACAGATCTGGGTTGGCCACCTTTATAATCCCTGCCTCCTGATGTCCACACCCTTGTTTAGCATCTTCCTATTGAGTGAGCATTATTTATGATGTGTTTCTAACTGATAAACAGTGACAAAAGTGAAAGATGTTATTTCTGCGATTACGTGACATCATATAAGACTGTCTTGCTAGCAGACTCATGCTAGACTCTACCTCTAACTCACTTTGAACAAGTAAGCAGCCCTTTTCAGAGGCCCAGATGGCAAGTACCTAAGAACAGTCTTTCGGAGCTGTGGGCGGCCTCCAGGTGACACCCATCAAAAGGCTAGGAACCCCAGGTTTAAAGATGTATGGAAATAGATTATGCTAAAAATGTAAGTAAACTAAGGAATATATTGTTAAATTGCAGCCTTGTGACATTCTAAAAAGAGGAATCAGTTCTGCTGTATTCAAACTCCATACTTCTGGAAATTGTGAGATAATAAGTGTGCTATTTTAAGTTACCAAGTTTGTGTTATTTTACTATGCAGCAATTGGTAACTAATACAAATAGATATTTGACTAATAACAAACATATGTATACTACCTTAGGCTGTTTAATATATGATTGAAAAGCTTCATTCTTCTCCAAGGAAATCAGATTATTTCTTTACAAATCCTTTGAAGTTTTTATTTGTAAGTCAAGTTTTGAAATAATTTTCTTTATAGGAGTAAAAGTATATTGCTTTAAACACAACATAATTTATTTTTTTTTAAATTTCATGCATCTATTTTATAGTTGATGATAGAATTATTATCTCAGTACTAATTACTGAGCTTCCAAATACTGCACATGTGGCTGCTTTAATTTCTGGGAACTGTCTAGTACTTTCACTTAGTTTTCATGGTAAAACAGTTTTTGTCAATATTAGCATATTTGAGAATATTTACTTCCAATAACAACTGTCTTTATATTAATAATACCCTGACTGTTAGTATTCTCTATGTCATGAGCTTTGTCTCCATAGATACTTCACCACTACTGACATCCCTCAACAAAATATTTTTAGTAAATCACATGAAACCCACAGGTCATGGAAGACAGAACTGATAAAAGCTAAGAAAAGGATTTCAAAAGTTAAAGAGTTAAAAGGATTCATGGAAAAAAATTAAAGATATGAGAAGATCAGTAAGAAAGATAGGCCACAAGTATCAATGGTCTTCTCAAAGAAGAGAATTGAAATAACAAAATGTTATATAATACAAAATATTCCAGGAATAAAACAAGTTTTAATCCACCAAAATAAATGGTGAATTGATAAATAGTCCAAAAAAGTTGCTGGATTTCTATAATAATAAAAAACCTGGGTAACATAATCAAGTAAAAACTAAGAGGCTATGTACAGACTTCTTTCCAGGGACATTTAGCACCAGAATACTGTGGAGAAATATCTACATAATGCTTAGAAAATAAATTCTGTTCTGAGAAATGTATATCCATACAAATTGTCCTTTATGTCCAAGTCAAGAAATTGGAATATATGAACATGCAATGGCATAGAATTATTGATTTTGTGTTTCTTAAAGCCACTACTAAGAATGAAGTTAACTTAAGAATGAATTTGCCAAAAACTGAAATACTTATGTATATATGTAACAAAATATGTATAAGATCTATATGAAGGAAATTATAAAACTCTGATGAATGAAATCAAGGAAGAACTAAATAAATGGAGAGACATCTCCTGATCAATAATAGGAATTCAATATTGTCAAGATGTCAGTTCTTCCCAGATTAATCTATAGATTCAATATAATCCCAATAAAAATCTGAGCAAATAAATTTATGCATATAACAAGCTGATTCTAAAATTTATGTGGAATGATAAAAGACCCAGAATAGCCAAGTCCATATTGAAGGAGAAGAACAAAATTGGAGGATTGGTGCTACCCAGCTTCAAGACTTATTATATATCTACAGTAATCAAAACAGTGTGGTATTGTTAAAAGATTGGACAAACAGATCAAAGGAACAGAATAAAAAGCCCAGAAATCGATGCTCATTGATTGATTTGTGTATGTTGAACTATCTTTAGTACAGTCAAGTTAAGTACAGTCAACTGACCTTTGACACAGAAATAAAGGTAATATAATAGAGTAAAGATGGACTCTTCAACAAATGATGCTGAAACAACCAACAACCACATGGAAAAAAAGTAATCTAGATACGACCTTATACCCTTCATAAAAATGAACTCAAAATGGATCATAGACCTAAGTATAAAATGAAAATTAAAAATCACCTAGAAGATAACACAGGAGAAAACCTAGATCCCCTTGGGTATGGCAATAACTTGTAAGATACAACAACAAAGGCATGATCCATGAAATAAAGAATTGATAAGCTGGATTTCATTAAAATTAAAAACTTCCACTCTGTCAAAGACAAAGTCAGGACTATGAGAAGAAAAGCCAAAGACTGGGTGAAAATAATTAAAAGCATAAAACTGATAAAGGACAGTTCTCCAAAATATAAAAAGAACTCCTAAAATTCAACAGTAGGAAATCAAACAATCGGATTAAAAGATGGGTCAAAGCTCACAGAGAAAAGAGAGAGCACAAATAAGCAAAATAAGAAAGGAAAATGGAGAAATTATAACCAATAACATAGAAACACAGAATATCATATGAGAATACTATGAACAACTATATGGCAACAAAATGGATAACCTAGAGGAGATGGACAAGTTTCTGGAAACATACAGTCCACCAAGACTAAATCAAGAAGAAGTTGACCACTTGAACAAACCAATCACTAGAAATGAGATCAAATTAGCAATAGAAAACCTCCCTACAAATAAAAGTCCAGGACATGATGGCTTCACTGGGGAATTCTACCAAACATACAAAGAAGAACTCATACTAGTCCTTCTCAAACTCTTCCAGAAGATTGAAAAGGAGGGAATACTCCCAAATTCATTCTATGAAGCAACCATCACCCTAATACCAAAACCAGGCAAAGACACTACCAAAATAGAGAATTACAGACCAATATCACTTAAGAATATAGATGCAAAAATCGTTACCAAAATATTAGCAAATAGAATCCAACAGCACATAAAAAAGATTATACAAAATGATCAATTGGGGTTCATCCCAGGGACACAAAGATGGCTCAACAAACACAAATCAATAAATGTAATGCATCACTTCAACAAGAGAAAGGACAAAAACCACATGATCATCTCAATAGATGCAGAAAAAGCATTTGATAAAATTCAACACCCATTTATGATAAAAACTCTCACCAAAGTGGGTATAGAGGGAACATATCTCAACATAATAAAAGCTAAATATGACACACCTACAGCCAGCATAGAACTTAATGGTGAAAAATTCAAAGCTATCCCACTAAAATCTGGGACAAGACAAGGCTGCCCACTATCACCATTCCTATTCAACATAGTCTTATAAGTCCTAGACAAAGCAATCATGCAAGAGAGAGAAATAAAAGGGATCCAAATTGGAAAAGAAGAGGTAAAATTGTCACTATATGCAGATGATACGATACTATACATAGAAAACCCCAAAAGGTCCACACAAAAACTACTAGAAATAATCAAAGAATTCGGCAAGATAGCAGGTTACAACATTAACGTACAAAACTCAGTTGCATTCCTTTACACTAATGATGAATCAACAGAAAAAGAAAGTAAAGAAACAATCCTCTTTAAAATAGCACCCAAAGTAATAAAATACCTAGGAATAAATCTAACCAAGAAGGTGAAAGACTTATACATGGAGAACTATAAAACACTGATCAAGGAAATGAAAGAAGACTTAAAAAAAATGGAAAGATATTCCATACTCCGGGATTGGAAGAATCAATATTATTAAAATGGTCATACTGCCCAAGACAATCTACAGATTTAATGCAATCCCTATCAAATTACCCAGGACATATTGCACAGAACTAGAACAAATAATAAAATTTACATGGAATCACAAAAGACCCACAATTGCCAAAGCATTACTGAAGAAAAAGAAAGGCTGGAGGAATAATCCTCCCAGACTTCAGACAATACTACAGAGCTACAGTAATCAAGACAGCATGGTATTGGTACAAAAACAGACATATGGACCAATAGAACAGAATAGAGAATCCAGAAATGAACCCACAAACTTTTGGTCAACTAATCTTTGACAAAGGAGGCAAGAACATACAATGGAATAAAGACAGTCTCTTCAACAAATGGTATTGGGAAAACTGGACAGCAGCATGTAAATCAATGAAGCTAGAATACTCCTTTACACCATACACAAAAATCAACTCAAAATGGATCAAAGACTTAAACATAAGACAAGATACAATAAACCTCCTAGAAGAAAACATAGGCAAAACATTATCTCACATATATCTCAAAAATGTTCTCCTAGGGCAGTCTACTCAAGGAATAGAAATAAAAGCAAGAATAAACAAATGGGACCTAATGAAACTTACAGGCTTTTGCACAGCAAAGGAAACCATAAATAAAACAAAACGACAACCTACAGAATGGGAGAATATTTTTGCAAAAGATGAAACTGACAAAGGCTTGATCTCCAGAATATATAAGCAGCTCATACAACTTAATAAGAAAAAAACAAACAACCCAATCCAAAAATGGGCAGAAGACCTAAACAAGCAATTCTCCAAGGAAGAAATACAAATGATCAATAGACACATGAAAAAATGCTCAATATCACTAATTATCAGAGAAATGCAAATCAAAACTACAATGAGGTATCACCTCACACCAGTCTGAATGGCCATCATTCAAAAGTCCACAAATGACAAATGCTGGAGAGGCTGTGGAGAAAAGGGAACCCTCCTACACTGCTGGTGGGAATGCGGTTTGGTGCAGCCACTGTGGAAAACACTATGGGGATTCCTCAAAAGACTAGGAACAGACTTACCATAGGTCCCAGGAATCACACTCCTGGGCGTATACCCAGAAGGAACCCTACTTCAAAATGACACCTGCACCCCAATATTCATAGCAGCACTATTTACAGTAGCTAAGACATGGAAACAGCCTAAATGTCCATCAACCTATGACTGAATAAAGAAGAAGTGGTATATTTATACGATGGAATACTATTCAGCCATAAAACCCGACAACATAACGCCATTTGCAGCAACATGGATGTTCCTGGAGAATGTCATTCTAAGTGAAGTAAGCCAGAAAGAGAAAGAAAAATACCATATGAGATCGCTCATATGTGGAATCTAAAAAAAAAAAAACCATGAATACAAAACAGAAACAGACTTAAAGACATAGAATACAAACTTGTGGTTGCCAAGGGGGCGGGGGGTGGGAAGGGACAGACTGGGAGTTCAAAATGTAGAATAGATAAACAAGATTATACTGTATAGCACAGGGAAATATATACATGATCTTGTGGTAGCTCATGGTGAAAAAGAATGTGACAATGAATATAAGTATGTTCATGTATAACTGAAAAACTGTGCTCTACACCAGAAATTGACACAACATTGTAAACTGATTACAACTCAATAAAATAAAACTAAAAAAAAAAAAAAAAAAAAAAGATGGGTCAAAGACCTTAAAGGATAAAGGACCTTAAACTTGCCAAAGAAGATACATGGAAAAAAATTAAGCATATGAAAAACTGTTTCACATCATAAGTCTTCAAGAAAATGCAAATTAAAACAACAATGAGATACCACTACATACTTATTACAATGACAAAAGTCAGAACCATGTCAACACTAAATGCTGAGTGAGATTGTGGAGCAACAGGAACCTTTCATTTATTGCTGGTGGGAATGCAAAATGGTATATCCACTCTGTAAGATACTTTGGTGGTTTTTCTACAAAATTTTATCAGATGATCCAGCAATCTCACTCCTTGGTATTTATGCAAAGTATATGCATGCAAAATCCACACTTGATGTTTACAGCAGCTTTATCTATAAATGCCAAACCTTGGAAGCAATCAAAATGTCCTTCAGTAGCTGACTGGATAAATAAACTGTGGTGCATGTAGACAATGGAATATTATTCAGTGCTAAAAAGAAAAGAGCTATCAAGCCATAAAAAGACATGAAGAAGTCTTAAATGCATATTAACAAAAAGGAGCCAATCTGAAAAGGCTACATACTGTGTGATTCCAACTATATGACATTCTAGAAAAGGTAAAACTATGGAGACAGTAAAAATATCAGCTGTTGCCAAAGGTTGGAGGGCTTTAAGGAGGGATGAAAAGGCACATCACAGAGGATTTTTACGGCAGTAAATATTCTGTATGATATAATACTGATGAATATATATCATTATACATTAATTTAAATTCATAGAGTACACAACACCTAAAGCAATCCATCAACTATGAATTTTGGGTGATGATATAACAATTTAGGTTCATCAATTTAATAAATTTATCATTCTGGTGGGGAGTATTGGTAATGGGGAGCCGGGGGATGTGAAGGGTCAGTGGATACATGAATAATCTCTGTTCCTTCATTTTAATGCTGCTGTGAATTTAAAACTGCTCTAAAAAAATGAAGTCAATAGAAAAAAGTGAAGCAGAGGAATTTAGAGTTACAAAAATAAATAGGTCAATTAGGATGGAGTGCCTAAATGAAAGGGGTTATAGATTTCCTTTGTATCACTGTGTCATTTTAGAAGTATTTTTTCTCCTCCTCTATGTGCATTGGAGAATTACAAACAAATGTTATAAAGCCATTTCGAGAAATAATTATTTTGCCAAACTGCATTAAATTTAAGGCTATAACTAATTAAAAAAAACAAAAACTAACCAAATGAAACAACATTTGTTCTCTGATTCTAATTTAGGAGCTGAAAGAACAAAGAAAAACTTTGAGCTTCATGGTAGCAGCAAGAAAAATCTTGATAATATGTGTTACAACCATGGAAGGAAGTGTGCCCAGTAACAGATGTGTGGCCATCATATGAAAAACAAAAAAAAAAGATGGAAGAAGGAGTGTTCTGTCAACAGACACTACTAGTAAATTAAGTCTTTAAAACCAAGTCAATATTATTTTGTTATGATGAATTTTATTTTGGAATGCCTCTGTGCAGCTTCCTAAATGATTTGTTTATCATTGTCCTTTTAAATACTTTTTCAGTATGTTTTGGCAAGATATGCTGACTAAAAGATGCATCTGTCCAGTTTTGTCTTGTTTAATTTTTTATTGTGATAAGAACACATAACATGAGATTACACACTTAACAAATCTTTAAGTGCACAATACTGTATTGTTAACTATAGGCACAATGTTTCAGCAGATCTCTAGAACTCATTCATCTTGCATAACTGAAACTTCATAACCTTTGAACGGCAACTCCCCAATTCCCTCTCCTCTCAGCACCTGGCAATCACTACTCTGTCTCTATGAACTTGGCTATTTTAGATACCTCATATAATTGGAGTTATGCAGCATGTATCCTTCTGTGACTGGTTTATTTCATTTAGCATAATATCTTCCAGGTTAGTTCATGTTTTTGCATATGGCAGGATTTTCTTTTTAAGGGCTGAATAATATTCTATTATATATATATACATACATCACACACACACACACACATATACATACATATATATATACCACATTTTCTTTATCTATTCATCTGTCATTGGGTATGTAGGTTGCTTTCATATCTTGACTATTGTTAGTAATGCTGCAATGAGCATGGGAATTCATGTATGTATTTATTGAGGCCTTGATTTAAATTCCATTCGAAATTATATATCCAGTAGAACTGCAAAATTATATGGCAATTCTATTTTTAATTTTTTGAGGAATCACCATACATTTTTTTTCATTGCAGCTGCATTATTTTACATTCCCACCAACAGTGTACAAGGGTTTCAATTTCTCCATATACTTGTCAACACTTGTTATATTTTGGGGGTTTTATTTATTTATTTATTTTTGGCAACAGACAATCTAGCAGTGGTGAAGTGATGAATCATTGGGGGTTTTGATGTACATTTCCCTTATAAGTAATGATTTTAGCAGTTTTTCGTATACCGGTCAATCATTTATATGTCTTCTTTTGTGAAATGTCTATTCAAGATTTTTGCCCATTATTTAATCAGGTTATTTTTTGCTACTGAGTTGTACACTTTCTTTTATATTTTGGATAATAAGCCTATTTTTCAACATAAAGGGGAAACCACTTACTTAAAAATAGCAGAAATAAGCCTGTACACATACATACATATAGTAGATAAGTATATATGCATTCATTTATTCCAAAAGCAACTACCATACTAGTGCATTAAAATTACCTGCCAAAGGTGCAGGTGAAGGCCCAGCTTGGAAGAAGTACTCTGTGAGGATGGTATGCTGTCCTCCAAGAGGTATTAAGATTATTGAATCACAGACCTCTGTCTCTGCATCCTCCGTAGGAAGAAAACATGGATCTGGAAAGCAGAGGTGAACTCTCTGACCATTATATCCAAAGATTCATATCTGGAATCCTGTCCTTGAACTCTGGGCTCTGCAGGGTTGGAGGGTCTCATGCTGAAGGGGATGGTATCTTGGCAGTTTCCAGTACACTGTAAACTATGTAAGCTAGGCTACCACTTGGGTACTTTGGACTCCCATGGTCCAGGGATAAGTAGGTCAGAAGAGAACTCATCACAGTGACAGAGGACACTGATTATGATTAAGAAGAGGTAGAGCTGCTGTCACACACTGGGGCCAAGAGGAATATGTGAGTAACTCAAGTAATCCACATGGACTCCTCTCCCTAATTCCTTGCCTAACTGTGACTATGAATAAGTGCAGCAACTCCAGACTATGAAGAGTATAGTTACAAGGGACACAGGCTCCTCAAGAATTGCTGAGGCCAGCAGAGGCAAGGGGTATTTAGAATGGACAGTGATGAAGGGAGACTTTGTGTACCAACTGTAACCATGAAAACTATTCCAACAATGAGGGCTCTACTGAATCTCAGTAACCACCAATTCTGAGTTTATCCTTAAGAAGAAAGTCAACTGGAACCCTGGAAGAGTGGCTCTCAAACACCTAACATGAATGAAGAAGGGGATATGTCTTGTGCAAGAAAAAGACAATGAAGGTCATGAAGGAATGCTGCTTGGATTTCCCTTCAAGAAAGAACTTGCTACTCAGCTAATAGTACTTCCAGGATTCACCCCAGCATTTGAAGTCCACTGCCTTCTCTTCAGGTATCCCTCAGCCAGGGGTTTTAATACAACAGGAGTTCTAAGCATTGGCTATTTCTAGCCAACATGGCACCCCTCTAACAGGTAATCTTTACTTTGGTTCTTCCCATTGGGTTGACAGATAGACACTGATGTATGAGACTTCAGGTGCAGAAAACTGCTTCAAACACTCTTTCCTTTCACAGTTGCATCTGAATCACATTTGAAGGCTTTCAGAGCCCGTCTATTTCTGTGTCCCTTAATCTTTATCAACAGTTATCCCAAACAAAAGTCATTCACACTTAACAATGACTGTTTCTTAGAGAAAACTACTGACACTTTGGTCTTTGGTACCAAAATATTTGTATCAGGTAGCACTGAGTTTTAATGTATCATCATGTGGTAAACAGTGCCATAATGAGATAAGGCATTGAAAGTAGTTAATTTTCTTCATAGTTTGCAGGAAATGGGTTTACATTATTGCCTGAAAAAAGCTTTTTATTAAGGTAAGTTTTCTATTACATTTTTTTCAGTGTAGTGTTCTAAAACTTTAACTTGTAATAACTTTAAGAAATTTTATTTGAGCTCATTACATTGATTTAAAACAGTGGTTCTTAACCAGGGGAAATTTTTCTCCCAAAGAGCATTTTGCAATGCCTGGAGACATTTCTGGCTGTCACAGCTTCATGTGTGGGTTTTGGGGTCTTTTTTGGGCAGAGGGGGGTTGAGGGCTGCTACTAATACCTAGTGGATAGAGACCAGGGATGTTGCTAAATATATTACAGTATACAGCACAGACTTTGTCAATAAAGAATTACCCAGCCTAAAATACCAAGAATGCCAAATTTGAGAAATTCTGATTCAAAGGAATAATTTTCCATTTATCATCAACTGGTAATATAAATGTATTTTATTTATTCAAAAATATAAAGTATATTTCAACCAGACTTACTAATTAAATAGTTGATCAACTTAATAAAATAAACTACTCAATCTATTTAGAACACAGACTTAGGTGAGTATATTTTATTCAAAAAGTTAAAAGTGAGAGAAGTGACAGAAATGAGAAAATGTAACAGAAGTCAAATTCAAGCAAATAAATGAAATGACTTCGGAACTGTCAAAAATTCTGTTTTGACTTCGGTATTAATGAAGCCCATGTTTTTAAGATATCAGTTTTCTTCAAAACACCTAGGGCTCAATTGTCTTCACTGTAGCTTTACCCAATCAAATACAAGAAATTTTCTACTTACATTTTTAAAAGAACTAGAAGTTAAGAATTCCATTCTGTTAAGAAATCAATGAAAATCGGCAAATTTAGATTCTTTTAATGCATTCATCATAAATACAACTAAAATTATGTATCATACTTTTGAAATATTAAATCCTTACATATATTAGCAATAATAGTTGTAAATAAGAAATATTGTTATTTTTAAATAAAATTTGAAAGACTGATTTGTGGATAACTTAATTATAATGGAATATTTTATAGAAAGAAAACACTGTGAACATTAAAATAGGCTAAATATATTTAAAAATTGTGAGATTCATTTTTTCAGAAATCATTTCTTCAGTGTGTTCATGTTCAATTATTCTCACAGAAAAAAGATAAAATTTAATATTCATGAACAGATCTAAAACTATAATGTTTAAACTACAAAGATCTTTAGAACTGATTAAATTCTATACATAACTCTTGAGATCAAGAAAGGAAAATGCAAAAGCACTTCAATTATGTATCAATATCACCACTATCATCTCAGTAAAAAAAGATAATTACAATAATTAAATTCCAAAGTCAAATGAACAGCAATAGGAATGGAGAAATTTGTAAATCTCTGATTTAGCTAAGCAGTTAGTTAAAATGACTTTCAAATAAATTTGTCAGTGTTCTGCCTAACTGTATTGTCACCTAAAATAATCATGAGAAGGAAGATACAAAAGTTGAACTTTTTTTTTTTTTTAATGTCCCAGATTACTTTCTAGGTAGTCTCCTTGAACTTTTTCCCATGGTCATTGCTAATCAGATAATTCATTATTGAAATGAAGCTCTGAAAAGTTTACAAGTAATACATTTCAATTTTTCTCGAGTGCCCAAATCCATTAATTCATTTAATTAGAAGTAAGAGGCATTGATTTTTGCAGCAACAATTTACATTAAAAGTAATGCACTTTTCAGTAATCAGAGACACTGAGCCACCACAGTCAATGGCTCATTACTCAAATACTGTAAAGGAGCATAGAATGGGATAATTAATAATTATGGCTTCAAATGACATTTTTCCTAGATTAACAAGTAATATAAAGGATTACATTGAACTAAATCTGTGACAACTCTAATTTCAAATATTAAATGTTCAAAAATATAAAATATTACAATATAAATAATAAATAATTTCTGGGATTTCTTTGAAAGTATAAAAAGAAATTGCACCACTTATTATCAGATAATATACTATTATGCAAAGGGATGTCTAAAATCACAAATCTAAGTTGTCATATATGTTTCTACATTTCCCCTGAGATATCCTTCACCAAATATCACTTCTATCTAATTAGGTTTTGGAGCTGGATATATATCACAATATCCAACAGAAATCATAAAACAAATATATATAAAGTAGAGATGAAAACTTCACAGATATAGACATGATACTTATCAGAATATGAATGGAAAAAAATTTCACTCTTACTTTTTAAAAGCACATTCTAGTACTTACATATGTAGCTTTTAGCAATAGCTGTTGTAATGAGTCTATTAGCATGAACTTAATCCTTAAATACAAAATTTTTCTTATAAAAATACCATCTGGGAGAAATGAATCTGATGACAATCTCCTTTAGAGAAATGTCTGATTACATCATTTCACCAGGACAACGTGCACTGTCATTCAGTCACCGAATCCGTCTGTCACTGGAAGGCGGGATGGCACAGTGGACACCTAAGCAACTTAATGGTTGCTTCATAGCCACTTTCATGTTTTACAGATGTTTGATTATTCATACTTTCTTCAAAGGGGGAAAAAGCTAGGTTCTTTGATTGCTTTGTAAAAATCAAATTGGGAGTATTCTACCTTTGCTAACAGGTCATCTCAATATTTAGTCAGTTGATATACTGTACCATCAAATGATCATTGTCAAGAATAGCTGACTATTAAAAAAAGTTTACAGATCATGGACCTATACCGCTCATTGTCTTTTATGTATTAAATATCTGATATTTAAAATTAAACATAATTTCAGGTCCAATCAATATTCAATATTAGATCATACCAGATTTTTGATATCATTCAAAACTGTATAGTGCATTATAGGTTCTCTTACAACATTCAGCTTTCATTTGAAGTACCTATAGCAGTCATGATTTTATATGTATTTGCATGAATATTTTATCAGTAATTTTTGGTCTAACAGTATTTTAAGCTTATAAATATAGGAACTGTATTTACTATTTGATAATTTATCTTCCCCTATCACTTAACATAATGACTAACACATGGTAAGTTCTCAGCAAATAAAAGAGCTGTAAACAGTTGAATGGCTCAAATCCAACAACTCTCATAAATTTCTAGAGGGCACATTTTTTAGAGTCCTCACAACAACTCCTAGACCATATATGTAAATACTAGATCAACAATGAATTTTTATGTGCTCAACATAATAAAGTTGCATTCAGTTACATACATGAGGTTACTATGCCATCATCATCTCTCTGTCTATCATTATCGTAAATAGATGAGCCTTAAGTCATCGCATTTCACTGGTAAAGATAATTACTGAATTAAATTCTTAAAACAATCCTAAATACATTGGCTTTCTTTTTTTCACTTATTCTTTATAGCTATCTTCCTTTTGGTTGACATTTTTACATGTCTTCAGCAGATATTTATCAAGTAAGCACTCTGTGCTCAAACACTGTGGTAGGTAGAGCTTTGCTACCATTATTGAAGAAAATAAACAGATACCTATTCCTGTGAAGTAGAAATTCTATAAGAAGCTCTAAAATATTAAAATGTATGACTTTCATTTACATAAAAATTGCTGAAGGACTCTCATCATAAACATATACATCTGCTCTGAATATGATACATGAAAATACACACAGTAATCAGTATGCTAACTAAACAGTGCTCAGAGATTGAATTTATTGATAGGTAGATTTTATTCTGTTATTGTTGTTGATAGGCATGTCATTTGCAAAACAATGTAATTAAATGTTTTATTTAATGACTTCTGAGATTATTTAGGTAATGTACTAATCTTAACATTGTCAGAATTCTAATGGCATATATCCTATGCTAAATTTGGTAAAATTGCATATATTAAAGTTGAAGACTATGTATAATATTACTTAAATTATACAATTAATGATATTTTCAATGAAATATTTCTCATGTAAATTACAAAGTTACTAAATGTGGTTAACCTATAGCCATTCATTCATCTAATCATTCATATATTCATACATTCAAAAATAATAAGTATCATCTATGAATCAGACATTGTCCCTGAAATGAAAAAAGGAGAAAACTGCAATGTGCACAGCCTTAAAGACCTTAGAATAAAATGAGAACGAGTGAAATAAGAGGGTGATAAAATCTTGGGAAGATACATATTTGCAATAATATCATCTACATACTATGTTTGACATCTACAATATCATAGGCAGCACTTTCATCAATCACTGAATGTAATTACTTTGCAAAAGTCTTGATTTGTTCATTCTTTGATAAATATTAGTTGAAGTTCTATTGGGGAGGCAGACATTATACTTTAAGATCTTGTTAAAATGGTGAACAAGTTAAAAAGGTCCATATGCTTATGATATTTCAATTCTCTTTCAGAAAAGAAAAAGTAAATAGTAAATCTATTAAAAAGTAAAATAATTAAATTGTGATAATTTTAATACACAGTCATCAGAAAGGTGATGATAGTTGACTGGTACAAGCTAAACATCTAATTTTTTTTAATATATGTAAAGGGTATACTTTACCTTCCAGAAGTACATGGACAAAGCATTTCTCTTGGGTGAACTAAGCCAACAAGACCTTAGACCTGGTTCTTAAAGGCTACAACTTCCAGGAAAATAATCTTGTTTTTATCAAGAACAGATTTTATATACCTGCTAGGTCTCCCTCTGTAGACACTGGTCTCATGACTCCTTGACCACCGGGGAAAACAACTGATGATAACCATAACAATTTCTAAATCTTATGACAAAAGTTATATACCAGTCATTTTCACAGGGTTAAATTTTCAGTTTTATCATCTTCCTCAGTGGCCCAGCCTTTCCCTCACAAGAAGCCAATAATACCTGCTCTAATGAGGAAAACCACAGGTGTTATAAAAGAGATTGAAAAACTTAACCCTGTATTATTTTAATGTAGTATTTATTAAGTACAAAATGCATGCCACATACTTATGTGTTAAATCATACTAAAAAAAACATAAATATAATACTCCCAATCTCCAAACTAGCATGAGAATTAAAATAGCATCTACCAAATTACAGACCCTCTTTTTCACACTGAAGTACAATTTTTTTTTTCACTTTAGTGTTTGCTATTCCCATACTTTTTAAAGTGTAACTTTGTCATTTATAGTTTGTGTCAAAAAAACCAAAATACTGTTTAGTTTTGCTGTATTTGTGCCATATAATGGTATCATATTGTATACAATCTTCTGGGCTATTCTTTTTATAATACATCTGAATACTTCCAACATATATCTAAATTGCTGGGTATAACAGATGTTTATTTTAACAAATGCATAATATTCTACCATGTAAACATTCCATAATCTATTTATTTATTCTTCTCAAAATGGAAGGTTCTTGATTTCTTTTTTTGCTTTATTTTCATTCCTAAGAACAGTCTTTCAGACATCTCTCATATATAAACTTGAGCTTTTTAAGGTACTTAGGGATAGGATTACTTCTCATACAGATATACACTGCTCAACTTTAAAGATAATGTCAACTTATTTTCCAAATAATTTGTACCAATATAGAAACACACCATCCACATATTAGTATTGCCATTGCTCTATATATTTTTTCTCCCACTTGAGCTGTGAGATTAAAAGTGATTGGCCCTAGGTCTCATCCACTTAAAATTTAACGTCATTGGCTCTTATATGAAGGAAAAATAAAGATGAAGTGAATGGATAAAATATAAAGAGATGAAAAAGTGCAGAAGTTAAGAATCAAGTAAGTTACAATCAATTACTATTAAATCTAATAAGATTTAATCAAGGTTGCTATCATCCAAAATATAAAAATGACAAACAAGTCTTTATGATAATTAAAACACCAGAAAATACCATATATCTGACATACATTTAAAAAATTTTCTCCTAGAAGAAATAAAAGCAAGAATAAACAAATGGGACCTAATGAAACTTACAAGCTTCTGCACAGCAAAGGAAACCAGAAATAAAACAAGAAGAAAACCTACGGAATGGGAGAAAATTTTTGCAAGTGAAACCGGCAAAGGCTTGATCTCCAGAATATATAAGCAGCTCATACGACTCAATAAGAAAAAAATAACCCAATCCAAAAATGGGCAGAAGACCTAAACAAGCAATTCTCCAAGGAAGACATACAATTGATCAAAAAGCACATGAAATAATGCTCAATATCACTAATTATCAGAGAAATGCAAATCAAAACTACAATGAGGTATCACCTCACACCAGTCAGAATGGCCATCATTCAAAAATCCACAAATGACAAATGCTGGAGAGGGTGTGGAGAAAGGGGAACCCTCCTACACTGCTGGTGGGAATGCAGTTTGGTGCAGCCACTATGGAAAACAGTGTGGAGATTCCTCAAAAGACTAGGAATAGACTTACCATATGACCCAGGAATCCCACTCCTGGGCTTGTATCCAGAAGGAAATCTACTTCAGGATGACACCTGCACCCCAATGTTCATAGCAGCACTATTTACAATAGCCAAAACATGGAAACAGCCTAAAGGTCCACCAACAGGTGACTGGATAAAGAAGAAGTGGTATATTTATACAATGGAATACTACTCAGCCATAAAAACCGACAACATAACGCCATTTGCAGCAACATGGATGCTCCTGGAGAATGTCATTCTAAGTGAAGTAAGCCAGAAAGAGAAAGAAAAATACCATATGAGATCACTCATATGTGGAATCTAAAAAACAAAAACAAAAACAAACAAACAAAAACAAAGCGTAAATAAAGGACAGAAATAGACTCACAGACAGAGAATATAGACTTGTGGTTACCAGGGGGGTGGAGGGTGGGAAGGGATAGACTGGGATTTCAAAATTGTAGAATAGACTACACTGTATAGCACAGGGAAATATACACAAAATGTTATGATAACTCACAGAGAAAAAAATGTGACAATGAGTGTGTATATGTCCATGAATAACTGAAAAATTGTGCTGAACACTGGAATTTGACACAACATTGTAAAATGATTATAAATCAATAAAAAATGTTAAAAAAAAGAAAATACCATATAATATACTATTTTTGATAGCAATAAAGATCTTAATCTAAAAATCAATGAATTCAAACAAATGTTCACAAATGTATCCTTAAAAGAAGAAATTAAACCTTTAATAATAGAAGTTTTATCTAAACCATTCTATAGTTTGAGAGGAGGACAGAATTCTTTATAGATGCCAATTCTCCCCAAATTACTTTATAAATAATTTCAATCTTCATAAAGTTTTCACTGGAATTTTTGAGCAACTTGAATAAATAGTTTACTCTAAAATTTGTAAACAGAAGAGATGTCATCTAGAGCTAAGCAAATCTTAACAAAAGATAGGGAAATTACTTACCCTATAAAATGCACTACAAAGCCACATTTATCAACTATGAGGTACCAGATTAAAAACTGACCACTGAAATAGACTAGTGAATGCAGAGTCAGGCTGCATATGGAGTCTTCCAGCGTGATGTTACACAAGAAGAACTGGGAGTTTTATCATGTTTGGAGATAGAATTTGATCAAAGACTTTTATAGCATCTGTTACGATCATATTTTCCTTAATTCACTTATATGAAGAATTATACTTATAGATTTACTAATACATCATGATTGTAATTTTGATATATACTCAACTTGATTATGGTATATTTTTATATTTTGTGAATACTATGTTTGACAACTTTGCATATTTATTTGTGAGATTTATTTTATATTTTTGTGCTCTAATGTATTTTCAAGATTATAATGGCCTCATGGTTTCACCTGGGTAGTATTTCCTCCAATTATTTCTTGGGAAGAGTTTTATTAGGCTCAAATCATCTATTACTTGAAAATTTGGAAGAATTAAGTCTCTGTCTTTGGAGGGAAAGATTGTTGCTATTAAATAAATATTGTTAAGTATAGGAATCATCAGGATGTTATCTACATTTGATTCAGTACTAGTATATTTTTAAAATTTACATCTTTATTTTTCATCACCAATATTACTTTCTACTCTGTCAATTCTATTTCTTTTTAAATCTAAAATTGTCCAGTAATTTTACAGTGGTAATTGATTCCAAATGCTTTCTTTAGCTCACCAAATAAGTTTGAACATGATTTTGTCTTCCTACTTCACTTTAATACACTTTATATAATAATTTATTTACATTTTAGCCAAATGTACAGAGTACAGGTAAATGGAACTTTTTTTAATAACTGATCTTCCTCTTATGCATCCCTATCTGCAGCACACAGAATAAGACAAAAATAAAGTACATTTGACCAATTAAATTTGATAAACACACTATAATTCTGAAGTATGTGTCTAAGTAAAGCCTCTTAGACTATGCAATCTCCTCAATTACTAAAAAAAAAAAAAAAAAAAAAAAAAATCAATATAATCTTTTCTCAGGTAAGTTGTACTCTTATCTTTTTATTTCTCTGCCTTTCCTTCCCTATGATATCCAGAAACTAGCTGCAGATTTTCATCATTCTACATTATTTTCTTCTTTTGCTTTAGGAAGCCTCCTCCAGCTAAAATGACAAATGGCATTTAGAAAGGCAATATAAATCAATGAGCATTTTAAAAGTATTGTGCTTTTAAATTCTGTGAGCAGTCATGTTCTTTAATTTCTCTGAGACAGTGAATCTTTTGTAATTAACATTTTTATATTAATTGGAAAAGAAATCAATTTTTCTTTTTAATTTGTTAGACTTTAACTCTCTTATTCAGATAAGAACGTTGATGGCAGCAGCAGTCAATGACTTTATGGCTTTTCTCTTTCTTTGAAACCCCAGGTAAAGCTCTGCCTCATCTCCTTTTATCCAGGCCATAGCTGAGGTCACAGAATGGCCCTTGAGATTTGAGATTATTCCCCAGTGTAGATTGAGTTGAAGAGGTCTTATTGTGCAGACTGAAGTTTGTATTTCTTTCTTTCCCATTTCCCTGCATGTGAGCAATTTTTCATTTCCAAAATGCTGGAATATTCTTTTCTACATCAAATTTTTATTTTCAGTAGGGACTGGAAAAAGTAAGTCCTTCAAGATTGCATATTGAGTGATGTCAAATAGTCCTAGCAGTTTGGTTGAAAGTTCTAACCCAGAATGGTCAACTTCCAGCTACAAACACAAGAAATAATAGAAAAAATAAACCCTAAATATTTTAAATCTATAGATATTCTCAGAAGAAAGAAAATAAAGAAAAAACACACATACAAAAAGAAAGGTCATATTGGGTCAAGTACAGGGTTCAAAGGGTAATGGTTGAGGCTTTCATATCTACAGGGAAGAGGTCTAGTTTGAGTTCTGGGAGCTAGAACTGAACCCACAGTGAGAAGCAAGTAACCCCAAGGTAAACGTAGGCTCACTGTTATTTTTAAAAATGAGCCAGGAAAAACTGTGCTCATTCAAGGAAAGTACAGTTTCTTTCCCTTTCCCTTTTATTTCTCATTTTTTCTCACTAGGTTAGCCCAGGTTTTCTTTTTCTTTCTATTTTTTTTCCTTCCTAGACCATCTGAAAGAAGAAACAAAGTTTCAAAGATTTCCTCCTTCAAGTGCCAGAAGAAAGTTCAACCGCACAGGTGTCCAAGAGGAGGTTTTTCTACTTCCTGACACTAGGTAACTCTGAGTGTGGGTAATAAAACCATAATTATTCATGATATTAGACATCACATAAATCATTCTCTCTCCACAGTTTTACAGATGATGAAACATAAGTAGCAATGAAGCACTTAAATATTTATTGAACATTGGCCACATTCTCGATTAAGTGATGACTCCAGCATTACAGAACAAGCAAGTACAATATTTAGGAAAGTACTGTGGCATTCCTGTCTCTACTCCTTCACAATAAATGAGCTCTCCAGGTTGAAATATCCTTCAAACTCTGAAATATACAAGCTAGCTAATTTCAAAGGTGAAGTCATCACCAGTTTTCTAATGTGACTCTTCTTTGCCAACCTACAGATCTTGGGTAGATATGATTCACATGACTTGCTCCTTTTTCAGAAACAAGTATATTAGGAATGAAGAACATTCTCATGACTGATACTACGTTGGAAGCATGATTACTGATTAGTCTTGCTGTCCCTTGACTGTGTGCTTCCTAGTATGCCTAGACAAAATTTCTGAGTTGTGAATATCAGGCCTCTAAGTTATCACATAGAACAAAAGAGCAACGCCTTTTTTAAAAGATAAAATACTGAAATATGATTGCAGAAGGAAAATGTTCAAAGTCATACAGTGGAATGGTACAGTTAGGTTTTCCATGAATGCTGGCTAGACACATCATTTTAGACCCCTAATCTTTCCTCCTAACCAGATTCTCCTGAGCTGTTGCTGTCCAAGATTCCTGGGGCTGGAGAGATATCCTGGAGAATCCCATTCTTTTGGCTTCTTACGCTCTTTTCCCTATCTACAATGATTTAGTCATCATCCTCTTTTTTTCCCCCCTTTCCTTTTCTTTGTGTAGGTTAAACAGAGGAAGTCTATAAAGAATTATTAATTATGATAAAAAGTAAGATAAAAGGTATATAAGGAAACTCTGTAGTACCCTAGGGCTGAGGACAGATCCATGGAAGGACAAACCTGGCATAAATCCAGATGGCGTTGGAAAAGATACTTGGTTTTGGTCACTGGATAACAGAAGAGCTCAGTGGCTTAGCTAAACCAGAGTTAACCTGGAGTTAGAGAGAAAAACAATAGGCTATCCTCTGAGATGAAGTGTGGGGAGAAGCTAATCAGTGTCCAGTATGGTGTGGGGTCCAGTGGAATCCAGACATCTGGAAGGATGGAAGGCCTTTGGAGCATGAAGGCTTTGCAGGGAGTGGGAGTGGGCTGGGGTTGCAGAAACTTTGGCTTCTTATTGTGCTTCTGGGCCACAGGTAACTGTGTGCAGACATGCACGGTTTCCATGCAGACAGGGTTGCAAAATGATTATCATCAGGTCAAGACTACAAGGTTGCAGAACAATTGTGTTCTGGGACCACAGATGAGGCAGTCTCCACTGGATGTCTTCATATCCACATCCTGACCCCTGACTGAGTCAGAAATGCAGGAAGTCTCCTCCCCCTGCCTTGTCTCACCAGAGCCTTCTTTTGAGAAAGCTTAACATTGTGTTCACTTTAAAGTGGGTATTGCTTTAAAAAAATTGTTGTTCATCATAGAGTACAGTGTATAGAAGAGTGTATTTGGAACTGAGAGGCAATACATTGATAACTGACACAAGTTAAGTATCAGAGATTAAATTTGACTCCTAGGTCACCCTTTTTTAGACATGTAGAGTATCTTAATTCCAATTGATGGCCATTCTATGCTGTTTACTGGGTGGCTCAAATTTTTCACCCACTCAAGTTCATCTATGAAGAGCAGAAAAATATGATGAGTATTGATTTTGGCTTAGCAAATTAGATGTATTTGTAAACATGGAATTAGAGATTAATCAGGATTGACTACATCCCTTTAAAAAACAAAAGGTAGTTCTAAATCTACTACTTAGACCTTTTAAAAATCACATGCATGACCATGGATGTCTTAGTCCTCTCTGGTCTGACATCCCCATGATGGGTGGGTCAATTTGGACTTTACAACTTACAAAGGAAGAGCCCAGAGGTCTCATAAGTTAATATAAAAAAAACTTATCTGAGAATCTTTACTGGCGGATTGGCTCTAGCACCAATTTGTCTTACATGAAATAGTGACGACTATCTTTTTTAGAAAAATCTTTCTCTCCACCTCACTCTCTGAATCCAATGAGCTGTCTCAAAGAGACCCTTGATTTGCAGAGATTTCTTTAAATGCCTGTGCCTGGTTCAGCTAATAGTTCAGCTATACAGGCTAACTGCCACTCTGGAAAACCAGCTACAGGAATAACAACTTAGCACAAGAGGCTGAATTGAAATGTAGTACACTTGCCTTGGACCAGGGTTAGACAGCTACAGCCCACAAAATGTTTCTGTAAGGACAGCAAGAAAGGTCAGAATGTTTTATAAACTTTTAAAGGGTTTGTTTTTTTTTAAGTGACTATTTTACAGAGACCACAAATGGCCTACAAAGTGTAAAATATTTACTATCAGGCCCTTGATAGAAAATATTTGCCACCCTCTGCCTTAGACAATATTTCAGATTGCTAGACATCATATTTTTAATGAACCTTAAGTTAACATCGATGGAACTGGCATTAGGTCTGCTACCTGGAAGGTTAAAAACTAGAAGATCAAATACAACATTCTTTGGGACTACAAATTATGGAAAACAGATCATGGTGGCCAATTGGACATTCATGTAGATACCTACAGTGAAGGCCAATTTTCTGGTGAATTTTTTAATGGAATCAAGCTCCTCATCAAACCATGAAAGGACCAAATCACAACCATTACAACCTAGATTCCTCATTGCATCAGAATGCAATTCATCTACCATTATAAACTGGGCACAAAGTAAAGAACTGTCAGTGAGATAAATCAGAATGACTAAAAACAGCATATTCATGTGAAAATTCACCAGAAGCCTAGGAAACGCCAGACCCATAAGAATAGAAAGGAAAAGATGTTAATAACATAAAGATAATTTTAACATATGATCATTATTTCTCTGCCATTATAGAATACTGTAGTGTTAAATGTTGCTGTCTTAATAAAAACAATGATGAGACAAAGAGAGCCAGAGAAAAAACAAATACTTCCATGTTTTGTTTGCTGCTCTTTTGTAAAATTTTGATGTGCCTGTTTACATTATTTATTATTCTTTCAACATACAATTCAAAACTTAGAATAACTAACAAGAAAAAATAATCAGCAGGTAATTGATGTTTAAGTGAAGATCTAAAAATATTTTTTCACAAATATTAAATCTATCTATATCTTTATGAAGATAAGTATATTTTAGTAAGAATGTGGTCCAAATTGTCTAAAATAGTACAAGGTGTTTACTTCGAAGACATTCATGCATGGTTTCCCTTGGTAAGAAAAACATCATTTTGTAAACATACATATTCCTTTCACAAATATTCCTAGAAATTTATTTAAAGAACTAAATTTCACACTGTGGGGACTCAATTTAAAGGATTCAGTGTACATTTTCATACAACTAAATTGTACATTGTATATAAATTTTAGAACTACTTTCTAAAATATCTTTTATAATTGAAAATTACGTTCTCATTTTAGATAAAAAAAGATTTAAAGTGACACCTTTTGGATATATAAAATATACGTATATAAATATATGTACACATATACACATATGTGCATATATACATTAATGTAAATTCATGTTTTAGATACTAACACAAAAGCTTGCTGAACTGTATAACTTATTTTTCAGTAAGAGGTTTTTTTTATCAAAATTTAAAACAGAAAACTACTTCCCTTAGTTTTCCACATAATTTGCTTATTATATTGATATGTAAGTGTACTCCTTCTAGATATCATATTTTCTCAGTCACTATGTATACACACACACACACACACATAAAGTTACATTTGAGCATCAGTAACTTCACACACAATACCAGACCCCAAACACAGGTATAGGATGATTTGCACCTTTCATTTGCCTATTAAATACAAACTATTTAAATGTTACGATTTACTACAATTCAACATGTTTTAAACAGAAGTCACTATCTGTCCAACTCATCTCCACCTTTTTACATTTCAACAACTAGGCAGTACTCCATCAACGTTCAATGTATTTTGTATACTGCAACTTTATCAAACATCTAGAGTTTTTTCCACTATTTTAGTAAGCGCTGACATTATTCTCAAGTTTGCAGGTTATCAGGTTATACATGGACATTTCCAGCAATAAATGTAAGGAGAAATAATGTCTATTTTCTGTGATCTTAGAGGAGGAAATGATTGCTCTTAGCAACAGTTGTTCAATCAGTGAAGTACTATCATTCTCCACTTTTACAGCAGGAGCACTTCAAATCTGATTTTGAAGCCAGTTCTTCTCAACTCTGGGTTTCTGTGATTTGGGGTTGGCGTGTTCCACTCCCAGCTGTAAGAATAGCCTGACTCCATCTGGCTAATTAGGGCATCAGTCTGGTGACTTTGATCACTCAGGGCACAGAGGAATTTAATAATTACAAGATTTCTTTTTCCTCTGGAGAGTCTAGGAGAGGTGTTTCATTTTTTTTTTTTGCTCAATTTGGAATGTGAGATTTATGCCTAATAGCCAGCCACCCTCTGGAGGCAGCCTCCTAGTAAATACAACAAAGCCAGAGTGCAGAGACAAGGTGATATCCTTTGAACTTTTTTTATTTCAACCGAGGGACACTGCAGATAAGTGACTCAATAAATACTTATTTTGGTTGGATTTTTACTCAACTGCATCTAAATTTTTAAAAAAATATTGTTTCACATAAATACATATTAATATGTTTAACCTTTGATTGATACTCTATTCAACCATATACTATTCACATATATATTTTAGCTCATTAAAGCAAAATGTATTGTACTGGCATTTGTATATCTAATGCTATGCTTTGCAGATAATGAATATTTACCAATAATCTGTTGAATTAAATATGACTACAGATAATTCAAATTATACTGTAGAAACTAATTTTTCAAATGCTTATCTATAGTAGAATTAAAAGCAGAATTTTAGAAGAACATATGTAATGCATAAAGAATCCATTCGTATATCTTTTTAATAATTGTTTTTTAATTTATTATGCTTTTACCATGCAAAATATTTAATCTGAAAAATAAATAGTTCTTTTCCATAAGGAAAACATAGGCTAGTAAAGACAGATGAAATCAGTTATAATACAATGTGAAAAGTATTTTTTAAAAGCACAAAAAACAAAGAATTACAGTACATGTTAAAAAAAAGTGAGATCTGTCTGGAAAGTTTATCTGAATCAATTACATGACAGTAATTCATGCTATTTCTCCAAAAAGTCCACCCTTTGGGAGGGAAAAGGAGAAAATTATATCAATGGATATTTTGGGAAGGATTTGATTTTATGAGAACAGGAGAAAGCTATAGAAATTTTTCCTGTTATCTGAGCATCATAGGTTCTTTCCTACTCTTTTTTAACGTATCAAAAGAGCAATACAGGAGAAATTTCAGGTTCTTTACCAGTTATGAGTAAAAATATGCATAGTCCACATGGCTACCTAGAATTCTAGAACTAAAATTCATGCCCAAGTAACCTTAACGTTAATAGTTAGGCTCTGGTCAAATACACTTTTCTATGGCTTTTAATTTTTAATTTACAAGTAATCTAACAGAGATCAGTGAAGCAGAATAGAAAGTCCAGAGGTAAATCCATGCATATACGGTCCAATTAATTTATGACAAGGGAGCCAGGAATATACTGGGGAGAGGACAGTCTCTTCACTAGATGGTGTTGGGAAAACTGGACATGCAAAAAAACATGAAACTGAACCACTATCTCCCACCATATACAGAAATTAACTCAGAGTAGATTAAAGACTAAACTTACTATAACTGAGCAGGATCCTATTATCATTGGTGACCATATGGTATCTGTAACTGCTTAACTGTAGGGTTTTTGTCATGCTTTTGCTGACCAGGATTAGGCTGCAAGGGAGGGGGAAACTTGGGTGATCTGACCATCCCCTTCCTTTCGTTCCCAACACCTCAGAGACAGCAGTTGGGTGTCTTGTGCATCTCGGAGTTCATAATTCACCCCAACTACGCATGTCTGCAGGTACAAACTTATCATGGTTTCTCTGTATCCTGTTGTCCCAGCCTGTGCAAACACTGCAGCAAGAGGTCTCGGGCCTCAGTCTGCTTAAAATGCCAGAAGCATATCATCAACCTGACTTTAAACTACACAAGTTTTTCTCTAGAGCACTTTTCTACAGATCCCTTTCCTAAGCATGCTTGTTTTAGGCACAAGAATACTAGAAGAGTTCCAAAATTGGAGGTGAACATCATACTCAGCAAAAGAAAGGGGACCAGTGCATCTGCACAGACAAGAACAGCTTTGCAAAAAGTTGTTACCCTGCATGTGATCTCTGTGGAAGTGAGCACCACCCCTCCAACTCTTACTATAAACCCCCTACCTTCTCTCCCAGGCAGGCTCACGGTCTTGAGGGCATTAGCCCACTGGGACCTCCTTTGCCTGGGAAAGAAAGAGTCCTTTTTCAGTTCATCCAAAACTCAAGTCTCAATTCAGTAAGAGGGATACAGAGGCCAAATTCTGGCAACAGTAAGATCTGAAATCATCAATTCCTAAAAGAAAATATAGGGGGTAAGCTCTTTGACAGCAGAATTGGAAGAATTTTTTTTTTTTTTTTTTTTTTTTTGGTTTGACATGAAAAGCAAAGGCAACAAAAGCAAAAATACACAATGGGGACTGTACTAAACTAAAAAAGTCCTCTGTAAAATAAAGGGAATTATCAACAAAATTAAGAGTTAATATATGGAATAGGAGAAATTCCTTGTGAATCGAGCGGTTAATAATCCAAAATGTAAACCGAGCAGGACTCTGTGGGGCCTTCCAGGGTCAGACACCTCCCTCATCTCCTCTGCTGTAGTTCCTCTCTAAAGTACCCAGATAACTGTATCTCATGTATATTTCCTGAGCTTTTCACAGAGAGAGAGAGGGAGAGGGAATGAGGAAGGAAATGAAGAAGAATAACTAACACCACTGTTCATCAACATTCCCTTAATATTTATTGTAGATTTGTTTAAATTCAGTAATTCCACTCTTTTTAAAGTAAATCTAAAAACATATATTAAACTATCTTTATATCTCTATTGACTGAATTTGATACAGAAAGTCAGTAAGGATACTCAATATTGTAGCTGTCACACAGAAATTATAAAAGTGCCTTCTAGAATATTATATTAGCACAAGAACTTGGATCAGAGATAAAAAATGATTTTGTTTGAGCACCTTTACCATGGGTATAAGCACCATAGAACTGGCATAGAAGATAATATAAATTGTCAAGTAAAATCCAATAAGTTAATAGATTTAGATGCTATCATGATTGGGTATACTGAAAATCAGATGCACTGGCACCAACAGGTCAATTAAGTCAAAGGTTATAGTAACAGGGTGAAGTTAAAAACTTCAACAACAGAAAAGTGAGGATTAAAGCACATAGGTTCATTACAGAAAAAATAAAGATGTAAGGTGAGGTATACAGAAATTTTCAATAAAAGTTATATAGTAAGCCTGAACTCTAGGTAAAATGTTATTTCCTTCCTGGGGCTTGCTAAATTGGCACAAGTCTGATTTTCTGTGAGGAAGAGGTTATACTTAACCTTTAATATCTCTGTCCAAGAGAGTCACTATGACCAAGAATGTTTGGCAAAAATGTCACTGATTGCCTTAAACTTTGTGGTATCCCCAGGCTAACCTATTAAATCAGTACTGAAGGAAAGATACATATTATCTAGTTATAAGAAATATAAATGATTACACTATTAATGTTTAAATCAAATCTAAATAAAGTTCAAAGTTCTGTGTATTCATATAAAACAATCCAAGAAACTGAATATCTAAAAATCCCATATATCTTGTAAAACTTTTATGTCTGGTATGTCAAAAATTTGCCCTTTGTCCTTAACTATTTATCTTATTTTATATCTATCATTTAGGTAAAAAATACTTAATAAAGTATAAATTATTAAAAATTATAGAATTTTAAAAAGAATATCAATAGCTCTAATTTAGCTCTCTTACTACAGATGACTGATTAGAGGCTAATAGTACAAATCCATGTTAACAGTTTTATGACTTTATATATTCTTTGAGGAAAATAATCATCTCTGTCACTATATAAAGAAACTAGCATTTTGTTGGTTCCAAAGAAATATATAATATATCATCCAAAAATGAATATTATACAGTCACTCCTGTAGGAAATCTTTGAAAATCAATTCAACGGTTAACTAGTGCAGTTGAATAAATTAATTTATTATTTAAAAAAACCTTAGAAACTCTGCAATAATGGCATATTTAAAATATAATCCTTATATTTAAATGGTTTAGAAGTAGATCATTATAAGGAAGAAATCCATTAATATGTATATAGGTAATAAGGTCATTACTAGGGTTGAAAAGAATTAAAATTGCACGATGAAAGTGCTCATTAATACACTGAATGGAATAGCATTAAAGAGATTATGAAACATTTCTGAAAGGTGCATTTCATTTTAAGGAAATATCATATGAGGAAATTTTGTAACTTTAGGTAATTCTCTAAAAATAGTTAAAATATCCACCAAGATTAAATAGCAAGATTAAATTAAAGGTTTTTTACTTTTTTTTTTCCCCACAGAGAATAATTTACATTCAACTTCTCTATTGGAGTTAAACAGAGAGAAAATACAGTAATACAGATGGACCAGTGACCTGGAAGTCAGGGACATGAACTCAAATTCTAAATATCAAAATCTAGCTTTATGACCTTGTCCCAAGACTCCAAATTTTTCATTGCTTAACTTTTTTGATCTGCCCGTATTATTATGTATGAGGGATATATTGCCCATTTTAAGTATTTTGAAATTTAAAAAGTGGTATTAATCCATATGAAAAAGTGCCTGGAGTTTTTCAATAGCAGCAACAAGAACTGCCTTTTTACCAAGATTACTAGTACGTATCAATCTACAATTACTAATATTAAAAAAAAAAAACCAGTGATATATAAAATAATGGATGGCATTATAAACTTAATTTATGAATATAAATTCTATTTTGTCAAGATTCTCCAGAGGAACAGAACCAAGAGGCTGTGGATATAAGTAGAGAAAGATTTACTTTAAAGAACTGGCTCACACGATCATGGAGGCTGGCAATACCCAGACCTGCAGGTTCAAAGGCCCTAAGGCTGGAGAACAGGGAAAAGCCTATGCTGCCGTTCACATCAAAGGCCATCTGCTGGCAGAAGTCCCTCTTGCTCAGGGGAGATCAGTCTTTCATTCTAGTCAGGACTTCAGAGGACTGGATGAGGGCCACCCACAGTCTGGGGTATAATCTGCTTTACTTAAAGTTCACGGATTTAAATATTAATCTCAGCAAAAAACACCCTTTTTATAAATAGTCAAAATAATGTTTTACTGCATATCTGGGCACCAGTGGCCCAGACATGTTGAAACATAGTATTAACCATCACATAAATTAATTATGATTATGAATTATGAATATAACATATTCATTCTTTAATTACAGTTATCTTAAAATTAATATGAGACAGAGAAGTGATTAAGTAAATGATGGGAGGTTCACAGACGTTTACAAAAATCCTTTGTCCTCATCAGCTCTTTAAACTCATATAAAGGCTTTAACATAGAACACCTCAGCTTTCCCCAGGTCTTCACTTGAATCATTCCCATCCCTCTTGTTTGCATTTCATTCAATCTTTTGGTTTTCATGTATATAAAATTTCCACTCAGGCCCACCCACTACTGGTATATATATATGTATTTTTTTTAATGCAAGGTCCTCACTCCAGTGTTGAATAAGAGTCTCTCTCTCCCTGTCTCTCTCTCTTCAGTGATAAAAATTCAGCAAAGGTCCCTCCTGTTTAGCAGAGATCCAACACATTTATTAAATTTTTGTTCAAAGGAGAATGATGTGCAGTGGTTACACATTTACAGTAACAACTCACATGTGAAAAACAATACTACAAAAAGGACAGAATTAGCATCTGCAGTCCATCATTGAATCGCATGGTCTATACAAGTAAGCCTGTTTTCCTTTTCTCAGTATGAATGAAATGTGGCTATCTGACATGTTCAAATGAAGTATGTAGTTTAACAAAAATTATCTTACATAAATTTAGCTACCTGGAAACAAACCATAGGGGGTCTATTTCGAGCAGACTGGTACAGAGCAATGCATGCCTCAGACATACTATGTGTGTGTGCATTTCAAAAAAAAAGAAAAGATGAAGGACTTTAGAGTAACTGAATATCCTTTTTGTTGTAATGTTACAATGTGGGAACTAAAATACATTAATACATTTTTCTTTGCTGAACTATTTGATATTTAAGTGCATGTGTTTATATACATGTTAAAATAACTAATAACCATTTTAGACTATTTGTAACAATTATACTGGACCCCTTTGGTTAATCTGCCATATTATCTATTTAGGCTTATACAGTAGGAGTAAAGGTGATATTGTGAATGAAATAGAGATTCTCCCAAAATAACTACATTTTGCCAAAAAGCTAATCATTTTATTTCAATCAGTGTAGACCCCTCCTTATACATACTCCCACATTCACCTTTATTTCAGAAACTCTCTAACATTTTTTAAAAATAAAATTTTTTTATTTATAACTTTATATCCACACATATTTGGTACTTCTGTTTCAATATAGCCTTTGGCCATTTGAATATTAGGATGTAGTGAATTATTTGCTATTTACAGCTTTGACTCCAATTACTAGCTGGAGGTGACTTGTATGATGAATGAAGAGTATCCTTTGAGATTATAAATCATTGCATCTAACATATTTTTAATTACACATATAACATATCAAAAATGGATTTTAGGGCCTGAGATTATTGACATTTTCCTGATTCAACTCTCCAATTATGCAAATGAAGCACAGGAAGCCCAAGAAGCTTTTCCATGATCACAAAAGTTTATTCTGAAAAATCTAGACCATTTCAGGTCTCCTGATGTTTAATTCAATGTCTTTTTTCAAAAAATGGTTCACACAACCTAATATTAAATTTTTCAGTCTGTCTTGTTCAATTTGTTTTTCTATTATTTTAATTAGCTTATAGAAATAAACAAAAAGAGTAATTTTATTTGTGAGTTATATTATTTTAGTCAAAATATCTAACAAACTGAAATTAAATAAAATTATAACAAAAATCAGTCTTATGAAGTGTAGAAAACTGCTGATTTTCTGAAAGATTTTAGAGACATCTAAAGTTTTATACAGTTCAAATAAGCTCAAAATAAATGCCATGACTTGAAGTTATTAGCTTATTAAATAAAATACTTATAAATAAGCTAAATTTTTATTTAGAACTGAACCATACATATCATAACATAGTATTTCATATATTAATTGATAAAACTGCAAAAACACCCTCCCAATTTGGAAAAAAATACTGATTTTTAAAGAAGATCTAATGTTTTTCTTTTTTAGATATAAAAAATTAAGTTGAATGTTACCTAACATCATAAACAAAATCAACTCAAAATATTTCAAAAATTTAAATGTAAGATCTAAACAATAAAATTCTTAAGAAAGCAGGAAAAAAGCTTCAAGCCCCCTGATTTGACAATGATTTCTTGGATGTGACATCAAAAACATAAGCAACAACAACAACAACAAAAAAAAAACACAAGCAAAAAAATAAAAAACAGACAAACTGGACATCATGAAAATTAAAAAAAAAAATTGTGCATCAAGGATATTATTAACACAATGAAAAGGCAACCCACAGACTGGGAGAACATATTTGCAAATCATGTAACTGATAACAGATTAATTCTAGAATATATAGAGAAATCCTCAAGTTCAACAACAACAAAAAAACAAACAGCATAATTTAAACATGGGCAAAGATTTGAATACAGATTTCTCTAAAAAAAAAAAAAAAGATATATAAATGGCCGATAAGTACATGAAAAGATACTCAACATCACTAACCATCAGGGAAATGTAAATTAAACTAGGAGGTGATACCACTTCACACCTACTAGGATAGCTACTATAAAAAGATAAGAAACCCAGAAAACAACAAATGTTGGTAAAGAGGTAAAGAAACTGGAATCTTCATGCATTGTTGGGAATGTAAAGTAACACAGTCACTGTGTAAAAGAGTATGGCAGTTTTTAAAATATCAAAATTAGAAATACCATATGATTTCAGCAATTCTACTTCTGCATATAAATCCCAGAGAAATGAAAAGTATGGTTTCAAACAGATATTTGTAAACCCAGCATTATTCACAATAACTAAATGAAGCAATCCAAGTGTCCACCAATGGATGAATAGATAAGCAAATGTGGTATAAACAAAAAATAGAAAATTATTCAGCCTTAAAAAGAAAGAAAATTCTGCAATATGCTATAACATAGATGAACTTTGAGGACATAATCCTAAATAAATAATCCAGTCACCAAAAAAGGAAAAAACTATATGATTCCACTTATATGAAAAATTCAGGGTAGTCAGAATCATAGAGACAGAAAGTAAAATGGTTGTTGCTAGGGTTTGTAGAAAGAGGATGAAATGGGGAGTTATTGTTTAATAGGTATAGGGTTTCTGTTTCACAAGATGAAAAGAGTAATAGAGATGGATAGTGGTGATGGCTGCACATTATTAATATATTTGATACCAATTACCTGAACACTTTGTACACTTACAAATGGTTAAGATGGTAAATATTTTATGTTATATGTATTTTACCACAATAAAAATGAGAAAAACAGAGTGAAAACAATACATGGAGGATAGAAAGATAGAGCTCCTTATAGCAATATTTTTTAGTCCCACATTTTGATTTTAGGAAAATATCCCATATACATTTTTCTCCAACAAATTAAAGGGATCAGTTGGATGCTAGCATGTTCAATAATTGAATATTAAGTTATTTTATATTTCTGATTCACCTAAAATTCTCTACAATGATGGAGACTTGTTATCAACTTGCATCTTTGCAAGTCATCTGCTTTTGAACCATGTTCTATGAATGTGAAATGAAATCAAGATACCACTTATTATCAACATTGCCTAACTTTGTCATATTTATACATAAGTGCCAGAAAGAACAATTGCTTTTGATTTCATGGCAACAAATAAAAATAAAGTGGATCTATTATCATTGCACATTTTCCAGGGATTAAATTCTGTATATGACTTCAAATATTTAAACTTGTGATAGCTGTTTGCATTAGCACATGCACATTATCTATCTTAACACAGAAAACACCAGCAACAAATTGTAAGATTTCAGTTAAGTTATAGAGAAACATATCCTCTGAGTATTTAGATCAATGTCTTTTAAGGCTAGATTTATGAACTCATCAAATATTTCAGTTTAGCACTTTTGTTACTATTTCATAAGCCTAATATAAGTATAGAAAGTTTATAAAATTTCTCAACTAAAAAATAACAATGCCCCTAGAACTAAAAAAAATGGCCTAAAGTTGATATGAATTTATCAAATATTCAATAAATAGTTGTGAATGAGTACATGGCATTAGGCTGCCAGTTACAAAATAAATGAGTCATGGGTAAAAGAAGTACAGAGTGGGGTATACAGTCAATAGCTATGTAATATCTTTGTATGGTGACATATAACTAGACTTCTGGTGATTAGTTCAAAATGTGTAGAAACATCAAATCATTATGTTGTGCATATCAACACTAACATAGGTCAATTATATTTCAAAAACAATAAAGCAAACAAACAAATTCACAGGAAAAGAAATCAGATTTGTGGTTACCAGAGGCAGGGTGTGGGGTGAGGGGGAACTGGGTTAAGGCAGTCAAAAGGTATTGCAGACTTGCAGTTATAAAATAAATAAGTACTAAGGAACTAATGTACAACATGATAAATACAATTAGTACTGCCATATGTTATATGTGAAAGTTGTTAAAGTAAATCCTGAGTTCTCATCACAAGAAAAATAATTTTTTCCTATTTCTTTATTTTTATATCTGTATGAGATGATGGCTGTTCACTAAACTTGCTGTTATAATCACTTCATGATGTATGTAAATGAAATCATTTTGCTGCATGCTTTAAACTTACACAGTGATATGTCAATGATATCTCAATAAAATTGGAAGGAAAAAAAAATCCCTAAGCAACAGCACACCATTTACTTTGAAACAGCAGATGGATTTGAATGTTAAAAAATTAAGATTGTGTTTCTTTTTAATATTTTATTTATACTCATACAAATATGTATACAAGTTGATCAACTGTCACAAACTGAACACACTCAATATAACTACCAATCAAATGAAGAGAGAGATTCTCCCCGGCAAGTGCTTAGGCCCAAGGACACGGTTCTTTCTTCCTACATTTGCCGCCACATTTGTCCTACACGGGTGTTGGTGCCTCAGCCACCTCTGTGTCTAGTACTATATTCCCATCTCCTGCGAAGTGGAGCTGTGGCAGCTGTCAAGTAGTAGAAAGATGCAGGCTGCGATAGTAGGCAAGAGGAAATCACTTTTTGAAAAGTCTCCTTCCAAATGAATTTCTATTGTTTCTGATTCACTCAAAATGGTATGTCCAATAGCAATGTCATTACTGCCGACACCTTTTATTTAACATTAGGAATTCATTAGCCATAGCTATTCCCTTCAGCTGGGGCCACAGGACTTGCTGTCCCATTGTCATAATAGCATCCCTTCCACTGCCTACCTAGAGGACGGTGAGCAACAACCAAGGCACCATCTGAGTGCACTATTAAAATCCTACCTTTGCTGCTCAGCCTCTCAACTTTCACTTATAACCTGTACATTAAAGTAAGGTAATGTGATTCCATTTAGATAATTTAAAAATACAAGCCACAGCCTGGATCAAATATTTTAAAAGTACATAACTGATAAGAAACTAATACACTATTAAACAGTGTTCAGTATTAAAATTTAAAGTGATTATAAAAGTTAGAATTATAGTTTGGTGCACCGATTGCATAATAATCAAATTCTTATAAAAGCTCCCATGGTCACCTCTATGGTCACACATTTGCCTTAATCATAGACCAGCGTTAAAGAACTCCACACTTCCCTGACTTCACTCACCTGACTACTTGTAAAAAAGTGAAAATCTTACATAATATGAATCTTCAGCTGGCCCATAGATACTTCTTAGGGAATAAATAATCTTGGAAACAGTCTCTTGAATACTCAGTTGAACAGTGGACCCCAAATGAGATGTATCTGTTTCCTAATCCTTTGAATTTATGAATGTGACTTTATTTGTAAACAGCATTTTGGGTCTAATTAAGTACCTTAAAATCATCCTGGATTACTCAAGTACCCTAAATCCAATGATTTTATGGCGCTAAATCTAATGATGTGTCCTTATAAAGATAAAAGAGAAGACACAGGGAGAAGAGAAGGTAGTATAAGGGATTGGAGTGACACAGCTACAAATCAGTGAATTCCTGAGGCCGCCAGAAGCTGGTAGGAACAAGGAAGGAATACCCTCTAGAGCCTTCAGAGGGGGTATGGCCTTGGAGAAAAACAAAGTAAAACAAAGCAAAAACCTTGATTTTGGATTTCTGTTCTCCAGACTGTGAGAGAATAAATTTGTATTATTTTAAACCTTTAATTTGTAATAATTTGTATGGCAGTCCTAAGAACCTAATACAGGAGGAAAGACATGAGGATTTAAATAGATGTAGTAGTCAAGGAAATAGAGAAGAATGGTTAAACTGATGATCAAGACAAACGAGGGGAAATATATTTTATGCTTCCTTTGAGGGAGAAAAAAATAGAGAAAAATAGAGAAGGAAGAAACAGAACAAGAGGGGATGTACACAAAGAAAGGGCCCATGAGAAATGCTCTGTCGTGGACACCGAAAGTCTTCATCAGGCACGTGTTTCCAAAGACATCTATGATCTTTCTTAATTTTGCTATGTATCTCCTCTAACGCTTAGTAAATATTGCTACATTCTAATAAAGTATGAAGAGTTTAACGTGTGTGTAGATTTAGAGTAGACTGTGGAAAAGCTACTTGGATATCTGGATTAACAAGAATCAAGGCAGTGACCAGACTAATGGAAACAGGTACCCAGAGTCTGAGGAGAATTTAAAGATACGATATCTTCAAGAATTTGCAGAAATATTAAGGAGTTTTTATGGATTTCCCTATGATTTGAAATCATTCCAGTTTAACATTCACAGTATTACATTATTCTCCTAGTTGTTGTTGATTGTAGCTTTATGATTGGCTAACTACTCTCTCTAAATTTGACCTCTGACTATCTATTTCTGCACTTGCTTGTCAACTCATTCTGCTAAGAAGGTAAAATAATTAGCTGAAAATAATCTGTAAATTGCATTTAATAATAATTTTACAGTTCTTTTGTTTTAATAAAAATTTGAGGGGTATGTTTCTAGAATAAAAAACATGACAAGCAAATACATTTTAAAGAATTATGATTTATTCACATGGTTTATCAATTATTGGTATGTTAAGATTTTTCCGGCTTATTTAGGCTAGAAAAGAAAAGAAAAAGCCAGAATGGACAACCTCCGTGCAGAGCTGTTCTCTTACACCACAGCCAACAGCATCCTCTGAGATGCTCCATGGTGTGGCATCTGAGGAGGCCAATCTGACTTGGTAAGACAGTTTTTGGTTTCATTCAGCCCTTTTGCTATCTCATAAAGTTGCTACAAATATATAAAGCAGGTTTAGGCAGGAGGCAAGCTGAAGGCCATTACCCTAAAAAAGATTCCACTGATGAAGATTTTTAATATCTATGGATGTTTCCACTTAGTTTTGTTCCAGAAGAGGCAAGAGGGCCCTATCGCTGGCCTTCTAAGGAAGTCAGCACAGTGAGGTAGCCTTGGGGGAAGACATGGCCAGGACACATGCCAAGGACACTAGTCACTAATCAAGCACATTTTTTTCCAACAAAGACTAGGCTACTCACCTTTGAGAACCCCCAAATTAAAGGCTTTTCATGAAGTGAAAAAATCTGAATTAAAAGGTCAATTTTTACATTTTCTAAAAATCCAGATAATTCTCAAAAGATACTCAGTTAATGTGCACTTACCTTTTAACAAATGTATTTCATATTATTAGGAGAAATTTACTAGCAATATTCTGGGTATATCAATAGCTGGTGATACCCTTACTGTATCCATACACACTAACAGCTTTCTAACGAAAGCACGTGTAAACTTAGCTGATATGTGAGGTAAGGCGGAAGTGCCAAGGAATTACTACTCTGGAAACTACCTTTAACTGATGATGAAAGAAACTATGGTATAAGAATGTCTGCCCCTACAGGCAAATCTGAATCTTGTTCCATATTGTTTGCCAGAGACCATAAGAGAGACCATTTCCCATATTGTTAATATGCTCATTAATTTATTTTGAGTTGATTTTCTTCATTTCTCTTTTTCGTTTCTACACTTCCCTTTTTCATTTGTCTACTCACTTACTGTTGATTCTTCTAGCTAACTCTCAACAAGACTACTTGCACTCTGGGGGAACCCAGACTAAGGTGTTTGGGATTTGATATACCCCTACGGGTAGAGCCCCAGGATGGAACTGTGGCAGCAGATGCACTGCCAGCACCACGTCAACAACCCTGCTGAGGCTAAGCAGAGTGTGATACCGCCCAGCATTTTGTAGGATCAAAATTAGAATGAATTTTACCCGTAGTAGGTTGGTACTGGGTACAAATGGAAGGTGCTATATTAGTCTAAGTAGAAGCTCACATGCCTGAGAGATGAAGGCAATGATTATTTTCATGATTGTGGAGTTGCTTAGCTATTATCAACTGTCACAGAAGCTTCAACGCTAAAAAGATCAAACTATAGTCAGGCAACTAACAATTTTGAACACGACATGAGTGAGTGCCAGAGGATTTCAAAGCAGTATTTAAAATAACTCATATCCTGTAGTGAAAGGACTGACTGTACTATAAATCAGGTCAGAGAATTGATTTTAAGTATGAGTTACAGTGAAAACCGAGTTCATGGTCTCTGCAAGTCTCCTACACTGAAGTGAGGAACCTAACAGGAAAGAAGCAGACACTGAAGCAAGAGGTTAAAACATTTTTCTGTATGTGTTTAAGACATTTAATTCCCAGATAACCTTGAACCTCTGGGTTAGAAGGAGCAGTCCTCTCACGATTTCAAGAAAAAAATATCCTCCCAATATCTGGAGGTTATTCAGTAGTTTCACTTGAAAAAAATTACCTTACAAGATCATGTCTGCCTGTTGGTCTCTTCAAATCCCCACTTATTGCTTCTAAAACAGTATCTGGGGTCAAGTTTCAAAATGGCCTAAGGGGCCTTAAGCCTACCAAGAAGAGAAGCATAATTATTTAACAAGAACGTATACGATCTAGCAAATAAATTCAGAAACAACCCTGAGGACATGCTTGGAAATCGATTTTGAAAGTGCTAGATCACAGAATGTGGACTGTAAAGCCAAATAAGAAAGATTTCATTGATACCAGGGTATTATTAATTCAATTAGTATGCCTTTACAGTTTTTATATTGTGTTGTAATTGCAGCTTGAAACTTGAGAGCAAGGATGGCATATAAGGAAAGAGATGAAAGAGAACTGGTGGCATCGCCTACCTATCCATCAGAAATAAGCCAGGCAGAATTACTGCAATGACCAGCAAGGCTGAAACAGCAAGTAGAGATCCTCACTTGTAGGAATCTGTGGTGATGGCTAATAGACCACAGTAGTCTTAGGGATGAGAAAAAGTGTGTAACCAAATGCAGTTTTTGTTTGCTTGTCTGTTTTATTTATGTAGCCAAAACATGCTAACAGTATGTGGGCCAATGGCTAATAGTTAATACTATTATAGAAAACCGTAAAACCAAACTCAATCTCTAGACCTGAGCCAATTCTCAGGCTGAGAGTCAGATGATTGAAGAAAAAGACATACTGTTTCTAATAAGGACCCTGCAATACTTCAGGGAGTCTATCGGGTAGCTATTCTCCAAAAGAGACCAGACTAATATATATCGAGGACAGTAAATTAACCAGAAACTTCCATGAGCAGAATGAGAATATCTGGACGCTAGGTGATAAATGTTGTCCTAGCTCAGGTCTAATTCATAATAGGACCACAGAGTCTATAAACTCATCCTGTAGTTATTTCTCCAGTCCCTATGTGAATAATTGGCATGGATTTACTTAAAAGATGGCAAACTACCACATTGGTCCCCTTTCACATGGAGTAATAAAAAACTACAGCAGGAAAAGTCAAGTAGAAGCCACTGAAAGTCAAGTCCTGCAGCCAACACAGTAAATCAAAAACAATGCCATATCCCAAGTAGAATGGAAGGGAGTAGTGCTACCCTTAAAGACCTAAAGAATTCAGAGATACACATTTAATTCACCGGTTTTGTTCATGCAAATACCAGGAGATCCTGAGAGACAATCATATAGCCCTAATTTTAGAATAAAGTATCTGAACTTATTATAATAGGTCAATATAAGATTGAATTTCTGCCTGAGTCAATCTTTTAAGAAAGGAAAAATTATTTCATGGAAGTTCAAAATGTTAATTATTTTAGTCCGAGTATTGTTAATTGGTAACCTTGAAACTATGTGATTTTGTTAAAATTAATTTCATGCTTAGTAATATTGTTAGAAAATTACTTGAATTTATTAAAATAGTAAACTAGTTCATTTTATGAGGTTGAATTACTAATCCTGTGGTAGCTAACTTGTTAATTATGTATTTATTATAATTATAAGTTGACTGTAATTAATAATCTGTACTTTCCTCATTAAGAAGATTATTTCAAATTATCCTTATTTTCATTAGTTCTTCCCAAGTAGTAAATAAATGGAATTAACTGATTAACTTCTAAACTCACCAAGTAATCTTATACTTCTACTTATCAGGAACAGCTTTGTATAGACTTTCTTTCTTCTATCTTTCTAACAATGTGTACTGCTAATTTTATCATACATGCTATGTTCAGTTCAGCTGAAGCTACCCTATGATTTCTCTCCCTAATTCCTACACTAAGGAGTCTCACAACCTGGAACTGCCTTACACACATCTCTGAAATATTTTCTGTGTACTCTATAGGGTACATATTATTATCTCAGTTGTAGCTATAAATATCATATACAATTTTAAAATCCTTTAATAAAATATTATACCTGATCTTCTCTATATTATTTCCAACACTGATAACTCTGAGTAACACAGAGCACTCAAATATAATTGTCGATCAATAAAATAAGTAAACTTTCAGCTATTCTAAGAAGAAATAAAGAAAACACTAATAACTAATAGAATTGAATTAAAAAGGCCAACAATATTGCTTCCATTGACACTAAAGAATATGAAGAATATGAATAAAAGAATATGATGAACAATTCTATGTCTTGAAATATGACAACTTAGATGAAACAGATCAATTTCTTAAAAGCAAAATCTACCAAAATTCACACAATAATACAGAAATCATTTTAACAGGCCTATATCTATTAAAGAAACTTAATTGATAATAACTTTCCAAAACAGAAAGTACCAGGTCCAAAAGTTTTCACTTGTGAATTTTACCAACTATTAATGGAAGAAATGATAACGTTTTTTTGTAATCTGTACCAGAAAATAGAAGCAGAGGGAATATTTCCTCATTCTATGAGGCCAGTATTACTGTAATATCAAAGCCAGACTAAGACGTTATAAGAAGGGAAAACTACTGACCAATACCTCTCATGAACATAGATACAAATAGCTTCAACAAAATGTTAGCAAATCAAATCCATTAATGTACAAAGAGGTTACATACTAAGACCCATTGAGATATACCCCAGTTATGCAAGAATCGTTTAGCATCTGAAAATCAATTAATGTAACCTGTCATATTACAGACTAAAGAACAAAAATCACATGATCGTACCAACAGGTCAGAAAAAGCATCTCACATATTCATGATATGTGTTCTCAACAAATTAGGACTAGACGGGAATTTCCACAACTTGATAGAGAATATTGATCAAAAAACCTCTAGATAACATCATCCTTAATAGTGAGAAACTAGAAGCTTTCCCACTGAAATCAGAAACAAAGCAAAGATATACATTCCCACCACTCCTAGTCAACACTGTACTAGAAGCCTTATCTAATTGAATAAGACAAGAAATTAAAACTAAAAGATACACAGACTGAGAAATAAAGATAAAAGTTTTTTTTTTTTCCAGATGACATGATTTTCCATGTAGAAAATCCCAAAGAATCAACCACAAATACCTTAGAAGTAATAATCAATCATAACAAGGATGTTTGTACCAATAAAGCTACAGTGATTGAGACAGTGCAGCATTGGTAAAAAGACAAGTAGGTCAACAGAACAGAGAGGCCAGAAATAGACCCACATAAATATCATCAACTTATCTTTGACAAATGAGCAAAGACAATACGGTGGAGAAACGACTATATTTTCAACTAAAAGTTCTAAAACAGCTGGACATTCACAAGTAAAAGAAATGAATCTAGACATTGACTGTACCACTTTACTAAAATTAACTCAAAATGGCAATAGACCTAAGTGTAAAATACATAAATATACAATTTTTAGACAATAACATGTTAAGAGAAAATCTAGCTGATCTTTGGTCTGGCAATGAGATTTTAGCTACAACACCTAAAGTACGATTCATTAATTTTTTTTGATATAGGGCTTAATTAGAATTAAAACCTTCTGCTCTGTGCAAGACACTGTTAAGGGGATGAAAATACATGCTGCAGACTGGGAGAAAATATTTGCAAAACACCTATGGTTAAAGAGCTTGTATCCAAAATGTGCAAAGGACTCTTAAAACTCAACAATAAGAAAACATTCAATTAAAAAGTAGTCAAAAGATCTAAACAGACACCTCATCTAAGAAGACATACAGATGGTAAATAAGCATACAAAAAGAAGCTCAACATCTTACGGTCCTGGAGAATTTCAAATTAAAACAACAAGATAACACTAAACAACTTGCTGAGTATCTAAAATCCAAAACGCTGATAATACTGAATGCTGGCAAAGGTGTGGAACATCAGGAACTTTCATTCATTGTTATTGAAAAAGAAAAATGGTACAGATCCTTCAGAAGAAAGTTTAGCAGTTTCTTACAATAGTAAATGTAAGTTTTATCATATGATCCAGCATGCATATGTTGAAATTTGTTGAAAACTTATGTTCATTCCAAACCTGTACATTAATTTTCATAGTCACTTTATTGATTATTGCAAAAAACTGAAACAATCTAAGTGTCTCTCAATAAAGGAATGAAAAAAATAAACTGTGGTGCATCCCTACAATGGAATCTAATTCAGCAATAAAAAGAAATGAGCTATTAACCCACAACAAAATATACAGAGTAACCTTAAATTCATATTGCTAAGTGAAAGAAGCCAAGTCAGAAAAGGTTGTGTACTATATGATTCCAATTATATGACTTTCTGAAAAAGGCAAAACTATACAGATAGTAAAAGATCAGTGGTTGTCAGGGGTTCAGGGATAGGGGAAGAAAAGGAGGAATAGGTAGAGTGTGAGGGATATTTAGGGCAGTGAAGTTATCCTGTATAATACTTAATGGTGGATACATTTCATTATGTATCTTTCAAAATCTATGAAACATACAACATAAAGAATGAACTCTAACTTAAAACCATGGATGTTAATTAATAATAATGTATCAATATTGACTCAACACTGTAACAAATGCCCTAAACTAATGGGAGATGTTAATACTGGAGGAAATTGGGATTGTGTGTGATGACGTTTCGGAACTCTGGGTAATTTCATTCAATTATTCTGTAAATTTAAAACTTCTCAAAAACATAGTATCAGTCTATTAATTTTTAAAAATGAAATAAGGAAACTTTTGAAAGTGATGGTTATGCTACTTATGATGGTGGCTGTGGCTTCATGGCTATATAAATATGTCACAATTCAGTGATTAAAAAGACATGAGTTATCGAGCCATGAAAAATTCATGGAAAAATCTTAAATGTGTATTGCTAAGTGAAAGAAGCCAATCTGAGAGGGCCACATACTGTATGATTCTGAGGCTACATACTTTATAACATTCTTAAAAAGGCAAAACTATTGAAGAGTAAAAATATCAATAGTTGCTAGAGGTTGAGGGGGCAAGAAGGGGGTGATGAACAGGTGGAGTGGAGGGGATTTTCAGAGCAGTGACAGCAATGTCATTATACATTTGACAAAGCCCATAGATGCGTACAACACAAGGAGTGAAACATAAGGTAGTTAATAAGTTAGTTAATAACAATGTATTAATATCGGCTCAATTGTAACAATTGTACGATATCAATGCAAAATATTAATAATAGGAAAACTAAGAGCAGAGGAAGAGAGAGTATATGGAAACTCCCTGATCTTGTTGCTCAGTTTTTCTATAAACCTAAAACTGCTCTGAAAAGTAAAGTTTGTTAATTTTTTTAAAAAGTATAAAATAGTTTAATCAAAACAAATCTTGTTTTCATTTGGGTCAAAACTAGACATTTTGTTTTTCATCTTGAATCACAAATGTATTTTTCCATAACTGATTGTGTCAAGGATTTTGGAGAGCCCTTCATATCAAACATTAAAGAAAAAATGAACTGTGTTAAGAAATACTGTTTGTTATTTCATTTTTAAATACAGTGAAATCAAATAGTATATTGGGTTGTCCTCTTGCAAATTGCTGCACTGGACAGATGGTTTTGCATTATCTGTTACACAGAAATACAAGGCTGGTGACAATTGTGTTCTATATGAATGCTTACTCATTTGTGAGAGTAATTTCTGCTGCTTGGCCAGAGCATATCCTCAATCTTCCTGTATATTTGTGACAACATCTGCCTAAAACAACATGTTAATATCTGTATTTTTTGCTGGGAAGATACATTCCATGTCATGTCTTCCCAAAGGCAAAATCATATAAGGGGATTTTTAAAATGACTTCAAGGGATGATTCTCTAAATGTTCTTTTTGCACAAAATGTAAAATCTTACTCAGTACTAATTTTGCTTTGCTAGTGTATGTTCCTAACAGTTAACTTGGAAAAAGTAATTTCTATTTGACGCAGCATTGAAATACAGAATCAGTGCATAAGCATGATTATTTATCTAAATATTATGCTTTATGGATAGGAAAAATCTTGAGTAGATGATAACATTTCATACAGTAAACATTTAAAAGATGCACATATTTTGTGCTTATTCTAAAGGGGGAACACAATACATTGTGCTTAATACTTTTGACAAATGCTGATTTGTACAATTTTTACAACTCCCTGAATTAAATTCACTTAAATAATATATTGAGAATTTTTGTTTTGGTATGCACTAGTGTTTTCTTTTAGGTTGAATATTATCATGTGCTTTGGTTTTGTTTCAATTCTTCTTTCTATGTTAATCTTCCTTAAATAATAATTACTAAGGCAACAGACAAATGCATTTAATATGGTGCTTGAATCAGACGTAGTGGCGATAAATGGAAGGTTACAAGAGTTATTTACCCACTTTTCTCTGTTTCTCATTAGTCTAGGGTTATTTTTCTTTTTTCTGGTGTTTTCTTTAGCAGCTTTTCAAGATTATGTAATTGGCTGCTTGAAGTCAAAAGTATAGCAAAGTCCACTCTTTGTGTTCAGTTTTACATTCATATGCTTCATCAAAGAAGTAAATATACTCAAATTTCTTAGAAAATTCCAAATTAATTTTTTGTGAGAATTATTAAAAATTTGGCATAGCACAGGAAATTACAAAAAGTTCTAATTCATGTTGCTTAAACTGTTTTCTAAATCTCCTAACTTTTGCCTGCCTTTGCTTTTGCACAGATTCTGTTCATATACCAATAATACGATTACAAGAACATCAAAGAAAGACAAATATGCTAACTGAATGTTTTAATTAACTTTTAATCAGATAACAATCAAGAGCTTTGTAACAGTGGCATTCTTAGGTTATCAGATAGTTCCCCCAAATTCATTTCTGTAAAATTCATGGCAATAAATTTTAATCTTTCAATACTCTAAACATAGCTACATGATGAGCTTGAAAATCTAACAGAGATCTAATTTTACTAAGACATAAGATTTTATGCTCATCAATAAGAGCAACCCTTATCATGCAGGGATGTTTTCCTTGGATCATTGGAAATCACAGGTCACTTAGGAGTTGAATTAGCAGCTACCAGATGTAGGAATCCTCTTCTGGTAATGAATATTAAGGCAAATTCGTATCTTGAGCCATAATGAAATTAATTTGTTTCTGTAGGGGGACTGGTAAAGAAACAACAATAAGTATGGGTGGAGAGTGGAAAAAAGTTAAAATCCGAAGAGTAAGAGGACAAATATTCTCTGTAATTCAAATATAGTCAAATTACATTATTAGACATTTAAGTAGACAATGCATTACAATATATCATCTGAAATTTGTTTAAATGTTTTTTTATTTTACTATATTAAGAATTCAGATATAGACTCATAAAGAAAATAGAACTTCTTACAAATTTTAGTATCCCTGTTAATTAGGGTTAGAGTTAGGGTTGCCATGGAATATGATGTTAGCTAGAAGTTTCTTTGTAGATTTTCTTTATCAAGTTGGGGAAGTTCCCTTCTGGTCCTAATTTGTTGAGAACATGTATCATGAACGTATGAGATGCTTTTCTTACCTGCTGGTAGGATCATATAATTTTTGTTCTTTAGTCTGTAATATGACAGATTACATTAACTGATTTTCAGATGTTAAACAGTTCTTGCATAACTGGAATATATCTCAATGGGCCTTAGTATGTAACCTCTTTATACACCAATGGATTTGATTTGTTAACATTTTGTTGAAGATATTTGTATCTACGTTCACAAGAGATATTGGTCAGTAGTTTTCCTTTCTTATAATGTCTTAATCTGGCTTTGGCATTACAGTGATACTGGCCTCATAGAAGACTAAGGAAAACTCCAATGGTCTATTTCAAAGAAATAGAAAAAAAAAATCCTAAAATTAATATAGAACCAGAAAAGACCGCAAATAGCCAAAGCAATCTTGAGAAAGAAGAACATAGCTGAAAGCATCACACTTCCTTAGTTCAAACTCTATTGCAAAGCTATAGTAATCAAAACAGTATAGTATTGGCATAAAAACAGACACATAAATCAAAGGAGCAGAATAGTTAATTAGTCCAGAAGTAAACTCTTGTTTAATTTATAACAAAGGAGCTAAGACTATACAATGGGAGAAAGAATAGTCTCTTCAATAAATGGTGTTGGGACCACAGCCACATGCAAAACAAATGAAACTGAACTCCTATCTTACACCAATCACAAAAATCAACTCTGAATAGAATAAAGACTTGAACAGAAGACTGGAAACAATAAAAATCCTATAAAAATCAACATAGAGGATAAGCTCCTTGACATTAGTCTTGGTAATTACTTTTTTGGTTTTGACACCCAAAGCAAGGGCAACAAAAGCACAAACAAACAAGCAGGATTACATTAAACTCCTTCATCCCACTGATCATAAGGTCTGCAGGTGTGTTGGTGAGGTTCGTTTCCTCCTTATTTCTTTTTTCTCCTCACAGATACTGCCAGGATATTTATCTACTACTTCTTCTTCAATAAAAATCGAAATGTCATTAGACCATTCACATCCTGTATCATTTATTTGAACTGTCTTACTGACACACACTAGTGTTTGTGTGCATGTGTGTATACATGTATATATGAGTATTTATAAGTATATACATGTCTATATATATATGTATATATATATATATATATAGTCAATAACTGTATCACATCCAAGTTCATTACTTTAAACTTTTAACTACTGACAACCTTCTTTTATTAATCAAAATTACTTATTCCAGTATTCTCATACCAGATATCATTCCATCACTACTTTCACCAAATTTATTGACACTACCACCTTTTAAACTTCACTATACGTATATTTTCCTCCCTTTCTCTTCACATGCATAGAGACAGTGGTTGGTCAATTACTTTCTTGCTCCCCTATGCCTTTTTTTATATTTGTGGTTGTCAAATTTCTATTTCTGGTTGAAATTAGTAATTCCTTAGTATCCATAGGGGATTGGTTCTAGGACCCACCAGAGATATAATCTCTGAGAGTACCCAAGTTCCATAGTGGGCTCTGCATATCTCAGATTCCACATTCGTGGTTTCAACTAACCACAGTTCATATAGTACCGCATTTACTATTGAAAAATCCACGTATGAGTAGACCCTCCCCAGTTCAAACACAGTGTGGTTCAAGGTCAACTACAGATCAACAATCTCTCAAAAATATGCAGGATAACCATTTTCTCTTATCAAATCTCTACCATCTCCTCCCATCTTTTATCAAGCAAATATACTGCCATCTATTTTACAGAAAATATAGAGAATAACAGAAGAAAAGAAACTCATTTTCTTTCAGAAAATATTCCAACTCACCTGCATCTGTCATTAAATTCTGCCTGTACTCCTGTTATGGAAAATCACTTGCTGCATAACTCTTAACCTCAGTCTATTCAATGTAAGTCAATGTCTTTGTGGTTAATTGTACAGTGGACATAATATCTTCCAAAACATTTTTGTTGATGCTCCCTAACAAGGCCAAATAAAGCATGGATCTTGGTTATACTTTGAGGACAGCACTTAACTAAAAGACTTAATTAATTAGAAATAGAAAGATAAAAACATTACAGAACAGAGGTTAGAAAGACAACATCTAAACTAAGTTATCCCTGGTAGTAGGATATATATTAAAATTATGTTCTTCCTGTGATTATTCTTGGAAAAGGATAAAACATTAAATCTTGGTATTCCTGTCAAAAATGCCTGAATCTAATCATGGTGAAACATGAGACAAGTATAAATTGAGGGACATCCCACAAAATATAAATGATAATGAAGACAAGAAAAGACAGAAGAACTATCAGTACATACTAAGGGATATTAAAGAAACATAATTAAATGAAAGGTAAAATTCTGGATTGGATGCAGGACCAGATTGTTTTTTCTACAAGTGACATCAGTGGGACAATGGGTAAAATTTTAATAGGGTCATCAAATGAGATACTAGTACAGTATCAATGCTAACTTCCTAATTTCCATAATTGCACCGTGGTTAAGGGAAACATCTTTTTCCCCCTCTTATCTCTAACTAAGAAGAAAAATTTTATGTATTTCATAATAGAATTCTTCAAGATAATAAAAGAAAATTCAACAGGTTTTTGTCTTGTTTGCTACAGTATGTGGAGGTTACTAACCTGATTCTGCACAAGAAAGGCACATCTAGAAATTCACCTCTCTGAATTCTCTTATAGCTCATTTCAAAATATCATTTACTGAGCCTTTCAAACATATGGGTTTAAATATGCATATTTTATACAGAAAATTACTTGAAAAATATTTCTGTGTTCCTTGAATAACAATTATGCTTTTAGGCATAAACCAGGAAAGGTCTAATTGCTATTTGCATGGATTATTTACAGCTAAGTAGTCTATGAAGAAATAAGAGTACATAAAAATGCTATTGTGTACAAAAAACAATCTGTCTTGCTCATTTTAATTGGGTGTGAAAATATCGGTTTACAGATTTTAGAAACATAACCATATAAATGTTTCTCACAAATAAGAACAAAAGTTATAGAAGTAATCTGTCAACTGAATGTTTTAATAAACTTTTCCTACTGAATGTTTTATTTTCACAGAAAACTGGGCTTACTGTTTCCAGTAAGTCTACCACTGCAAATTAAATATGCATTTTTAAAACCACTAGGATGCAATTTTTATTCTGTAGAATACACTTGTCATTTTGTCTGATATTACTGTAGTAACTAAACACATCTAACATTGGTGACCACAAGGGATATATTTTGTTTTTGTTGTTGCTCTTTTTACTTATTTGGCCTAAACATTTGAAATATTTAAAAATATAGAAAGGACTGATACACAGTCACTGATCTCAGAATATTCACCCTCAAGGAGAGCAGAGGAAAAGAGAAAATGTAGTTACACCTTCTTCCCTTTTGCTTGTTTCAGTGGGAAAAGCAGATGATTTTATTCTGCTCTAATCTAAGTTATTGAAGGGCTTGCACAGACTCAGTATGGCTAACCCCCAGGCTTCTAGCACAGAAGCAGCAGGCTGAAACTGGTCCAGTCTTTCCCTAAAAGAGGCCTTTAGCTTATCTTTATAGCTGTGGCCTGAGGGGCAGGATCCTATTGCTGTAGTCTTTGGTTTCTCCCTCTGCCTCTCTAGGTATGGCCATATCTCCTGGAAAGGGGCTTGTGCACAAGACTGGGGCCTCACATTCATTGCTGCCTCCCTGCCCAGGGAATGTCTCTAAATTGCCTGGCTCTAATTCCCAGTGAGCCAAATTCATGGGTCCCACAGGACTGTAGTAGACCAAAACAATCCTTGTATTTAAACAATTATGTTTTGGGCCATTTATTAAACAGTAATAGCTAACTGATATAGCTGTGCAGAAGTGAGCAAAACAGCCAGTACTGGGATATTTCGGACTGAAGGACCAGAACATGGCAAGGCTAGAAATGAATCTGTTCTCATTCACAATGAAAAACAGTATGGAGACTCCTTTAAAAATAAAAACAAAAACAAAAACAAAAAACTTTCATATGATCCAGCAATCCTACTTATGGGTGTAAATTCAAATGAAATAAAATCAGCATCTCAAAGAGATATCTTTACTCCTGTGTTTACTGCAACATTATTCACCATTGCCAAGATATGTAAACATATGTGTCAATCAACAGATTAATGGATAAAGAAAATGTCATACATATATATATACACACACACACACACATGTACATGTATATTGAATATCATATAGTATTTCATATTAGTATATAATACTATTAGAATATTAGTATATAATATTCTATATACATAATGAAATATTATTCATCCCTAAAAAAGAAGGAAATCTTGTCATTTGCAACGGTTGAACAATTGAACCTGGAGTATATTATGCTAAGTGAAATGATATAGACAGAAATAAAAATACTGTATGATATCACTCATAGGTAGACTGTAAAAGAGTTGAACTGAAAGAAGAAAAAAGGAGAACACTGTTTGCTAGGGGCTAAGAGGTGGGGGAAATGGGGAGACATTGGTCAAAGGATACAAACTTTCAGTTAGAAGATGAATAAGATTATTTTTTCCAGAAACACTGGTCTAGGAATCTAATGTACAGCATGGTAATTATACTTAATAACAATGTATCAGATACTTGAAATTTGCTAAAAGAGTAAATATTAAGTGTTCTCACCACACACACACACACACACACACACAAACAGGTAACTATGTGAGGTGATTAGTATGTTAATCAACTTGACATGGTTATTTCATAACATATACATATACCAAAACATCATGACATACACCTTGAATGCATACAATTTTATTTCTAAATTATACTTCAGTAAAGCTGGACATTTTTTTAAATATATGAAAATGCACCATATGAATTAATAACAAGGAACAATAAAGTTTAAGAGTTAGACAACATCTAGGCCACATTACTGCTAACCGATTGTGGTAAAATTTGGCAGTTTGGGGAAGAGTCATTTGCATTGGGGACATCAAGATTAGAACAAAGGACAAAGAATGATATTGTTGTAGTACTAGTGAAGTGGGAGTAAAGGGGGCAGGGCACAACCACTGAAGGAATGACAGCCATTGAGGACAGGACAAACTGGTTAGAACCAAGATGGTGGAAAATTCAACTTCCAGTAGACCTTGAGCCTCATGGCAAACCCACAGGTGCCATGACAGTTCCCAGGCTGGCCATAAAAGGTCAAAAAGTGGGTGGGGGTGGTTTCCTGGAAATCCTTGCCCCTTCCTCAAAGTAGTTGGAATAATCCTCTTATTCATTAGCATATGAAATTACCAAGCCTATAAAACCTAACAACTCTGCACCTTGTGGTAACTCTTGCTCTGTTGCCCTCTCCCTCTCCCTCTCTCTCCTTCTGAGAGGGCCTGCATTCTGTCTGTGGAGTGGGTATCTACTTTAAACACCTCACACCTCTCAGCTTCTCTGCTTCTCACCTTTCTGAGATGGCCCACATTCTGCCTATGGAGTGTGTATCTCCTAAGCTGTTTCCCTTCTGAATGAGACAGCCTGCAGTCGATCTATGGAGTGTGTATCTCTCTAAATAAACTTACACTTTACCATGCCTTGCTCTTGAATACTTTCCTGCACGAGGCAAGAACCTGTTCTCCCGCAGAGCTTAACTGCAGTTTGAAGAAGGGACTAACAGTGTAATGAGAGTATATGTACTTTTAATATACTGTTTCTTGTTTTTTCACCTTGCTGAAGATAGGAACAATTTCCCATAATCTTCAAGGTCGAAGAATATAACTAATCTGTTGTCATTGAAATAAAATGGTATTTTCTATTAAATTAATGGTGCTAGCTTTTAGAATGATAGCATTCTGCCATATTCCAGAAGCTATAGAGTTGTTTATAAATAACTGGCAGTTTTGAACTATTTCACTTTAATGTACCTATTTGTCAAAACTCTCCTGTATAATAGGTCAGAGTCCCTCAGCTCAAGATTTAAAATTGATTAGTATCCACAGAAAAATAACAAACAAGAAAGTAGACATGAAAGCAGTGTCTCCGAAGCATAGTGTATTAAGTGCTTCTATTAGTATGCATACAGCCAGACACTGTAAAAAATATAACTTTATGTTGACTTGGAGTGTACTTAAAATGACAAATATTTGATTCTCCCTTATGGATTATAGTTCTTGAAAAACAGAGTAAAGTTGATTTAGTCAAAAGTATTGGTTTTTTTTGTAAATTCATGATGATTATCGATTATATTGAAGTGCATAAAATTACTTGACTAATGATTTACCAGAGATGATCTAAGACTAAGCATATATCAAGGTATTTTTTAAATATATTTCCAAAGAGAACTAATACAAATCCTCTCAAGACAGTCTGACATAATAGAACGGATATATACATATAATCCATACTCTGAATTTCTATTTGCTCACAAACAATACATTTAACATAAAATCAACACTCAGGAACTTTGTATTAATATAAATAATAATAAAAAAGAGAACACCATGAAAAATAGTAGCAATAACTTAAGACACAATTTAATAAATATTACAACTATACGTCAATTTTATTTGATAGCACATGTATAAATTTAATACATCATATAAATAAATGAGCAAGGTGCTTTGTGGGTGAACTTTAGAGCAAAGAAAGTAAAAGTTAGAAAGTTAAATGTCTATCAAACATTTTATCATGTTGCTTAACTTCTATAAGTAAAAAGAAAAACAGTCTTTAAAACAACTTTTGGTCCAGTTTTTGTTCTGACATGTAAAGCGCTTAGAAGTCATTACTCTTATCCTCATAATTAAAAAAAAAAAAGAAAGAAAAAGGAGGCTGATCAAACTAAAAATCATTAACTTCTCCTAGATTTATCAGATAATTGAAGTCACAGGGCAAACCACTGCTCTGAAGAATGGAAAGAAAGGCAAATACTGAGAATCACAGAAAATACCAGCTTATCTAGAAGAGAAGCCATTAGAATCAGTAATTGAGAGAGACAGTCAAAACAGACAGGAAGGGGGCAGGGCACAGCCATTCAAGGAATGCTACAGCAATTAACATCAAAATGGTGAAAGATTCAACCCCCAGTAGGCCTTGAGGCTCAAGATGGTGGGAGATTTAACTTCTAGCAGATCTTGAGCTTCATTATACGCCATTGTAATATGTTAGCATGATGAATAACATGCCTACAGGCACCATGGCAGTCCCAAGGCTAGCCACAAAAGGTCAAAGAGTGGGAAATGGCCAACTTCCTGGGAATCCCAGCCCCTTCCCCAAACTAGTTAGACTGGTCCTTCCATTTACTAGTATATGAAGCCACTGAGCCCATAAAAACATGCAACATGGTATCTCATGCCACCGCCTCTCTCTCCCCACCCCTTGCCACTCCCCTCCCGTTTGGAGACAGCCCACACTTTGTCTATGGAGTGTGTACCTACTTTTAATCTGAGCACCCAACCCCCTACACCTCGTGTCCTTTCTCTTGCCTTTCAATGTATCTATCTGAATAAATCTACCTTTACTCAACTGTGGCTCGCTCTTGAATTCTTTCCTGCGCGAAGCCAAGGACCCACACTTGGTGGGGCATGTCCCAGGGCTCAGTCAAAGCCTGGGACACAGCCCTTCTCACGCCCCACATATGTTTTTCCTGTATCAAAACTATTGGCAGACTGCCGGAGGCTAAGTGTGCTGCAGGCTGAGGACTACCTTGAGAATTAAAAATTTCTGGGGCAAGCATTAGGGAGCCCCAACACTTTCATGAGTTTTATTCCCAGGAGCCTTGCAAGGTTCTCCTGGTTGAGAATGGAGAAAAATTCCTGTGTGTTTCAAGGAGAAAGGGCAGGAAAGTAACCATTTTAAAATATGCTCGTAACATTCTCCATAACAAAGGCCTGCCCTCAAGGGAAATCTACTTTACCTGAGACTTATCTAACCTTGCAAAAGGGCCAATGGGCAACTCCAACTCCCTCTAGCCTTCCAGTCATGCTGAGGGGGTAAAAAAAGGCCAAGAAACATTTTTGAGTATCAGCCCAAGAACTCAAGCTCACTGGAAAAAACTCCTGAAGTTTAATCATAAGGTTATAGAATGTTTCTCCCCTCTGTGCAAACCGTATCAGTAAACAAAGAATGCTGAAACCATCAAGTCATCAGCAGCTGCCCAGTAAAGATAAGCCTGCAGCCCAGCCTCTGTAGCCACTCACAATGGGGCACCCTGAGGGGACTCAGAATAAGAAAGGAAAAGATACCAGCCCCAGATAGCTAGATGCTTGTCAAAGGAATGAATTCAATGAGCCTAAATGTTTGCTTCCTCCCATACATAGAAAAGCACTAAATTCTTTAACTTGAGATGTCTGGTTTCTTTTCAATAACAAGTAATCTATTGTTCCAACTACCTGGTCTTTGCTGTAAAGCTCCTATATATCCTAGCTCCTCCCCTACCTTTTTGGAGCAGTCCCACAGAGTGAGCTGAGAGACTGTCATCCTGGCTCGAGTCTTCCCGCCAAATGAAATGTAACTCTCAACTTCAAGGCTGCGCATTTATTTCAGTTGACATCTCCAACACCTTAATACAACATCAACAGGACTTTAAAAGTTCAATATAACTGAGAGAGCTGTAACACACAGACCCTACTTAAGGAGGAGTTCTTCAGGAAACCCAAAGCAAAGGCAGAAAGCAAACAAGGAAGAAAACAATAGAAAACTGAAGTCTTTAGCAGCTACAGCTTCAGCAAATTTTAAACACCATCCAATCCTAGCCAGATTGACATAAAGCTTCACAACCTAAACCCTGATTACTTCAATTCCTAGTACCAGATACATTATACCCAGTGTTCAACAACAAAAAGTACTAGGCATGCTAAAAGACAAGAATAAACATAGTCTTAAGAAACAAAACATGTATTGGACCAACTCAGACAGGACACAGATTTTTAAACTATCAGATAGGGAATTTAAGATAGAAAGTAATTAATATGTTCAGCAGTATAATGGAAACAGTAAACAACATGTAAGAATAGATAGGTAATGGAAGCTGACCGATGGGAATCTTAAAACAAATCAAAAGGAGACACTAGAAATCAAGAACACTAACAAAAATAAAGAATGCCTTTGATGAGCTCTTAGTTGATTGGACATGACTGAGGAAACAATCAGTGAGCCTGAAAACATCCCAAATGTAACTTCCCAACTGAAATGCAAAGAGAAAAAAGAACAGAAATAATGAAGAGAATATTGAGAACTGTGGGACAATTACCAAAAGCATACCACGTGCATATTGGGAATAACAGAAGGAGAGAGGAAAAAAGGGATAGAAGAAATATTCAAAGTAATCACGACAAAAAATTGTCCAAAATCAGAACACAGATTCAGGAACCTCAGGAAATATCAAGTAGGATAAACAAAATGCTTACACCTATGCATATCATACTGAACTTGTAGAAACCCAAAGCCAAATAAAAATTTTTGAAGAACACAGGTAGTGGGGCAGGGAACAAACACACCCTAAATTATAGAAGAACAAGGAGAAGAATAACATTGGGCTTCTATTCAGAAATCACACAAGAAGGAAATGGAGTGAAATTTTTAAAATGTTGAAACAAACTAATAAAAAACCCACTAATGTCCTAACACAGAAATCTGTTTCCAGTGAAATTATTTCAAAAGTGAAGGACATTAAAGAGCTTTTCAGACAAATTAAAACAGAGAGAATTTTTCTCCACAAGATTTCTCTTGTAGGAAACAGCAAATAAATTATTTAAAGAAGAAAAATGACACAGGTGAGAAAACTGGGCATACATAAAGAAAGGAAGAGCATTAGAAAAGGAATAAATGAAGGTAAAATAAAATCTTATTTTTGTAATTATAATTGATGTAATAAATAACTGCTCAAAGAAATAGTAGCAATAATGTAATTAGTGATTATAGCTTACAGAATAGTGAAGTGAATGACAGCATTGTTGCAAGGAATGGAGAGAGGAATTGGGAATACTGTTATAAGATACCTGTACTACACATGAAGTGGTTTAATGTTACATAAAAGTGATCTTCGATTATCTTGGATGTATATTGCAAACTCTAGAGTAACTACTAAAAATGTTTTTAAACAATGTGTATTTGATATGCTAAGCGGGAGAAAAAATGGAACAATACAAAATGCTAAAATCCAGAGAAGGCAGCAAAAGAGAAGAAATTAAAAATAAAAAGAAAACAAAAGAACAAGTACAATGAATAGAAAATATTATAAATGTTATAGGTATTAATACAACTTTATCAATAATCACTTTAAATCTTAGGCAAAAACTGCCAGAAATGCAAGGAGGAATAGACAAATTTTCTGTAATAGTTGAAGACTACAACATCCCTCTCTCAGTAATTAACAGATCAAGTGGGCATAAAATCCGCAAAGACAGAGTTGAATTGAACAGTACCTTTGATCAACTGGATCTAATTGATGTTTGTATCTAAATACTGATATTACCACCTAAGAAATGCAGAATACATATACTTCTCAAGTTCACATGAGATATTTACCAAGATAAATTACATGTGGGTTATAAAATAAACTTTATCAAATTAAAAAGAATAGATATTATAAAGTATATGCTCTCAGACCACAGTAGAATTCAACTAGAAATCAGTAACAGAAAGAGAGCTAAAAAATACAATGTGGAGATTAAACAACAATTTTCTAAATAACACATGGAACAAAGATATTCTCAGGAGAAATTTGTAGCACTGAATGCACATATCAGAAAAGATGATCGAAAATAATCTACACCTTAACCTTACAAACAAGAGAAATAACGGAAATTTAAATTCAAAGCAAATAGAAAACAAATTAAAATTACAACAGAAATCAATGAAATTGAAAAAAGAAAATCAATAACACAGTCAATAAAACCAAAGCTGATACTTTGAAAAGATTAATAAATTTGATGGACCTCTAGCCATACAAACCATGGAAAGAAAAAAAGAGACATAAACTTTTCATATCGGAAATGAAAGAACAGTCATTTCTATTGATCCTGTGAGCATTAAAGAATAAAAATGTTAAAGAATAAAAAATATTTGAAAATATCAATAGATGCAGAAAAATCATCTGATACCCATTTACAACAGAAACTCTCAGCAAATTAAGGAATAGAGTGAAAATTCCTCAACTTGATAAAAACAATATTTCCAAAAAACAAAACAAGACAAAAAAGATAACTAGTGGTGAGAAACTAGATGCCTTCTCCCTAAGATCAGAGGTAAGGCAAACCCTCTTATAACTCCTAGTGACTGGAATTCCTGGCATATGCAGTAAAACTATGAAAGGAAATAAGGGATTGGGAAGGAGGAAATAAAACTGTCTTTGTTCCCAGATGGCATAATTGTTTATACAAAAAATTCCAAAGGCTCAATTAAAAAATCCCCTGGATCTAATAAGGTATTATAACAAAATGCAGAATACAAATTGATATACAAATATCAATTACTTTCATATAATCTTGTGATGAACAACTGGAATTTGAAATTAAAACACAGTAAATACATAAGACCAAAAAAGTGACATACTTAGGTATAAATCTAACTATATATATATATATAGGATCTATATGAGAAAAACTACAGAACTCTGATGAAAGAAATTAAAAATGATCTGAGTAAATAAAGAGATGTTCCATGTTCAAGGACAGGAAGATTCACTCAGTTGAGATGTCAGTTCTTCTCAGTCTGGTCTGTAGACTCAACCTAGTACCATTCCAAATTCCTGAAAACTGTTTTGTAGATTCTACAAACTCATTCTAAGTTTTGTATGAAATAGTGAAAGACACAAATAATACTCAACACAGTCCTGAATAAGAACAGAGGATTGACACTCTTTCACTTTAAGGTTTATTATCAAGCTACAGTAATGAGAACCATGTGGTATTAGCAAAATAATAGATTAATTGAACAGAATGGAGAGCCTAGAAACAGGTCCACACAAATACAGTCAACTGATCTTTGACAAAGAAGCAAGGGCAATTCAAGGAGGGGGGGCAGTCTTCAACAAATGATGACAGAGCATGCAAAAAAAAAAAAAAATCTAGACACAAAACTTACTACTTTCATAAAAAATGAGCTCAAAATGGATCCATTTCTAAAATGCAAAATTACAAAGCTTCTAGAAGATACTATAGGAGAAAATCTAGATAACTTTAGGTTGCTGATGAGTTTTTAAACCTAACACCTAATACATGATCTATAAAAGAAATAATTGATAAGTTGGACTTTATTAAAATTTAAAACCTTTGCTTTGCCAAAGACAATATCAAGAGAATTAGAAGACAAGCCACAGAGTCTGGGATGAAATATTTTCCAAAGACTATTCTGATAAAGAACTTTCTATCTAAAACATACAAAGAATTCTTAAAACTCAACAATAAAAAAACAAACAATCCAATTAAATTAGTGGGAAAAAAAATACCAAACAGATATTTCACTAAAAAGATAGAGATAACAAATAAGTGTATGAAAGGTGATTAATATGATATACCATTAGGAAATTAAAAAATCAAAATAATACTGTAATACTACTACATAAAAATTGAAATCACTAAAATCCAAAAACCTGACCAAGCAAAATACTAGGGAAGATACTGAGCAACAGGAGTTCTCAATTGCTGCTGCTGGAAATGCAAAATTGTATAGCCATGCTGCAGACAATTTGGCAGTTTCTTACAGAAATGTTCTCTTACCATATAATCCAGCAGTCACATTCCCAGGAGTTACCTAATTACCTTGAAAAATTATTTCCACACAAATGCCTGCTCTTGGATAGTTATACCAGCTTTATTCATAACTGCCAAAAACTGGAAGCAACCAAATGCCCTTCAATAGGTAGATGTTAAACTGTTGCAGATCTATACAGTGGATTGTTAGTGGCAAAAATAAATATGATCTTAAGCCACAAAAAGACATAAAGGAATAAAACATGAATGTGAAAGAAGCCTGTCTGAAACAGCCACGTACCATGTAATTCCAACTATATGACATTTGGGAAAGGGCAAAAGTATGGGAACAGTAAAGAGATCTGTGATTTTTTAGGACTGGAGGAGGAGGAGAGATGAGTGGGGAAAGGCCAGGGGATTCTTAGGATGTTAAAACTATTCACTATGATATCACAATGGTGAATACATGACATTACACATTTGTCAAAACCCAAAGAACTGTACAACACAAAGAGTGAACTTTAATGAAAACTATGGGATTTAGTTAATCATAATTTATCAGTATTGGCTCAGATGCATCACATTAATACAAGATGCTAATAACAGGAAATTCTATGCAGGAGAGGTAGGGTACTTGTCACCTGCTCAATTCTGTAAATCTGAAATTGTTCTAAAATTCTACCTTTTAATTAAAATCATAAACTCTTACAGCCTTTCCATTTTTATCTCTATTAAAGATTTATTTTCTCTGATAGGAAGAACACAATCATGGTCAAATCATTGTTCAGCTTTATTAGCCACATACACACACACACACACACACACACACACACACACACACACACTTGAGAACCTAAGGACCTATTACACTCCTTTTGAAGAGTTTCTATTTCTAGCTCAGGATGTGTTCAAATGGTCATGGAACTTGTACTCAGATGACTTAGTATTTTTTTCCCCTTCTTTCTAAATTCTTTAGAAAGCATCTACTTTCACTGAAAGAATTCAAATAAATTTCTCTTAAGTAGGAATACTAGGAGAATAAATGATATATCACTGAAGAATGAGTAGGGTAGTTCATTGAGATACACACATTAAACACCAGTAATTTTTTTTTTGGTTGCATTTTTAAAACATTTAGACCTTTTCTGGTTTCTAATAAAGGACTAATATTAAAATATTTTTAAAATCAGTTAGTTACCTGATACAAAATATTATGAGAGAGAGAGGGGAGATCAAGATGGCTGAGTAGGAGGACTCAGAACTCACCTCCTGCAATGAACACATCAAAAATACCTGTGGAGCAACTCTCACTGAAAACACACTACAGACAGACAGACTCTCGTAAAACCAAGCCTGTAAAAAAGATACACATGAAATCAGGTAGAAAGGGGAGAGAACAACCAGGTCAAGGTTGCCTACTCTTCCTACTCCTATTTGTACTGGAATGCAAAGACAGTATTGGAAGTCATAGCCAGAGCAATCAGACAGCAAAAACAAAGAAAAGGCATCCAAACTGGACTGAAGAGGTAAAACTGTCACTATGTGCAGATGACATAATGCTATATAGAAAACCCTAAAATCTTCATGAAAATAAAAGCTATTAGAACTAACAAATGAATTCAGTAAAGTTGCAGGATACAACATTAATACACAGAAATATCTTCCTTTTCTTTACTATACTATATTTACTATAACTATTACTAGGTGTTGCTATGTTGAAACACAAGGCTCATGTTTTAAAAAGACGGTAAATAATATTATAAAATATGTTATCTGTTCTGGGGTGATTTCCATTCTTATAGTGAAATTGGAAGTGCAGGCATTATGAATGACAATAAATGAAGTGAAAGCCTAATACAAGAATACAAAGAAAAACAGCTACTCGTTCAAGGGATGAAATATAAAAAGGAAAAAAAATGATCCTTTTTTACGCTGATTCCAATATATTTTTTATAGGTCACACAGTCTCTAATGTCTGCTACATATTTTCCTTCAGGAGATTCCTATAGAGTTTTCAACATTTGTTGCATGTGTATGATTTTGTTGTTAAGAATTTTCATAAGACTATATCCACATGCATCTGGCTAATTTTCTAATTATTTTAAAAATGTAAGCAGGGAGAAAAATGTAGCTCCACCCCTCCACTTTATTACACTTTACTCTTGAGACATAGGAATTTAATTTAAAATTTTGTACAATAGATGAAGAAAATGTCAAGACATTCTTGATACTTATTAATGTATTGTGAAGCACTGCATTCTGAACATATAGTTGGGTAAAATAATTCAAACAGTAGTCTATTATTTATACTACCATGTAGTGAGCAACTTTTTATATTAGGAACTCTATTCTATACTTCACATATATTAGCTGGTAAATCCATATAAGAACCCAACAAAGTAAATTTTGTATCCTCATTTTGGAAATGTAAGGTATGTAGCTCAAACTGTTAAATAATATACTCAGGGCCATCCAGCTAGCTTGTGTTAAAGCAGAACTTTCCCAGGGGAAAAGAATCTTTAACTGGGAAACATCTGGCTTCGTCTCTTCTGTCTCACATTTGACCTTTTAACTCCTAGGAAACTCGGTTCACGCTTCAACTTAGAAACTCCTGTGCAGGAACTCAGAGTCACAGTGTTTCAGCTGTGATCTTGAAACTAATGCTGAGGATGGTCTGAAAGCATCACTTGGAACATTTTTAAGCACTAAAAATTTCTCTTGACTGAAGTTGGTCATCTGAAAATAGGACAAGTATGTGCTAGATGATGATCATTTAGATCATATCCTTGGTCTGTCTGTTTAGCTTCTATGTCCCAAGGTGGGTCCTTCATGTATCAGTTTATGATTGACTGTTCATTCAACTTTAAGACCAAGGCACGAAATTGCTTCTTGGCAGGTATGGGTGTATGTGCATGTGTGTGTTGTACATATGCCTGTGTGTGATCACTGACTTGTGGAATTCACGCTACAATAAATGGATGTTAACAATTCTTGTTTCAGACCTCCTTCTCTTGATACCCCATCATTCTTCTGATCTCTGTCTTCCTTTGCATGTAAGCATGGACAGATTATTAGGTTCTGAAGATTCTAATTCATGAAACTAGTGTAAATATGACACATTCATTCTACTACATAGGGGTTTGGTGTGAATAAAATTGAGGTAGGGAAAAATCAGGAAAGAGATGTTAAACATAGTAATATTTATAGCACCTAACTGCACTGGACAGAGAAGATGTGCATTAATAAAATTAGGCATCAAAAATGGCATATGTGTACCATTTCACAAGATTCAAAAAATCCATATCATACAATATAATTGTTTGTCAAAAGTAATTTTAACCTGAAAATTAATTCATGAAATAGTAAAGTATATGAGTGTATAAATTACTATACATCTTTTTGTAGCTACCATTATATACCTGTAGCAGTTCACACTGAAAACAGAAGTGTATATATTATATATATATATATATATATACACACACACACACTTTATACTGTTGTAGTCAACGTATTAAATCAATTTAAGCAGCTATTTATCACAATTTCCATAATACTATGGAAACTGTGATCATACTACACTACTGTCTTTTTTCACTGTTGATTTTGTCAGGCCTTAAATGATTGCCTTGAGGAAATCATCCCTTGGATTAATTACCAGAAATGATAATGTAGGTTTTGATGTAGCATGTATGGTGTTTTGTTTTTCAGTTGGTAGCTGAGTAATCCTTAGCAAATCATTTACTATCTCTGAGAAATTACTTTATCTATAAAATGAAGAAAATAATAACATCCACTTTATAGGATTCTTTTGAGAATCAATTGAGATAATATAACATGCTTTGCACTTTGCTTGGTACATACACAAAAAACGGCTTACCAAATATTAGCTATAGTTTTTATTACTACTTTGTAAGATTTATACTGATGTTTCAATAATATTAGGATGACCTTTAAGAACCATGTTCTTCACATATGTATATTTTTGATGTGGACTTTATTTTTTATAACTATTTATACTTCTGTTTATATTTTTATTTTATTACAAATGAAATTTCTCCAGTATATTTGCCTACATCTGTTATTATGTTGTCACCATTTTACATAGGAATATTTTTATTATTTCAATGAACCATATTCTTTATATAATTAGGTGGAATATCGATAAATATCCATTAAGTTTGGATTTCTTATATTTTCATTTATATGAGATTAAATATTCAGAATTGTAAACACAAAATTTTGCTAAAATAGACAATTTAGGTAAGACCAAGAATACATTTTATTATTTAACACTCATTCAATTCACTAACTTTACTTACATTAGTAAATTACTTCAACTTGGTAATTAACTCTTTTGGCTTGTATATCACTAGGAAAACAGAAATTTTTCATCTATAAAATTTCAATTTAAAGTGACTTTTGAGTCCACAAACAAATGCTGGAGAGGCTGTGGAGAAAAGGGAACCCTCCTACACTGTTGGTGGGAATATAGTTTCGTGCAGCCATTGTGGAAAACAGAATGGAGACTCCTTAAAAAACTAAAAATAGACTTACCCTATGATCCAGCAGTCCCACTTCTGGGCATATATATGGAGGGAACTCTAATTCAAACAGATATGTGCACCCCAATCATAGAAGTACTATTTACAATAGCCAAAATGTGGAAACAACCTAAATGTCCATCAACTGATGACTGCATAAAGACGCTGTGGTATATTTATCCAACGGAATACTACTCATCCAACGGAATACTACTCAGCCAAAAAAAAAAGGAATGAAATAATACCATTTGTAGCAACATGGATGGACCTAGAGACTGTCATTCTAAATAAACCAGAAAGAGAAAGGAAAAATACCATATGATATCACTTATATGTGGAATCTAAAAAAAAAAAAGACACAAATGAACATTTCTACAAAACAGAAAAAGACCCATAGACATATAAAATAAATTCAGGGTTACCAGGGGGGAAAGGCAATGGGAAAGGATAAAATCAGAGTTCAAGATTTGCAGATACTAACTACTATATATAAAATATATAAACAACAAGTTCCTATTGTATAGCACAGACAACTATATTCAATATCTTGTAGTAACCTCTAATGAAAAAGAATATAAAAATGAATATATGTATGTATATGTACGACTGAAACATTATGACATTCACCAGAAATTGAAACAAAATTGTAAACTGACTATACCTTAATAAAAAAATAGCGAGCTTGGCAAACTTTCATGAGAAAATGTAGTATTTTTTCCATTCTATTTTATTTGAAGAAAAATTTGTAAAGTAATTAGAGGTGGATTTTAGAATATTCAACAATAATATATTTCAGTGTAAATTGATTAATTTACATTTTCTTTTGTTGGCTTGAAAATTTCAAATCTGCAACTATTTATTGTAATGAGAATTAAAATGCATTACTGATGGTATTTTAAATATTAATTTATTAAATATTTGAATTAACTTCTAAAAACAATACAAAAATATTTTTCTATAAGCCAATACTCTGTGTTAGCAAAATATTGTATTTCTGCTTTTTGACAGGTTACATATTAAACATTTCTGTTGAATAGGCATGAATTGAGTTATAAATAAAACTACGTAACTTTTGATTCTTACAATGTACTTATCACAGTAATATGTAATCTGGGGAAGAGAGAAGAAGAAAGTAAAGTTCGTAGCCATAGTGTCTTTATAATCTACATATCTGAGAATTGAAGGCTATATAATAAAACATCAAAATGAGAAAAAAAGAGAAAGTGTTTGGACAATATACTTTTGAATATTTCTCTAATAATAGATAACAATTAAAAAACTATTATATTTAGGCCTAGATATGAGCATTTTTATTTAACCTACGGGAGCCCTTTGAGATAATTACAATTATTATTCCCATTTTACAGTTGAATGAGATAGGTTAGTCTAAGAGCAGCTGGGAAAACACAAGGATATGAACACCTGCAGTCTAAATTCAGCTCTCATACTTTGCATATTATACTATTCGATATAAATAAAAGTTAGTTGAAAAACTGCAACTCATTCATTCTTGTTATAATTGTTCATTATAATTTTTGTCTCCTAAGATTTAAAGAACTAACTTACTGCCTCTAACATCTATTACTGCAACCCCTAGAAAATCAGGATGGAAATTACTCCAGGTACAAAGTATTCTTTGCTCTATCTTCATGTTATATACAATTATTAAATATATCTGGAATATACTCAAAAGCAGATTAAATATATAAATCAAGTCCAATCTATTCTCTTTGCTATTTAATTTCAAGAAAACTGTCTTGCTTGAACTACAGTGACATCTTGTGGCCCAAAGTCTTTTGTTCTGTTTTTATATGTAAATTGTTCATGTTTTCTGCTTCTCTTCAGTTCTAGGTTTGAAGCAGCAGTTTTTATTACTGTAGATTCTGAACAATCACTAAACATTGCAGAAACAAAATATTAGGGGAAAAAGAAAACTTGATAGTAAACATGTTCTAAGACCAATGCTGACCTTATTTCTTTCAGAAGGGATTTTATTACTTGAAGTATATTTTTAAATAGTGGAAGAGTTAAGTGGAAAATTTGATGCTAACTTCATCTAAACTTTGAAAGTAGTCTCAATTGTTATGTCATTTTCTGAGTAAATAAAAAGGAATTAACTTATCAAGCAATATGATATTTTAAAACAATTTTTGAATGTGATCAAAATGTTTGCATTTTTTAAGTTATTTTTTCCTTCCTATGATATATCATTATTTCTTCAAATTACAAAACTTTTGTTTGTTCTTGAGTATACACTGATAAACACTGAATTTATAATTTCTTTAAGCCTCTCTTTTCCTCAGCTATTGCAGTATTTCCAGATGGTTTTGATTATTTTCAGAATTTCCCAGTTTTAAATGCACCGAACCACAAATCTTCAGATTTTCAACAGAAGTTCAAAAGCTCCTACTCCACATCTTATGAAAATATAATCAATTATGACCTGAATACATAGAGGAATGCAGTTTATAAATTTGTTAAGAAATAAAATAATGGTGCTATCTCTGGCACCTAATATTCCAATTTAACTTAACATAACATTCAAGTCATTTTATATATAACAATATACACATTAACAGTTTAATCATGTACATCTAAACCTATTTCTGCTTTATTATCATTTATGTTTTAGAAATAATTGGTTCCTTATAGTAGGTATAATTAAGCCTGTCCCACAGCATTAGCCATGTATGCTGATTTCTATAAATCTTTTGTTACTGTTCTTTGGTTTTCTTCTACAAATTCCAAAATGAGAGTTTCTGTTGTAATAAAAACTAGCTTTCATTTGATAAAAATGAAGGTGATCAGTTACACATTTACAGATTCTCACTGCAAAGAGAAATAACGGCAACACAAAAAGCTTCTTTTTTGTGTGTCTTATAAATGAGCCTTGCACAAGTATAGTCATGACTGGGCTGGTTACAGCTTGTTTTGGTACCTCTTCTAAATCGTAACTGAAAAAGTGCATTTACCTTAGGGTGTTTTAGATAATTAGGATTAACCAAGCAGACTATTCTTATTCTATGGATGAAATTAACTTTAGCATAAATCTAGAGTAAATTATAAATATCAAGCAGATATAATATTGTTCTGACCATTTCTACTTATTTCTCTTTATTAGAATACTGGTAAAATCTGTATGTATGCTTGCTAAGAACAAAGGTATGTCTCTCACCTAGCGATTTTTTATGTTTCTGAAAATTATGTACTTTATGTTTATTTATTTTTTATAAATTTATTCCATAAATCAATCGATTTTTTCTATGATTTCTGAAAAGTTCTGCAACCCATGATTTTTTAATTATTCCAACATTTTGGATATGCATTTTAAACAAATCTTATAAATCTTTTCTGATGACGTAAAGAGAAATAGAAAGATAAAAGATACATACTATTAGTAAAGGATTTACTTTGAGAACTATTTTCTTTTCATATAACAAATGCTATTCTGAGAAAAAATAAGGTCCCAAACACTTTAGAAATATTGTACATTTTTAATGCCAAGAGCTATCTACATATATTATTAAAATCCTACTAGATGAGGAAACTGAAGCTAAGAGATGTTATCTTGCTTAAGGTTATAAAAGCTTTATGTTTTTGAAGATAGGGCTCAATGCAAGTTGCCCCACCACAAAAGTTTATGCTTTTCATTATACATTGGTTATCCTCCTTGCATCAAAAACCCTCTTGAATATATTTAAATTTATAAAGTTAATTAAGGGAAATTCAGGTCAGTATTCCAATTACCATACAAGTAGTTTTAATAATAAATCATAATATCCCTGCTTAAGTAGGCCTGTGTGTGAACCCTTAAATATTTAGTCTTTTAAAATTTCTTTTACAATGCCTCAAATATGAATGGACATTCAATAATATTACTTAATGTCACATAATGGACATAGATATGATGTTTATTAAAAGCCTTCATAGATATCTGTATTTGATAAGAAACCTTCAATCACATATCATAAATCATTATTTTACTTTTTATTTGCAAATATCCATACTTACATATATATTTGCTTTCTTATGTATTTTATTATGACATTTTCTAATTTTATATATGTTGTAGTAGTTTTTATTGAATTCTGCTCATAGTATACACTCAATTTATATTGTGCATATATTAAAATAACCTTAAATTTAGATTGATTGTGGAAAAAAATGTTGTTTTTTTCACCTCTTTTTCCATAGTCTGAAATGAAAGGAGAGAGGGAGAGAGAGAAATGGAGAAATTGGTAAAATGTGAGAAATGATAATAAAACAAAGAAAACATTAAAAATTGATGAGTCCTGGTAAATGTAAAAGTTAAACTGCTGGAGAAAGAGGTAAAAAAAAAGTTAATGAAAATATTTGCTTTTAAACTTTCTGAAAGCTGTAATATATTTTCTAAAATATAACTGGAATTTCTAAAATAAAACATATTTAGATATCAACATTCAACTTATATTCTTATGTGAATGGTCAAAATCATAGGAGATATGAGAAGTCATTATTTTAATAGAAAAAGAAATGCTTTTACAGTAAAAGGAATAAAGGCTCAAAGCCGATGTACTTTTTTTTTTTTTTAATGAATACTTTCCCTCTTGTAATCGAAAAAGACTCATCTGTATAACAGGATATGTAATACTTTGAATGCAAATAAGAATGAACTATTGAGCTGAGGAAAAACATCTGTTAATTGATTTTATGGTCCAGTACACACAGCTCTAAGTTCTTTGATAATTCAGGGCAAAGACTTGGTTTTCTTGTAGCATCTGGGTATTTTAGACAAAAGCCAAAAGTAGTTTCTGTCTGAATAACTTACAAATTGGCATCAGCATAATCCAAATGCTGAATTTTAGACATTTAGAAGTAAAACTATCATATTTATGAATTCAAATATATTCATCTGGACTTACATATTTTAATTTGGAATTACACATTTTAAAAGAAAAGATACATGTGTTCTTTTTTAGACTTTAAAGTGTATTAGCCATTACTAATCACATTTCTTTTTCTGTATTGTATGATATAATTTACTAAAACAGCACTGTATTTGCCTCACAGGACTCTGATTTTAGTTTACCACTATTGTTACTTATGTGGACATTAAGTCTTTCTATACATGATCACATGAGATGATGTGAGTGAAACAGTTAAAAACAAAACAGAACAAAACAATGCTTCATTTATATTGGTTAAACCAGAAGGAGTACAAGAAGAAAATATAAAAATTGTAACTTGACTTATATCCAAAAGTAACTTGAATCCAAACACCAAATGTGGATATATTTTGTTAGAACATTGTGGGTGTTTAGGCAGAGGAGGATGTAAAAACAAACTGCTATTTTTTTTAATTATAAAAATATTAAGGTCTAAGAAAAAAATATGTATGAGAACATAAGAAATAAACAAGAGGTATGATATATATATACAAAATTTAAAAAGAAAGTAACGCTATGTTTTAAATTTGAAAATCTTGATAAATGGACAAGTTTCTAGAGAAAAATAGATATATCTAAAATTTTATGAATAAAATAACTTAATAGACTAATAACTGTGAACAAAGTAAGATATGAAAGAATTATATTAAAATCCTTTAACTCATTATTTTTAGTATGAATGATTTCAACATTCATAAACATATTAACATACCCTCCTTATGAAAATTATTCCAGAGAACAAAAGACAATATAATGTATTGAATAAAATTATAAAATGTTGATTGTACAAACCTGATTACTCACTTAAAAAATTAAAAATCTTGTGTGTAAACCACTTGTGAATGGCTGCAGATATAGTACTGACAATTAATATACTAGCTATTTTATCAGTATGTTACATGCTATGGCTAACTCACTATAGAGTAAAATAAAAGTTATCCAAAGAACAAAAAATAGATTACTGGTAAAGAGATTGGTCACATGTCAAAAACTTTACAATAAACAAAAGTCCAGGACTAGACAGACTGATAAATTTTACCACTCAAAGAATACCAATCCTTCTCAAACTCTTCCAAAAAAATACAGGTGGAGGGAACACTTCCAAACCTATTTTACAATGCCAACTTTACCCTGATACTGAAACCAGACAAGAACAAAACCAGAGAAGAAAATTATAGGCCAGTATCATTGAGGTATGTAAGTGCAAAAATCCTCAATCAAAATATTTGCATACAAAATTTAACAATACAATAAGAGGATCACACACCATGATCAAGTGGGATTTATTCCAGGGATGCAAAGATGGTTCAACATGTGCAAAATCAATCAATCTGACACACCACATTAACAAAATGAAGGATTAAATTCATATAATCATCTCAGTAGGTGCATTAAACAAAATTCAACCCCTGTTTATAAAAACCTCTCAACAAAGTGTGCATAGAGGGAACATAATAAAGGACATACATGACCAAAAGTAGTATTTAGTAGTAGAGAAACAATGAAAAAATTAAAGTAAGAAAACTGGAAAAGTATTTGTTAAAATTTAAATCAACTTCTTTGAACTACATCATGGGACATAATATATAAATATTAAGAATAGAGAGATTCAAATAAGGAATTTAAGAATGCTTCATTAAGGGATATCTCTAACTCATTGTTCATTTTATAATATATAATTTCAGTAAAAATAATTAAAAGAGTAAGTTACTTACCTGACTATAATCATTTAATAATTTCTGGAAAAAAATTTGGTCATTAAAAAAGGAAAAGAAAATATCAACACTTGAAATTTTGTAGAACATCTGAGAATCATAACCGCAGGAAAAAAATACAACAAAAACATCAGTAATATAAATGTTTATAACATGAAAGTTGAGAAATTGTAAACATTTAAGCAATAGCTTATTTAAAAATAAGGCAAAAATTTCATTAGATGATGCAAAAGCAACCAAATTTTCAAAAGATGTGTCAGCTATATAAAGAGAGTAAAACAATGAATAAAATATTTAAACAAAGACTTGCAAGAAAGGAGAGATGTACCATGTTACTATATAAGACAATTGACGCTTATAAAGAGGTCAATTACCCAAGAATAATGTACGTATAGAAAACTATTTCAGAAAAACTGTTAACATTGAATTTTGAAAAAAAATTCACAATTAGTATGTCCTTAGTGATTGAACAACTAAAATTGTCAGCGGTCAAAAGTTAAAACAAAAGCATTATTGAGAAAATGATAACCATGTAATGATTATTTCGTACACATTTACTATATTGGTAGTGTATCCAGGGATTAAACTTCAAACTCACTTAGAAAAATATATATTATGAAGGATAAAGAGGAGAAATAAATACTGTGGAGTCAATTCAACAAGAAAACCTAACTCCTAAATGTGAATGTACCTACAGCATAGAATTACAAAGTACAAGAAACAAAAACTGTTAAAATTGAAAAGAAAATCAAATCCATAATTATAGCTGGAAATTAACATACCTTTTTACTAACAGAACACGTAGGCAAAAAATCAATAAGTATATAAATGAAATAAACACATTATTACACTTGACCTAACTAACAGTTATAAAACACATCAACAACAGCATTCACTAAGAAACCATATTTGGGGCCACAAAAGAAACCTTAACAAATTTAAAAAATTGAATCATGCAAACTAAGTTTCCAGAACATGATGGAAATTAGCTAGAAATCAATATGAGAAAGATATATGAAATAATCCCAAATAGTTCATAATTAAACAAATCAACTCAAAAAAACACTTGGAGTATATTAGAAACTCAAAGAAAGTCACAAGAAATATTACAGATTATTTTGAATTGCATGAAAATTAAATATAGTAAGTTTTGTGATATGCAATGCAACTAAAGAGATACTTAGAGGGAAATGTATAGCAATAAGTGGTTCTATAAGAAGAAGAGAAATGATTCAAATCAATCATCTAATTTGCCACAGGAAAAAACAGTAATATAATAACAGGTTACAGTCAAAGAAAGAAGGAAGGGCATCAAAGAATAAAATCAACATGATTCAGAATGGAAAAATTATAAAGAAAATCAAGGAAACCAAAATCTGTATCTTTGAAAAGTTTAATTGATAAAAATCAACACTGATGTAATCCTATTCAAAATCCATGAAGCATTTTTTGTACAAAGCAGTAAGTTAATTCTAAAATGTATTTAAAAAAGCAAAAGAACTACAATAATTAAAATAATCTCTAAAAAGAACAATTAAGTTAACAATTCTGCTTTGGTAATCTAGAAACAAAATAGTTTGTCAGTTTCTTATAAAGTATAAATACTGAGTACTTATTTTAAGACTTACTATAGAGGTACAGTCAAACCAATATGAAACAGAACTGAATGTACTGAAATAGAAGCCACATTTATAGAGACAATTGCTTTTCATAAAAGCTGTCAAGATAACTTAATGGAGAAAATAGCTATTTTCACAAATGATATTAGAACAATTGGATCTCTGTACATTTAAAAATGGATCTCAACTAATATCTCACTTAACACATATATATTACCTAAAATATGATCATTTATTTAAATGTAAAACTTAAAATGATACAAATTTCTAGGATAAAACATGAAGTGTTTTCTGATCTTCAAATACGCAAAGATTTTTTAAATAATACACAAAATATAAGCTACATAAAATAGGTCGACATTTATCAAAATTAAAAGTGACATTGTAACAAAAAGCATTTTACACAATTTAACATACATTTATTTTAACAAAAATCTTAGAAAACAAGAAAGAGAGGACTATTCTCAACTGATAATAGAGTACCTTAAAACACCATGCAGTTAACATCATACCTAATGGTGAAAGATAATGCTTTCCCCTCTGAGATCAGGATCAAGGCAGGGATTTATAATATACTCAAAACAAATGAAATATTAAGGTGTGAATCTAATAAAATACATACAAGATGCATTCTAAAACTATGAAACACTGATAGAAGTAATCTAGGAAGGTATAAGTAAATGGAGAGACATGCTGTGTCCATGGATCAGAAGGTTACACTACAAAAAAATGTCAATTCTCCCTAAATTGACACAGATTAAAGATAATTTTTAAGGAAATCTTAGCAAGATTTTTGCAGATATAGACAAGATTGTTCTAAGTAAACAGGGAAAGACAAAGGAACTTGAACAGCTAATACAACTTTGAAAAAGAAGAACACAGTGGGAGGAACAAGTCTTCATGAATTGAAGACATAGTATAGTAATCAGATTTTATTACTGGGGAAGAGATACACACATAGATTAATAAAACAGAATAAAGAAGCCAGAAATAGTTCTACTCTAGTACAGTCAACTAACTTTGACCAAGGTGCAAAAGCAATCCAATAGATAGGGGATAGTATTTTCAACAAATGGTGCTATATTAACTGAGTATCTATTGACTGAAAAAATAAATGTACCCTTACTTAAACCTCAAATCTTGTATTATAAAACTAAAAATGGTATATAGACTTAAATATAAAATATAAACATATAAAACTTTTAGAAGGTAACGTCACAAAAAAGCGTTAGAACCTAAGGTATGGTAAAAAGTTCTTAGCTATGACAACTAAAGAACTGTCCATAAAAGGAAATATATTCTAAATTCTACCACATCAAAATGAAACAGTTTTGTTCTTTAAAAGCGTATGTAAGAAGATGAAATGACAGGTACAAATACTTGCAAACCAAAAATTTACAAAGGACTCATATCTAGAATATGTAAAGAAACATCAACCACAATTTTTAAAAAGAAAAATCCAATTTTACAGCCAGTTAAAAAAACAATTTATTAAGTATTCATGAGTTTAAACATACACTTCTGCCTTATGGTTAAAAAGATGTTATGTCTTAGCAATTATACATCTAGGTATCTACCCGAGGTGGGGGGGGGAAGAGTTTATTCACTCAAAGTCATAGAAAATGTTCATGAATTTCTACTAGCTATAATTTTCTAAAACTGAAAATGACCAAAATGGATTTGCAGACACTAACTACTACACAGAAAATAGATAAACAACAAGTTCATATTGTATAGCTCAGGGAACTATATTCAGTATCTTGTAGTAAGTTATGGTGAAAAAGAATATGAAAATGAATATATGCATGCTCATGTATGATTAAAGCATTATGCTGTACACCAGAAATGTATACACTGTAAATTGACTATACTTCAATAAAAATATATGTGTATACAGAAAAAAAAATCCCAGTCATACTGTTTTATATTGCCTACATGTTAAAATGATACTATTTTGGATATACTGGATTAAATAAAGTATATTATTAAAAATAATTACATAATCAAATAAACAGTGGATCTATATAATAAATATTAGCAATAAAAACAAATGAACTAGGCAAAGCAAAATAAGCCAGATACAAATGATAACATACTATACAAATCCATTTCTATGACGTTTTAGAATTATAATACTGTAGGGATAGAAATAAAATTAGTGGTCTCAGGGGCTGGGTGGTGAGAGGGAGGTGAATAACAGCTAGTGTGCATGAAGGATCTGTTTGCAGTGATAGAAACATTGTATATATTGATCGGTATCTGACTAAAGGATTATACGTGTATTTGTCAAAACATCCAAAGGTACTCCTAAAAAGACTGAATTTGTTCCTCAATCAAATACCTCAATAACATGATATAACGACAAAAGGTCTCAAACTTACAATATCTCAATTATTTGAACTCTTTCCAAAGCTCAGACAAGAAGAGTCTTTATAGTATATTGCCCGAAGAATATTTTGTCTAATTTTTTATGGATGACACATAGATATTTACATATCTAAACTAAGTTTTAAACTCTTCAATTAATCTCTTTCTCTGTTTTGCATTTCTGATAATTTAAAACACACTTTGATAAACTTCAAAAGAGGCATTCTATAGATATCATGGGTTCTATTCAGTAAATATACGTTTGCATCCATGGTTGCTATATTAAACAATGCCCTCCTTATAAGGAATGTCTTCCTTCAGTACTACTAATTTTCCATGTGTCTAAAAACAGGTTTTGTGCTTAAGGGTGTATCGAGTACAAAGGGCAAGTAATGCTTCTTAAAAATATGAATAGTTTAGAAAGGAAGAATTAACACTCTTCTTGATCCCAGATAATATAAATATGTATGTGGAAATTCATAAGTGTTCTAGATGGTGTTTTTCAACAATGGAGACAACAGGATTTCCTCAACTACAGTAGCTTTCCCATGCTTGCTACTCTTAGTCAAGAGGAAAAGTCTTTTTCACTCCTTCCATTGAAATCTGATGGGCTTTTACTGCTGCTTCCATGAATGCAATTCAATAAAATGAGTAGAATGCAATCAAAGTGATGCTTTTGATTTTTCTGAAGCTAAATCTTTTAAAAGTAACATGCCTTCCACATTGCTCTCTCTTGTTATGCTAGTGCTTTGAACCTAGCCACCGTGGGAGAGAGTTCAGCCACATTTAGAACAACCATGTGTCTCACTAATGTCTTTAGCTAAGATCTCAACGGCCAAAATGGATCAACCAAAAATTAGACGTGTGTAAGCAAGACTTAAGATGATTCTAGTGACTAGCATTTAAGTCACCCCAGATAATACTGAGAGGAACAGCAACAACCTACCATGCCCTGCAAAAACTGTAGACATACAAGCAAATTTTGACACTGTTTAACCAGAACACACAAAAAAATCTACAAAAAAGGTATTGAATCAAACAGGTGAATTTAATAATTTCACTAGATTCAAACGGAACATTAAAAATATTGGTTGCATTTTTCATGTTACTTTTATCTTGCTGCTTTTTTGAATTTTTCCCTAGTTTTGGTTTTTAACAGTATAATTATAATGTGTCTTGGTTGGGATCTCTTTGAGCTTATCCTGCTTGGAGTTCACTGAACTTCTTGGCTGTATAGATTCATATATTTCATCAATTTGAGAAGTATTTTGCCATTCTTTCTTTCTTTTTTCTTCTTTGATGGTATCAATTAGGTCTTTTAGGCTCTAGTCTTTTTTCTTCATTCTTTGTTCTTTATGAATCTCAGATTGGTCATTTCAATGGCTCTGTCACCAAATTCATTCTTTCTTTTGCTTGCTTAAATCTGCTGTTCAATCTCACTAATGAATTTTATATTCCAGACATTGTACTTTTCAGTTCCAGAATTTCTATTTAGTTCCTTTTTTAGAATTTCTCTTTCTTGGCATTCTCTACCTGTTCAGGCATTATTGTTTTGATTGCCTATCATTATTTGTTCATGCTTTCCTTCAGCTCTTTGAGCATATTTAAGACAGCTAATTTAAAGTCTTCTTCTTATCTGCCCAATGTCTGGACATCCTCAGGAAGTTTTTGTTCTGTTGAATTTTGACTTTTTTTGGTAAATGAGCTATACTTCTGTTTCTTTGTACAATTTGTAATTTTTTGTTGTTGAGAATCGGACATTTTGAGTGCTATGTGTGGTAAGTGTGGAATTCAAATTATTCTCCTTCCCTAGGAATTGATGATACTCTTGGTGGAAGCATTTTGTCATCCATCTGTTTAGTGAGTTTTCAAACTAGTTTTGCAAGAACTATATTCCTTGTTGTGTATGAGCACTGAAGTCTGTTCCATTATCTCCACAGTCAGCCAGTGACCTGACCAATTCCTTAAATGTCTGGTATCGATAATAAAAGTGAAAAAGAAAAAAGTGATCCTCTCTCTTTAAATACTTTAACAGATGCCTTTCAGGAAAGTCACTGACGCCTGAAGGAGTTGAAACAATGAACAGACTGTGTACCACCAGGTTGATCAAAATATACAAACATAATCCAGAATATAAAGGCCTTATTTCCCAGTTTATCACTAGCAGGCCACACCAAAATGTGGAACAGCATCTCCGCAGCTACCTACGTGGGGCTGGGAGAGTGGGTGTGTGATGGTAGCTGTAATGGGAAATACCATAATTCAGTGGAATATTCCAGCCTCTTTCCTCATCAAACTCTTCCGTGGAGACCAAAATTCAACTATACTCTAGAGTTCTGGAATAGTTAATTTGATATATCATGCCATTTCAATACTTATTTTTGATGAACAGATTGATTCCTGGAGCTTCTTACTTCACTAGAAGGGCCTAGGAGAGAGAGTATAATCTATCATCCTCTTTTTTTTTAAAACATACCTTAGAGCCCCTGGTTCAGAAATACACATACTTTGTATGCCAGATTCCAGAAGGAGGCAACCAAAATACAGTTTTCTCAGTTGTTAAGCTGTATTATATGTTTGCTTAGTGATAGAAGCAAAGCTTGTACAAATATAAAGTAATGAATTGTAATGATAATTATAAACACATACTGATGTCAGTGGTTATCTTTGGTTTAAGGAAATTGCACATGCTTGGGAAACACAAGCTGCATTTTTAATAGGCTATTTATTAAAGACAAAGATACTGTTATATGATATTTAATTTAAAATTTTAAAGGATTTCTCAGGCAAAGTTTCAGGTAGGCTTAGTTCTTACTTTCTCTTCTGTATGTCTATATCATAGATACACCACTTGCCATACTTCACTACTCCTCTACAGGATCAGGCTGAAGCTATCCTCTGAGATCATTCCATTGTTCAACTTACTCATTTTGCTTTCCTCCTATTACCACCACCTACTGTTTTTCAGTGATATCACATCCTTAAGAAGTCATTTGAGGGAATCTGACATAAAAACACTGAAAATGGTTTAGGAAGTGAACATTAAGATTTTCTATTTTGATCAGTATTTATCCAGATGACAACAGGAACCACATTTTTGATGGTTAAGTAGAATGATGTTAGTTCCAGCACACTGTACTACAAATGATAAGACCTTAAGTGTGGTTAATTGGGATGTGAAGTAAGTAGTAGGAATGTTATTGATTTACACTCTTAGCATTTGAGGGATGTGAAGCATGCTAATCATAGGAACTGTGGAATTGAGTGGATGTGGGAAGAACAATGTTGTGTTGAGGAAAATGACAGGTTCAACTAAACCATTATCCAAATTAAATGTGATAATCAGAAGACCTATATTTTCTGTTTCCAGAAGGCAGACTGCGTGAAGACCAGTTCTGGGATTTGATTGTAAAAATAGAAGAACTTCTGAAAGGTTAAAATCACAATTCACATGTTGGAAAAAATTCTACACTAAAGTTAGAGCCCCATTAGGAAAAAAGTATGACCCTGAGTTTTGGGTTGTAGATATATCTTTTTGGTGTAAGATAGTGGGTTTGCTCAAAAGACTACTAATTTTTACATAATAAAAAAAATCATGTTAGGAGAAGCAGAAGGGTCATGTCAGCTGCCCCAAAGAAAAGTCAAAATCTTTCATTCATTTTCCGTATCATAGCCAGTTCTAGACACAAAACACACTAATTAAAGAAGAGGTCAAATCTTCCCTGGAGGAATCTGCAATGTCAAGGATAAGTTTAGCAACTGTTTCAGGTCTTCTCCAAACGACAATTTTTAGACTTCACATTGGTGCAATAGGGATTCTAAGATCTAGAGTCTGAGCTAACAGTGGACACTGTTAGAGTGGGGCATAGATTTTTTAAAAAATGGAATCCTGGTCCTGGATATCTTATAGTGGATCAAATAGGGGCATAAACACATGCAACATTAAATCTCTGTTTCTTAAAGGCATCACTGGATTTGAAATACCTAGCAGCTACCGACACCTTACACTGGCTCTTTATCTTATGGAGTAAGAGCTGTCATGGTGGCAAAAGCAAAGTGGAGGAACATGAACCAGCCTACTTGCAGCCACAGCAAACACATACAAATAGGAAATCAAGAAAAATACTGTGTCCTAGGAGGAGTAACAGAAATTAGATTAATGTAATTTTCTGATTATAGGATACAGAAATTATGGTCTCTCTTATTCTTCAGTTTATTTAACAATACAGGCACCTATGTTGAAATACAGTTATATCATATTATTGCACATAAAAAAAATTGTGTTGTGGGTGCCTTCCTAGAACAAATCAACATAGACTCTAGTAAAGTAATTGGTGTGATACTGCTAATCTCGAAGATTTTTTCCCCAGTACCCTCACCAAGGAGAATCAAACCAGTGTGCATTCTCCTAGAACTGACAATTTTTTTTCCTTTGTGCTGTTACTGCATGGCTATGTTAACTCTCTCACTTTCTGTCACAATAAAATCTGAACAGAATTTAATTGTCTAGGCATTTTGTTGAGTGTTATTAAACCATTATATTGATGACATTATGTTAATTAAAAATAGGAGCTTAGATGTATTTCATATAACATTTTTTTCGTAAGACACAATATAGATGACAGAAATAAACCCTACAAAAAATGCAGGATCCTGTTACATTGATAAAGTTTGTATTGATCTGGTGGTCTAGGGAATGGTAGTCTATTTCCTCCAAGGTAAGGACAATCATTGAAACACTAACTTTCTAACACTAAGAAAGTGTGCCTAAGATTATTTTTGGACACTTTGGGTGTTTTAGGAAGAATATAATAACATGGGAATCCATATTCTGCCTCATTTATTGGTGGAAGGTTACGCTTCTTTTAAATCTGTCCAAGAAAGGGTTCTGTAGCAGACACTGCTAGAGTGGCACTGCCACGTTAACTATATGATCTAGTAAATTCTGAAGCAAGAAAGGAAACTATAAGAGGATCACAGAGTCTACTATAGGGAACTGCACATCAAATGACAATGTGACCAGAGTTATCATAGGGCTGGCTACTATCATAGTGGTGCATCTGAGATCTCACTGGCCCTAACAATTCCAAGGAGACTTCAGATGACCCAAATCCCACACCACCTACAACTGTTTCTGCTAATGTTCACCCTCAGTTTGCACTGATGGGAGTGTCTCTATAACTAGTTGAGAAAGTAGGAAAAAAAGTCTGGCTATTTTCCTAGTAAGTCAATTTTGTATGTTAGTACAAGCCCAAACTGGATTGTTACTATTCTACAGCTCCATTAAGGGACAACATCTAAAGACAGTAGTAAGAAAAAGTACTCTGAATACAGAAAATGTTAGTGGTCATCTACTTGGTAGAGAGGGCAGTGACATAAGAGCAGTGGTTAATGATTTGTTTTTGTTCAAGGACTTGCTTAAAGTTGGAAGCACTTTAAAAATCCTTCTTAATGTCCTTTAACAAATGATTGACGAGATCAAAGTTATTTTATAATATGCACAATGTACCTACATTTTAGACAACTGTGAGCTATAACTTATATTGCATATATCCACTATGGGATGCAAATGAAACTACCCATTACAGAACTCTATCACATATCACACCCTTGCTCTGTTTCTTCACATTCCTTGTTTTGTTTCCTCTAGTCTTAAACTGTTTTCTCCTGGGAACAGTTCCTTAATGGTTCAACTGCACTGGGGTCATCTTTTTGGAATATTTTCTAAAATCTGAGCTTAACATAATACCCACTAAAGAAAAAACTGCTGAATTAGACAATCACAAACTTAAGAACTTTGGTTTATAAGAAAAAATTACTGAAAGAATGAAAGGCAACAGGTTGGAAGAAGAAAATCACAACACATATATCAGACAAAAGACATTTGACAGAAAAAAATGAGAATGCATTGTACAAATGAACAATAAGACAGGGGACATTATAAAAAATAGACAACAGACTTGAAAAGATGCTAGAAAAATGCCACCAAAATGGCCAATTAAAATATGAAAAGGGAAATGCAAATCAAAATCATATTGAGATATCACGTCAAACCTGTCAGAATGGCTATTGTGAAAAAGACAACAAATACCAAGTGTTGGTGAATTTGTGGAAAAAAGGGAACCATTGTGCACTGTTGGTGGGAATGTAATTTGGTACAACACTATGGAAAACAGTATGGAAGTTCATTAAAAAACTAAAAACAGAACTAGCATATGATCCAGCAATACCATTCCTGGGTATCTGAAGAAAACAGAAACACTAATTTGAAAAGACACATGCACTTCCTATTTTCATTGCCTCACTATTTACAATACACAACATATGGAAGCAATTCAAATGCCCATTGATACATTAGTGGATAAAGAAGATGTAGTATATACATACACTGGAATATTACTCAGCCATAAGAAAAGAATGAAATCTTACCATTTGTGACAACACGGATAGACCTAGTGAGTATTATGCTAAGTGAAATAAGTCAGACAGAGAAATACCAATACCACTGATTTCACTAACGTAAAATTTAAAAAAGAAAACAAATGAGCAATATAACTAAACAGAAACAAAGTCACAGACACAGAATAAACAGGTGTTTGCCAGAGGGAAGAGGATGAGGAGGAAGTGTGAAATAGGTGAGGGAAAAATAAGAGGTACAAACTTTCAGTTACAAAATAAATGAGTCATGGCTATGAAATGTACTGTGTGGGGAATATAGTCAATAATATTGTAATATTTTTGTATGGTGGCAGATGGAAACTAGACTTATCACTGAGGTCATTTTAAAATGTATAGAAATATCAAACCACTATGTCATGCACTTGGAACTAACATGGGTTGCAGGTCAAACATAAAGACTCACAGAATAAGACTGACAAAAAAAAAAAAAAAAACCCTCAAAGAACAAACTCATGGAAAAAGATAAGATTTGTGGTTACCAGAGGTGAGGATGGAAGAAGGGATAAATGTGGTCAAAAGGTACAAACTTCCAGTTATAAGATATATAAGTCGAAGGGATATAACATACAACATAATTAACATAATTGTAAGTGCTGTATGTTATATAATAAAGTTAAGAAAGTAAATCCTAAGAGTTCTCATAACAAGGAAAATATTTTTTCTTTTTTTTTAATTGATATGAGATGATGGATGTTCCCTAAAGTTATTGTGGTAATCATTTCACAGTACGTGTACATCAAATCACTACGCTATAGAACTTAAACTTAGATAGTACTGTTTGTTAGTTATATCTCAGTAAAACTGGAAGAAAAAAACACAAAAAGGTACTCAGTATCTGCAGCATAATTCAAATAAATTTCACAATAAGATGCTACTGGATATTTACTATATTGCATTCTAAATGGAAAATTATGGAATATACCAAAGTTTTGCAAGAATATAGAAAATCATGAACTTTTATACTCTTCAAATAAAATCAGTACATCTATTTGGAAACTTGGCAATATTTACTAAAGCAATACAGAAGTTCTGAAATAAATGAAATTGAGTGAGCCAAAAATGTTCAATCAAGCAAATTTATCCCAAGAAAGATTACCATATTAATTTTGTAATGTGTTGAGTTCAAAGGGAGAACTAAGTTACTGACACTAACAGCACATAAGAAAAGAAAGAGCTATCGAATTTTAAATATTTTAAGGTACTAGGAAGGCATGTAGTAGAATATTAAGTTTTAAATCTTGTAAACTTAAATATAAATGGTAAACATTTCAAGAGAAATTATATAACTTTTATTCTTTCTGGTAGAGGAAATAAAAATAAAGCAAATCTTACAAAAAGTAAGTTCTCATTCAATCTCAAAGACAGCAATAACAGGAAAAAATTGGAAAACACAATACCTGTATAATATTGAGCCTATGTATATAAAAATCACAATACTATAAATGAAATAAACTCACAATTTAAAAGAGAGATAGAAACATTGTTTAAAATACAGATGGAATAGTTACAAAATATTAAAAGAAATCAGCACTAAATCAAGGAGGGCAATCAGGATGGCAGAGGAGGAGGACATAGACTTAACTTCTACCCCAAAACATATCAAAAATATATCTACGTGTGGGACAATTTTCACAGAAAACTAACTAGAAACTGGCAGAAGAACTCTTATACAACCAAAGCTGCAAGAAAGATCTCCATGTAACAACATAGGATGGAAAAAAAAAATATGTAGTCAGGACCTATGCCCCTCGGAGGGATCGGTAAGAAACAGAAGATCTGTATGGACAGACCCTCACCCTCACCCTGGAGAGCAAGCAGGCTGAGCCACAATCTGGGAATCCCAGTTCTCGGGTCCTGTGTGGAGGAGACAATGCCACTGGCTTGCTGGGCAATCTGCTGGGACAGACAAAAGGGCTGAGAAGCCTAAACTCTACTCTCGAGGACAGTGCACACTCTAGTTTGCCAATAGTCAGGTGGAAATACCTTGCAATGGTGGCTGGCTGCCTCCTTACCACACCTCCCAATCTGAAGGGCAAACACCCCAGCCTCATTGGTACCTCATTACTTATAGATTATACTTATGATATATAAAAATCTACTTATAAAGTCTGTGGGAAAGAGTAAGATAAATTGTTTCAATGTTTAAATTAAAGAGTTTAGTATGCTAAAATAAAAATAAATTTAAAAGTAAATAAAGTATTCTGCTATGCCATAATTCTGGAAATTATAAGTACATTTTATATGTATATAATTAAGTGATTATAATAATTTATTAATAAGGAAATAACACATACATGTAATAGAATGATAAATGACTACAAGTGCAACATAAACAGATATTAAAGATTTGCATAGATGTTTTAACTTTTTGTTCTCAAATAACAATGCAAATTACTAAAGAATATTAAAGTAAGAAAACTCCTACAGATGTCTTTCACAAACTACAAATTTCAATTTGATTTCTGCTGGGCTGTGCATATTGAAGACAGATGCTATGGCTCACTACAGAATATCCCTCTATCGAAAACAAGATTGAATTATGGAAAATAAAATAACCTTGAAAAAGCCTTATGATAATCCCTAAATTGGAGAAGCATTAGTATACCTGGTAGTTTTTGCTTCATTGCTCTTGGCCAGCTGCCCCTGAAAAAGTACCACATTTGCACAGTTTTAGCAAACAGGGGGACATCACCCTAGTCAGCATCCACCTGGCTTGGTAGAACTTCTCTCCCCTGATGTGGCTGGTTCTGCCAAGGAGGCCAGGCATATCTACACTATATACCCGGCTTTCATTTCAGCAAGGACAAACAAAGATAAATACAAAAATCTGGCCTCAATCCTATTGCTTCTGCACACACCCAACAGTGACTGCAGAGCTTTCCAGGTCTATCTTCACAGGATTTGAGCTGTTATAAAATACACACACATCAAAATAGCCTATTGAGAGTTTAAAATCTTAGCTTAGGATAATCTGGGCATTAAAGTAGCCAGAGGCACCAAGGCAAATCTGCCCAAGAGGTCTGTGGGAAAGTAACTTGCCTGGAGAGATGGAGAGACGCCTCCTTATTTAAGAAAAAAGAAACCTCTAAATAGACATTCTATTTATCTATCACCTGTCAACCTATCTACCTACTTTATATATAGCATATTTGTAATAAATATATACACAGACATGTATATACATGTATATATAACCACCATTACAGTTATAGTTGTTACATATAAACACTTAGTTATCCCTGACATCATTATCATTGAGCCTATAGTTATACTTTGTTTTACAATATATAATGGAACATGAAACAACTCCAACAATGCAAATGTAACACACCTTTATCACACTCCTTCCAAAAGCTGAACTGAACTGACAGAAGATATAAACTAATTAACAATTCTGAAGAAGAAAAAAAATTCATCAATAGATCAGTTATTTGGGGTATTCCTAGAAAATAGGGATAGATTTCCAAAAGGCTAGAATAGAGGTTCCATAATTCAAGTTGTTAAAAAGGTAAGAGGGGATGTTTTTTCTCCAGTGGAATTTATGCAATTTTCCATGTTGCTTTATTTTTTAAAAAATACAAAAAGCTGGCATGGCCTTTCAGGCACTTAGGGTAATCATCATCATCAAATAATAAAGTTAATTATTTCCTAATGAACCTATGGCTAGCCTTGTTTTGGTCCTTCCCTTTTCCAATAAATAAACAATAGCTGTCAGAAGTGATGTGCAATTTAATAAAAGCATAAACAATTATTTTCTTAAAAAAAGTGAACATTGTCAGTTACAGATGTTGCCAGAGGAAACAACAGAGAAGAACCTCTATTAACTTACACTTGCTCAGTGAGGAAAATGAGATAACAGTAAAGTGGATCCAAGACAGAAGAAAGGAACAGCTTGCTCCCCAAACTCCAAGGGAAGACTATTAATTTACACAGATCCCCAAACCAGTCCTATTATTCTCAGAGAGAAGTAGTCGAAGAAAGGGACCTCTAGTGCTGTAGAGAAAACTCACCTATGTACCTGAATGGTTTAAACTTTGTGTATTGGAGTCAAATGGAGCAATTCAAAATTACTGATGCCTGGGGACTGTGATTTACCCTGTTTAGCAGGAAGCTTAATATTTCCTTTTCTACTTTTTTTTTTAATGCTCCCAGTGAGTTTAATTTGCAGCCAACTTTGACAAATGTTGGTCTACTGTTAGTATACCCAATTAGGATCATTTCAAATAAGACTAATAGAAAATGCAAAAATTAGGTTTAATGTTTCAAATAACAAGATGTTCCTAAGTAGAGGAGAGTTTGGTCAATTCAGTGGCTCCAGGGTATTTTCAAATACTGCCTACTTTTCCCCCTGCCATCTTTATGGTCAAAGAAGAGCTGCAGCTGCTACATTCTCACACACTAATGCTCAAAGGGAGAAAAAACTTCCTTCCTCTAAATTTTTCTTAAGGGTGATAAATTTTGAACTGGATCACTTCTGAGCTTACTGATAACAAGAATAGACTTGTTGTAATTACCTGAACCTAACATATTTACTCAAGCCACATGGGACAATGGTAGACAGAAGTGTTTGTGCACGGAAAACTGCTTTAAGAAAGCCTCCTAGCTTTTGTGTGTGTGTGTGTGTGTGTGTGTTTCCCCAAGCCTTTACAGTTCTCTTTCCTACATGGTAAACTTTCTTTTGAAGGTTCATTAGTAACTCACATTTGAGGGTTTGTTTTTTTTTTAAAGCATTATGTAGTTTGAAAAATGGAATTTTTGTTCCTGTTACAATGCATACAAATTTAATTTGTAAATAAACATAACTTTTTCTAGTTAATCATAGAATTTAACTGATGGAGTCTGAAATCCCAGGACATATATATTACTTGCTAACTGTTTTGCTCTTCCTCCATAACAAATGATATAGTTATTAAGCATGCTGTGAGCAACTATCATGATTTGGACAGAAAATGAAAAAATTAATGTGGCACAAACATTGTTTAGTTGAAAGTGGTTAGTTAAGAGTGATTCTGTCCTACGTATATATCAATAACTATTTTTGATTCCATCATATTTTCTTTGGCTTTGTTTTTCTCCATTTTTAGTTTCCAGATAAATCAATCCGGGGTGCATGGGAGGGGTTATGCATGAGGGTGTTTCAAAAAGATAAAAGCAGCAGTTTCATATCATTTTTCTTGATCAGTGTCCTAATTCTATCATTTAGCTTTTTGGCTCTCCATACAAAAGGGAAATACGTCCATCTTCCTGGCAGTACACAAATTAATCATGATTAAATTTTTTTGAATCACTGTTCTAGTTATTCACACTGTTGTATGCTTTTTCTTTGTTATTTTGTGTGTATATTTATCAGAAAGTAGTGTGCTTTATTATGGTATTTATTCATTCCCAACTAATTTTCTTTTTAATTTTAAGAGTAAGATACAGGACAGATTACCATTTAAAGATTCAAAGTGTGCAGCACTGTAACAGAAAAACTTGTCAGCAAATACAAATGCAAAATCTCACCTCTTCTCTCATCAGTTTGGTACTTACTGTGAATTTGTGTGCTTATCACTTTTTAACATATATGTTGTTATCTCATTAAATATTTACTTAATTATATGATTTGAATATCTTTTTATTTAAGAACATTGTTGTGTGACCGTCACCACCATCAATCAACAGAATTTTTTGTTTTCCCAAAGTGAAATTTTATACCCTTTAAACAATAACTCTCCATTACTACCCTCTCCACAGCTTCTGGCCAGCACCATTCTACTTTGTCTCTATAAATTGGACCATTTTAGGTGCCTGATCTAAGTGGAACCATACAGTATTTGTCCTTGGGCATCTGCTTTATTTTACTTAGCATAATGTCTTCAAGGTTCATATATATTGTAGCATATATCAGAATTTCATTCCTTTTTAGAGTGAAATGCATTCCATTGTACCATAGTTGGTATCCATTCATCCACTGATGAACACTTGGGTTGTTTGTCCTTAGGGCTATTGTGTATAATGCTGCTATGAACATGGGTACACAAACATCTGTTCTAGTCTCTGCTTTCAATTGATTTGGTTTACCCAGAAGCAGAACTACTGGACTGTATGAACATTCTATCTTTAATTTTTGAGTAACCACTACACTGTTCTCCACAGCAGCTACACCACTTTATATTCCTGCCAGCATTGTATACCACTGGTCCAGCAAGCACATTGGTCACCCCAAGCAAGAACCTCCCTGCAGAGTCTAGTTTACTCGCAGAACTGTGAGGAAAAAGAAAAAATGAAACAAACAAACAAAAATCCCAAATACATTGTTGCTTTAGGCCACTAAGAATTGTGTTGTCCTATTACAAAGCAGTAAGTAACAGAAATTAGTAACTAGTAACTAGAAGTTACGGATGACAGTACAACAAAACTTATATGTGACATTAGTTTTGGGATTGGGCAGTAAATAAGACCTGGGGACTTCGCAAGGAGACCATTAATGAAGTACTGAAGGACACTGACTACACCATTAGAGGTTGGAGGAAAAAGGGATCCATGTTATGCAGTGCCAGAACGTTTGACAACACTGCTACCTGTGGTAACGTAGAAAAGGCGATTTATGATGAACTGGAGGATTTGGTTTAGGGAATTTCAATGCAGAATGTTCAGAGTGTCAACTGATTTATTTTATTGTATATGATAAGGTACAGATTGATAAGGTACAGATTGAGAGAGATTTAGAAAAAAAAACCAGTATAGGTCTCAAGCAGATTTTAGAGAAAATATAAAGTATCTAAGACTTGCTGGGTTCAAAAATAAAATCATTTTTCATACTGTTACTTCTAGCAGAAGCCGTACATACTAATAAATGAATTAAGGATAAAATAATGCCAAGAATATAGATTTCAGACATTTATTGAGAACTCAGATATTTACTGAGATCTCAGAATGGTTCAACAGCGTATTTCTTAGACCCAAGATAAGAGAACTTCTAGAAATATTGAAATAATTGTTTCACAGGACTTTGACTCTAAATACATGAAGCCTGGCTCAGAGGTATTTGAGGAAATGGCCTTTTTTTTTTCCAATCTAGTAAACACTTGTAAGATTTATAGATGTTAAGTTATTAAGAGGCTGGGGCACTTTTAGAAAAAAATTCAATTGAAATGCCACTTATCTTAGGTAACTCTACATTTTAATTGTATTGTTTCATTAAGAGAACATCTGAAAATAAAGTTATACTTACTGTATTATTTATGTAATAGTTATAATATAGTTCTAAATTTAAAAAATTATGTCAAGTAAAATTATAGAGATATTATTAGAATCAAGGAGGAAATAAAAGGTACTTCAGTACTAAAACTACTAAAGAAAATGCCATTTTTTACTTTTTTTTTAAACTTCTACTGTTATCATTTTTCCTTAGGAATAATTTAGTGAATCATATTCATCACAATCAGTACAGGGCTACTATATGTGATGGGTTTTCTAATTACAAATTTAAAATACTTGTTTATTTCAATAAAAGAAACTAATTTTTAGAACTTTAATTTTATTTAAAATTTTGATAAAATGAATCATAGATTTTGCTGTATTGCATGTATTACATATATATTTTTGAAGGGCTTGGTTCTAGAAAACCAACAATGTACTTTTTGTGTTTACTTTTCTTATTAACAGAATAACCAGATTTCACATCAACAAATATCATATGGGTGGTGAAAATGATTCAGCCTCTTTTTTTGTTTCAATGTTGTTTTCATCTATAGAAAGAATCTTTCATAGAGCTGAAATTATTGCATAAATTTGCTAAAAAGCAATCTTAATCACTTTCCAGACCTTGATTTCTATATTTGCATTTCCATGAATGTATATTAACTTATCTTTGTGTATAAAGGAACATATTTGTGGATTAACTTGATCAAATTTAAATGTTTGTGATATCCCAGTGAGCATGAAACCTAGTTACTTGGTTGCACCTGTTCACATAATTGATTTCTATATTCACAGGGATTTTGAAGCACTAAGTGCATGAGGAGTTATCATTAAAGCAGTTTCACAGGGCTCTGAATGTTGTGTTCCAATGATCCACAAACTCCAAAAGAATATGAAGGACAACTTAGCAGTTGCTCTGCATATCATGAATAGCTGTTAATTTTTTTCTCTGAGCCATGGAAATGAATCACTGTGTATTTGCATTAGAGCATTCACTGCCATTCAAGAATTATGTATTCTATCATGTGGAAGAAATGTTAGCTGAAGATTAAATATTCATATTATCTAGGAAACCTCTCATGCACTTGAATAAGTGACAGTTTGATAAACAAATGATATATATATGTATATTTTTTCTCAACCAGCTTTCACTTTTGTATTTATATAAGCATATTCATCTGGGCTGGGGCATGGGCAAAGACAACTTACCACAAATTATTCTAATAAACCACTGGATTGATGGCCATTACTCTCAAATACCAGATGGATAATTGCTTACAGGTGTTTCCATAAAGAATAACTCTATACATCAATAAAAAGATCAATTTCTCCTATTTAGCATTTCCCTAAATGTCTCAAAGTTAGTACTTAAGGGTTAATAAGTATTACCATAATAAAAGTTTCTAGATCCTCATACATATTCCAAATTAAGGGATTATCAAGGTTAAAAGTTTTTTTTGTCCCATCAGACTTCAAGACATTCGCTAGGCCAATATGCATTAATTTGTTAATCCTAAAAATGTTCAATTGTGTGCGTGTGAATAATGTTTCCAGAGTTGTGTAAAATATGCTTTTGAAAATATTGCATTATCCATATTTCTCTAATGAGGACAAAATGCCCCTTTTATATTTTAATTTGTATAAAAATTATAGAAATACCACACCTAAAATCATTAGGTACAACTATTCAGCCTCCATCATTTGTTAGTGACAGGGAGTCATTAAAAAAAATTAGCATGACAGATCCACTTCAGGAAATTCTAAGTTTACTTTTTTTGTTTGTTTGTTTTGCTGCAATGATGCCACTGTTGAAACTCCATTTTCTTCAAGTGGTCAGGATTTTTCCTCTTATTCTCTGACCATACAGAAGAATTCCTGGCTTAGGCCTAATCAGAATTTTTTACTTATTTTTCTGTTCACTGTTATGAAGTCTGAAACTATGACTTAAGCTTACTTGCCAAATAAGGGGTAGACTTGGGGTGAAAAAGGAGGTTGATAAGATTATTTAGATTGCACACATAGACCAGGCTTCCTGTGACAATCTCTTGGAGATTCTAGAGAAAGACGTTGCTAGTTTTTCTTCAGACCCAAGGAATTCTGTCACTTTGGCTTAATTCAGCAGAAAAAAATGTTACTTACATTTTCTATAGCAGATATATTTGCTGTATGGAGCTTCAAGAAAGCCACAGTAAAGTAACAACAGAATTCTCCAGATAACTAGTCTCTTGAGATATAGCCCCAGGCCCTCTGTTGAGCCATGTAGAGACAAATCTTCTGAATCAGAGTTGCCAAGAGACCATGAAATCTGAGCTGCCCCTCAAGGACTGACCCATCAAGTTAAAATATGGAATATATACAGCAGCATTCCAATATTATATGCAAGTAAAACATAGGAGACTGGATTTAAGCAGATCCTGCTGGCACAGTAAACTATCTCACATAGCTTTCCCTCAACTCACCCATAGTGACCTCATGGGACTGCATATATACAGTTGTCTGAGGAATGCTAGTACCATGCATGTGGCTTTCAGGAACACTGTCCCCCTATTCAAGGAAGAACCTGAAGTAGAATAAGTAGGATTCTGAGGTGTGTGTGTGTATGTGTGTCTGTGTGTGTATATAATTATTCATAATTTTATATATATATATATATATAATTATTCATAATTAAGAGTTGGCCAGAGACATGGATCCACATAAATCCATGGACAGTCACTAATGGTTAGCCTAGATGGTCAGAGGGTTGGAAGATCAAGACTGAAGGACAATGACAAGGGACAGTGGGATGGAGTTGTAAAGATGAGTCTTTAATGATGGGAACAAGGTGTAAGAATGACCCCCCAAAGGGTATGTCCTGTACATGAAACCATTAATAATAAGGTGAGCAATGTGAGTAAAACTCTTTGCTATCAGTTGGTCTCTTTTCTCTACTCCAGTATTACTCAATAAGATCACTTGACAAAGTGGTAATGGTGTCAGGACTGCAACAGAAATAATCCATGAGCAACAGTGTGGGCTTCTGCATATCAAGATTTATTTGAGTCTTCTATTGCAGAGTGCCCAAGTTTTGAAAAGCAGAGACCTAAGCAGATTCTCTCGTATGACCCAATTTATTAGTGCCTAGGAATAGGCCAATTATCTTTGACAAAGACTCCCTCCCTATTTATATAGCATTCACCTGGGCGTACTGCAATTCAGACCTGTGGGACTTGAGGATGTAAAAGAAGTTGACGTGAACATGAATTTCCTGCTTCCTGATATGCTGTGAGCAATAAATTGTCTAAATTCATTTAATTTCATGGATCTCTAATTGATCACATTCATGGAAGTGTGGCAAGCAATCCTAGAATCTCCTGCTGCTCAGTTGACTTCTTATAAGAGGATTTCTGCTCATTGGAATAAACTGTTGCACTGTCCACAATGTTCTGCCAGCACTACTCTTGAACTTACTGATGAATCCACTCTCTATCATCATGTTTCTCTATAACACTGCTTCTTGCAAAGTGCAGCAAAGAAACAATAGGCTTATATCCACAAATATCCCACTACCTTCAAAAATTGGCAACTAAAATTATGCAACTAACTACTAAAGATTCAAAAACAGAACAAGTTAGTGACAACACCTACCAAAGCACATGTGGGTACAATAAAACCTTTAACTAGCAACCAGTATGTAGTGCCGTTTCTTCCACAGCCAGAATACACAGGTCTGGGAACCAAGATGTTGAAAGATGTGGCTTCTCAACCTAGTACCTAAAAAGCCTCCCTTATTTTAAATGGCTTATTTATTATTAAGGCTGATTCAATAGAAGTTTGGATATAATTTTTATTGGTTTAACAGCTTGCAGTTAAGGTCATCTTAGATTTCCCTAGGGCCCAACTCTGATATGAGAATTTGCATAAAATTTGTTTACTTGTAAGGTGTCCCCAAGAAATATTGGTAGGAGAGAGGAGAAATATAATAGGGAAGGGAAAAAATGCCAGTGCAAGCTACCATGGTGAGCAACTGAAGATACAGCCTGCTGTGAAACTAAGGAATTTCACTTAGAACATACAGCTCAGCTCAGTGTTAATTCACTTGGAGGAATGGGACCTGGGGTATATCTGTATCAATTCCCATTAGTCACTGGTTGAGAATTGCTCCCAGGAGCATGTTAGTTCACTAGCACTTCCATGTGACGTGGGCATATCAGGCTCCACAGGGCGAGAAACCCTCAGGGAAGAAGTCACGAAGCCTGGCAGCTGGAAATTAGTCTGATGTGGCAAAAAGTTAAATACTGATGGGACATTTGCAGCAACAACAGCTACCACACATTTTATCTAGTTAGTGAGGCAAAGTCAATACTAAGATATACACTTGGTTTAATACTTCCAGATCAGGACAAAATAAACGTTTTTTGTGTTTTGTTGTAATTTTTGTCTTGTTTTCTAAAACTTCTCTACTCTTCTTACCTTTTATAGTGGAATAGTAAAAAGAAAAATGCATATTCAAAATTTTCTCACGTGAAGGTTATAATCTTACACCAAGAGCTGGATTATTATATCACATCAAATAAGGTCAATGAGATCATTATACGGGAAAGGACTCTGTAATGTTTAAGTGCTATAATGATTTCAGTTAATTAATTCCATAAATTCACTCACATTTAAAGACCTAATAGCACTGAATGTCTTAACTGAAAAGAAGAGCTAGCAAATTAATCAGGTAAATGGATTTATTTTCATATATAATGTTTTAAGATAAAAATTATTTCACAAGTAAACCTTTCCATAATATGGAGCATATTTTATTTCATTCTAAGACATATTTAAATTTTAATACCTTACATTTCACACCAGAAAGTAAGATTCAAGCAATTCTTCCATGGTGAGTGTGTCATATAAATATGTAAGGTTGCTTAGTAATGTTTTAAATGGAGTTTAAATGTTACATATTGTAGCCTAAGTGAATCATATAACTTGAAATATAATGAAATTTTATAGAAAAAAAGTTAAAAAATGATTGTATCATTTACAGAATATTATGCATCAACTGCAATGAGGAAATACAGCAGTAGTAAAACCACTGATAGTGAATACTTTAAAACTGCATCTGGTTAATATAAATACATTATAAGGTGATCGGGAAAGGTTTAGTTATTTTTATAGATTATAATAGTTGTACTTTTACTGGATTCTATCTTTAATAACAATCAATACATTTGTTATAACATACACACCAAGGACTATATACAGAAGCATGAGTTATATATTCCAAAGGTTCTTTCCTTTTCAATAAAACATAATTGCATTTCTGTTATTATATTAACTTTAATTAAATTCAACTTTATATTAACTATGGCTTCTTTTAAAAGATGCCTGTTATTTAAATTATTTTACTAACCTTTTTATTATTTGAGATTTAATTATAACCTAAAGAGATCACTAACTAAAATATTTTATGATGAGTACATTGCTCAGTGAAATTGAAAAACAGGAACTTGCTTTATATATTTGTTATGGAAATTGAGTATGTTTTCCTAAAACTGAAGCTTTTAGTGTAAATTTAGATATTAAGTAAGTTGTCCAAAATACTATTTTCTAAAATTGTAACTTGAGTTATGTATAATGTATCTTATAAATGTATATCAAGTATAAATATTCATTTTTAATAACATAATTAAAGTCACCTTGAATATGAAAGATTTTTAAAAGGTTGCAATGGAAATCTTTAAAAGAACTTTATGATGGCCAAAGGGAAGTTTAATACTAAATACTATTTTTCAAATGTACATCAGAACACACAAAAAATACTTTCAGACTAAGTATCTTTACATTTGAATAACTGATATTTTTCTAAAAACCTCTAATTTATACATTTTATATACATTTCTATAAAACATTTACTACAAAAGTAGACGATTATAAACCAATGATTTTGGGCATCACAATTAATAAATTTCACTAAAATACGAAATGTATTTTACTATAAAATAAAACCTATAATAAAATCAAAGTGAAAAATACTAGGATCTTATCAGTTGTGATTTTTTTTTATCATTAATGCATTCCTTAATTTCTGTATATCACTGTTCCTGGTGGTGAAATCAGGCAGGCCAGTTAGGAAATTGTCATTGGAAGGACAAGAAAGAATACACAGAAGAAGAAAAATCTATGAAGAAAAATCTGTTAGTGTTCAAATCAGGGGAAAGATAAGTACTTTTGCCAGATAGTCACAGAAATATTTTCAATATATTGAACAGTTGAGAACAGGAGGAAGAGAAAAATTCAGTGGTTAGTTATTCACAGCCAGCTAGGAAAAGCCAAACGAGAATGTAAAAAAATGTAATTACAAAATCTTAAAACGAAGCATATGAATATTCTTTCTCTACCTCATGCACAGTATCACTACCCCTACTAGGAAAGATTGGCCTTAAATAGAGACTAGGGAGAGTTGTGAATGTTTATTTTGACCCAGAATGAAAAAAGACATGATATTTTCAATAAGACTTCAAGCTAAGTTCCATTAGGCTTCTGAAGTTCTGCCTTGTACATAAGGCAAATTCATGCTAGCCTGTGTTAACAAAATTCACTGGCTAATAAATGAAATTCTGTATCTTGGCTGATAAACTTTAGTAAAAAAGTTTGCAAAGGTTAGAAAAAGGTCTTAAACAAAGGAATATTTAACATATAATAAAGTCTTCTCATTTTCAGGTCTCTAGATGATGTCCTTTGAATCATTCTGTTCATCTCATAGAATAATTATAGATAACCTTTATATATTATGAAAAGATAGCTTGGTTCAAAAATGTAAGTAATACAAACTGAAGAGCAAACAGAGTAATTATAAGCACATTTTAAATATTAAAAAGAGATAGCTTGGGTTAAAATCAAGTAAGTAATAGAAATGGAAGTCTAATAAAAATTGTTTGGGGAAGTAAAACTATAGGGTATGTGCTCTGGAGTCTGGTTCAGAATATATGGAGAGATGCTGTGGCAAGGTAACAGGAACTCAATTTAATCCAATCATGAAAGAAACCAGAACCACTACTGGGAAGTCAGGAGGTGCTCCTCTACTCATGATAGTAACTTAACAGACAAAATCTTTCAGAATCCAGAATTGAAACTAAATTCTTATCCATGGAGATATCCCTGATATGCGACTATGGAAGTCAAATATCAGTTCCCCACCCTGGAAGCTGAAAATGCAAAATAACTGTGTTCGAAGTCCTTGCAGGTCTAGGAAAGATTTGTAGACCTGGAGTCTTCCACTTACACACCCCCATGACAGATTTGGATTAATTACCAGCCTACCTGCATTTTTGCCCATAAATTTTGCCATTTTTGTCCTTGTCTCTCTGTAGAAACTGTTGATGATCTTAGCCAAGCCCTTGCTTTTTATTTGTGTGCTATGTCACATCTTCAGTCACCAACTCAAGAATATTGCTCCAGTAATGCTAACATCATTCCCTTGCATCACCAATGTTTCTCTCTTAATTGAGTAACTAGATCATTACTATGATGTCTCCAATGTGAAAAAGAAAGTCTTAATTCCACTTCACCTTCAAACTTCCATCTTGGTTCTCTTTAAAGGAAATTTGCTTGTATACAATGTCTATAAATTCTCTCTTCCAATTTCCTGTGAATTCACTTTAATATTTTTCTCATGACCCCTTGTCATGCATCAACAATGACCGTCATTTTGCTCAATCCAAACATTTCACTGTTTGTCCTCATTGTTCTGTCTGCAGCATTTTTTTAATTAAAAATGTTTCATGTGTCTGCAATAATTTAAAGAGCAGTTACTTCTTTTTCTTTTGATCACACTGTGAGAAGAATGGAATTCTGAATTTTAAATAGAAGACGTCCATGATTTAATCCCTCTGGCTGCTATATGGAGAATACTGGAGCAGAGACCTTTTTATTTCTTGATTTATATAAGTGGTTCCTCTTTTACAGTCTGTCTTCACTGTGTCTCCCTCTTTCCTTAACTTCTTAATCAAGATGCAAGTTAGGACTTAGCCTTTAAATCTTATCTCTACCTACACTGACTTGCTTGGTGACTTCATTTAGTACTTTGGCTTTAACATCAACCTATATGGTGCTGTATTTCAAGCCTAGGTGAATATCCACATTTTTATTAAGCTTCTCCTCTTGTATGACTAATAGGAATCATAAATTTAACATGCCCAAGACTGAACTTCTGAAAATTACTCTTCTTCTTCATCATTTATGGCAACTCTTTTATCTTTCTAGTTCCTCAGGACACATGCTTCAGAATTATCTGACTCTTCATATACATACTGCATCTAATTCAGTAGCAAATGCAGATGATTCTACCTTCAAAATAGACTTTTGATCCAAACGTTCCTCTCTCACCATGGTATTGGAATGGCCATTTCACTAGTTTCATTGCTTTTTGGTTCTTGCTTCCTTTCAGTATTCTCCACCCAGGAGCCAGAGAGATCATATTACACAGGCATCAGGCCATGCCACTCCTCTGATTAAAACACTCATACATTGCCCTAGCCCTTAAGGAAAGAGCCAGGTCTTTAATGCGGCCTATATGACATTAAAGAATCTAGACTCTCTTAAGACATAACAGTATTTCTCACTCCCTCATTTCCTTGTGATAGTTTTATCAATTGTCACATTTACAGTTAGATTAACTGTGGTCAAAACTGTGGTCTAATAGTCACATTTCATGATTTATCTCTATAGCACCCATCTAATGTTATTTATTGTCTGTTATTCCATTTTATAATGCAAGTTCCATAGATCAGGGATCTTGGTTTTGATTTCTGTCACAGCGCCAAAATTTAATAGCATTCTGGAATGTAATAATTGATTCAAAGATTTGTATTGAACAAAAATAACTGAAATTATGAATAGAAGCTAAGACCAAAGTTTCTCCCTAGTGTTACTACGGCTATTGGTCAAGCAGGGTAGCATGGGTGGTGGCTTTGATAGTTAAAAGAAGATGAAGTTTGCCCCACAGCACTGGTAAACTATAATCCCTTTAGTAATCTTGAATAGCCTGAGTCTCTGTGGCAAGGAAATCTGGTGGATAAGATGTAGCTTCTAGTGTTCAGCCTGGTTTATATTTCTGCATTTCTCTTAAGCCTCACTACAATTTTATAAGCTACGTGTATATTCTAATCCATCTGTGATGGTTAATTTTATATGTCAACTTGGCTAGGCCATGGCACTGATACCAATCTAGATGTTGCTAGGAAGGTATTTTTCAGATGTGATTAGCATTTAAATCAGTAGACTGAGTAAAAGCAGATTATCCTCCGTAATGTGGGTAGCTGTATCCAACCAATTGAGGCCTTAAGAACAAAGTCTGAGGCTTCCTGAAGAATTTTATCTTTAAACTAAAGCTACAACATCAACTCTTCCCTGAATCTCCAGTCTGCTGGTTTACCTTAACATACTTCAGACTTGCCGTATGGCCTCCACAATAAATTTCTGTGAAAAGAGTGTTTATTTGTATTTCTATATATTTTATACTTATTTATTATATATTATTTTATGTTTATATTTATATAAAAACATTCTACTGATTCTGTTTCTCTGGAGAGTTCTGATCAATATGTCTTTCCTAAAATCAGCCAGTGTTGTATTCAGTCACTTACATACAAAACACTTCGCTGATATAAAAATTAGTATAGAGAAACAGAGTGTCAGGAACTAGAATTATAGAGAATTTAGGAGGTGTGATAGAGCTTTGGGGTCTACTTTTGGCTCAAATGCCATGAAATTATACCTGTAATTAAAAAGAGACAATTTTGTCAGCAAATGTCATAAAGTGGAGAAAGACAACTGAAATGTCATCAGTGACCGCTAGTCATGAAATGACTATTACAGGGAAGGCCTGGGGAACCAAGTGTCCCCTGTCATAGATTGCCAGCAAGGTCACAAAGGATTAGAGGACCTTTGCAGGAAAAGAATGTTCATTAAGAGTGTTGTCAAAGAAGAGAATGAGAAATTCAGGTGTCTAAATGCTTGTCTCAAGGCACTAGGGTGCTTAAAAGAGCATCAAAATGAATACTTCTCTCTCAGACCTGGAATACTGAGCCAGAATTCAGCATCAGTTAAATCCACATCAACCAAAACTTTAATAAATACAGGATAAGGCAATGATTTACAAACACCAGAACCCCATAAATTGAAATGAACATAAGAGGAGTATTCAAAAACCAAAAACACACATTATCAGTGAAGTTTTATTGCCAGTCTTTTTTTTTTCTCTACTGCCTGCACAATGATGGTGTTTCAGCTGCAATAATCATTCTGCCTAGTTGTCTACTCAGTGTGTTAGGTTGCAAGAAGTTAACTTCACCTCCACTGCTCCTCATTTATCCAGATCTGCAACTAAACTTTGATGTCAACACGCATCAGTATGCCAATTTTAAGTCTAAATTTAATATAAAAAGAATTATACTGAAAAATAATTGAAAAAAAGTCATACTTTATACAGGCAAATGGAGAATATAACTGTAAATTGATTTTCAAACTAAGAATCCAACAGAAGAAAAATGCTTTTGAGTTATACGTATCACAATGGGTGCATTTATCTGAAAATCTGAATCTAATACGCTAGCATTAAAAGTACAACATGGCTTTTATATTTGCTTGGTTAATTACGTAAATGAGGACTCAATGACTGTCCTGTGATATAAAGCTAACAGAAATTTCTTAGAAATTGTGCAGAGGAAGGATTTTAATGTCTTAGAGAGGTTGGACTATTGGAGTAAATTTATCAGTTGAAAATTGTTAAAAAAAAACTTTAATTTTATCTGTACATAAAGATCTACATGGTATATATGAGAAATTTAATTTATCTATAAAATTGAAAACTACTCAAAAACCATAAAGTTTGTTAATTTAAAATTTTCTAAATGAGATATCACTACACATCTATCTAAATGGCTAAAACAAAAAAAAAAATAAATAAAAACAACAAATGTTGGTAAGTTTTTAGAGAAACTGGATCATTCATACATTGCTGTTGGGAATGTAAAATGGTATAGCTTCCCTGAAAAAACATTTAGCGGTTTCTTTTTAAAAAACAACAACAAAAATAACAACAACAAAAAGACTCAATTACCATGCATCCAGTAATTGCCCAATAACCTGAATTTACAGAGAATCATTCTGATAGAAATACACTGAATATGTTCTATTCCCCAACCTCCGCCCCTCACTTATTTAACCTCTCCTCTTTTATCTTTCTCCAATCCAGCCACATCTGACTCCTTACTATTCTTTAAACATGCCAGAAAGGTCTCAGCTCAGGGTCTTTGCATTTGATGTTTCTTCTGCCGACTAACACCCTCCATACTCCATCAACCACAATCTCATGTCCCACGTGGCTTGCTTTCACCTCTCCAGGTCTTGCCTTAAATGCCACATTTTCAGTTAGATTTTACCTGAACTTATTTAAAATTTCATCACACCCTCCAACACTTCAAAGGCTCTTCTCTGCTTTATTTCCAAAGCACATATAACTTTCTGAAATACTCTGTATTTTACTCTTTTATTCAACATCTGAGTTCAAGTGGAATACAAACTCTATGAGAGCAAGACTTTTTGTCTCTTGTTTAGTATTGAATGTATCTAGAATAGCGCCTGCAATACAGGCTCAATCAATTAATATTTGATAACTTGAAAAAACTCTAGAAAGTATTTCCATTATAAAGCATTGAGAATTATACCAGTGAGGGTAGCCCTATCGCTTTTGAATAGCTCTTTGTGATTGTGGGACAGATACGGGACGGCCAGTTGAAATGAGTTCTCAGTTTTTCAATGACGATGGCAGAGTTCAGAGTAGGAAAGCTCAGAAATACTTTACCATTAGAGGAAAGGTAAGATTACCAAAATAGGCAGCACTTTAGTGGTATCAGAGTAATTCAATCTGCTGGTACCATGGAACCGAAATAGATGGGAAATCGATTTTTAGTAACAACGAAAGTAACAATAAAACCCCAGATAATATAAACTGAGGTGTAACCTGAGCCACCACAATAGATAATTCTGTCCATACATTTGAATTATTTACTAGATTAATCCACAGTCCCAGACAGCACCAAGTTGACACTAAAAAACTTCAGAAAGGATCCTGCAGTAATAACACAAAAAATATTCTAAATGTCACTCCAAGCCTTCAGACAAATGTCCTGAAGCTATTTAGCTAGGTACTTATAAAAGAAAGGAAAACACCCTTATCATTCAGGACCATGGAAAATATAACTAAGTCAACATTAATTTCTGGATACTGGAACGTGTCTGTGGTTTACTAGACGGAGGTAACATTTTAGAAGTGATAAGAGTTTTGACACAAGCTCAACTAATGGTATACTCCCTAGTGTGCAGATGCCATCACATGATAAACTGTTTCACTACTTTAATAGTTGGAGTAGATATACTTAGAAAATAGCAAAATCTCTACAATGGTTACCTTGCTAATGATGCTAAGATTATTATAGTGGGAATCACTAAGTGGAAAGTGCCAGTTCTCTGTCACTACCAAAGATAGATCAATGGCACCCACAAATTCTACAAAGATACCAGTTGGTGAAAATTATCATATTTCACTGCTCTCTCTAATTTCGCTAATACATAATGTATATAAATGAAGGATCACAAGAAATGGTTTGAGTTTAATACATTTAAGTAATTACTTTAATCCTAGATTTTTATCCAGATATGATCTCTTTACTGATGACTTTAATGATGTTTCCTTAAATTGTAAACGTTCACTCTTCCCACTTGACCACATCTCATCCTTTCTTAATTCCACACACAGACTTTCTTATGTAGTGTTCTACTGATTATGTGTGTCAAGATCAATAATGGGCTGTAGACTGCTAAATCAAACGATCAATATTCAGCAGCATTTAGAATAGTTAATCACTCCAACCTCATATGACTTGTTTTCCCTTATTTCACAGTTTGATTTTCTACTACCCTATTGGCAATTCTTTGTCTTTGGTTGTCCTACCTGACCATGGAAATTTGATGTGTTCCCGGAATAAGTCCTCAAACTTCTCTACCTATATTCAGCACTAAGAGACACTATCTAGTTCTATTAACTAAATATCTATGCATATTCTAGTATCTCCTAAATTTATAATTCTAGCTCTAATCTTAATTATGCATGTACAAAACAGATGTATACTTCCAGCCACATTCCTGCTATTTTCCAAGTAGTTTTCATCACAGTAAACAATACCAACATCCACCCAGTTGCTCAGGCTAAGAGACTAAAGTGACATTTGCCCTATTCTTTCTCTCATATCCCATATTTAATTTAGTGATCACATTATCTCTTTTAAACTTTCCAAATTCAACGACCTCTCATAAACTGCACCTACCTGCCTTAACCAAGAGTTTCATACCACTACTTTTTAACCTCTTTTTGTCTATTTTATATGCAAACAACTGATCATATTTAAACCAAATTGTCCTAGAAAAGTACACAAGGTCTTCATTAGGTTCTAATATTGGTCCCTTGTTCTCTACATAATTGCTAGCAATATTTCCCATACAATACAACTCCAATCACATCGGTCAATAATTTTCCTCTATCACATGGAAATGGATGCCCAAATATGATAATATCTATCACTATTTTTCATTACACACTTTAAAGGGAAAAAAGCTTCTTACTAGACTCCAATAAGACATTTAACAAAAATCCAAAAACTTTGTTGATAAACTAGTTAAAATGGAAATTAAGTTTATCTTCTGGATAGTACTAATGAAAAATTGGATATAAGCAAAATGTCCTTCAAAAGAAGACTGGTTAACTACATTACAGTATAAATATCTGTTATATGTACTAACTAAATAAACAAATTTATCTGTATTATTGGTAATAAAATTAAATATTTTAATGATGTGAAATTAATTAATAAATGCATCATGTATCTAAATATGAAGATAAACATACACATATACATTCATATTATTTTCATTATGAATAAAAATCTTGATTTTTATTAACTCTTTTTTTCAGGTATAAAAAGACCAGTAAATTCTTTTTCTTAAATATCCTTTGTATTCTGTTTTACATTTAAAAATATGTGTCCTGATTTTTAAATAATATATTTAATTTAGTACATAAATATTACATTGATATTATACTGGATATTTAATAAAAATATCTGATATGCAGATTTAATTTTTAACATTTAATTTAACATTTTATTTAGTGGCAACTGCCAAAAAATTAAACAGTGAAGATTTTTTCTTTGCACAAACATCCCATCTTCTTTAAGGCAGAGAGTAAAGGTCTATCTCACCATGTTTCATCTAATTTTATTTGGTAAATGTAAATAGCACAACTATTCATCAAAAAATGTTAACAAAGACACTGTGCCACTTTAAAAGTATAGACTGTATTAAGCTTCAAATAGTATATCAATCGTAGAAATGTTACAAAAGATTAATTGAAAAGGGTCATAAAATATTAAAAACAGATCAAAGTTGTACAGTCAAATATCACATCTCTGTCTTCTGTTATTAAAATCTGAAAAACTATAATATGTAAACATATTGAATGATTTTTATCTTGACCTTAAGTTAGTATTCAGGACAAAAAAGTCCAACAAAATCAAAGTATAATGCGGAGGAGTATGAAATAACTATGTAAGTTTTATTTAAGATCTAGTTTTAACTTTAAAATAAAGGAAAGGAAAAGTATCTGATAGGTAGTTGGCATCTATGGTACTTTGTGAACCCAACCTTGTTGAACAAAAATAGTTAAGCGTAAACAGACTATGGTAGGCTCTTAAGTATGATGATAAATATTAATTCTGTATTCTTTTTCTAAAAATAATTTCAAAAGAATAAAATAAAATTTCTGAGTAATTTCAAATCTAAACATACACATAGCTGTGCACAGAAATACACAAAATAAAGAAAAGAATCATTTTCTTGGGGCAAAATATTATAATTATGCCTACACTGTTTTCTTATTTCCTAAGAATTTGGCTTTAAGGCATGGCAGTCTCTTGGTAGTTCAAGTGCTAATTCACTCTTCTTTAGGGGTTAGAAATGCCTCTAGCCAAGAGCAATACAGAGGCTTGAAATGCAGCAGCCATATACTTGTATAGGTTATGCATTTGTATTATATTGGTTTAACCCTATCATGCATGCTCATTTAAGCAGATGCAATTTTCAATTATTCCTATAAATGATATGACAGAGAAGAGGCAATCAAGTCATTTATAAATTTATGTCTAGTTTTGTAAACCATATTTCCACTATTAGGAAGCTAAATATATTATTCACCACATTGCATTTTATATACAACCTTGTTGTACTAGTCTTCAACATCCCTTCAACATTATGAATATTTTATGATTTTTTTTTTTTACAAAATCTTATCTGCATATATGTCAGACACTATAAAATTAGATCACCTTAGTTAAACTGTATAGGAGAAAAATGTGACTTCATGTCTTACAACTTCTATATATTTTTTGCTCTTGAAACCAGAAGAACTAGTTTATAGCCTCTTATTAATGACCCAAGAATAGCATTTTCTGTTTCACTTTTGCACAAAGTTAAATTGCCCTTTTATATTATTGATGTGTAGCTAAATGTAACAATATTTTGATAAAATCTATCCTAACACTAAGTGAACCAATTCAAAAATGCAAAAACCTATGTCTTGGGGAATAAGCAGATTTTTAAAAATCTAGAATAAGAAAGAGATCAATCCATTATAAATGAATCACATCATATAATCAAATCTGGGTATATTATTCCTAAATCAATAATGTCCTCTACTAATTAAGAATCTTAAGTATGATTCTTACCATTCCCCCCAAGGAAAGCATTTTTAAACATCTTTATTTGTCTTTAAAAAAAACTGGCAGTGAATAAACTCATTTATATTGAGATATTTGCAGTTTAATGAGAAAAGTTTTGCATGCATGACTCATGTTAGTAAGTTCAGAAGAGGTGTCCATGTCTCCCCAGTAACCTCTATTCTTGTCTCAGTGACTAAGCATCTTTCCTCAACCCTGATCAAGTTGTGATAGCTTGTTCTGGTTCTTGTTACATTATCAGATACATTTCAAATTCCTGAGAAAAGTGTGAGCAATTGACCTCTCATTCAAAATCTGTTGTTTCTGTTATAAAAAAAACATTTCACTGCAGAACTTCTGGTACCTATTAACTGACTTGGAACATTTTTTCGTTTAATTTCCCAGAATACTCAACTTGACAGTATTTGAGGTTATAATAAATCAGGTGATAAATCTAATAGACACATTTTCCCCACTAAGTTGAAAGCTTAGAGGGTTGCCTAGCTATTTGGAATTGAAATTATGCAAATATCAATTAACATTGTGATTTCTCTGTGAAAATTATGAGGAAATAGTGCTCCTTCTCCATGAAACATGTAAGAAAACGAGAATAGAATCCAGAAAGATCCAAGAGTCAAAGTTACAAGTTAGAGAGATTTGGGTTACATGACCTGTCAAAGCCTAGCCAACTGTTTATAGCATACGATTGTGTTAGTAAATAAATCACTTAGTCCATAGTATTTGAATTTTAATGTGGTTGAAGCAATTTAACAAAACAGAAGGAATAAGCACTGCTAAGAGATCCTGTAGTTTCAGCTGCTAGCAGTAACTGAACTTTGACTCTTTCTCTTTTGAAGAACAGTTGAATGTGATTTTGATTTATGTGAAATAATTACATTGTGTTGGACAGGAAGACTGAACATTGTGTTAAAGAAACAGAAATGAGTGGATATGTGGTTAGAGGGAGAGAACTGAAGTGAAACAGCTATATATTATTTTATTTGGCCAACATGGCTTTTTATATTTTTAGTATTTCAATTGACATTTTTTTTTCCTTTGGTAAAATTTCCTTTTCCAACCAGTTTTCATGAGATAAATTAGAAGTTTTCCTTCTGCCTGAGGGTGGGAAAGAGAATCAAGCTATTTCTTTAAAATTATTTTAGTGCCTTAATAGAATATTGAGATGAGTGATACAAAGAAAAGGTTTCAAAAAGAGAAATTTTGATGTAGTATCCTGAAATCTCAGAATTCTCAAAATGATGATGATACTTTAGTTCCTTTTTACTACAAAAGCAAGCTGTTATTTTATTCTTTAACCATGTAATAATTTTTGTATATGTGCATCTGCGTGTTTATTTGTAGGTGGTATATTTTTAGAAATCACTCTGCAGAAACTTATATACACACACACCCTTATGTGGACTTACACCTTAGCCAAGAATAAAACTCCCAGTATTTATACTGATGGTAGATATGCTCTTAGAGTAGTACATGATTTTGGAATGTTTTAAGACAAATGTGACTTCCTCAATTCCAAGGGAAATCAAATTAAAAACAGCCTCTATGTTCAGGAATTATTGAATGCACTATTTTTACCAGCCATTGAGCTATTAAGACTCCAGGGCATTCTAAACTTGACTCTGGAAGCTAAGGAAAATCACCCTGCAGACATTTCTGCAGTTTCTGCAAGGAGTGCTGCTCTTAACAGGACAAATAACAGCTAAACCTTTGTCATGGTCCAAAGGAATATTTTCTCAAACAACAATTTAGAAAAATTGGTTAGAGAATCCCAAAAATTGGCCTCAGAAAAGGAAAAATAGAACTGGAAATGTAACAATTGTTGGTTTGATAAAAAAAAAAAAAGAAAGTTCTGGTTTTGACCAAATAACAAACTAGTCCTACCAGAGAAACTAAAATTCCTACTCTGTACCACTGTACGTGCATTTACTGACAAAATGATAGTATCCGTCAATCAATATTGGTGGGGAAACATTAACAAGACTGAAAAAGTGCCTACTTTACTTAGTCCACTTACCCAAATTATAACCCGGGGAGAATCCTCGTCCTACTGCTCCAGGACATTTTAAACTGTCATACCTAAAAAAACCCTGAACCCTGACTAGACTTGAACATCTGGTGACCTTAACTGATGCAATAATATCTGATGATACAGCTTTTCTCAAGATATCTGGACCAGGCCTGTTAGAAGTTTGTTACCAAATCTTTGATGATGACATATCACTTCAGATGATCGCTACAGGTATCTGTGACCTTGATAACATACAGACTTTAACTTAAAAGTTACTTGAGAGGTCTTCGTCCTCTCCTTCCTTGTTACTTGGATGTAACCTCAATATTCCTATCCATGCACTTGCCCTCCAACAAGAGATACTATGCCCAGGAAAGGCAAAAGCTGCTGAAACTGGAAAATCTGACTCTTGATCAACAATGCTTTCAGAGAAAGATCTTGATCAATAGGGAAAACATAAAAAAGAAACAGAAACCTCAGATAGAGTTGGGAGACCTCTCTCATGCCCTGTAACAATAGTAGACATGACAGGAAGAAGAAAGACTCCTCTTGTTCCCTAGAAGGGACTCAGCCTACTAAAAAAAAAAAAAAAAAAAAAAAAAAGGGTCTTTGTTTACTATTGTCCTTCCAATTTCCTTTTCTTCATAAAAGCATTCTCTTTTCTTTGTCATGTGGGGGCTTACATGTGGCTCACCAGAGTTGCAGACCCCAAATTGTCAATTCTCTGTCAACTGAGAATAAGTCCATCTTTGCTGGAGAGATATCTGGCAGTCTGATTACTGCAGGTAACTATTCCTATATGATCTTGATACTGCCCTGACCAAAACACTCAAAATTTTACTGCCAGAACATGTTTAAGGTTTGTTTGTTTGTTTGTTTTCCCAGAAAGATCATGGGAACATGATGAATTTATCCATGTAAAGTCCTTTTCCACTTCAAGTATGCACTAGGTCCCCAATAAATAAAAGAACTCAGACCAAGAGGTAGAAATTTCAATAATAGGTTCCATATTAACATATAACGCTATAACCAAATGATCTATAATATGTTGAATACTCATGACATAGCAAGGGATTTATAAGCATTAGCTGTAATTCTCAATAGCCTTCCTAGATGTGATAGAAATAAAACAAAGTAAACTAAAGAGGTAAATAAAACAAAGTAAACTAAAGAGGTAAATAAAACTGGTCAAGGTCACACACTAGGAAATAGCAGAATTCGATAAAACTCAAAGGGGTTGACAATACCACTTGTGTATTTAACTATTAATACTGTATCTCAATAATATAAGGAAAAAATACTCCATAAAGTTATTAGATACATTCTAGACAAGATGATATAATAATAAGTTATCTTGTCTATCAAGTTAGTCATTGGTAGTATTCAAATTTTATTTTTTTGAGGGAGAAGGTATTAGGTTTATTCATTTATTTATTTTTAGAGTAGGTACTGGAGACTAAGCCCAGAACCTCCTGCATGCTAAGCATGTGCTCTACCATTTGAACTATACCCTCTCCAATCATTGGTAGTATTCAAATTGATGCATTAGAGAGAGAACTTCAACACAAATGTTGCACACCAACATATTATGAATCTCAATTATTTTTTGAGATTCCTGTCCATTTTCAGATCTACCTATGCACTGTGTGATGTAATGAAATTTGAAGTTATAGCTTTGGTATCTTGACTATTAAGATTGTTAATGGACATTCTAATATAAAATTAAAGGTTAATGAATTATGTTAACTTTGCACAGTTTATATATATATCTATTTAGAATATAGTGAGCTGCCTTTTGATTTTTATTTTTAGGCTGTTCTATTATTCATTTTATTTATTTTTTTGACAGCTTTGTTGAGATATGTTCACATACCACACAATTTACCCAACTAAAGCATACAGGCTGTGTTAATTTATTATTTATCTATTTTGGCCTGTTTTTTTAATTTAAGTTTGTACTGAAGTATAGTTGATGTACAAAATTATGTAAAGTTATAATGTGTACCATATATTAATTCACAATTTTTAAAGGTTATACTCTATTTATAGTTACTGTAAAATATTATCTATATTCCCTGTGTTGTACAATATATTACTGTATTTCATTTTATACATAATAGCTTGTAAACTCAATCCCCTACTGTTTCATATTGACCCTCCCCACTGGTAACCACTAGTTTGTTCTCTTTATTTGTGAGTCTGCTTCTTTTTTTTATACCCACCAGAAAAATACTGTATGATATCACTTACATGTGGAATCTGCCTTTTGAGTTTTATCTGAAGTATCTCTATCAATGGTTATTTACAGAGACAAGTCAGTCTTCTGCTAGTCATGGGAATTCAGAACATGCAGATTATAGTATGCCTACATTAATTAAAGGTGTTATATAATAATGCAAATTTAAATTTTTTCAGTTTTCCAGAAAAAGCCCACTAAATTTGTGTTATTTTATTAACAAATGCTGAAAAATATTTCGCTTATAAACATTCAATATGGATAGTATATGCATAATAATTGCTGGCAGAGATGTGTTTTCATCTCAGCAGCCTATTTTGAACACTAAGAACAAATATAATATGTGCATTTCCAGGACATAGGAATATGTTCAAACCTAAGGAAAATAAATGTTCAGTATCAGCAGAGAATGTTTAGCTGGCAAAATGACTTTCCATATGAACGCATCAGTCTGCTTTTTTTTTTAATCAAGTTTACAGAGTCTTTATCATATTGATTGTTATACATGTTTTCAGGACAAAGCTGAGTGTGGTGATTGCATTATTATTTTTAATTTGGAACTTATTGATTTTCTGCCAGTAACTTACACGTCAATTTTTAAAAAGCTATTGTAATCACTTGATTTATATATTTTCTAAAAGACAGTGCCAAAACGGGAACCTTTTCATCAGTCTGTCAGCTGTATAGAGCTTTTATGCTGTGGTCATTTTGACTTTAAGGTGTGTCAGATTTCTTGTTCATCAAAACTTTTATTTTTTTCAATTTCAGACATTCACATTTTTTATATGAGTAAGAAAGTAAACATGATAAATCGGTTGTTCAGTAGTAGACTCTGATTTCAAAGCTGATTTTACCACATTCAGAATTGCCTTTTATGTGAAAATAAAAAAAAAATTTCCATAATGACCTTTAAGCTGCAGGGACTTTGACAGAAATGAACCATGGCACTTACATTTAGTCAATCAGATGTAATTGTCATTTGTGCTGACTTCAAACAATCTGTGAGTACTTTTTCCCTTTTTTGTAATCAATTTGATTTGAAAATATAGAAAATACACAAGACAGAATTTTATGGGATATGGTAAATGAAACTTATCAGACAACTACCAATTCTACCATTATAATTTAGCCAGAAATGGGGCTGTTCATGGATATTATCCAAAAGAAAAGCTTCATCTAAAATTAAATATTTTCACTTGAGGATTTTTACTAGCATATATAATTGGCTTTTCATAATAATTCAATATCTGCTCTGATTGGACTGTGAAAATTCAATCTAGAATTTTTAAGTAAGAATAAAATGAAAATATCACTAAGTAAGAATAAGATACAAATTATGATTTTAGCTCTGTGTCTAATTAGCTAAATTACTTTGGAGATGTCAATTTTACATTCCTAAATATCAATCACTGTTATTTTGATAACTAGACTAGAAAGTCTCTTAGAACCAAATCCATGTTCATAAAAATGAATATACTTCATCACAAAGAAATAGTCTGTTAGATGCTTGAATTTGCTCCCCACAAAAAGTCAACAAACTTAATATAGTATTTATTAGATCCCTGCTTTGAATATTTTAATTTATCTCAGTTTGATGCCATTACTATTCTATTATATATTTTTAGATTTGAACCCCATCTGTTTGTTGCTACATCTAAGATCTTCTGGTCTTAGTGATTCTTCTAGTTGTCTTAAGAAACTGTATTTTTATTCTCCATAATAGACAATAAAGCACCACTTACAAAACTCACACTATGATTCAGGCAATGTAATATATAGTGGTATGTTATCAAACATATCTTCATCAAAAATCCATAAATGTATTATTACAAATTTGAAGATGTCAAAGAATTTCAAATATTTGATTTCAGAATCCTACTTTAGATAATAAGTCTTTGATTTTTACTAATCTTTGTTAAAAGATATCTACTACTCACTGGCTTGACTCATCTAGACTTTAATTTCTTATTGACACTTACTGTATTAATTCACAGTTTACATGACTCACATTAGCTGTTAAAATACACTGGTTTATTATTTAACCTGTCCTAATGTTTTTGACTACAAGCTTTATTAATGTTCTAAGTGCAGTGACACATGTGATCTCCAGAATGAAAGTCATGTGGGGATATCCTATTTACACTTTGTCAAAGTAGTCCACAATGCATTATTTCCTCTGTTATGACTGCCACTTTGAAGTTTGAAAACTTTGTGGCAGTGTTCAATCCAACAAAAGTTCAGGTATGTCTTTTAGTTAAAAACATGATATAAGAGTTTGAAATTGTCATTACATTTACCTCTGCATCATTCTATTGATTCTATCAAAAGAGGAAAGGCAGACTCTTTATAAATATCATTAAAAATTAACAATTCTTTTTTTTTTCCTCTGGGAATTTAAGGACTTGAGATCATTAGACAGTGATTATTATTTAACAGAAATTTGAATGTTTTTCACATATAGCAAACAATTCCCCTGATAAAAGTATCACACTTCCCAGATTTATTTAAGGTCACAGAATATACCATATCCATTCTTCTACCATTTATCCAAATACATTCAGATGCACAAATACAATGGCATTTCTAACTTACTTAGATTTATTCATGAGTAAATTAAAAATAAAAATCCCTGTGGCAGATTGGAAAAAATATATACAATGTTTTGCAATTTATCCCATGAAGAGATGAAATCTTTTTTCACCTCTTGAATTTGGCCTTGTGTCTTGTTTTGTCTCATGGTCATTAGCAACCATGAAGCCAACAGAGATATGACAACTGCTTATGTTTTGGTGCTTGCTCTTTTTTCCTACTCCATATCCTTCCACCACCATGTGAATAAGCCAAGGATGCCCCATTTGAGGATGATATATCCTGCATAGAGAAGTCTCAGTAATACCAACTGTCAGAGCTGAGGCCCTTGGTATAGACCATTCAGACACTGTTGGGCTATTGCCTCATCACAGATATCAGGCAACCTGGCCCAGTCCAAAAGTAACACTCAGTGAAGCTTAGCCTACAGCCCTGTCCAACTGCTGAACATAGCCTGTGGCCTTGCCCAGGAACAAAGCCATGACAGCAATCCCACCTCACCATGAAGTACAATATCTAGCCTCCATAACTGTGGGATACAGCTGGAGGCCTCTTTCAACTAGAGAGCCCAGCAAGCAACCTTGCTGAATAGTGGAGCACAGGAGTAGCCTACCTGATTGGGAAGCCTAACATATGGTCTTGCCCAACTTCAGGGTATAGCCTGTGGCCCAACCTAATTACAGAGCACAGCCTGAGGCCCTGTCCATTGGCAAAGCCCTGCATGTGGTGCTCCCTGAACCTGAAGTCCAGCCAGTGGCACCATTTGCTCAGGGAACAGAGTGATGCCTGCCCATGGATGTTACAAGCTAACCTGTACAGTACCTAAGGTGAGCTGACTGGTGAGAGACTTTCCTGATCAAAATGAACTTGTAAAGTCTGAAAGACAATAGTGTAATGGAACAGGACCCAGTGTGTCCTTACCAGGACAGAATCCTCCATGTCCTCCACCTTCCTCTTGTCAGTAGACAAACTTTAGCCAAAAAATATATTTAATCAGAAAAAAATGCAGAAACAAAGGAAAATAATCAAACAAGACAACACAGTAATAGTTTAGCTGTTAAACAGAGTCAAGGACCTTTATTTAGTTCCTCCTCAAGGGCTACAGATAATATTCTGAGCCATATCCTTTGAACTGTTCTATAGATACTGAAAGTCCCAATAGGTGGAAGAAATTAACTACATGAATGACCAGAGTATAGTCACGACATAAGCTGCTCCAACTTGCACAATTCCACAACTGGCCTCAAGCAAAAGGGAACAAATCAACCCTGGAGTTTAAGACTAACTGTACCTAAAACAATCAAAATGATGTTGATCAGACCACTGCATGACCAATTTCAAGATTATCATCAGAGATGACTGTGCTGCTCTGCACATAGCACACTCCTCCTGACTATATACCCATGAAACTCCCCTTTAGAAGCTCTTGCCCCCTGATTGACAGTGGGGAGTTGGTTCTTAGGGACATGAGTCTACCATCTCACCAGGATTGCTGGCTCCCTCAATATTGGTATCTTTCCTTTTACCCAATACTTGTCTCTCAGTATTGGATTCCTCGGCAATGAACAACTGAACCTGAATTCGATAACACTGTTTACAGAATGAACAGTACCAATGCAAGGAATCAGGGTTCACAAAGAACATAAACATGACATCAAAGGAAACTAATAAAGCTCCAGTAACACACCCTGCAAGAATAGAGACTTATGAACTTTTGGAAAAAATATTCAGAATGATCCTATTAAAAAAGTTCAGTGAACTACAATAACACAGAGACAGCAAAATTAGTAAAACAATGCATGAACAAAATGAGAAGTTCAAAAAAGAAATAGAAGCCATCAAAAAATATATAGAGAGAGAGCTGAAGAATATGACTAAACTAAAATTTCTATAGAGAGCTTCACCAGTGATCCAGATCAAGCAGAAGAAACAGCCAATGATCTAAAAGACAGGTTATTTGAAATTATCCAGTCACAGGAGGAAAAAGGAAAAAGAATGAAAAAGAGTGAAATAAGTCTACAGGAGTTATGGGACACCACTAGTGAAAATAATATACATTATGGGAATCACTAAAAGAGAAAGGAATAGAAAGTCTATTTAAAGCAGTAATGGTTGAAAATCTCCCAATCTTGGGGAAGAAAATGGACACCCAGTTTCATGAGGCCCAAAGGAAGCCAAATAGATTGAACCTAAAAACGGCTACAGTGAGAAAGAATTAAATATAAGACCTAAGGACATAAAGCTCCTAGAATGAAAGAACTTCTTGACATTTGGTCTTGGCAAGAATTTTTATATATGACACCAAGCGCATGAGTAACAAAAAACAAAACAAAACAAAACAAAACAGAACAAAAACCCAAACAAATGTGATAACATCAAACTATAAACTTCCGCACAGTAAGAGATACACTCTACATAATTAAAAGGTAACATAGGGAATAGGAGAAAATATTTGTAAAGCACATATCTGAAGGGGTTAATATTCAAAATATAAAGGATCTCATACAACTCAATTAGCAAGTAATAACTACCACCACACACACACAAAACAATCTTATTAAAAAGTCCTGAATATACGTTATTTTCAAAGATATTCAAATGATCACTTTATTGTTTACTTTATTGTCTTCATTTTAGAGTGTGCTTATCAGTTTCTATGAACTTTTTATATAAAAATAAAGATAATATTTTGAAATAGTTTTCACAAATATACTTTAAGGTTACTGTTATTAAGTTTTATTAGGGTGATATTAATAGATATTTAAGTATTTATTTCTAAAATAAGTTTTTGTAAAGATTCTGGAAATTTCTGGAAAAGACATAATGCTTTGTGATCATGGGGAAAAAAAAAGAAAAAAACCTACCAACATCGTAGTGAAAAAGCAAATCCTAAAAATTCTTGGTTAAAGCTCATGATAAGGTGTTGAAAATTATTAATCATTACGAAAGTATAAATCAAAACCACAGTAAGATACTTGTTCATACTTCCTAGCATGGCTATAATATTAAAATAAATAAATTAGATGTTTGGGGAAGATGTAGACAAATTGGAACCTTTTACATCACTGGCTGGAATGTGAAATGGTACATGTGCTGTGGCAATTTTAGTAGTTCTTCAAAAAGTTAAACATAGCCTAACATATGACTCATTCATTCCACTTCTTTGTACATGCCCCAAAGATTGGAAACAGATAACTCAAAATTATACTTTTATATGTATATCCATAGTAGCACTATTCACAATATTCAAAACATACAGACAACCCAAATGTCCATCAACAAAATGATGGATGATAAAATGTGGTATATATATGTACAACGATATATTATTTGGCCAAAAAGGAAATGAACTAATAATACATACTACAAAGAAGACAAACCTTAAAACATGATAAGTGAAAAACCCAGACACAAAAGGCCACATATTTATGATTTCATTTATATGAAATATATATGACAGGTAAATCCACAGAGATAGGTAGCAAAATGGTGGTTGTTAAGGACTGTGTGGAGGGAAGAATGGGAATAATTGCTTAAATGGCTTTGGGAGTGATGAAAATGTTTTGCAACTAAATAGCAGTGATGGTTGCACAATATATTGAATATACTAAATGTCACTATGTATATACTTTACAATGGTGTATTTTATATTTTGTGAATTTTACCTCAATTAAGTTTTAGTTAGTAAATTTATGACATAAATAGTTGGTTGCCAAATATCTCCCAAAAAACTGTCCTGAAAATAAAACTCTTTACAATATTCCATGCATTATTCTATTGTGTGATATGAGGTCATATTTTCAATTGATTGTTGAAATTTTGGTTTATTTTAATGGCTTGTCAATATTTTTTTATCCACATGAGGAATCAGAGTTGTTCAACATAATGATGCTGTGGAGTTTTAAAAATTATTTCTTTGAAATTTTAAGTATAATCATACATTATCTGAAATAGCCCTATATTATCCTCCCAAATACATTTTAATTGGTTTTATATAATTTTAAATATTCAAATATTTGGTAAATATTTTACTAATTATCAACAAAATGACATATGCTTAAAATATATGACTTTTAAAATGTACAGAATATTTTTAAGCCTTAAAAGTATCTTTGAAAAATCTTCAACTTGTAATATTTAATCTTTAAAATTCTCTAGATACATTCTTAACTTTTTAAGTTTCAGATTCAGTTACTTTTATATCCCCACTGAATCTTACTTCAAGTGATTTTGATGTTTCACTTCACTTATTTAAGAAAGTGACTGGATAAAATGCAAGCTTTGCACTTTAAATGGATTTGCCTTTGGTTATCTAGCAAGATATTTGTGCCTTCACGACTTTGATATTTCAAGGTCCAAAATTCACAGCTTACTTTTTTAAGAACTACACAGCACTCAATATTTCAGTGTTTGGTTCCTGCTTTTATCCTGCCCTATGTAATTATACTCAAAAATCACTATTCTCAGGTTTAAAAGGCAACTAACTATATGATTGTGGTAAATGGGTCCTCTCTCAAATTTCCATTAAATTATCCATGAAGCCACAGAGTACAATGACTCTGGAATTAAATGGTCAAATGAATATTTTTTCCTTAGCTCTGTAATTGGATAAAATTCTATTAATTTTTAATTCACTGGAAATGGCAGGGGCATATTAAGAAAGGGAAAGTGAGGTTTCCTATAAAGGTTGGGAATGTCATGGATTCTTCTTAGTAAATAAAAATAATTTAAAAAACAAACAAACAAAAGAAAAAACCAAAGAACACAAGGAGGCTGATGACTTTAGCCTTTTCAGAACCCAACTGAATTAATGTAAAACTTTTTGAGAGTTTAAAAGTTGAAAGTACAAACAAGTAAAAGACAGGAAGTACAAATAAACAAAGGACAGTCATAAGGGTCTTTCGACAAAGCCTGTTCTTATTCCATGTGACATAAATCATAATCAGAAATAGCCCATTTTGTTTTCCTCCAGGCTTCAGGTAGGAGACCTTTTGAAACAGTTTGAAAAGCTGGTTTCACCTTGTAAAAGAGCTTCTAAACATGCAGATACAACCTCACCAGTGTTTTAATTCCTGGAAGTGACTGGCTTCAGTTTTTTATACCCCTGACAACTGACTGTGGTGATAATCAAATAATTTTTCACTCATTTGGGACACTCAGTGGTGGAAATTCCTTAATTTCCAATACTGTATATTAATATATTGTATACTATGTGAAGACTGAAGGCACCTTATAATTTGGCTCCTTTGTGCTAACATAGAATTACCTTACCCAATTACCAGCATGTGACTATGCTGCTTAAATGATCTATGTCCCAGTTCTCTTATCTTAAAGAGAAAAAATTACTCTTCTTGTGTATATATATATATATATATATATATATATATATAATGACCTTAAAAATGGTTGTACTAAATAAGAACTACAAAAATTTTGTATTACTTCATGGGAATAAACTGTCATTAGTTTTTTTGCTTCTTATTATTCTATTAAAATTTATCAAAATTTTCAGAGATGAACCCATATAAAATACCCCAAACCCTAGTTTAGCAAGACTCAGTACTATACAGTATTTCAGAAGGTACAAACTTCCAAAGAATCATTGATGATAGTACTGCCAGTTAATTATTTTCTGTTTCAGCTTTTTACTCTAAATACCTTACTCCTATGATAGAAATCATGATATGAAGTTTGTTGTTGTTGTTGTTGTTTTTTTAAGTGAAAGAGCTAACACTGGGACCAGAATGTTAAAAAAAAAAAAAGAATTCTTGAATTTTAGTAATTTTACATATGGCTGTTTTGATGAAGAAAGTGGAATACATTCTGAACTTTATTCCATGAGCATTGTACTTCTCTCAAAAATTCCGTAGACCATTTTCTGAGCTAGAGAAAGCAAGGGTTAGAATCAGATGTGAGAGATTCTAGTCCAGTGGTAATGATTCCACATCCAATCTTTCTCTAGGCCTAGGCTTGCGTGGGTGCAAGATTCATCTCCCAGGTAAGGTTGGTGATCCCAAAACCCAGGGAAACAAATTAATCTCCAAGGTAGGATCTTGAAAATAAGGAATTGCCCTGAATCTATTTACAATAAAAAGGGTTAATAGACCAAAAATGATGGCTGACAGGTCTAGGCACAGTGTGTCACATAAAGCCATTCTCTACTCCTGTTTTCCTACATTTTGAGAGAGTCTGAGGAACGATCTGAATTGTCTTATGCGCCAGAGAGGGAACAAAAGTGTTTGAAAAAGAACCGGCAGATCTATTGTGGCCTCACTGTCTGGAAAAGGGTCATTTAGTTTATTTAGACCACTGACTGGAGAATATAATGGGACTACAGGAAATCTAAGTGAATGAAATCAGAGTCATAAGGATATGATGTATGGTGAAGAACTGAAAAACAGAATAGGTGCTTGACAAGCAGGATAGGTCATGGTGCTGCATTTACCTTGGAAATGAGCTGCTGTTGGAAATTAGGGACCACATCCATTATCATCCAAACATGGGGACATTTGAATAAAAATAGGTGATGCCAATAATTATTCAAAAAACAGATTTACAGCAGAAGCTAGTCTGGAATAACAATCAATGTATGTATATGTGTGTATACCATACAACAATCATATACATATGTGTGTGTGTATGTAATTATCTAATCTACAGGAGAAAGGAAGTAGAGAGGACTTCCTAAATTGACTAAATGTAAATTTTAAATGCCTAAATAAACCAAATTTGATTAAAAACATTTTCTGTCCTTAGGTAGAATTATTTAAAATACTATTTAAATTGAAGTATAGAAAAAAATACAATTTTTTGATATGCAAGAATGTGTTTGGAAAAAAAATCCTACCTAATGAGAAAAGAAACAAAATTCTGATGTAGTCTTGATATAAACATATACATATATAATTCTAGTATACACATGCTTGCATGTTTATAACAATATATATATATATTTCTGATACACATAAATAAGTATACATAATTTTGATGCTTATACCCATAAATATTTAATTCTAATATATACACACATGGTCTCAAATTTAAACCAATACCTTCTTTAAAATTAGCACTGATTTGATAAAACTGTGCAATGAGTAATAAGCTCTAATTGGATTATAAACTGAATGAGAAGGGAGTCTTAAATCTTTAAAAAATGAGAGAACTAAAATCTTAAAAGAATCGGGTTACTTAGCAGAGTAATTAAATCATACATATACACATACATGAATACACACACGAAGCATGTATACTCTCTCACTTTGATAAATGTAATAAAATCAGTGTGCTCCATTATTAAACTAAAATTCAGCTAAGAATAGATGTTGAGTTCAAAAACACAGGCAAGGAATATCTTTTCATAGTCTTTCATAGCATAAATCACATCTGAATGATGTGGTTTATCTTAAGCATGGAGTATATAAAGACTGAGAACATGGCAAATGTAAAAATATCAAACTTTAAGTCAAAAACAGTAACAGATAATTAGGTCATTATATAATAATAAAAGGGTCTATCTATCAAGAAGACATAACAGTCATATACATATATATATATATATACATACACACACACACAAAATATCAGAGCACTTAAATGTATTAAGTAAATACTAACAGATATAAAGGGAGAAATAGACAATACAATAATAGTAGGTAACTTTAACACCTCACTTTCAAGAATGAATACATTATCCAGACAGAAAAACAAGGAAACAACAGACCTGAACCATGTATTAGGCTAAACGGAACTAACAAATAACTATGGAATATTCTATCCAACAACAGCAGAACGCACATTCTTCTCAAGTGCATATAGAATATTCTCAAATACAGATCTTATGATAAAACACAAAACAAATATTAGCAAATTTAAGAAGATTAAAATCATACCAAGTGTCTTTTGTGACCACAGTGGTATGAGACCAGAAATCAACAACATAACAAAAGCTGAAAAATCTACAAATATGTGAAAACTAAGCAACACACTTCTGAACAACCAATGAGTCAAGAAAGAAATCAAATCAAAGAGAAATCAAAGAATATCTTGAAACCAATGAAAATGTAAACAATATACCAAGACCTGTGGAATGTTGAAAAAGCAGTTTTGAGAGGGAAGTTCACTTACTATGGAGAACAATAAGGGAAGTTCCTTAAAAAATTTAAAATAGAACTACTATATGATCCAATAACCCCTATATATCTAAAGGAAATGAAAACAGATTATTTCAAAGATATATGCATCTCATGTTTATTGTAGCATTATTCACAGCAGTCAAGGTAAGGAAACAACCTGAGTTCATCAATGAACCAAGAGATAAAGAATATGTGTTAATAGACACACACACACACACACAATTCAGCCACGAGAAAAAAGGAAATCCTGCCATTTGTGACAATATAGACAGACCTTGATGACACTGGCCTAAGTGAGATAAATCAGACAGAGAAAGACAAGTACTGTTATGATATCTCACATGTGGAATTAAAAACAAATGAACTTGAAAAAACAAAGTAAACAGCGGTAAGAGAATAAGAAAAATGTTTAAAGGTACAGACTAGCAACCACTTGATTACCAGATAAATAAGTCCTGGATATCTAATACACAGTATAGTTATTATAGACAATAAAACTATTATAAACACTAAACTTGCTAGGAGGTTAGATTTCAAATGTTTCCATCATTAGAAGAAATGATTGTGTAACATGACACAAATGTTAGCTAATGCTACAGTGGCCGTCATGTTGCAATATAAATGTGCCAAATCAATGTCATACTGCTTAAACTTAAGCAATATTATATGTTATCTCAAAAATAAATTGACTTAAAAATTACTAGACAGGGGAGTAAAGGGACTTTAGCTGAGCCAAAGAATAGGAGAAAGACACTACAGTAGCTAAAATAAAAAACTAAACAATATGTATGACATGAAAGTAATTATGCATGTGTGTAAAATGTCATTCCTGTGTATATTTGTATATGTAATTTTCCAATGGTTACTATGCTATTAAATTTAAATAACATAAAAAATCACTTTAAAACAATTAAAACTGTGGAACTAGTTGACATTACTATGATAATGATTTCAATAACAATATTTTACTTCAATAATTTCATAACTATTATTCATAAGATAGACTGAGTTTTCTATTGGAATAGACAAAGTTTAATGTCAAATTTGTTCTGTAATTTAAAATATTTTGTGAAATAAACCAAGTAAATAATGAGAATAGTGTTTTGAATTGTCAAATAACTCACAAAGAAAATTACTCTTCCTTGCTGGCAGTGAGGACTATTATTCCAAGTGTATGAACTGTTTTTGTTCAAAAGTGTTCATTTCACTGTTCTTTAACATCTTCGAAGAGTTATTATCACTCAGGAATAGTTACTTTCAGAAATAATATTAACTTGATAAAATTTTTAACTCTTTCTTTTAAGTGTGGAGTATACTATCTATGTCAGAAATACTGATTAAGTGAGGTTATATTATTCTGCAGAAGAAATACATACATGGCAATGAATATTCTCAAAAGATTGAAGTAGTGTAATTATTATGTATGCTTGTGAAGGAAGAATATGAGAAGGATAAAGAATAATGTTGAAATATAACCCTTTTAGCCCTTAAAGTGGTATTTTTAAAACAGACCAGAAAAGAATAATTGTCCTTTTAAAACATATCATTTGCAGTGATAGTCATGATTATATTTATCATAATAATAGGGTGTTTGAGCCTTCCTTTAAAAAAATATTCTTTGGTACAAAAGGGAAACTAGCTTAAACACACTATCTTGCAGTCTGCTGAGACTTCATATTCCATATGAAGAATATTCCACATGATAATTCATTACTGGAAATATTAATGTTTATATTTTCAATTATTTTTACTTAATTAAAAGTTACTATAAAACTATTTTGTCTTAAACAAGCATGGCTGTAATCAATTGTGCAGATAAATATCTGTGACACATTTTTATTCCTTCTGAGGAGTTTACATATAGTACCATCTTTAATAATACTGGTTATAAAGTGGGATTTGGGGAATATTGCAGGGGGTCGTTATCAAGTGCTTTATGACTTCCAAAATGATTTCATGAATAATACTAAACAGACTCTTTACTCCAACCCAAGGCATGAGATACTCTTCAATTTATTATTATTTATATTTGTTACTGATTTATTATAGAAAATACACTTACCCCATTTTTAGTGGTAATATTACAAAGCAAAAATCTAATTTCACTCAAATGTGCATTAAATGCAGTAATATAAATGATTAAAATTGAAAATATTTGATGTTATATAATTTTTAAATATTTAAAATTTTTTATCTCATTCACCTAAAAAAGCACAAATACATACCATTTACTATGTGTTAAGCCATTATGATATGAAGACAATGATTCCTATACTAAATGATTTATTTGAAGACTTTAATGTCCATATTCATTCTTTTCTGATTACACTTAGAGTTGTTTTTGACTTCCTAACATCGATATATATGCTTTCCAGTGAAGGTTGTATATTTAAAATTAAATTCTAGCATAGTTTGACCTTTTATTTTGACATTCAGTCATCTGCTATTGAAAAACATCTTGCTTGATGATTGCTTTACTAAGGACATGCCTCATGGATTTCCAGATCACTTTTAATGTAGTGTTATTCTCTATTTAATCATTTCAAAACTATTAAAGATATCAGCGTAGTTCCTTAGATTACCATTAAAACTTTAAAATAGTTCATTACTGCAATATCTTCACATTGCTCTATCTAGATAAACATTAAGCAATCATTAAATTAAGCTTTGCCCATTAGATGAATACAGAATATGCTTCAAAGGCATAATTAATCTGCTCTCCAGAGTTCACAAAAATCCTTGCTTTAACTTTGATATTTCCTCTGTTTACTTTGTACTGCTTCCTGAACCATTTCTCTCTTACCAGTAACATTTATTACTCAATAATACAAATAATGGAATGTAAGAGAATTATGCTTTTCACTTTTAAGAACTTTAAAAATAAGCACAGATAAACAATATGTTTACATTTCCAAAAGGCTTTTCCATTTGGCAAACTTTTTTTTTCAGTGAGTATTACTTTGTTTTATCTAGAGTAAATGATATTTTTCTACTTTTCTACTTTCTACATAATTTTTCAATTATGTTCACAATGTATTCTAAATTCCAGGCTATTTCTATTACAGTTAGTATAAGAACAAGCCTGTTTTTGTTGTTGTTGTTGTTGTTGTTGTTGTTGTTGTTTTATTTGTTTGTTTGTTTTCCCCAGGATAGTTCAGGAGAAACTGTTTCTCCCCTTGACATTCTGTACATATAGGCTGCCCAAGACAGCTTTACTGTTTCTCTCAGCTTTAGTAAACTCAAGACAGGCTTCTTCCTGGCTGTAAGTGTCTGACTTCCCTTTTCTCAAAGCATTTGTTTTAGAAAACGTGTAAATTATTTTTTATTCTCCTTTGAGATGCACATCTTATCCCAGCCTGTGCCAGATTTTTACAGCCCAGGGAATGTCATTCTTGTGGACCATCCCTCTGGACTATAATCCCACAGAGAATGGGAGATAAGGGTACCAACTTCAAAAAGTGACGATTAGCAAACACAAATGGCCTAATCACATTGGCCAGCCTCCGCGGTAACATCTTCCAGTGTTTTTTACTAGCTTTTTACTAGCTCGCCACAGCTTTTAAAAATCTCCCCACCTTTTGTTTCAGCAGAGTTGAATTCACTCTCTCTTCCCTACTGTAACAGTCTCGAACAAAGTCGTCCTTGCCTGTTTAACTCGTCCAATGCAATATTTCTTTGCTAGGGCTATATGAGATTTATATTTAATCCTGAAACGTAAGTATACAAGCCAAAATTTGAGATCACTTGATATGGGAGCCTAATAATAGATACAAACAACACTAAATTTATTGAGTGCTTACTATATGAAAGACATTCATTTGAATCAACTTGAATCATAAAAGACAACATGCATACATTTATCTCCCATAATTACCATGTTTTTACTGTGAAATAAAAATTCATATTTTACAGTAAGACAAAAATGTAAACATAAAAAAATGTTCTCTGTCCTTTGGCCCCCTTTCTCCTTTATACTGTGTACTGTGTATCCACATTATGCACTGAGCAAAATTCTCCATCAGCAGAAATACCTATTCAAAAATAAAGACCAACATTCTCCTTGCACCAACAAGACAGCTCCTTAAAAGATAACATTCCTGCTTGATATTGTTAAGGGCTCATGTTTAACCCACTGCTTTGTACTTACAGATCTTAATTGTACAAACTATCTACATTTCATGTATAGCCCTCTGTCTCAAAACCTACGTAACTGTGCTTTGACCTCTAACAGGAAGAACAGTTCTTGGAGCTTTCTGGGAGGCTGTTTCTGGGTTGTAATCCTCAATTTGGCTCAAATAAAGTTTTCCATTTCTTTTTCAGATCGACTGATGAATATTTTTGTTAGCAGAACAAATGCAATTATTTTCAGTATAGAAAAACAACAGGTACTGTTATTAAAAAGAAAACAGTTCTTATAAATGCTCTATTCTTGTCTAATTTCATTATTGCATTTCCCCCTTAAGTAGCACAAAACAGATAAGCTGCTACTTTTTAAATACTTACATCTTCTCATAAATGCCATTTCTACTATAGTAGGGGTTCCAACTCTAAAAATGAGATAATTAACTGGAATTCACAGTAAATCGTGTGACATGGTGGGTGACTAATGAGTAGAACACAGAAGCCACAAGGCCTTTTTTTTATGCCAGTGGGAGGAAATGGGGTTCTCTCATGTAAATGCAGTCTTATCGGTCTGCAGAAAAGGACTCAACTCCTCTTGCCCTCTGGTCATTTCCTGGGTTTACTCATTCTCGTATTGACTCACTTCTCTAGAATTAGCTTCCAGGCTTCCCTAGCAAATAACTTTCAATACTTTTCTTTCAACACCCTCTTTATCTTTCCACCATGGAAAACAAAATCCACTTTTATTTTATACCTTTGTTAGGCAGTTAAGATAGAAATGAGCACCGGGGAGTGGGGAGGAAGGGAAAAGGAGAAACTGTGAAAATAACAGCATGCCTATACTCAAGATAAGGGGCTCCAAAAATGTTTACTTTCTCTAAATGAGGGTCAGCAAAGAAGCTGGCTAGGATCCAACACTGCAGCTGCACAAAAGAGAGAAGGACCTAGCTCAACCTGACCTAATGCTCATTATAATATAAGTAATATTACAGTCTGAGGCCCTTCTCATAGGTTTCTCTGTGTGCATCATGGGTAAGAACACTCCTAAAAGAGATGGGCGTGCCTGAGCACAAGGAACCTGAGCTGTCAATCAGCCTGAGCACTCAAAGAACCTGAGCCGTGAATCAGTCAGTCATGAAAACACCCTCTAAGCCAGGGTATAAAAACAGGAAAAACAAAGGAGCGGCACCATTTTTCCTCTCTTGGGTTGGTCCGCTCCCAATTCTCGGGAGTCTACTATATTTTACTACCTTTTAACTTTACTAGTAAAATCTCATTTATATCACACTTTCTGTCTCTTGTTAAAAATTCATTTTTTTTCAGGTGACTTAAGAACTGAGGTAACTCTTATTTCCCTCCTCCTGGTAACACCTTGAGTCAATATAATTTTTTTAAATGTCCTTTTTTTCTTAAAGATAGAAAGGCTGAAAGTTCCAATATTCCAGCAGGCAAGATGAAAGACCAATGCTTACCTTTCCCCCATCCAAATAATCAACACAAAAGCAAACCACAAAGTTAAGGTTTCCACATTAACCATATTAAAAATGACAGAAACATTCATATTCTGCAACACATGCATTATGTGGTGACAATTTTAAGCTGAACAGGAGATACAATATTTTATAATAATGATTAAGGCCCTTTGGTATTTTCTCATTTTGCTTTCCTCCTTTAAATAAGATTGACATGTACATCATTCCTAAATACACAGGAAGTTAAATTTGGAAATGTTGACTGTATTGTACATTTAGAATTTTTTAGATCTCAGGGATGTTTCTCCGCAATGCTAATGACACAAATTATTCATGTAACACTACATTTGCTTAAAACACACTCACAAACAAGTTTATAATATAAATTTCACTTACATACCTTGGAAAATTCTTGAGGGCTGGATTTGGTTCTATTTCTGGTTCAATCACCCATAGAGCCTAGAAAAAAATTGAAAGGAAACCTGAGATCTGCAAAATTCAGTAAGAATGAAAGTTTTCTGAAAAGTTGCATCTATTAATTACTTTGTTTTTATTCATCTCTCAAATTTATCCACACCTAAGCTCTTAACCTTAGTAAAATTTAACTTCTCTGAGTATAAATATTCTTTATTTAAATATTATAATATTTATATAAAGCATTATGAACACTGACTACAAAACAAATAGAATTTGATACACATGTCTAGCCAAGAGAAGAAAAAAAAAAAACTGCAAACAAACAGAACAATTAAACAACAAAGAGCACACTGCCAGGCTGGGTAGGGAAGCTGACCTGCATTTGCCCCAGTTAAGCCAGTGGAAAATGAAAAGCACCTGGAGGCCTATCAGGTTGCCATCATTCCTAGGCTGTAGTGAAATAGACACGAATACTTTTCTTTTCTTTTCTTTTTTTTTTTTTTTAACATTTTTTATTGAGTTATAGTCATCCTACAATGTTGTGTCAAATTCCAGTGTAGAGCACAATCCCTCAGTTATACATAAATATACATATATTCAAATACTTTTCTAAATTAAAGATGTATCAAAGTACACCACCCCAAGTTTTCTAAAAATTATAATCTATGAAATAAAACCTTTCAAGAGAATTAGTGAACCTGTACTGGACTTGAAGAAATAAAGCAGAATGCATTGCAGAAATTTTTTTTAAAAAATAGGAAAAAGTGAAGTGGAGGGCAGAATGAGAAGTTCTAACAAATGTCTAAATGGGTTCCTAGAAAAACATATATAGAAAAGAGAGTTAGAGAAACTATTAAGAGTTAGTGGTTAAGCTTTTTTTTTTTTAAAGAATGAATGAAATAAAGGAACCAAAGAGAGAGAGCATAGCTGAGAAAAGAGAAAATTGTAGCAAAAAATGCAGACAAGTAGAAAGACAAAATGAAAATCTTAAAATTAGCGAGAGCAAACACACATTTGATCTGAACAATCAGTACACAACTTACTGTCTAAATTCAAGAAGGAAAATTATATTCAAGGAACAGAAAGTATTGGTCAAGTTAAAGTTTTGTACCAAGCCAAAATATCTGTGTTGGCTTTCTATTGATGCTGCAAAAAATTACCACAAATTTCGGAGCTTAAACAGTACAAATTAATTATCTTACAGTTCTGTAGTTCAGAAGTGCAATATGGGCTTCACTGAACTAAAATTCAGGTGTCCAAAAGGGTGTGTTTCTTTCTGTAGACCCTAACAGAGAATCCATTACATGGCCTTTTCCAACTTCTAGAGGCCACTGGTTTTCTTTCACTCACTTCCCTGGCTAAATTTATTCTGAGGGATTTTATTCTTTTTGACAAAATTGTAAATGAGATTGTTTTCCTAACTTCTGTTTCTGATGGTCCGTTATCAGTACATCGAAGTAAAACTGATTTTTGTACATTAATGTGATATTCTCCAAATTTCTGAATTTGCTTATTAGTTTTAACAGTTTTTTTGGTGGAGACTTTAGGGTTTTTTATATATAATATTTTGGTATCTGCAAATAGCAACTGTTTTACTTCTTCCTTTTATGATTTGGATGCCCTTTATTTCTTTTTCTCATCTAATTGCTCTGGTTAGTACTTCCAATACTATTTTTAATAGAAGTGGCGAGAGTGAGCATTCTTGCCTTGTTCCTGATCTTAGAAGAAAAGCTTTTGGCTTTTCACCATTGAGTATGATGCTAGCAATGAGCTCATCATATATGGCCTTTAGTATGTTGAGGTATGTTCCTTTATATCACTTTGTTGAGCGTTTTGTTTTTTTTAATCATAAATGGACCTTGAATTTTGTTCAACGCTTTTTCTTCATCTATTGAGATGACTGTATGATTTCTATCCTTCAATTTGTTAATGTGGTATATCACATTGATTGACTTATCACTGTTGAATCATCATGGTATCCCTGGAATAAATCCCAATTGATCATGATGTACAATCCCTTTATTTTATTGTTGAATTCAGTTTGCTAATATTTTGTTGAGGATATTTGCATCTCTTCAGGGCATTGGCTTGTAATTTTCTTTTCTTGTGGTGTCCTTGTCTGGTTTCTGTCAGGGTAACACTGGCCGCATAAAATGATTTTGAAAGAGGGTTCCTTACTCTTCTTTTGGAAATGTTTGAGAAGTTAATATTAATTCCTCTTAAAATGTTTGGTAGAATTTACTAATGAAGCCACCTGGTCCTGAATTTTTCCTTGTTGGGAGGTTTCTGATTAGTAATTCACTCTCCTTACTAGTAACTTTTCTGTTTAAATTTTCTGTTTTTTCATAACCTGGTCTTGGTAAGTTAGATGTTTCTAGAAATGTATATACATTTCTAGCTTATCCAAATTTTTGGTGCACAATTGTTCATATTAGTCACTTACCCTTTGTAATTTTGCAGCATCAGTTGTAATGTCATCTCTCATTTTTTATTTTATTTATTTCAGTTCTCTCTCTTTTTTTCTTGGTAAGCCTAGCTTGAGGTTTGTCTACTTCGTTTATATGGAGGTCTTCTTTAATTTCTCTTTGTGACATTTGGACCTCTTATTGTAAAGATTTTCTCTATATTTTATTATATGTAACCTTAATCATTTCCTGCTTTCGGATGTGATAGTGTATTGAAAGACTGTCTTTTTAAATTTTAGTTTGAAATCATTTGTTTACAGTATGGAAATATAATTATTTTTCTCTATTTTGACCTTATACTTTGTAGTCTTGTTAAATTCTGTTATTTCTAGAAGCTGTTTTGTGGGATATTAGACATTTTCTACATACACAGTCATATGATCTGCTTAGGAAGAGAGTTTTATGTTTTCATTCCAACTCTACATGAAGGTGTTACTTTTTTTGCATTATTACCATTCTGGCTAGGATCTCAATAAATGATGTATGGCAGTGCTAAGTGTAAACATTTTTACTTTTTTTGATTTTAGAGAAATCATTCAGGCTATTCCTAGTATAATATTAACATTAAGAGATTTGTACATCTCCTTTATCAGCTTGAGATTTCATTTTATTCATAGTTTCAGCATCAATAGGTATTAAATTGTGCCAAATAATTTTTATGAAACTACTGTGATAATCTTACTTCTTTCTAACAATTTTTTAACATGTTGAACTGCACTGATTACTTTTCAGATGTTAAACCAAACTGCATTTCTGATGCAACTCCAATTATCCATGTCATATATGCCTCTGATATATTGCTGGATTTAATTTACATCATATCTTTCTAAATGCTATTTGGTATCTCATAGGCAAGTTAATTCCTCTAGTTACAGCTTAGAGAATTAGCAACTGGTATCTTCCTTTGAAAATAGTTATAAAAGTTGGTAAAATGTACTTACTCATATAACTATTTTATTAATAGCTTTATTGGGATTATGTTGTAAGCCTCATGAAATCAGAATTTTAGCTGTTATCTAACTAATTTATTCTATGAACTGAATAAATAATCATAATTAAATGTGTCAAGTAAAAGAGTTAATTCATGAAGATTGAAACACTGAACTATATGACATAATAGTATACATTTGGCAGAAATGAGTAAGTCATTTTGCTTGCTATCAAATGTAGTACTTGGTAAGACTGGTTAATATCTACATCATGTATCTTATTCTCTATTACTCTGTGGAATATTTGGATTATTTGGAGAATTATAAAAATTATTATTGATATGTAGAGCTCATTTTGTTAAAAAAGAAATGCATAGATAATATTATTAAACCCAGATTCAAGATTTTCTCTTCTACAATGAAAATAAATAACACTAAAGTTGCCTTTCATTTTCATATAGATTGCCTTAAAACTTAAAATTATAGCCATATTTTTAAAGTACACAACTAATCACAAATTATTATGGTATGACAGAAGAACATCCAAAGATATACCATAATAAAATGTAAATTTAATACATAAACAAGTCAATTAAAAAGTCAAAATATAAGCCAATAAATAAATAATATTAAAATACTTGCTTTGGTAATAAACAGTGTATATAAATGTTACAGTCAATTCATTTCAATAAAATTAAATTTATACAATGTCATGAGTTTTCAGCTCATCTTCAAGTTAATATTTTGGTAGTAGTGATTTTAAAATATAGTCACTATATTTTAAAAAAATTCTTTGGTCTGGAGAACTGTAAAGTAAATCAATAAAGATCCTTTTTTTCACATTGTTAAGATGTTCAGTCAGTTGTGTTAATAAGAAATGATTAGAGTTCCATCTTCTATTATTTTTAAAATCACAGTCAATAAAGCTAATCTTCATATATCCCATGGTGATTCTAAACTAATGAAATTCATTTGCAAAAGCAAAATTAATTTCATAGGTTAATAGAATGAGTATTTCCAGTCTGAGACTTTATGTATCAGAAAGAACACACAGGAAACACCTGTCTATCTGAAAGAAGCATTGGCACCTATGATGCATGGAAGTAAACTCTATGACGTGTAAATATAGTGAGTACAGAAAACATTTATGAAACTTTTATGACAACATGTTTTCATGTTGTCAGCTACAGTTTGAATTTTAATGCACGTGGACATCAGTCACTTGCTCTATTGAATAGATCCCTTATAACGTCTTTTTTTCTATATCAAAATATAACTTATGTTTATCTGCCCCCAACACCACACCACAAAGGAAAACAGTGAATTGAATCTGTGCTATGTAAGAAATAGACACTCTTCTAAGGGAGAATTCTTTCCTTTTTTCTCCCTCATAAAAGGGGGACAGAAATTTTGCTTGAACTATTTTGTACTAAACTTTTCAGTATAAAACAGTTTCTAGAATTTAATTGCAATATTGCTGATAGCATACTTAGATTTTAATATTTCATGTTGAAATAAAATAACTCATCACTAAATTCCAACTGGTAGAAACACAATAAAATAAACAAATTCCCTAATGAAAGTCACTAAGATAACATAGCTATGATTTAGTACAGGGACAAATTATTTTGTGAATATTCCAGAGCCTTAGGTTTTACTAATAATTATTCTTCTGATTTCATAGAAATATCGAAATATTTTGCAAATGTTTCTAGCATTGTAAAAGCAAACAATAGGTGAAATTTAATATGAAACTTGAGCATAGAGTATTTATTAAAAATAACAAAGAATAATTTAAACCAAGATTAATCAAACATTTGTGTGGCTAGGTTCAAGTATATGCAACATATATTCTTAATCATTAACACAAACTTAAATATAATTTGTAAATAATAGAATTAAGGATACTATCTCAAATTTATCTCCTACATAACAGTATTTCTTCACAATTTAATTGGTGTATATAAAATGTGAAATGCAATCTTTATTGGTAAAGAAACATAAACTAAATTTATGATTAAATTCATACTCTTTCACTTTAATATAACAAAATACCAAAAAGCTTCAGCTAGGCTTCCGTTCATCCCCTGAAATCTATTCTGAGCCACTATTAATCGCTATAAACTTTTTAAAACACTTCATATAGACTTAATCTGGAGGCTCTCTTAGTGGACAAAATAATCTTTTTCAACCTTTCTTTTGATTTCTTATCATATTTTTAACTACTTCTACTGTTCTCATAAAATATATTTTTACTAATAGACTTCCATATTTTACTGTTTCAGATAGTTTTACTAAAAATGTATTTCATTTTTAAAGATTTATTTTTCAAGAATAAAACCTTGGTAATACATCTTGGGACTTTATAATAAAACATTTAAATTGCTTATAAAACTTTTATGAGAGTGTATAGGATTTTTTTAAAATGGCTCATTCTTTGTTCCTACAATTTAAAAAATTACCCTTATCTTACTATTTTATTAGAGTGTATTATGTGTATTATCACTGCTTTGTCATATACCTATTTCTTCCAACTTCATAAGCATTCTGAGATTCATAAATGTTATTGTGTTGTTGTTCTTTGATATACCTTCGATATCATTTAAAAATATTGTTGCATAACTATTTTTCCACTTTATGTTTGACGTTCTTCACTCAATGTTTTAAATATCAGTGTATCATATTGCTTGTGTTAAGCTCATATTCCTATAACAGCAGATAGTAGCTCCATTCTTTGATTTTATTTTGTTTTTAAATGAGAGTATGATTTTTGGCTTACATGAATTTCTTCTTCAAAACAATTACAAATGCTAACCATATACATGTGTTTGTATATGTCTGCTCATGTATGTAATTGTTTTCTCCCACCGGAATGCAAGCTCTATGAAGATAATGCACTTTGTTTTGTCAGTTCATCCATGATACCTGAGACAGTATCTGGCATTATGTGTATTTAATAGTGAATGACAATGGTTTTACAAAACTTTTTCATAATACATGAACCCGTTAATCATGTTTCAAAACCTATTCTTGGCAGCTTCCTATAAATTTTGCAAAAGCCTATCTCATTAATATATTTTAATATGTTAAAGAATTACACAATTTTATGTGGCATTTTATGGCATGGTTTGCCATATTTTCTTCCTTGAAAGTTTTATTTCAGAAAGACCAATATAATTTTTTGGGAGGCAGAGTTTATTGATAGTATTATTCGTGCCAGTTTCCCCAACAATTGTGTTCTTTGATATAGTTAAAGCATTTAATCCAATTTCTTTAAACTGTCTGCTATATTGGGCACCAAGTCTTAAGATAAATAGTTCTGACTGAAGAAAATATGGACCCAATATTCACTGGTTAACTGTGTCTGCCTCTATTTTGTACTAGCAACCTTATCTCCACGTGACAATTATGGTCAAGTATTCCTGACAGCAAAATAACTTTTTCTTTATCTGCTCTGACAAATAGTAAGTCCTTATAAAGGGATTCCTCTGATAGCACATTTCAGTGTGATTCCTATGCTGTTGCTGATATGAGGAAATAAAATACTTACATTCAATCAAATTAGAAAGCAATCTTCCATTTTTTGTAATTTTTATAGTTTCTTATTTCATGAAAATTCCCACTTTACATCATTACATTTCCTGACATTTACTACTTCTCTTTTTTCTTTTTAACAAACCATTAATGACCATCTCTTTCAAAGTGTGGTCCCCAAAACAGCAGCATCAGAATCACCTGAGAACTTGTTAAAAATGCAAAATTTTGGCTCCCACCGCAGACCACTTGAATCTGAAGTTCTGGGAGTGAAGGCCCATAATCTGAGTTCTATCAAGCTCTCCAGGTGATTCTGGTAAAAAAAAAAAAAAATAAGGTCTATGAACCATTGCTCTAAGACACTGTCTTCCATCTTTTTGGCACATCATTCTGATATATTTTATAGTCATAATATTTAGTGCATGAATAGGCAGACATTGACATTAAATACCAAAGACTTTGAAGGAGTGCCAGAACACTGTTATAATAATAAAATTTTCTCTCAGGGACTGAATCCTTATCCATCTTGGGTTAGGTTGCTCAAAAATAGACTCTGAGGGAGAGATTTATGTGTTGGTGATTTAATTATGGCATATCCTGAGGAACCACACCTATGGAAGTAGTCTTGGGTGAGGGAGAAATCAAACTACAAAGCAGTCATATCTTCACCCTCAGATAATTATACCAGAGCTCTAGAGATGGGATGATTCTTCCAGAGGTATATTAATTAGAAAAAAGATGCTCAGGCCTTTCAAAACTCCCCCACTCCATAAAGAAGCTGTGGTATATTTATACAATGGAATACTATTCAGCCATACAAAAGAATAAAATAATGCCGTTTGCAGCAACATAGATGGACATGGAGATCGTCATTCTAAGTGAAGTAAGCCAGAAAGAGAAAGAAAAACACTGTATGATATCACTCATGTGCGGATTCTAAAAAAAAAAAAAAAGACACAAGTGAACTTATTTACAAAACAGAAACAGACTCACAAACATAGAAAACAAATTTATGGTTACCAGGGGAGAAAGGGGGTAGAAAGGGATAAATTGGGGTTCAAGATTTGCAGATACTAACTACTATATATAAAATAGATATTCAACAAGTTTATACTGTATAGCACAGGGAACTATATTCAATATCTTGTAGTAAGCTATAATGAAAAAGATTATAAAAAGGAGCATGTCTATGTATATGTATGACTGAAACATTATGCTGTATACCACAAATTGACATTACAGTGTAAACTGACTATATTTTAATTTAAAAAAAAGTATTTAAAAAATAAAATAACAACACCTCTCCTGCTCCTCTCCAATCAGCCACTGAACTTCAGTTCCCCTCTGGGAGGACCAAAATACTGTTGAGGCAGATCCCTTCATCTGATTACTGGAAAGGGATTCAGCTATAAGCTGTGCAGCCATTCTCTCTAGTGGAGACATGCTTAGGGAACCATAGTGTCCATGGCTTAGACCTCATTCCCTAAGTGGTTACAAACACATGTTTTCTTTCTACACACATGTTCTCTTTGTTTTCATTTTTGTTTTTCCCCAAATCAATTTTCTGAATGAAACCAAAAAGGGATACATATTTAGGTGAGTAAATGGTGGATAAACTGAAACTTTTATAAAATTATTGAGATGTTTATAATTTATATCAAGTTGAAGTCAATTCCAATTATTCATATATGAAAATGCTTAGAGCTTTTAATCTAAAATAATATAAAAGAGGAGATGAAATAAAAACTATTAGTTAAAATTAACAGCACTATGAACAAATATTTATAACAGGGTTATTGACAGATTTCTATTCACAAAAATATGTTTCTGGTAGATATCTCAAATTGTAGACCTGGTTACCTGGATGAAAAAAGTAAATAAAATAAAAATAGAAAACGTGATCAAGTTGAGAATCTTTCCTAGGAAATACTAGAAAAGTGCAAAACTTGTTACATTTCTGATCTATTTTACTCATTAGAAATGTATCATTCAGTGACAAGTGTTATTATATTTTTGAGCAACAGATCAATTTATCATTTTAGCATTTTTCTAATAACATCTCTGATTGCATTTGTGATCTCTACTAAAACTTTAACTTCTTATGTTCTCCACCTACTCCTGGATTTTTTTATTATGGATATTTTAATGAAGCATCATTAGTCTTGCACCATAATTTCAGGATGTAACACATCTATATGTCAATATACAACAACCAAAATGAAAACAAAACCAGTCAACTGATGAGTTAAGATATCTTAACTAGCTCTGCTTCACTAAATAAAGTTGTGAGTTTAGGCCTGAGAAACTAGAACAAGATCAATGAATCAGGCATTCCTGAGCAACATAATATTTAGCATTTACACTAGACTTGGGGCTTATCTTTTTCAATCTTTGTAGAGGGCTCTTTAGTTCAAGTTGTGAAGGTCCCAAAGGCATATTTCCTATGTACAAATGCTACTGAATTAAGTAATAAGAAAGATGTCACTAAAATCCTATAATGGCATGATAATACATGGACAACAATTGAATTCTCAACCTTTAACTCATTTATTATAATGCTGCTGGGACAGAAGTGCCATTTTCAAGAAGACTCATCTACATAATTACTCGGAAATAGGTACAGTAGCTATGATGAGCTTAAAACCAATTTAAGGACAAATGGATCATGCAATTGATGACATAAAAGAACCTTTTAATATAATTGTAATTTGAGAAACATTCCATTACATTAATACCTAAAATTTTTAAAGAGGAACCTAGTATTTCATTTCCTTTGTTTCTTTATTTCACTATCATAACTTTTTATTATATGATTCGAAACTTACAGAAAAGTTTTAAGAAAAGTACAAAGATAAATACTTTTACACAGATTAACAATTGGGTACATTTTCCCCATTGGCTTCTCTTTCCCTGTCTCTGTCTATGTCTTAACACAAAAACACAAAAACACAAAAATTTGTGTGCACAAATGTACCCTTGCTTGCACAAGCGCACGTGTGCACGCACACACACACACACCCCTACACAAAAGCCTCACATGGCTTCCATAAGAATGAATTTGTTACCACATTTTAATTAATAGTAATTAAATAATACCACTCCCCAACAATGAAGTTCAGATTTCAGCTTCTGTGGAATATTAACTGTGTATGATTGCACAAAGTATAAACTTTGCTGCTAGCTCATCAGTCCCACAAATAACTACATAAATAACACATGTACATCATGATCAGTGACTAATCATATCATTTCTTTCAAAGTCTGTCAGTATTCTTTTGCTGTTATCTGTATTCAACTCATTCACGAACAGAAAAGGGTGTAGCTGTGTCACTTTCTTATCGCCCAGTGATAAACCCATGTGACATTTTATAAAAATGAATTATTGAAAGAGGAAATTGGCTGACAAAGTTGAAAGTGCAACAAATAAATGAAAAGTGGTAATGCTAGAGTGAAATTCAAATTGAACATAAATGGAGTCATGGAAGAAACAGAAACCAACCAAGGGGATGTTGATTCCATTGACATTTGAGAGACTAGGTATGCAGCTAGAGGGAGTTAGTGAAGGCAAACTTATGGACATAAATGAGGCAAACAGTTACAACAAAAAAGATGATGATGCTCTGGAAGTGATGCTGGTAAAAAAAAAAACAGTCACATTAAAGGAACTCTCAGAGATATTTCACAATATTGGAAGTGCAAAGGATTAAATATTAGAAGCTAATCCTTACTTAAGAAGCAGAATAGTAATTCCCTAAGGTAGAAAAAAGGTGCACACATGTAAATTATAGTGGAAGAAGAAAGCAAGCAATATTCAAATTTACCTTGGTAAGTTTTACATTATAAAGTAAAATAATTTAACTGTAAATGTTTCTAACATTTTAAATTACAATGTTTAAAATAAATATCGATTTCACTTACTTTAATTTCCCTATACATTATAACTGAAACTATAACATTATAACTGAAAGTAAGATAATTTTTTATGTTTTGATAAAAATGTTAAAGGTCACAGAACATAGTAAATTTTCCCACTGATTGTTAAGATGGCTTTGCGTGATTTCAGTTTGCACAGTTATTTTTATAGACTGACACAAGTAGACAAAGGGAAGGGTGACATTTGAGAACAGGCTGGAAATATGCTCATTTACCCGTAAATATTTCCATGTGTTTTTTCCCTCAAAGTCCTTGGTCCAAATATGCAATGTATTTATCACAACACTGTTATTGAAGTCATAAAATTTGATATGATAACAGTATTATTATCTAATTTACAGTACATTTTAATTTTAATTGTCTCAAGGTACAATATGGAACTATACTTTTTTTTTTTCCAGCTCAAGATCCAATTTTAGCCCATGCATTGCATTTAGTTGTTATGTGTTAGTAATCTCCTTTAATCTGGAACATTTCCTCAGTCTTTCTTTGTCTCTTCTGATTTTGACAGTAATTTTAGAAAATGTTCCTCTATTTGGATGTTTCTTATAATCCTTTATGCTTCAATTGAGCTTATACACATTTTGGCAAAAATGTCTTTTCAGATGCATCACATCAGGAAGAAAGATATTTGTTTTATCTCATTAATGGTGATGTTAGTTTTAGTCATTTGATTAAGGAATTACTCTCAGGGTTTTCCCACAGTATTGAAGTCATTTTCCCCTTTGTAATTAATAAGTAATAATGGAGAATCCATTTGAAACTAAGAAAATACACTGTTTCTTAACTTTTCACCCACTGATTTTAGGATTTTTTGAATATACAGTTAGCACTCTACCTTAAGTTTTTTTTTTTTTTTTCTTCTCCTCTATCACTGACATACTTACATAAACAAGGACTTTTGGCTTTTTTAATCCAATGGGTTATATACATTCTGTCATTGTGTATTTTGACACATTGTCCCAGATTAGGTGAGAAGGAGTCTGTTTAAGATGGCTTCTTTGTGTTTTACACATTTCTTTGAGCATTTCATTAGTATTTAGAGCCAAAAAAGTGCTGCAAATATCTCAGCCCTAAGATGGAGGAGTTCTTTATGTATTCTCAATATGTTATTTAATTGCTATGTGTTTTACAAATATTTAGCATTTGTTTTTGTCTACCTTATTTCTCTACTTGATAGTGTCTTTTGATTAATAGAAGTTTTTTTTATTGAAGTATAGTTGATTTACAACATTGTGTTAATTTCTGGTGTTCAGCATAGTGATTCAGTTATATATACACACACACACACACACACACACACACACACACACTTCTTTCCATATCTTTTTTCTCATTATAGCCCATTACAAGGTATTGAATATAGTTCCCTGTGCTATATAATAGGACCTTGTTGTTTACCTAATTTATATATAGCAGTTAGTATCTACAAATCTCAAACTCCCTATTTATCCTCCCCCCAGCCCCCACTTTCCCCCTGGTAACCATATTTTCTATGTCTGTGAGTTTATGTCCTTTTTTTTTTCCAATTCTACATATAAGTGATATCATATAGTACTTTTCTTTCCTTCCTGGCTTACTTCACTTAGCATGACAATCTCCAGGTCCATCCATGTTGCTGCAAATTATTTTGTTTTTATGGTTGAGTAGTATTCCATTATACTTCCTATCCAGTCATCTGTTGATGGACATTTAGGTTGCTTCCATGTCTTGGCTATTGTAAATAGTGCTGCTATGAATATTAAGGTGCATGTATCTTTTTGAATTAGAGTTTCCTTCAGGTATATGCCCAGGAGTGGGATTGTTGGATCATAGGGTAAATCTATTTTCAGTTTTTTAAGGAATCTCCATATTGTTTTCCATAATGGCTGCACCAAATTACATTTCTACCAACAGTGTAGGAGGGTTTTCTCCACAGTCTCTCCAGCATTTATCATTTGTGGATTTTTAATGATGGCCATTCTGACTGGAATGAGGTGATACCTCATTATAGTTTGATTTTCAATTCTCCGATAATTAGTGATATTGAGCATTTTTTCATGTGCCTATTGGCCATTTGAATGTCTTCACTGTAGAACTACTTGTTTAGGTCTTCTGCTCATTTTTGGATTGGGTTGTTTGTTTTTTTGTTATTAAGATGTATGAGCTATATATATATCCTGGAAGTTAAGCCCTTGCTAATCACATCATTTGCAAATATTTTCTCCCATTCCATAGGTTGTTTTTTGTTTTATTTTTGGTTTCCTTTGCTGTGCCAAAACTTACAGGTTTAATTAGGTCCCATTTGTTTATTTTTGCTTTTATTTATTCTGCCTGGGTAGGCTGCCCTAGGAGAACATTGCTAAGATTTATGTCAGATAATGTTTTGCCTATGTTCTCTTCTAGGAAGTTTATCGTGTCTTGTATTAAGTTTAAGTCTTTAAGCCATTTTGAGTTTATTTTTGTGTGTGATGTGAGGGAGTGTTCTAACTTCTTTGATTTGTATGTGGCTGTCCAACACCACTTGAAAAAGAGACTGTTTACTCCATTGTATATTCTTGCCTACTTTGTTGAAGATAAACTGACCATAGGTGTGTGGGTTTACTGCTGGGCTCTCTATTCTGTTCCATTGATCCATATGTCTTTTTTTGTGCCAATATCATGCTGTTTTGTTTACTGTAGCTCTGTAGTTTTGCGTGAAGTTTGAGAAAGTTATTCCTCCAGCTTTGTTCATTCTCTTCCTAGCTTGCTCAGGAATTTTATCAAGAATGGATGATAAATTTTGTCAAATTAATATTCATCTAGTAAGATAATCATACTATTTATTTTACTGTATCATATATGGTAAAATACATTACATAATTTTTGAATGTTAATGCAAATTTATTTTTCTGGGAAAAATAGCATTTAGCCATGATATATCATCCTGTTTACATATTTTAAAATTTGATTTGCCTATACTTTGTTAAGGGTTTATGCTTGTATTGATCTATAAATACTGCATAGCACATTTATCCAGTGTTTGTACCATACTAATGCTGACTTCATAAAAATAATGTGCATCTTCCCCTCCTTTCTGGAAACATTTTCTTTATTATTATTTATTTTAGTAAACTATTTGGCAAACTATTTGGTCCAGGTTTTTGTGGAAATATTTTTTGATAATGAATTACATTTTCTTTAGCAAAAATAAGGTTTTAAAATGTTCCACATATCTTAAATTCATATTCCCTAAGTGGTGAATTTTTTGTCATAAAGTGGTCCATATATTACTCCTTCTCTCTCCCTTTCTCAGTAGTGTTAGCAGTCTATTAATTTTATTCATCTTTTCAAGGAATCAACTTTTGTCTTTGTTAATTTTCTTTATCATCTGTCTATTATCTATTTCATAGATTTTTGCTCTATCTTCATTATTGCACTAATTAACACATTAACGTTACTAACTGAAACCTAACTGAAACCATGAGTAGGAATGGTACTATTTTTCTGTTTCACTGGAGTGGGATGGTTATTGCCAAAATGGTTTGCTGTTACTAGATTACCATTTTTCCTCATCATTTTGCTAGAGCATAAAGGCTTTCTCAAACCTTTTTTCTTTTGTCTGTCTTTCATCATTTCAGGGGTTCAGGCTTCTTTAGAGCTTTGCCTGCTATATATGAAAGACAATAAGGGTGCCCAGGGAACTCCACCATTTCTTTTTTGAAGTCCTGAGGTCTATAGGCTGTCCAACTTTCTTTTTCCAACATTCAGAGTCTTCTTTGCTTGTTACTTTGTTATGCCTAGGCATCTGTGATTGTATGAGGGAGGATCTTGCGGGAATGCGGCTACTTCATTTGGTGAAATGTACTCTAGCTTCTTTATATTTCCACATTTATTCTAATATTCTATTATGAAAGTTTTCAAAAACAAAGGTGAAAAAATTTAGAATGAACATTCAATCACCTTTTACTAATCTTTACTATACTTGCTTTATCACATTTTTATAGATCTTGCTATTCATTTACCATTTCATGTTTCTTTTTTGATATCTTTGTAAGTAAATTTCATGAAATACAAACATTTTAGCATACATATTGTTTAGCAGAGTTAAATATTATTGCATAGAATTTTAGGTAAAATTTACATGCAACATACAAATCTTAAGGATACATATTCAGAGTTTTGACAGCTGCATACATATTTAGTGACTTAAATTCTTGACACAATAAAATAATATTACTATCACCTCAGAAAGTTTCCACATGTCCTTTTCTGGTCAGTCACTAGTCATTACCCCAGAAGCAATCTCACTGTTCTATTTTTTTTGACCATAGATGAATTTTGCACTATGTGAGAGAGGAATTCAACTTGTTTTTATAAGACTTCTTTCACTCAATACAAAGTTCTGAGATTCATTTGTCTGATTACATATATCACTAGTTTGTTTCTTTACATTTTTATTTAATTGTATAAATATACCACAGGTTTTGTTTATCAATCCCATATGATGGACACTCGGCTGATTTCCAGTTTTGGGATATTATGAGTTATGCTGGGCTTTTTGTTTTCATTTTTATTTCTGCTTTTGTATGCACACATTTTATTTATCTTTATAAAAGCCTAGGAGTGAGATTGCTGGTTCGGACTTTTGTTGTGTATATAGGTGCACTATATTAAAAAAAAAAAAAAAACAAAACCTGCCAGAATATTTTCCAAAGTGACTGTAACATTTTACAACTTCAGCAACAAAAATTGAGCACTTTAGTATTCCCTGTATATGTCAGCATTTTATCTTTTCAGTGTTTTTAATTTTAGCCATTTGGTGGGTTTGGTGATATCTAACTGTAGTTTCAGTTTACAATGTCCTAAAACTAATAAGGCTAAAAATGTTCCATGTTCATTGAACATTAGTGAACTCTTTGTAAATATCATCTAAACATTTTCCCCATGTGTTTATCAATTTTTTTTATCTTTTTATTACTGAATTTTAGGAGCTCTTTCATATGGTATATGAATATTTACTTTCAACTTGTGGAATGCTTATTTATTTTCTTGATGGTATATTTTGATTAACAGAAGTTTTTAATTAAAAGTCTATTTTATCACGTATTTATGTGTATTTATGTATATTGCATTTTTTACTTATCTAAGGAAAACTCTTTTTCCCCTAAAGCCACAAGATATTATTCTATGTTTTTCTTTAAAAATATTAGGTTTTGTTCACAAAGCAACAAATATTTTCAAGAATATATGTTACAAGTACTAAAATAGACAAAAAAGGAGCATCCACACATTCAGTGAACCAATAATTATGAAAATCTGCTATGTATCAAGCAGTATGTTTTAGCTATAAAAAACTTTTAGATTAAAAACTGAATTAAAAATGCACTTTCTGTCAGAAAATCTAAAAAAGTGGCAAATTTTTTTTCAAAGAAGGAATAAATATGAAGAGCTAAGGTTAAAAATCATAGTTTGCTGTTTAACCAATAATGCCTCTAGATTTTGCTTTTATCAAGGTCACTGTAGATGACATCCCCTGAACCCTATTAAGTTTTCAATGGAGACTAAAAAGTACTGATATATTAAGTTAATTTTACCCAAATACAATTTATAAAGTTTAATATACAATATAAAATGAGAATATAAATCCATTGTTAAAATATATATTTCTATGTATTCCTGGAAAATACTGAAACAGTAGAATAAAAGATTAATGGCTATTAGAAATAATGGCAATCAAACTATTCGTGTATGAATGGTTTATGTATAACGCACATATTTGTAAATTATATAAGCTATGTAAACCATGATTTTTTTCTACCTAACAGGTTATTGCTAAGTTGTACTGAAATGTTCCCAGAAATTTCTGTCATTCTTGAGGGTGTTGTAAACCAGAAGAAAAATTTCCCATACGAAATAGTTTTCTTCAAACATCTGCTGCCAAGAAAGTTTGTTTGGAGCTTGTGATGATGGATGAATTTTTGACAGGTAATTGCAATTCAGATCAGATGCAGACAGATTTAGTACCTAAAAGCTTCTAGTTTATTAAAATCACCATTGATTTATTTAGCACTCCTTCTTCCCTCCAAACTGTCTTGCATTTTAACACTCTTTGGGAATTAATAATTTAGCTATGATACCTATAATTTATACAGTTCATTGAAATATAATAGATTTTTCTTGATTCTGCAAACAAAATCTTAAATAGGGAAGTACTCGAAAATTAAGCAATATTCTTTTATTATAAAACCAAAAAAATGGTATTTTTTACAACTATGCTTATCTATAATTTGTCATTAAACATTTCCAATTTGTTATGCAATGTTTCATCTAACAATTGATTAAGCTTTTGTGAGCAGATAAGACAAGCATTAGCCACCACCTTCTTTTTCTTACGTTGTTTTCTGGAAAAACGACTCTGAGGTAGAGATTTGCACATAGGAAATCTACTGGGGGATCTCTTATGGGTTAACTCCTGAGGGAAGAGAAGGAAGTAAGGTTGGGTAGAAGGAAGAGTTGAATGATGATTCAGTTTCAACAAATCTCAGTAGAGCCTACAGAGACTTCTGGAACCGTGATGGCTTTAACATAAAATGGCCAGATCTTTATACTGTTCTCCTCCCCGCTTACAGACCAGTTAATGGATATGTGTTCCCTATGTAAGGAGGAAGATATGACCTTGTGTGCTGCAGCTATGCAGTGAGCCACTTAACTGAGAGCCATCAGACATGCAAATACCCTGCTAATGCAGCTGACAAAGGAAATGCCTTAGTCTTAAAGGGAAACCTGGGCAGTGGTATAGTGTGTGTCTGTGTGCATGTGTTTGTGTGTGTGTGCTAAATTAATTTAAGTCAGCATTGTTGTTATAAGTCATTTATATGCAAGTATGTAAATATATGCCATTTAAAATAATAGTAACATTAGCAGACATGCACCCACTGTATTACCAACACATTTGAAATCATCTCTGTGGTCACATCATCTCTTCAATCACAACAACTACCATTTTTCTCTAGAAACAATTTCCTATGTTTTACTTATTAACCATATCTTATTGTGATTCCAGTAGCAATTCTCTATGATACAATAGTTTAAAAAATGATTGTGAAAGACACGGGGCAATCTTTGATCATATGACTAAATTTTAACTAATGGGATGTCAGCAGGAATATTACATGATACTTTTAGGTAGATTCCTAAATCTGAAATGGCTTGAATGTAGACTTGATGGCTAGAACTTCAACAGCCATCTTGGACCATGAGTCTAAGATACCATGAATCCTTAGAAAAGAGCATATTAGGTTAAATAAAGCAATGAGTTAAAGGAAGTCTGGCGGTCTTAACACTTTAGAATGCCATATCAATCCTATACCAGTTACATCAAGACATTTTTTATAAGAGAGATATACATTTCTGTCTTATTTCATCCTCTCTTTTGGTGTGTGCATATGTATGTGTATGTGGCCACCCATCAGTCTAATTATCTAATTATGTTGTTCAAATCTTCTCTATCCATAATTGATTTTTTTAAATTTCTTTTTCAATTCTATCATAGTTCAACTTTACATTTAAAAAAATAAAGTTTTGGTATCTATGTAAGGGACTTAGAACTTTTTCTAATTTTGTTATAAATGGGATGCTCAGTATTTAGTGTTTTTCTTCTTATAATTTGGTTTCAGGGAGCAAATACAGTACAATTTGCTTCATTGTAACATCTACAGGAAAATTTTGAGTTGACTTTTAATTCACTTTTGAATTCTCCCTTATCACATGAATACCTATTTCATTTTATTTCCTCCTTCTTTATTTTAATACCATTGATTTATCATCACATCTTGGGGGCCTTTTATTTGATCCTTTTTCTTTACAGCTTTATGGTACTTTCCATGCATGCCTTGTTCCTAATTCACTTAATAAAAAATTTTTGATAAGAACACATAACATGAGAACTGCTCTCTTAAATTTTTAAGTGTACAGCACAGTATTGTTAACTATAATCAGAAATGAAAGATAAGATGTTGCAATTAATGCCACAGAAATAAAAAGGGTTATAAGAGACTATGAACTATATAACAACAAATTAGATAACCTAGACACAAATTCCTAGAAACATACAACCTATCAAGAATGTATCATGAAGAAACAGAAAATTTGAACAGACCTTATCTAGTAAAGAGTCTGATCAATAATCAAACACCTCGTAACAAAGGAAAGCCCAATACCAGATGGCTTCACTGGTAAATTCTACCATACATTTAAAGAAGAATTAATGCCAATCCTTCTCGATTGCTTCCCCAAAATCGAAAAGAGTAAGCACTTCCAAATTTATTCTAAGAGGTGAGCATTATTCTGATACCAGAAACAAAGACACTACAAAAAGAGAACATTATTGGCCAGTATCACTGATGAATGTTGATATAAAAATCCTTAACATGATACTAGCAAATCAAATTCAATAGCACATTAAAGGGGTAATAAACTTTTACAGATTACAGTTTCCTGAAGTTTTCTTTTGCCCTCAGAAGGAGGTCTTTTTCGGAAGTGTGTTTATTTATTTATTTATTTTATTGAGTTATAGTCCATTTACAAGGTTGTGTCAATTTCTGGTGTACAGCATAATTCTTCAGTCATACATGAATATACATATATTCATTTTCATATTCTTTTTCACTGCGAGCTACTACTATTGAATATATTTCCCTGTGCTATACAGTATAAACTTGTTTATCTATTTTATATATATCTGTCAGTATCTGAAAATCTTGAACTCCCAGTTTATTCCTTCCCACAGACCACCCCCCTGGCAACCACAAGTCTGTATTCTATGTCTGTGAGTCTGTTTCTGTTTTATATATAAGTTCATTTGTCTCTCTTTCTCTCTCTCTCTTTTTTTTTTAGATTCCACATATGAGTGATATCATACGATATTTTTCTTTGTCTTTCTGGCTTACTTCACTTAGAATGGCATTCTCCAGGGAGTGTGTTTATTTTCTGAACTCTATGAATTCTGCTTTATTTTCCTTATTTTATAAGCCTTATTCATTTTTCTCTTATTTATCCTCTTATGATGTATAGACTATTAATCTATGTTGTTTTGAAAACTGCCCTTGGCTTAGGTTTCTTGTAAACATGTAAGAGCATCCCATTCTCAGAAGAGCTCATTTGTGGAACTGCAGGTTGATCCAATGATCTCAACATAAACACTAGACCTGGAAGCCTTTCAACCTTGCTTTAATGTGCTGACAAATTTTGCTTCCATTTCCTGGCATTCTGACACTCTGAGTCAGTGAAATTAAGAAAAATTCCTAATATGTACAGGAATTCATAATGTGTCTCCTCTCATATATAGTTTCATTTATATAAAAATAACAATATTATTGAAGCCTTTGCACAGTTCTTATCTCTACTACCATGACTATGGGTATCTACCACCATGTATGGAGATCCATGAACTCACTGTGTAAAAACTAGGGTGTTTGAACACAGAAGCTGTGTGACAGCTACTGGACCAATCAACCTGTTTACCTGGTTTAGTGCATCTTCTGCAGGGGGTGTTTTCTAGCGATCATTAATGAAACACACAATGATCCTCATATTATACTCCACGACCACTCCCAAGGTTTATTACCATGCCCTTTCTCCATGTCCTCCCTACCTCCACATCAAACTCTACCAATTTTTCTCCTTCTAAGCCCCTGATTGAACAGCCACACCATTCATCACAGTATAGGAGTCCATGTGTAACCTAACCTTAAGCAGTTCTTTTTCTAATGCAGTGGATCACCATTGTTATACACTGGAAGAATTTACTGTGACCACGGTTTTGTAGGGCCACCAATGTGTGAGGCTGTAGTATGATAGAAGCTGACAGTCAACTTGTGGAAATGCATAGAACTGATCTTTGCATAAATCAGACTTGGTTTATTTTCTTCCTCTAGCAGCTGGTCATAGAGTATTCTCCATGATATCATAGATGTGATTTGATGCAAAGATAACTTTATCTACCACAGATTCCTCTAGCAACATAAGATCACGCCAAGTCATATCACCATGGACCAGGACCTGCTACAAAGCCAACAATTCCTCTCATGCTCACTCAAAAAGGGCATTCTTTCATTTGATCTGTTAAGTGCCTCAAGTGCAATGTATTTTGCATCCATAATCCAAACAGACCTGCCAATCACTGTTCTTTCTTAGTGGGAAAAGATGCAAGTATAACACCATGTCCTTATAAGGGACATCCAGTGGGCTAGTCCTGGTCTTCTGTGATGCAGACACCAAGAGGATATTAGAAGAACAAGATTTACTGGGAAAAAAAATACTGATGAGAAAAATACAGGGAAAAGAACTAGATGAGGCTATAAGGGCTGTCAGACTGAAATAAAGATTTGACTCCTGTGAAGGAGAGCAAGAAGAAAGAGGAAAGAAAGGGAAAAGTGGATCAAAACACCCAGAAACTTAGTATCAATTCAGTAACTGGTTGTATAATACCGAATCAATCACAAAAGTACAGCAACATCAACTGATATTATAACACCTAGCTCTTCACTGGGGATTAGGAGGAAACAATTACACAATACTTTCAGAGAGAAGTAACATCAACATCTTCTATCACTAAAAAGGAACTTATAAATTAAGTCCCATCTAATGGGAAAAATTTTAATATTAAGAAAGCCAATGATATAAATAAGTAATCAACACATAATTCAACCTCAATTAATTATAAATTAATTCTACATAACAACCATATTAGAAGAAATTCATTTAAGATGTTCAAAAATACAAATAAAACATAATGACTAAGACAGAGAAAGATTTCATGAAAAAATAACAAGTAAAAGTAACAAGAACAGGTGTCTATGAAAACATCTCATTGGAAACATTGGAAGATCATTTATAACTATATGTATATCTAGCTATAGTTATATATTTTGCAAATTAAAAATACACTGTCTCATTAAAAAAGGCAGTAGAGTGGATGAGACATACTCACCCAACTAAAAGACACAAACACAAATTTGGAGAAATTTATACATTTCAAAGGACATACAGACAAAAGTATAAACATTCAGTTAAGAAACGGATAACAGCTTAGGATCCTCTAGTAAAATTATCTTTGTTTCACAAATGAAAAGAAAACAAAGTACAGAGTCCTTGAGCACCTTGCCCTCTGGTCATAGAGCTATTAAGTTATCAAGCCAGACTCAGTCCAGGGTCATTTTTAACTATGACTATCATATCTAATGTTGCTTTATCATTCTAAAACCTAACTGCATCTTTCAATAAGAAGGAAACATAAACAGTATAAAGTTTTGTATGTAACTTTTATGAATTTTAGTAAATATTGCTATTTTTACCTGTAATTGAACGATGCTGTAAAGGAAAAAGTATCAATTTGATCTTCCCCACTTGTGACGGAGAAACAGCTAGATTTACTTGTTTGTCAGCCCCCTTCCACCTCCTGGATGCCTTGAGTGTACATCAGAAAATATTGGGTGAAAATAGCCAGACAGAAAAGAGTCCATATAGTATAATTCTATCTATAGAAAATCAGCCACAGGCTAAAGAAATTTATAGTTAGATGTCAGGATTAGCCTTGCAGAGGTAGTGACGCCAAGCAGGGAAGGAAGGCTTTAGGGAAAAACATAGGTTCTATTTCAACAATCTGTGAGAGTACTGGGAATATTCACTGTTTTGATTTGAATGTTGACTGCATGGCCGGTTACATGAGGTTCATTTGGTTAAAACATATTGAGCTTTTAAATTATAACTTCAATGTCTTCAGAATGAATATTATACTTCATAAAAAAGTCTGTGTTAAAAAGCCATAAGTAGATTTTACTCCTTTCCAAGCAGTATACACTAAGCATACTGTATGCTGAAGTACTTTCAATAGCCACAAAACACCATTATTATCCTTATCCTGTACATTAAACTCATACAGACACACAGACACACACAGAGAGAAACTGAGAGTTATGGTGGTTGAGTGACTTGCCAATGTCATCAGTCAGGAAGTAGTTCACCTGAAGTTTGAACCTACACTGTGTGTCATCAGAGGCTGCACTCGCTCCTGATGTGCTCTATTTTAGGCCTTTTCTATGACCAGAGAGGACACTTCATTGTCTGAAATGTTCCAAAGTCCCTCAGCTTCTCCCCATCGGTATGTTCTTCAACTTAACATAATCCCTTCATCTGTCACAAGATCTCTAATGTACATTTTTTTTTTTTTGGTCTGGTGGGGAAGGAAAATTTTACCTGCAATCTCAGTAGTCAGTCTGTTTCTAAATTGCCCATCTCTTTTTACAGAAATAGGCCTTGAAGTACAATAATTGACTTTAATAGAGAATGTAAACCCAAACAGTTAAATTATTAGCTCATGACGAAAATATCATTCAAGAATAAAGTTCCAATCTTTACATATTCAGTTTCTGCAGAGAGAAAGCATGTGCTGTCTCAATAGACAGAGCATTTCATGAGGGACAGTTTCTTAATGCAGATGAGACAATCTGTCTTTGCAAGGAATGTTCTCTTTGGGAAAAAATAGGTTCCATTTCAACACTCCACAAGTGATAAGTGAAGCATTTCAAAAATAGACGCTCCTAGATGTGTTGATGAGACAATATGTCACTGCAAAAAAAACCCCCAAAAAAAAACAAAAAACAAAAAAACAAAACTGCTTGAAAAGGCTAAATTTCACCCTGTCCCCACATGCCAGTTATTTAAATTTATACAGCTGTGTAGAGTTAGCAAACCTTATGGTTCAGGAGATGGAAGAAGAGGTGTTCATTTTCATCCAGTTATTGATATTTAGTAAAAATAAGCATTTCTGAAAAAATACATTGAATTAATATTTTCCTTTTAACAAAATAATATAAATCACACTTAATAAAGAGGCTTGGATCTTAAAATTTATAAAGGAATAAAGCTTAAGTCACCTGTACACAGGTGTGCAAAACATAGGTCACCTGCTAATCTTCACCTTGGTGAGAGTATAAAGATATTAGACTTGGAATCAAGAAACTTGAACATAGCTATAGTTGTTTTTCTATTTTGCCTATGTGGTATAAGGCAGAATTATTAATTGATTGTCGGTTTTCCCATTTAGGGAAACTGGGACGTTGGAGTAAATTCTCCTCAAGGTTTCTCTACTTCTGAAATTTTTGATTCCATGATATGCAAGATTTTCCCACAATAACCTCCTTTCTGTTTAAGGAAGTCCACCTTCAAAGGGTTTTGCCCATGCTCTTTCCATAAAACTAAATGCCTTGCTTATACTCTCGATCTAATCAATGTCTAGGTATGTGTCAAGGGTGACATTTGTATGAAAGTATTCTGCCAAATTAAAGATGATCACTTTTCTTAACATAGGTTTTCATTGCTTTATACCCACCTATGTAGTGTTATGAAAAAAATAAAAAAGTAAAACAGATTACAGATGAAAATGTTAGAAAACCTGTGGACCCACTTTGGCAATATAAGCAGAGGCATGGGGTTTCTAATAAAATATGATGGGCAAAATGTCTATTTTCATTCTCTTAATTTAGCATAGGAAATAGTGAATCAATCTGGACTGTGTGCTTCATTACTCATATCTGAAGAAGAGGAAGGCAAAAAAAAAAAAAAATCCTTTAGCTTTGTTTTTATATTTTAACTCAGCCAGAATTTTTATTTTATTTTTTCCAGTTCTGAATGTTATGACACTCAAAATCTGACTATTTAGATAAAACTGGTCATATTTTCCCTTACACTCTCTACAATTTGCTCCATTTTCATTTATTCATTTATTTTGGTACAGGAACCCCAAACTAATCATATATTTTACTTTGTAATAACCTTACACGTGGCACACATATTTTTCTCTCTCTTCGTGAGATATTCACCAGAGCACATTTGTCTATGCTTTTTATATATAATTTCATGTAAATTGATCTTAATTGTTATTTTTCTTCTCCCTTTCTCTGTTTTGAGTTCTTATTTTAATTCCCCTGCTCCCTGATGGCATGAATATCTGAGATTCCAACTTAATGCCCAGATCAATGTCTTTTAAGTTTTTATTTGTTTGTTTTTAGTCAAATTGTCAGACCCCTCACTGAGGGCAATTATGATAGCTTACAGAAATAATTAGAAATGGCAGTTCTGTGAGCAACCTTCTTCCCTAATTTCAAGAAATAATGCATATCTGTTACTATTATTTTTCTTTTCTATTATGTTCCCTTGCTCTTTTCTTTAAACATTTAAAAAATACGTGATGAAATTCATCTGCTTGTGTTGTCATCTTGAAATGCATACCTCTACTGGTACTCTTAAATCTCGAATGTGGGAAGTAGAACATGTCATTATAAGTAACATATAAATCATGTAAAATGCCAGGTTTGAAATAAATAAATATGTCATTTTCTTCATAAGACAATGATTTATGCCTGATTTTAAAGATGTTATAAAATCAATAGCTTTTTTATTTCTGCTGTCACCTGGAGGTGATATATTAATATTGCTGTCATTGTTTTACCTGTCCTAACACCTCACAGCTAATGCAGAAAAACAGCCTGTTTCTTGTCTAATGCATTACTGCTTGTGTGCAGTCACCCATTACAGATCAATACACTGATAATAACAACATCTCCATTTATTCCTGCTACTTAGGTACATATAAAAACAACAGTTCACATGAAAATCTGCAGATAAAGTTCACATGAAATTTTGATGAGAAAGATTGGGAGAAGTATAATGCACATTCCTTGGTTAAGTCACTTCATATTTTGCAGTATCAGTTTCTTCATATATTTCCTATATTCTAAGTCCACTTACCTGTTAGGTTTCTATTCATATAATAAAAGGATATCTACTGTTATATGTAAAATTATAATTTTAAGATTCAACTACTCAAGAGTAGGTGAAATTCTTGTCAAAATTCAGACTTTAAAGAATAAAGGAACTTTAAGGAATACATGACAATGGAATTATTATATCAGCTCCCTTTTATATTAGCTTAATTAACTCTTCAAGTATACTAAAGCTAATATACCTAGTTTTCAAGTTTCATTAAAGTATCAGGCTCTCAAAGAATCTGTATTTAGTTTAACATACGTGTTTAAAATGTAGATAACTTAAACTTGTCATTTCCAAGTGTTTACATTTATCTGTCAATTGTGTATTTGTTTGGCAATTATGGTAACAGAGTATCAAAACTGAGTTTATTTCTTAAAACATATGTCTTATCCAGATTAGGAAAAAGACAATTTGTGGCAAAAGTTAACATCTTTCCAAACACATAATTCCACATATTTCAGGGCTAATGATTGAAAATGCAAGTTGTTAGGGTGTGGTCACTCAGTAGATTGCTGAAACTTTGGGAAAGGCCTAGCTCTTTGGAGTCTTTGCTTGGCATTTTTAAAATCAAATCAAAAAAGGCTTTGATTAATTGCCACAAACCTTTATTCATCAAATTATCTTTCTCAAAATTACTAACCATAATCCTCTTTAGAGCTAGAATAATGGCTTCTTTATTTTCAATTTATGCCTATTAACTGTAGTAGAAGACTAGGCACAGTAAATGGTTATTGAGTAAATGAATACACATTTATTATGGGTCAGAATCACATTGGGAATTTTTTTTCTTTTTTTTAACATTCTTTTATTGAGTTATAGTCATTTTACAATGTTGTGTCAATTTCCAGTGTAGAGCACAATTTTTCAGTTATACATGAACATACATATATTGATTGCCACATTTTTTTTCACTGTGAGCTACCACAAGATCTTGTATATATTTCCCTTTGCTCACACTGGGAATTTAAAATACATATGTCACATAATCCAGAACAACTCCATGACTGACTTAGGATTACTTGTTCTGTTGACCTGATGAGATAGCAAAGAATTTTCTAAGGTTCATATCATAGAGCCAGGATTCACACTTTAAATGTGCTGACTCCAAAGCTATTTATCTGTGTTCCTGTATAATAATGCTTAATTGAACTATATGTCAGCCTACCTTGGTATTTTATTTTACATCACCCGTGCAATCCATATACTTAAACACTACACAAACATGGTGTTTTAAAATAATAGACACATTAAAATACATTCTGAATTTAAAATATATATACATAATGTACTACTTAATTTTTGTGAAAAAATTAGTTTGATTCAGAATAGCATTTTTTGTGCATGGTAATATTATTATTTAGTACATTAATTCATCCATACTATCTCTTTCATATTTCAGTAATCAACATTTTTCTAACTAGAAGGAAACTATTAAATGTTATTACAGATGAACAAAGATGCAATAATCCTTAATAAAATGTTATCAAATCAAATATAGTAGTACATAAAAGGTATAAGTAAACCACACATATCATGACTATGTGTGGTTTACTTCAAGAATAGGAGGCTAGTTCAACATTAATGAGTAAATAAATGTAATTCATGAAGTTAGCAGAGTGTGAAAGATAAATCATAAGATGCATAGAAAGCATTAAGCTAAATTCAACACTTATTTGTGATAAATGTTGAAAAAGATTCCCAAATACTAGAAATAGAAGGAAACTTCCTTACCACAAAAACAGATTACATACAAAAATCTATATGTACATCATACTTAATGGTGAGAGACAACCACTTTCCCTCTTAGACTGGGAATAAGGCAAGAATGTCTTCCTCCACTATTCCTGTTCAACATCATATTTAGAAGACCTAAATAGGTCTTCTAAAAGACCCTCTAGGCCTTTCTAAAAAGAAATAAAAGGAGGCAGAAAAGAAAAGAAAATTGTGTTTATTTGAATAAAAAATGATTTTCAATGTATAAAACCCCAAGAATATACAACAAACAAACAAACACCTTCCTAAGTACTCTGATAAGCTTGTACAGTAAGGTTGTAGAGTATAATGTTAATATGTAAAAATGAATTGCTTTCCTATATACTAGCAATGAAGTATTTAATTTACAATTAAAAATAACATTCACACTAGCACTATGATAATAAAGCATCCCCTACAAATCTAAAAAGTATGCACAGGATCTGAATGTGGAAAACTACAAATCATTGAAGAAAGAAATCAAAAATGATGTAAATAAATGGAGATATATTTTACACAGACTGAAGCATAGATTGGAAGACTTGATATATCTTAGATTTCAATTCTTCTCAAATGATCTATAAATTCAACACAATCTCAATCAAAATCCCAGGAAACTATTTTGTGGACATCAACAAACTGAGTCTAAAACGTAAATTGGAAAGCAAAAGGACACATGTTATAGTCAATTCTATATATAAAAGGAAAACAAAATTGGAGAACTTACTACCCAATTTCAAGACTATATAACTATAGCAGCCAAGAGCACATGATATTGGTAATAGAATAAACAAATAGAGCAATAGAACATGAAAGAGAGCCCAGATACAGACCAACAAAAAAACAGCTAACTGATATTTGACAAAATAACCAAGGAATTCAATGGAGAAAAGAGAGTTTTCAACAAATGGAGCTGGAACAATTGGATGCCTACATATAACAACTAAACCTAGACACAGAACTCTCACCATATATATATATATTTTTTTTATTTATGTATTTAAGTATTTTATAGTCCTAAATTCAAAATGTAAAATCATAACACTTTTGGACAAAAACATTGAAGAAAATCTGCATAACATTTGGTTTTCTGGTGAGTTTTTGCACAGCACTAAAAATACTACCCATGAAGGAAGAAAAATTAGTAAGTTGAACCTCATTAAAATTAAAATTGCACTAAGCCTTCTTTAGCCAAAAAAAGATGATTCCTTCATTCCTCAGTGTGTAGACCAATAATAGTTCTACTGGAATTGGGTTGCTGTTCTCTCTACTGCTTTTAATCACATGGCAATAGTAAAAGCCACAATAAAGGATTTCAGATATCCCTGACATACTCTTCCTTACCTCCACTGTGCAGTAGCAGTCCAATTTCCCTTCGGTAATCATCATCAGTTATCGAGCCAGTATAGAAAATCCTTTTGCCTATTGATTCAGAGGCATGAGGAGTCCAAAATGGCCTTGTGAAAGTCTTAACTTCCAGGCTATTAAAACAATTGCTGTGTCTTCTGGTGGAAGCATTCCTCCCTTTGGAACTAAGACCTTTATGTCAGCAAAACATAAGGTCAGTGACAGGAATAAAAATTTTTGCTAGTGATTCATTAGAGGTAAGAGTGAATGGTGGCACTCTAATTTTCAAACCTTAATTCCTAGATCTTTATATCCCCGCTATGGGAGAAACAGTATTATATTTTGGACATTGTTTCAGACCCTATACAGCCCCTTGGATATCCTTACCCCAGCCTTGCAAGGCATTGCCCCTAGCTACCACCGTGACTGAGTCTTCAAAAAGCCATTCACAATTTTATCAAGCCAGTTGCTTCAGTATGGTGGGTATTATGATTAAGACCAATAAATTCCATAAGCTTGGGTCATTCCCACACTTCATTTGCTTTGAAGTGAGTTCCTTGATTAAAAGAAAGACTGTAGAATATTATGACTAGATAAGAAAGACATTGTGTAATTTTATGTATAGACGTTTTGGTAGAAGTACTGCATGTAGGAAAGGCAAATCTATATCCAGAGTAAATATTTGTTTATTAAGAACAAAAGACTGCTCCTTCTATGACAGAAGCAGTTCAATGTAATCAATCTGACACTAGGTAGCTGGCTGACTATCCAGGGAGTGGTGCCAAATCAAGGACCCAGTGCTAGTCTCGGCTGTTGGCAGACTGGGCTTCAGCAGCAGCTGTAGCCTGGTACACAGAAGTCTACACTGCTGAGCTCATGCATAAACTTCCATCCCTGACACCATGGCCAGGTTTTTCATAAGCTCATTGGGTAATGACAAGTGTGACGGGGGAAAGAAGCTCACCGGTATCCATAGAGTAAGTCATCCTACTCACTTTATAATTAAAATCTTCCTCTACTGAGGTCACCTTTGGTGGGCAATGACATGGGACACAAATACCTTCACTTTTTTTTTTTTTGCCATTCAGAGAGGTCTATCTATAAACCTATTCCCAAGAATTCCTTGTCACCAAATATTCAATCATACTTCTTAAGGGATGTCAGAGAAAGTGGCTATAGTGTTGATGCTGTTCACTTCTGTGTCATGCCTGTACATCATGCAGAAGCATCTGTAAACCACTCCCGAGTTTTTAATTCCCTGTCAATTGATGGAAGGGATCCCTTATGAGGCCACATGTGCAGGCTGAGTGTTATGGACTGAATGTTTGTGTCCCACCAAAATTCAGATGTTGAAATCCTAAACCACATTGTGATAGTATTAGGAGGCAGGGCCTTTGGGAGGTAAATAGATCTTGAGGGTGAGCTCTCATATAAATGGGGTTAGTGCCATGAAGAGATAAGACAGTTTGATTTTGCTCTCTGCTCTCTGCCATGTGAGGATACAGTGAGAAGAAGACCATGTGCAAACAAGGAAGCAGGCTCTAACCAGAACCAAATCTACCTTCACCTTGATCTTGTCCGTCCTAGTCTCCAGAACTGTGAGAAATACATTTCTGTTGTTTAAGCAACCCAGTTCTACGATAATCTGTTATGGAAATCCAAGCTGACTAACATACTGGGGTAGAGAAGATGGTGTGACAGGTGTGGAGACCATGGTCATTTGGGCCACTTTTTCATGTAACTTACTCGTGCCTTCAAGGTCTACTTGAGACTCATATATACAACTTCCATTCGATGATTGAGTGATACATGGTCAACTTTATGGATTAATGGCCCCCTAACACCTAGTTCATGATTGGCAGCTCAAGTCTTATGGTAAACTGGTGGCCCATTGTTTAAGGATTCAGTCTCTACTGAGGTCCCACAGCAGGCCAAGAGTTATTCTCAAAAGAAGAAGAATTATATGCAAAGAATCGCACAGCTTTGCTCCAAAAGCCTAAGGACTTGCACTCTGATTCATCTATAGAGGCCAGCCAAAGACTCCAAATAGCACCCCAATATGCCACTGATACTTCAAGCACTACTGCTTCCACTGTATCATATGGCCCAAGTGTCAGAGCTGCTTGCGTAGCAGTCTGGACCTTCTGTAGGGCTCACTCCTGTCCTATGCCCCACTCAAAACTAGAAGTGTTTTATGTCACTTCTATAATGGGCAAAAGTAACACATCCAAATAAAGAATATGTTGTCTCCAAAACCTAAGGAGGCCCACTAGAGGTGTTGTGCTTCCTTTTTTGGCTTGTAGGAGGACCATCTAGAAATTTCACTGAAGTGGAATGCCCCTGAATTTTTATCAGATTTATTTCCTTTCCTCTGGGGTATCTTAGTAAGTCTGGAGTACTTGCTACTTCTAGCTCACTAGGTCCAATCAGAATAATGTCATTAATGTAATGAACCAGTATTATATCTTATGGAGGGAAAGGTGGTCAAGAGCCATATGAATTAAATTATGATAAAGACTTGATGTATCCGAGATAGGACCTTGCCAGCTGAAAGTAAACTGCCTCTAGTGCTCTTTACTAGACCCATTAGAGACCTAGGAGAGTCAGTGGTGCAGTTTCAGTATGATGCCTGGCAGGCAGAGACCCAAGATAGCTGATGGTGCAAATGAAACCAAAATCAGTCTGTTGAAGGATTCCCTACTGCTCAGGGAGGCATACCTTTTCATTCTACAAGCCTTCAACTGATTGACTGGATGAATTCATCCATATTATAGAAGGCAATCTGCTTACTAATAGACTACTCATTTAAATGTTAATCTCATTCAAAATTATTCTTCCAGTTGACATATAAAGTTAATCACCACACTGCTGCACCTCTCTCCCTCTTCTCTCTTTCAGAGACTCCAATTACATGCATATTAGGTGTTTGGAATTTCTACCAAAACTCACTAATATACTTTTTTAATATTCATTTTTCACTGTGTGTTTTATTCTGGATAGTTTATATTACTATGTCTTCAAGTTAACTCAACTTTTCTTCTAAATTTTCTAATCTACTGTTAATTCCAACCTGTGTATTTTTCATCTCTGATATTGTAGCTTTCATGACTACATGTTTGATTGGTGTGATTCTAATATATTATGAAGGTAAAGTCAACAGAATTTGTTGATGAATTCAATATGGGATATATAAGAAAACTTGATGCATTTTTTACAGAGATGTGTAGCTAAACATGGACAATTTTTTTTTCATTTTGCTTTTGTTATTTTAGGAGACTCATAATCAGAGTTTTTGGGCATTTTTCCCCAGATATCTACTAGGCATTCAGTTGGAGCAACAAAAATCAAAGAAGCACTAAAGGAAACTAAAGGAAAAGTTAGAGCTTGGAATAATTACAGTAACATGAGCATATAAACAGTATTTAAAGTCATGAGACTAAATAGCAACATCAAGCAAATAAATGTATATATAGAGAATAGTAGCAAAGATTTAATCCTTATGTTGGGAAGAAGAGGAGAAACCAGCAAAGAAGATTGTAAAGGATTAGAGCCTGAGGCAAAAAGAAAACAAGAAAATATTGTAGTATCTTACAAGCAAAGATAAGATACAAAAAAGGGGAGTGAAATGCCTTGTTAATTTTTAGAAGTATGTAAGGACTGAAATTTTGCCACTAAATTAGGCAACACAGAAGTCAAGTATTACCTTAACTTTAGAGTTTCTGTTAATTACTTGAAAGAAGAGCCTGATTAGAGTGGACTTCAGAAAAAGTGGGTGGTAAGGAATTGGTGACAATGTACATCAAAATGGTGAGTTAGAAATTTTGTTGCATAAAAAACAAAGAAATAGAGTAGTATACAATGAGGAAACAGTTTCAAGAGCATTTCAAGATTATGAGGAAAAAAAATTTTAAATGCTGATAGGAATGCTCAGGCAGATATGAAAAAGAAAGAAAGAAAGAAACAAAAACCCCAAAACAAAAAACAACAGCTTGATGATGGAAAAGAAAAAGAGGGTAATTGTTGGTTTAATGATTTGATTACACAAGAAGGAGCAGAACTGTATACAAACATGGAGATCCTGCTTAGAGAAATGATGGGAAAATGTAGCTATCTATTCAAGAGATGAAACTAAGTCTTATGCCTGTAATTGTCTTTTTTTTCCCTAATATAAAAGTCTTGCCTTAAATATTTTAAGACCGTATTGCCACATTTATATTTATTTTTAATGCAATATTATATGAGCTATTATTTTATAATACATAGTATCTCCCCAACCATTTGCACTACAGAGATATGTTTTCCTACCATTTAGTTTTCTTATTTTCTGATATTAAAATCAGTAACTTAGTTTTCTTTTAGGTCATGTGTACCTTTTACACACCATCCATTTCTTCATATTGGAACTTGCTATAACCTTTAGATTTAGATGATTCTTCATTGCTGTAGCAACTCCTTGTATCATCAGTCTGTGATTTTCCTTCCTTTAGTTAGTGAGTTTTATCCCATCAATATTTATTATAATTGGAATCAATTAAGGACTTATGTCAATCACCATATTTGGTATTTTCTACACAATTTTCTTCCTTTGTTCCTTGCTTCTTATCTTCCATCTGATATATTAAAATTTCTTTAAAATATTTAAATTTTATTATTTATCATATATATTATGTTTTTTCTTATGTTAGATTTTAAGATCCATATTTATATTTGTTGTTTCCTATTAACTTTCCAAATTCATTAATACCTACATCCTTCCCTGAAAAATACAACACCCCTCTGCTTCCCCAAGTTTCATATTTCTGTGTATGTGGACATTTTATAAAGCGTAAGTTATATATTTTTATATTATTATTTCTGGATTCTGTTTTTATGACAATAGATTTGTGGAGGATAATCTGGTACTTGGGGTGTATAGTGGCTAAGAGAGCATTTCACTTTAACAATTTTTTGTGCCATTTAAAATTTTACATTGTAGAATTTATTGTCAATTCATAAATTGTAGACATTTCAAAAATATGTGTGTATGAAATGACTAAAATATGTAAGAACATGTTATCTAATTACAATATATTCTCATTTTAATTATAGACACTTCATTTTCCCATTCTAGGTGGCTTTCTGTCTTTTGTGCATTTGTATTACAAAGAATATTGTCTCAGTGTAGCCAGATTACAATGAATATTTTTTATCTTAAATTAGAAAATTAGTTGATTTACATAATTTTTTTCTGTAAAATATTTCTTGAGACATATTTTTAGCTATTTCCTGGTGTAGACCTTAGTATTGCTAAATTAATTACATGTGATTTTTAGGTAGTAGCATCAAATCAAAGTTATTTTAAGTACTTTTGATGAAGTTTAAAAATAATTTTAGAAAATCAGTATAAATTCTAAATTGTTTGAATCTTGTTTAAAAGGCACAAGTTAATCTGATAAGGAAGGGTGACCTTCCCAATATCATATTATCTAAGTTTCATAGACAGATAAAATTTATTTTCCCTAAGATTATGTTTCAACACCTATTTCCATATTGATTCACATTATAATCAAAGCAAAAAACTTTGTAAAGCTATACTTTGCTCCACACACTAAAAACAGTCACATAGATTTCTTATTTCAAATATACACCTCAAGTTTCTCAAGAACTTTTTCCCAATGATCCTAACTGATTCATGGAGTTAAGTAACTTAACCTTATATATATTCACTTCTATAAAATTATTAAGCTATACAATCAAATTATGTTACTGATAATCATTTTCCAAGCATTTTTTGTTTGTTTTTTACTTTAAGGGAAGACTTAGATTGAATTGAAACTACATTTTTGTGATTTAATTCACCATTTATAACTTTGTTAGTATTCAGGAGACATCTACAATAAATAAAAGGATGAGCTATGAATCTCATATTATGGTTGTAAATTCTCACAAAGGCAACATTTCACTGTTGTATGAGTTGAATACCAGAAAGGCTTCCTTGTGATAAATTTATCAACGTCTAAACTCTCTGTTGAAATATGGCTGTTTTTGCCCTTAAAAATGTGGATCAATCAACGTTATTGAGGACTTTTCATCACTGAAAAAAATTTATTTATAGTTGAGACTTTGATAAAGTTTCAAAATAATTTAGTCTTCTCAAATTACTGTTGTAGTCAGAATTTCTTTGTCTACTAAGTTTTAGAAATAAAAACTTACATCTATATGTCCTATTTGGTATATTATTTCAGTCATAATTGCTTTCTGTTTTGAGTTTATTAACACTGAAGAATCACTGAAACAAATTCAAAACAATAATTGTTAAATAGCTGGTACACAGCACTTAACCAATTAGCTGTGGTTATGTGTAATCAATGCTAAGATATAAATTTCAGTAGTATGATGTGTAAAATAAATTCCCTGCTTATATAATTCTAGCCTTATAGGGAAAATACATGTAAGTGTACTGGGAAGTGCTTGCCACAGACCCTAGAGTACACATTTGTGTACAGATGCAGAACTGAGTACTATGATAATGACATATATAAAATAGGAATTTATTATACTTAACATTTTAAAAGAAAATTTTAGATTTTAAAGGCTTTGGAATAAACAAAAAGAGTATATCCATCTGTAAATATCACTTCATCTTCGGAAAAAAAAATCTTGTCCAGATAACCAATGATTTTGCATAACAGAAAGTATCAATGTAAGTATTTGTATCATACATGTATCCAAATGTTAGATTGAATCTATCATTTTAGCATTACTTCTTCTTTTATGAAGTTATTTTCAGAGTTTCTCTAACATAAAAATAATATTTTACTAAACTTTATTTTCTAAAAATTGTATTTTTTTTTTACCACTAATATGTCACGGCTGTTTCTTTAATACAAGTATTTTATGATGAGTTCAATTCCAATGATGTTCAAGTCATTGCTATAAAATAAACTCAAGCATCAATTCTTACTTATTAAATGCCATGATACCCATCTGGTGCTATAACAAGTGTTATTATTCGGAAAAAAAGAAATTAATAAATATATCATTTAGAGAACAAAGTATGAGGAAAATATTCACATAAGAAACTAAAATTGAATTTAATGATATCTCCTAAATATATTGAATTTAGGAAATCATTTTTTTCTGTAATTCTACTTCCTATACATACATGGTGTATAATATTTTAAAATTATATTTGGGGTAAAAAGAAATGCAAAAGTTAAACTGATTGCTTTTTCCACATTAATTTTGTCTTATATTTTAAACACTTTCATAGCCAAAATGGAATGTTAAAAAAGAACTATGTGATATCTTGAATATATATCCATAATTAGACAAATAATAAATACCAGTTTATATTATTTTTCAAAATATTCATTTTCTTTTGAGATCAAAATTTTACTTTGAAATTTTTATGTAGCTATGCTAACTGTAGTAATAAATATAATGCACGATAAAATTCAGGTAAATAGAAATAGTGACTTAATATAGGCACCATGCCACATTGCATGAATAATGAAATAATGGCTACACTATCCCAAAAAGCAGAAAACATAGAAGTTGTCCATTTTCATAGACAAGTGCAGGGTAATCTTTTAAATCGTTCCTTCCTCTACTCCTTAGTTCATTTGTTTTTTAGCAATGCACCTAACTGATGATGCAGCAGACTTTTTCTGTGCCCTCGTGATATCACATTCCTCCATCTTTGATTTGGGATGCAGCTGTTACAGACAGGTCCAACTCTCCTTTCACTGACAATGTCTTAAGCAATGCCAAGCATTTTTCCACATGCTGCCTCAAAGAATTCTCTATCATCAAGAGAACTATTTCTCTCTGCATACAAGGGCAACCCAAAAATGTGGGGCAGTTAATCCTACCTCCCTAACTGAAAGAAGAATGAAATACAATTCAGCTTCCAATCTGTCAGGGTACTTTCTGGGAAACTTCTCATAAAATTCTTAGAGGTCCCAGATAATTGAGCCTTGATTGCCTACAGCAACAGCTTTGATGATACATTATATGGACTATTTCTCCTCATTTTCTACTGTGTTGTTGCTCTTTCCCTTATTGATTTATTTTGGTTCTTTATATATTCTGCACAGAATATATTATCAACCTTACGTATTGCAAGTAGCTTCTTTCATTCTGTGGTTTGCCAAATCACTCTCTTAATGGTATTTTTTGAAGACATAAGTTCTTGATATTAATGTAGCTCAATTTATCAATGTTTCTTTTATGGTTAGTACACTTAATGTCCTATTTAATATATTGTTCACTACTCAAAGTAACTAAAGATATTGACCTATGATTATTTTTCAAAAGGTGCTGTTTTTACCATCACATTTAGGTATTTTTGCTTATTTATTTATTTACTTATTTATTTATGGGGGAGGTAATTAGGTTATTTACTTGTTTGTTTGTTTCTAGAGGAGGTCCCAGGACCCTGTGTATGCTAAGCATGCACTCTACCACTTGAGCTATACCCTCCTCCCCTTATGATTGTTTTAGAATTGATACTGTGTCAGTGGTGGGTGCAAGATTCATTTTTTATCTCGTGAATATCCATTTGACCTAAATTAACATATTTGAGAAAGCCATCAGGTCCTCATTATGTCACTGCCTGCTGCGGATAGAAGTCCCTAGCTCCCTACTCAGCTTTTTTTGACATCTGGGCAGTGTAGGATAACTAGTTCTAGGTTTCTCAATTGGCCTTTGTTGGCATGGCTGAGTATGAGGCTAGAATTCTTTGTGGTATTTTGCATTTATTTTTCTGCAATCTTTCTGTCTTGCTAGTTTTTTGTATTTCTTGTCTTTTGACTAGAGAAAGGAGGCTCTCGTTTGGTCATTTTTATCTGCCTCTTTTGGCATTTCTAGGCTGCTGCACTTCTTCCACTCCAAGTCTAGGGTATATGAGGAAAATATCCAATTCAGGAAATTTATCTCTATGTTATTGCTTGGGTCCTAGGTCCTTTAGCTGGTCTGTCCAACTTCCAGAGACATTGCAAGTTTGTGTTAATGTATAATTTCCAGGATTGTTCATTGCTGAAGAAGTGGGAAAATTATGTCTACTTTGTCTTCATAGAAGCAGAAATCTGACCTCTTTTCATGTTTTTAATGTCTAGACTTAAACATCTTTGAGAGAAAAAACTCAGACTGGTATGTTCTCCACATCTTTCTGTGCTTCCCATATCCCTAAAATCTAAGATCTAGGTCAATCAAGCCTGCTACTTTGGCAAGTCTAAGATCCCCCCACCCCTTTTTTTTTTCCCCTGCTCTGGTTCACATTATCACTGAAAGCTCAGTTGGATTATCACCTCTCATTGGCAACTCTGACTCTATAGCTTTTTTCCCCTGCAGCTTGGCACATGGAGTCAAACTAAAATCAGCATATACACTCCATGTGCATTGGTTTTCTAAGATATTTTGGTCTCATTAAATTATGACTTCCTCAAAAGTTCTCCAATGACTCAAAGAAGTATTTTATTTTAGTTATATTATTACCAACATTTTTAGTTATTATCTGCAAGAGTATCAGTTTCTACCAATCACTGCATCACAGTTGAAAATAGAAGTACATCATATATTTTTTAAAATATTAATAAAGATAACTGTGAACACAAAGTACATTCTAAAATAAGTTAATTTTATATTAAAAAGGGATATATATGGAAAATAAGATTTAATACACAGAAATAAAAGATCAATATTAACTGAGATATTTTGGTAATTCTGACCAACTTAAAAATTAAAATAAATTCAGTAGAATTAAAAAGACTAAACTATACTAGGAATAATATAAGTTTTATACTGATACACACAACTGGAGTTAAAAAATATATTGACATTACTATTACAATATTATTATACAACACAGCCATCTTTATTTGTGAAACAAGGAAATAAAGGCTTAATTCTCTTAAAAAATTAAATATCTGGAGGAAGCTCTAATTTGAAAATATACATGCACTATTTACATGTACTCATAGAAGCACTCTTTAGAATAGGCAACCTAAATGTCCACTGACAGATGATTAGAAAAAGAAGTTGAGGTAAAACTGACACAACATTCTAAGCTGACTAAAATTCAACAACAAAAAAAAGGAAAGGAAAATTGCAGGATTCTACAAATAAAATATATGATACAAGCAGAAAAAAATCAAAAAAATAAAAGCTGAAAAAAAAAAGCAGCTGTGGTATATACATATATATAATGGAAAACTACTTAGCCACAAAAAAGAGTAAATAATGCCATTTGCAGCAACATGGATGGACTTGGAGGCTGTCATACTAAGTAAGGTAAGCCAGAAAGAAAAAGAAGAATACCATATGATATCATTTATATGTGGAATCTAAAAAACATGACCCAAATGAACTTATTTACGAAATAGAAGCAGACTCACAAACATAGAAAACAAACTTATGATTACCAGGGGGAAAAGGGGTGGGTGGAGAGATAAATTGGGAGTTTGGAATTTGCAGATATATAAAATAAATAAATAACAAAGTTCTACTCTACAGTGCAGAGAACTATATTCAATACCTTATAATAGCTTATAATGAAAAAAATATGAAAAGGAATATGTATATACATGTATATATGACAGAATCACTATGCTGTACATCAGAATATAACATAACATTGTAAACCAACTATACTTCAATTAAAAAAAGAATTATCATACTATAAACTTTAAAACTGAGAGCAAAACTCACTATCAAATTTTGTACCTGTTAGATAACACAGTGCTTTAAATAAATTATAATTTACTTCCAAAATCACAATAGATTCCAAATCAAAATAAGAATATTCAGTATATCTTAAAAAAAAATTGAAACCCCAATAGTATGGGGACTGCATTTTTCCATGAAGCTAAATAGTAGCTGCATATTTTGGATGGAACATGTAGTTACTTGTTTGCCGTAGTACTGCCATTTCCCAATTTGCACTCAACATTGTGGTCAAGAGAAAATGTAGAAACTGGTTTTTTTTGCATTATTTTTTAGACTTTAAAAAAGACTAAAGTGAGAAATCATTCATTTCTATATCATTATAAAACTCTAAAAATAAAATTTCTGCATAGAATTTTGTGTGTTATGAGAAAAATGAGCAAGAATGTGGTAGATTATAGGAACACAGGAATCGATAAATCCAGGCCACTTTACTAGATTATATTACCACTCTACCATCTGTAGACATTTTTTAATTGGCAAACCTGATGTTAGAAAAAATAATACTTTTTTATGGAAAAATAAACTAAGGAATGGTTAATAAAACTTTAGTAAAGTGATTATGCATGAAGAAAGTAAAGTTCACAAATAAACGAAAAAAAAAAAAAAAAAAAAAACAAAGCCATGAGATTCAGGCATCTTTCATGGTTTACTTCTACTTAAGCTTCACGAACATGTAATTCCTAATATAATGTATTCTAGAATCATTCCAAATGTATTCAGACTAATGGATGATAGAGAGACAGAGCTGCAAATTGTTAAAATTTTGAAGGTATTTTTTGAAAGAAAAGGGACAGGACAATTTCCTTCCAAGTTAAGTAGGGTTGGGGCTAGGAAGACTTTTAACTCTGTTTTTTTTTCCTGTTCCCTTGTTTACATTTTTACAAATATAAATTTTTGCTTTGTAATGAAGATAATTTCAAAATAATAAAAACTGTTAATTTTTTTGATAAGTATCTTTAAGCAAGCTTACAGAATCCAAAGATAAGTATCCCCTAATATACAAAGTAATATTTCTATAAATATATAACTTTTAATTCAAGTGGAATGATTGCATTTTTAATATTATTTAATTAGAAGGTGTGTGATCTCAGTTTAATATCTGGGTCTAAATCTCTAACATGAGTGGCCCACAATGAATTTTATATGAATGGAGTAGGTAAAAAAAAAAAAAAAACTACTTAATTCTTATATTTAAACTCAAGATTTTAAGAGCAATATGACATACATTTACAAAAGAAAAAATCTTTCTTTGAATTTTCAATTTTTGCATTACAGATATTATAATTTTATATGCGTATTACTCACTGGAGTGCAACTAATAATTAAATCATATAACAGATGTATAAATGCATTACTACATGACAGAAGGTGACTGATTAAAATGCAGGTACTAGGCGGGCAAATGTGTATGTGTTATTCATGAGTCTTCCTGGCACACAACATAAGGAAACATTTCTCCCTTTATTTAAGTGTTAATCTCAAAGGACCTATCAGTAATTAAAATAAACACATATTGTGTAAGTAACCACTGTTGAGATTCCAATTCAGTTTGTTAACTCCACAACTCTTAAATCATCTGATGTAATTTTTATTAAATTCATTTATTTTTCCTGGAGTATAATATAGTTTTACTAACAGAGATTTCTAAAGGTGAATAGAACAATCTTGTCTCCAAAAATATCTCTGAATAAAAGAGATGCCTTGTTAGTATGTTTTTATCACAAAACTGAGAATTTCTTTTTAAAGGGATGCTAAGTTTAAACAAATAAACTGTTAAGCAGTTAACTGTGGTTAATGTGAGAAGACATGAATGGGATAAGAATTTGCAGATAAAGTATACTTCATCATTAAAAAGAACAAGTGATTTAAATTGTCTCTAAATTTCATTTTATTCTAAAAAACACTACTGTGCTTTTCTGGACAAATTCATGTGTGTAAAGCATATAGTCAGGGTTTAATGATTTTGTAAGCAGGTACACTTTATCATTTTGTTTGTTTTGTTTTGTTTTGTTTTGTTTTGTTTTGGAAAGGGAAGAGCAAGAGAAAACCCCAGTCCCTGGTTGTGATTTGTAGTAGAATCTTCCAATCAGTTTTTGAAAATCATTTTGGACCATCACTAACTTTCAAAATTTAAGATAACATGCTATAATGAAAACACAAGATGATCCTTATCCTTCTCCAAATATGAAACCCCAAGCTAGTGATAAAAACAAAAGCAAAAAACATGTATATGTAACATGGATAAAGAGAAATTATGAATACATTAAAGCTCAATTTTCTTAGAGAATACTTGCTCTAATATTTTTACCCCTTTGATATTATTTTTGATAAATACTTTGTGTTACACTTTGATGTAAAAGTCTTACAAGTTTTTGTTATTTAAGTAATCATATTTATAGGCTAAATCATTGTTTGCATATATTTTTAACATGTGATTCAAGCAAACAACTTTCTATACAACTGATTAACTCATCTAGGTTTGAGATGCTTCGTACTTACTAAAATATTTAAATGGAATACATACTAAGTATTTTTGTACTTTTAAAATTTTCTTTTTAAGTATGCCCTTTGGTTTTGAAGAGTAGTAATGATAGTCACAACAACCAATGCTTAAATGTTAGGATTCTAATTATTATTTTATTCTTTACTGTGTTTTCTCTTCTAAGTTTGAACTCAAAATGTAGACTGGTATTCATTTATTTTCTTTCAAGGTATCTGTATGATCAAATCTTCACAAGTGTATATTTCCTAGCAACTGAAGATTTACTCATTAATTTATTTAAAACATACTGAATTTATATTAAATGACAAGAGATATAGTGGAGAACAAAATAAGGTCTCCACCCTCATGAAGCTTAAATTACAACAGAGAAAAAGACTGAGAATACAAATAAGAAAATTAATATAAATTTAATATCATGTATTAATATCATGTGTTCTAGGAGTATAATGAGGCAAGATAAGGAAATAGAAAATTATAAAATTTTTTGTAGATAACTCAAAAACTCAAAAGCGCAAGCATATTATTTTTTTTTTTTAAATGAAGACTACAAAGAAGACTTCCATTCACTGAAGGATACTATTGACAAAGCTGGGAATGTAGTTTGGTGCAGCCATTATGGAAAACAGTATGGAGATTCCACAAAAAACTAAAAATAGACTTACCCTATGATCCAGCAATCCCACTCCTGGGCATATATCCAGAGGGAGCTCTAATTCAAAAAGATACAAGCACCTCAGTGTTCACAGCAGTACTATTTACAATAGCCATAACATGGAAACAACCTAAATGTCCATCAACAGATGACTGGATAAAGAAGTTGTGGTAGATTTATACAACAGAATACTACTCAGCTATTAAAGAGAATAAGATAATGCCACATTCAGCAACATGGATGGACCTGGAGACGATCATTCTGAGTGATATAAGCCAGAAAGAGAAAGAAAAATATCATATGATATCACTTTAGTGGAATCTAAAAAAAGGAAAAAAGAAGACACTAAGGAATTTACCTACAAAACAGAAACAGAGTCACAGATATAGGAAACAATCTTATGGTTACCAATGTGTAATGTGGGGATAGGAAGAGATAAATTGGGAGTTCAAGATTTGTATATATTAGCTAGTTTATATAAAATAGATAAATTAAGTTTTGCCTGTATAGCAAAGGAAATTATATTCAATATATTGTAGTAACCTATAATGAAAAAATTATTAAAACAAATATATGTATATATGTATGGCTGAAACATTTTGCTGTACACCAGAAATTGACACATTGTAAACTGAGTATACTTCAATTAAAAAAAAAAAGACTACACAGAAAATTTTTGAATTAAATTAAATTAAAAAACGGTTTGAGGTTGTGGATTTGCTAATTTTCTGCAAGAGGTGGTTAAAAGCAGATTAAATCCCCATTTGATCAGTGTCCTCCCTTGTACCAGAAGAAAAGCAACATTCTTATCTTCCTTCTTCCTGCTGCTTACGCAGGCTGCAAGAGTGTTCTGTGCTTGAGAGCTTCCCCTTCAGGGCTTCCTGAGTCCATTTTAAAATGTGGTTTTCCTTTACTTACTTTCATAGAGGTTATCTACGTGTCCACACCTAATATAATAATTCTCCTAGTAGATAAATTAGGTGCCACACCTAATGTTTGAATGCTGACAAAGTCTGCCCTTGACCAAACTCTACCCAGGCTCCTTTGAGTTCTTTCTCAACTCTTCCTCAGCTTTAGAATTTTGTGTTCATTTCTGCATTGTTCAATTTTAGCAAGAATCATGATAAGTCAGTTTAGCAGAAGCCCCCATCCTTCATATCTGATCACCCTCAATATCTAACTGGATTCCTAATCCTCCACTACTCTCCAGGTAGTATCCTGCCTTCAGCAGGAATCCTGTTAGATTGGTTTAGCCAATACATACCTTTACCTCTGATGGTTCTTCTCAGTAATTTTCAGTCCATTTACCCTCACTCATAGCATCTTGGCTATAAATTCCCACTCTTCCTGGTATTTGGAGTTGAGCCCAAACTCTCTCATTCATGGCAGTGGTACCTACACCTATCACAATACTCCACTTTGAATAAAGTCTGTTTTACCATCTTTAACAAGTATCATGAATTTTTTTGTTGAACAATGCTGTGAAATACTAATTGACAACTAGAAGTAATGGACATAAAACTACATGGATGGACATAAAACAATGCCAAGTGGGAAGAAAAAAACCTTAAAAAAATAGTTATTTTATGATTCCATTTATATAAATTAAAGACAACAGCCACATGTTGTACAAAACATATACACTCAAAAGTATAACTACCAAAAGCATTAGAATGGTTGCCTAGGATGGTAAAGGGTGAGATGGAAACAGGAAACAGGACAAAGGAAATACATATTTTTTAAAGGAGGAAGTGGTATATTGACGATAAACCACTTGGCATAAAGTGAGAAATAGTAATGCATCCTTCTGCCCTTGATGAAGAAAAAAATGAAAATATGTTTTTCTGAAATAATTAAAACACTTGCTTAAGTTAATCACAATCATACATATTCAAATTATATCTTACATTTGGACTATCATAATTGTGCCTCTTTACATCCATTTAGAATTGCAGACTTTTAAAAATGGGATGACATTTATGGAGATGAAAATGAAATGTTGTCATTATCATACTTTCCAAGTCCTTATAGGTAATTGAATAATCTAAAAATGGCAATTAGCATTTTATCTGAACCTATGATTATTTATTAATGTTAACAGTGCTAACAAACAAGATGACATATCCAAAATGGAGTCATTTATGCTAAACCCCATGTCCTCAAACCGAGACTTCACTTAATAACAGTTCTCACTCTCCTGTAAATGGAATCTTGAAGCAGTCAATCAGGAATCACCCAATCAGCAGTAGTTAGGTAATCTACCTGATACACCCCTACTATCCCCTAAATGAAAGTAACCTTGAAATAACCAATCCTCTTTTTTGCCTAGTATAATTGTCTTCTCGCTTCCTCTTGTCTATAAAAATCTCATTTGTGTAGCTCCTCAGAGTTTCTATCTGCCTGGATGGATACTGCTGGATTTGAATTGATTTTTGTTTATATAAACTCTTAAAATTTTTAATATGCCTCAGTTAATCATTTAACAGTTCTGGTGTTAGAAGAGAGAACCGAAGGAGATCCCAGACACCCCAGACAAGCAGGGAGTGGACGTACCTGTTAAGCCCCTTGAGTTCACTGCTTTATCCCTGCCCCCGAGCTGGTGGGTCAGTCCCTCTCAGTTCCTGGCACCAGAGTTTTTGCACTATGAACTTTCAGACTTTATTTGAGCACTCTCCACTCCCCAGACTGGGTCTGGAAACCACCAAAGTCAAACTGGGTCTAACTTAAAGCCAGAATGGATCCATGAACTGGCTCTGACTCAAGTTGGACTGCACCAAAGTGAAGTCTCAGGTGAAAGCCTGAGCAAGTACGTTAATCTTACAAAGATAATCTTGAATAGAAGTAGCCACAGTGGAAAATTTTAACCTAGATAAGCTTGCCCATTTATGAAGTACCCTAGAAAAAAAGGGATCTTAAAGTATTCACCATAAAATGTAAAGTGAAAATTATTTTTCCTCCTCTATAGTTTCTGGTGACCAGGATGAGACCTACTAGGACACTCCACTCTTCAGAGCCTGCAGACCGCATCCTGGGAAAACTGGCAGAATCCAATAAAGAATGAGAATTCTTATCAAACTCAGCTCTGCCAGAGTTCTTTCTCGGGGCCTGGTCTAGAGAGAAAGTTAAAATTTCACTTTGTCCTTCCCTTTCCAAATTCAGATTTACTGTCTGTCCTGGCTGAAACCTGACAAGATATTCAAAAGGATTTTTCTGTTTTGTTTTGTAAGTAGCTCTGTGGTCAGAAGTGGCCAAACTAGAAGCTGATAATTCAAAACCTGGTATTGGAACTTTTTTAGATCTTCTCTCCTAAACTAAAATTAAAATTTGTAGTCAAAAAGAAATAAAATCTTTCTGAAGCTTCTGTGGAAGGATTACACTTTCCAAAGACATACATCTCTAAGTCTAGAACATAGGAATCTTTTGAATTCCATGGCAGTTGAAGATTTTTATCCCAATACAAAGAAGTAAACTGAGGGTAATATAGCTTCATGAGTGTTTCTGCTTCTTGACAGCCTTCAGGTTGCAACCTGATTCTTTTGTTAGGTAGTTAGATAAGTGGGGGCACCAGGCTGATAGGTGGAAGAGAGGGAAGATGGGCCAGAAGATGGCATTATGCCTGCCTCCAGCATAAAGGGGCTTTAGTTCTTCTAAATGAGTGCCAGCAAGAAACCATTTAGAACTCAACAGCAGCAACTGCTTGGTAGTGAGGACTTAATCAGACATAACCCAGTGCTTACTGTAATATAATGCTATTGCGGTTTAGCCTCCCCCCGACCCCCATGGGTTTTTCTGTGTGCACCATGGGTAAGGACATGTTCAAAGGGAACAAACATGACTAGGCATTCCAGGGACAAAAGCCGTCAATGAATCAAAAGACCACCTCTAAGCAAGGGTATAAGAGAAAGAGCAAAGACCACGGCTACCCTTCCTTGGATCAGCCCGCCTCCCATTCCTGGAGGTATATTTTTCCTTTTCTAAATAAATCCTTTAAAATCTTTCACTACACAACACACTGTCTCCTGTCTGAAATCTTATCTTTCGGATATGACAAGAACGGGGGTCTTTTCCCTTTCCCTTTTGTAGTAACACTTTGAGGAAGTAAAAAACAACTGCATTTGTTTTATAAATCAAGTCTTAAAACAGAAATGTAGCTCTAGAAACAATTCAAAGGCTACTTATGCTTTTTACCAATTTCAAAATCTCCCCTTATTCATCTCAAAAGACTTGGAATTATTATAAACATCTGGACTTAGGGAATAAAAATTTCACCTTCTTGGTGAAATCTGAATTTTTTTTCTGTGATTTTAAGATGTATTTGTGAAAAAAATTAATAAACAGAAACCTCAATCAGAGTCTGAGTATCAAAACTCTCTCTCTCCCTGTGATGACAGCAGAGCCCAACAGGAAGAAGAAAGACCCCTCTTATTTCCTGGCAACAATTTGGCCAAGAAAAGCCATGGACTCTTTTTTTGTTTGCATTTTTTTTTTTTTTTTTTTTTTACTACAGCCATCCCACCTTCCTTTTCCTTCTATTAAAATGTTCTCCTTCCCTTCCCCTTTAGAAACTTGATTTTCATGGCTGCAGACCCCAAATTGCTATTCTCTGCTAATCCCAAATAAACCCATCTTTGCTGTGGAAGTATCTGGCAGTCTATTTGTTTTAGGTAAACATATTCTATCTGGCTTTCTCTAGGAACAAAGGTAATTCTTATCAGAAGGAAAAATAAACAGGCAATTTTGAAAATCAGGACTAAGAAAGAACTTAAAATGTCTGTTTCACAAATATTAATGAAAAGCTTTAGCCCATTTGAGCAGGTAACCTTAAATTATTCCTTCCGCCAGAAACACAATTCAGATATAACTGTTCTTTTATAAACTTGTGAGTTTTGCATTGTCATACACATCTCATTGCTAAAATTTTAAAACAAAAGCTATAAATCTCTATTTGTGTCTGCCTGTATGTCTATGTATGTCTATCTATGTATGTTACAAATGTGTGATATTTTTCTACCTCTGAGTGGAATTACCAAAGTTCATTCATTCAAGAGATCTATTTAATTGGCTTCCCTCAAAAGCATTACATAAATCGTCTACTCTCAGAAATATGAAAACTAATCTAAATGTTTTTCAAGTTCACCTGATCTAGGATACTATTAGATAAATAAAAGCTAGTTTAAGTTTCCTGGTTTAATTAAAATAAGCATATCTTTAGAGCTATCAATATTAAATACAATGCAGGCATACAACTTTTATTGTACTTAGGCTTTAAAAAGTCAAATAAGCTCATACTATCTCTGTTACAGGATTTGTCAACAGAAAATAGCTTAAGATGATGGTTACCTGTTTAATGTCCTTATTTCATAAAGTAATTTTATAAAAGGAAAATAAAGTGTATATATTTACCCCCACACCTAGCATTTCTGGTGAAATATATTTTAAAAATTTGTTTCATATGTTGTCATTTTTCTTTGCCATAAGAAATTATTTTATATTTCTTTACATTGTATTTGTCTACTGGAGAAAAACCCCATCCACTGTTTTTTGTTTGTTTGTTTTCACTTCATTACTGAAAGATCTTTCCAGGGTATGGAATTCTAATTTGGAGAGGTTCCCTCCTTGACTCCCAATTCTTTTTTTTTTCAGTTTGTTAAATAAATTTATAAATATATTGTTCCAATATGTTCTGGCTAGCATTGTGTTTGACTAGAAGTTTGTGACGCTGTTATTGTTGTTTTTAATTCCCTTTGGTAGGCAGGCAATGGATTCGTTTTTTTTTTTTTTTCTTTTTCTTTTTTAATTTGAATGCTTTTACAATTTTCTCCTATATTAATATTTACTGGTTTAGGTTATGGTATTCCTTGCTATAGATGTCTGTTTAATTATCTTGCTTAAATTTGTTAATATTTTAGATATGCAGATTATAGTAGTCATCATATTTAGAATATTTTAGGCTATTTTATCTTAAATATTTTTCTGCCTATCAACACCCTTGGGGATGTGATTACATGTATGTCAGACTACTTGATATTGTCCTATGGGACACTGAGACCCTGGCTTTATTTATGCATTTATTTACTTTGGACATTTTCTCTCTGTGCTTTAGTGCAGATCATCATTTTCCAACAGGACTCTGCAATAATAGAAACGCTTTGTAATATGCACTATATAAAGCAGTGTTTCAAAACCACATGTGGTTACTGAGTACCTGAAATAAGGCTTGGTGCAACTAAGTCTATCATATTGGAAAGCTCACATTATATATAGATTTGTATGGCTGTGCCTTCATATTTTCTTTTATTTCACAGAGTCCAATATGCTCATTTAGTAATTTTTAGCCAATTTAGTAATTTTTAAAATAAAGCTTATTGTGTTTTCTATCTTTCAAAGTTCTTTTTAAAATGCTTTTACTACTCTCCTAATATTTTTCTTTAAATATTTGAAACATATTTATAATAACCTTTAAAAATTGTTGATTAAAACATCACTGTCTTTTCAAGATGTGTTTCTATTGACTAATATTTGTCGTAAGGTTACATTAACCTGATTTTAATACATATCTAGTAATCTTAATGACAGACATTGCCACATTTTGAGTTTCTCATTATGTTGTCTTTTAGAAGTTTTGAAATATACTTAGGCAGGCAATTAAGCTATTTGAAGAGTAGCTTGATACACTTATGACATTTTTAAATTTGTGGGTACAGATCAATATTAACCTTTATGCTTGGACCAGTTTAGCTCTTCTACTACGTTGATCCTTCTGGAAGTCTTTCCTAAAAGTCAAGGAGTATCTTTACTGCACATTGACACCTGAATGTCTCTGAAACTTGTGTGACATTTTAGAATTTTTTAGTTTACAACACCTCTATATACCTTTGCTGGTCTCAAGGAGTTTCAACTTAATGTTTAGTCCCAGCAGAGGCAAGGGACTGCATGTTCAGACTTGTGGAGCTCTGTTTGTTATGCATTACTTTTTAATTACTCTGCCCCATGAATTCCAGTTGCCTCAGCCTCCAGTATTCAAACTCTGTTTATAAACTTAGTTCTTTGCTTGGTTCTGACTGTGCTGCAGTCTATAAAGTGCTTCCAGGCAGACAACAGTGTAATTTTTGGGCACCTTGCTTGTTTTTCATTTTTTATGGAATCACAGTCCTCTGTTATCTGTTGCTTGGAAACAATTGAAACAGGAATATCATGTCACTCTCCAATATGAGGGCATACTAAAGTATTATCTAGTATGTACATAGTCAACATTGAAGATACCTCTAGATATACTCAAACAGGATGAGAGCGAATCACTTTAGACTGTAAGAATAATGAACAGAGATAATTATTGATCCTGGCCAATGATATAGTCTATAGATAATGATATAAAGCAAGAATAATGAATTAGTGTCATAAAGATAAAAAGGGAGAAAATACTGTCATTTATAGGTGAAACAATAACCTACTTAGAGAAGCAAGTGAATGAATAAATAATTACACAGTGTAGCACATATGCTAGCTACAGGCTCAACCTACAAAAATCAATAGCAATTTTCTTCTCATGTGATATCTAATTAGAAAATTTAGGAAAAAATATATTTGCAGTAAAGATTGTTTTATAAAATTTTTATATGCAATAATGCAAAATAATTCTACGAAAAATATTTATAATTAAAAAACATATATGGTAAAGTAACTGAATACACTGGAAAATATTCATGATATTTATATATAAATTTCATAGAATTATTCTGATATATAGATACAGACAATTCCATAAATAACTTGATTTTTTCAAAGAAGAATAAGAAGTAATTTTTATCTTACAGGCATATATATACATGGCTATATATATATAACTACGTACCTACGCGCACACACACACAGATGCACACAGGTTTTACCTGCATACTCACATAACCCAAAGCGATAATAATTGAATCAATGAAGTTTTCATGTGAAGGAGACAAATAGAATAATAAAACACTGTCTGGACTATAAACTCAAAGGTAGACTTGTCTATGCTTGATAAAGGTAACATTACAAATCAATAGGAAAAGAATGAATTATTTAAGATAGCATTAAAACATAATTTGCTCTACAGAAAATAATAAATGTGAATCTCACCTACTACAATATACAAGTATAGACTCACTGACTTTATGTTTATGCAACTGTTAATGTTTCAGCATGTGATTTTTCTAAAATATAATGTTAGACAATCATAGCTTAATTTATCTGTGAAAACTTTTTCTTTATAACTTCTAGTTGGTTTTGTTTTATATTTAGAAGAGAATCAATGTTCACCTAAATAGAAAAGCATGGCATTTGCAATGTGAATGTAAAGAATTTTCATGTCAGATGACTTGCCAACTCCTGAAGACAATGCACAAGTTTCAAAATTATTTTTTTCTACTTTCACCTGAGACAGTGTTAAGCCATAATGCTGCATACTCAAGAACAAAACATGCTGTTCATTGAGATGAATAACAGTATCAGTACAACTGTGAAAAAATCTTTGATAAATAACTGAGTCATCGCTATTAAATCCTAATATCCAATAACTATTATGTTAATTACAGTTGGCCCTTGAACAACATGGGCTTGAACTGAGTGGGTCTACTCATATGTAGTGTATTTTCAATAAATATATTGAAATTTTTTTGGAAATCTGCAACAATTTGAAAAAACTCGCAAATTGACTGCATAGCTTAGAAATATCAAAAAATTAAGAAAAAGGTATGCCATTAATGCATAAAATATATGTAGATACCAATCTATCCTTACATGGGCATAAAGTGACTGATATTTAATATAAATTAATAATGTGTTAGTTTTCTTAGTGTTTTATAACTTTTTTAAAATAATTGTGTTACCCTACAGTATGCCTCTCTCCCTCTCATAATTGGAGAAAGTGAATGTCATCCTATCATCACAGGTAAGTGTTTTTTTTAACGTGAAATGTTTCCAATATTGTATTATGAATATGACTGTATTCCTGTATGACATAAAAGTTTTATAATGATTAATTCATTAGTGTATAGGGTAGGCTACTCTGAAACATCTATTACAGTAGGCTACCATAAGGCAATCATACTGCTGCTTCTTTGTTATCAACAAATGAATCATTATACCTGTAAATAAATATAAATTTTTTCACATTATCCTTTCACATTATCCTTGATGTCTAATGTTAGTAATACTTATAACACTTATAGTGTTTTATGTCATATAAGACAATATTGATGTAGATATTGACAGACAATTCATCCTGTAAACAGCCTGCAAATTTACAAGATCGATAAATACAGTATAGTACTGTAAATGTATTGTCTCTTATTATTTTATTAATAACATTTTATTTTTTTCTAGCTTACTTTATTGTAAGAATACACTATATAATACATGTAACATACAAAATATGTGTTAGTAGTTTCTGTTATCACTAAGGATTTCAGTCAACAGTAGTTGTTACTAGTAGTTAAGTTTTGGGGAGGCCAAAATTTATACATAAATTTTTAAGTGTTTGGGGATTGGCACTCCTAACTCTCTCATTGTTCAAGTGTCAAATGTACTTAAAGTAAGCTCATAACTTAATTTTAAATGGAGAAAAGAGAAAATAAAAATGTGATTTTCAACTTTGTAGAGAATTAATAGTAATTATAGTTTTAGAATGTTCACCTTTCTATTTTTCTTTCTTTTACACTTATATATGTGATGTCTGCTCATAGCCTTTCTTGAATAAAATGATTTTCCGAGGTAGAAAATAAGAATAAACAAGTATTAAACATATTTTTGACAGAAAATTAAACATAAATAAATAAAAAAAACCCTTGAGGTTAAGATGACAATAAAACTGCATTTAACCATTATTTTTTCTTAGGAAATGCATTTTAAGTCAATTTCAGAAATACAGTAGATCCTAAGTGTTTATTACGCTGAAATCAGTATCTTCAAATGACAGAACAAATGAAGATGGTCTTTTAATACATTTGACATGAATTATTTATTAAGAATTTATAATACACAGAAATTTATCTATTTCCCTTGTTACTTACATTTCAACATTTTATACTTCAATTTTTTCTATAAATTTATTTTTTTTAACTTGGAAACGTTTTTATAATTTTTTTTCCATGAGAAAAATTAAGGAGATATAAAGGATCATAAGATCAATGGAATATGTGTCAGCTTAAGTAATTAATATATGCAAAAAGTAAAATACTATTAACCAATGTCATTCATTCAAAATATATTCAGCATTAACTATATGAAAATCTCTATCATATATTCACATATACCTGAGACTGACAAACAATGGCCTGTGGATCAAATCCTGCCCATAACCTGCTTTTGTAAACAAAGCTTTATTGGAACACAGCCACATGTATTTGTTTACAAGTTGCCTATGGCTGCTTTTGTGCTATAAAACAGAGTTGAACAGCTGTTACCTTATGGTTCACAGTGCCTTTAAGGGCAAAATTTATTACCTCCAACTTATATTGTTAATTATTCCTTCTTTCCCCACTTCCTTCTTTCCTTTGTTCCTTCCTTTCTTTCCTCCCTCTTTTTTTCCTCCTTTCCTCCCTCCTTTCTCTCTTTTTCCTTCTTCTTTTCTTTCTTTTTTTTCTTCCTTCTTTCCTTCCTTCCTTCTTTCTTTGGTTTCAGAGAAAAACTCCACTCATCTCAACTATTATCATTCTCCCAGAGAAAGAAGAGCTCTTTGCAGAGTACAGATGTAAGATAATTAGAAATACAAGCTGAAATAGATCTTAATGCATATTCAAATATCAATACTTAATGCTAATTTTGCTATTGCTAAGTAGCAAATATTTTTCATTTCTTAATAAACAGAATGGCATACTTCGGATAAATGCATTTGCTCATGTAAGTTAAGCATAAATTTTTTAGCATGTTTAGCTAAAACAGTCTGGAAATTTTCAGATATGTTTGCTATTTATAATTTAAAATGACATATATGTGTTTAGAAGTGAGATTTTATTCTCTTTTTTAGATAATTTTCTTCAAAATTTTAAAAAATATATAGATTATAGAAAAACTTACATTTTCAAAGTTTTGAGCAGTGAGTTTAAATCACAAGGTTGGCAGTTTAGCAAGAGATACAGAATACATTTTGAGTTAAAATTGATGCAAACACACTGTTTCTGGATCATTGTTTTAACACACTGACCAAGAACAGTTTGTGTTGTGGCAAAGGTCCAGATATGAAATAGGCTAAAATAGAATTTTGTGGAATTAAGCAGCTCAGAAAGATACATGTTCTTGTTGGAAGAGTAACTCTTGGAAAAGTAACTGACTGGAAACAGTTTACAGAGTTTAAGAAAAAATTCATCCATTCCTTTCTCTTTTTGCCAGCATACAACCAACCACCTGCTCTTCCTATTACCTGGGGAAAAATTATAATAAAAGAGAACATCTGGGTGATTTAACTAAAATATAAGATTGCTCATTACACTTCTGAGATTTTTTTTCTACAAAATGTTGACAGTAGGAACACAAAAGTATTGGTATAATGGGTTTTCTGCACAGCTACATAAGCTTGATTAATTTGAAGTAAAATGGGAGAAAATATTTATGCTTCAAATTTAGAAATTTATCTCTACAGATAGATTTATTTTCTTTTTCTTTATTGAAGCTATTTGAAATTAAATTCAGTGTGATCATATTCAAGAAATCTCCATTAATTAGATATATTATTTAAGAAATGCAGTCAAGTTTAAAAAATATATTAAAACTCATGCATCTAAGTGAATATATTAATCAAACATCTTCATGGAAATCAGCTTACTTACTTTAAGTCTTCTCTGGATTGTTTGGCACTCAATGTTGAAATTGTTTCCAGGGTCTGACACATTGTTTAAATAAATTTAAAAGAATAAAGGGTATACTTTATTTACTGTGTATTTTATATGGCCATTTGGAAGTTGAATCTAGTACCTAGTATATGGATCAAGTTAGGTAATATCTCAAAAGGAAATCTCAATGGGAAATACAACACTTTGAAAATAACCCTTACACACCAAATAAAACCGCCTTCAAGTGATGTTTATGCAGGTACTATTGGAAAGGCACACTGATTCTCCAACACTAACCTACTTAGCTATATACAAAATCTCTACTTTCTTACATCCTTCTAGTAATTATTCAAGCATCTCCCATATTTGTAATATAATTAATATAATTAATCTAATCCCAGAAAGATACACATTATTGACCGGACTATGGAAATTCTTTCATCATGTTATGTGCCCATCTTTCTTTCATTCAGTTTTAGCTATGGAAGTATTTCAAGCATGAGTGTGCTAAGGGTTATGCATGCTTACAAAATTCTAAATAAATGCCATTGATTCTTGAATCCTTGCAGTATAATGAAGAAAAATATTAAGATAAACAAATCATTGGCTTTAGTATTTTTGTTATATATTATATTTAATATATGAGCTATGTTTTAAGTTGATATATACACATATATATATGCATATAATCAATTTTACAATTGCTTTGGCATAGATTTTCTCTATATAGGTAAGAAGCAAGTGACAGCAATGATCTTGCTTACAGCATAGAGAAAAAATAACAAGTGTATTTTCAATATGTTTTAAGACATTTATGGATAATAGTTGATTCAAGAGACAACACTAATTTTAGAAATTAAGAGAAAGTTAAAGAATATTTGATACAACCCCTCATTTTTAAAGTTCAAATGACAGATTCAAAGAAATTAAGTTTTAGATTGTTTTTATGATCAAAGATAAATATAAACAAAATATGATTTCTCTTGAATACTTGACACCACGTATGAATTCAAAATAGAGGACAAGTGATGACTGAAAATCAGTAAGAGAAATAATGATATTTGTTACCACTACTTACACACTCATCTAAACAATTTCTAAGGCATGCATAGACATTGCTTAGATTTTATTTTCCAATGCTAAAAAAAATTCCTACTCATTATCATTGATTAATAGTTATACGGAAACAAATAAAGCCAAAGAGAAGAAGAAGGTAAAGGTGAAAGGGAGGAAGGGAAAATGGCAAAAGAAGGGGGAAAAGGATAGGAAGAAGAAATAAAGGGAAAACGAAAGATGTAAGTGAAAACCACAAATTAAAAATTTTGTTTTTTAGTCTTAATTTGTTTTTTGTTTTAAAAACCTGTTTTTCAATCCTAATTCTTCCCTGGTAGAGGAATAAAGACACTAAGGTAAAAATAGACAAATACATAATGAATACATACATACATACATACATACATACATACATACACAAATGAATATATTAGTTAATTAAGTGTATAAATAAAAGGTTAAATCACTTAAAGGTATAAAAATTTTAAACTACTTTTTAAAAATTATATACTCCAAGAGACTCAACTTAGTGATGGAGGGGAGAATGTCCAACTCTACGAACCATACCATGATACAAATAAATGTAACATGTAATATTTATATAATAAATACTGTTCAGATTTTTTCATTTTTAGAATCAAACTTAGAATAAAAGGATGACAATTTCATTTCACTTACAGGGAGTATAATTTTCTATATATTGACCATATACAAAGTATAAGAGGAATTTCTACTCCCTGCAATGGCAAACTAGAGACTTTTGTGCCATCAGGCAGCCCCCAAGGAGACAAGGATTTGTAGGACCAGTTAATGAGAGAAAGGGAGTGATAAACTCATTGACACAAACTCACATTGATCCTCAAAGCATATTCCTAGTTAAAGCTGTGGCTGAGATGCTAAGAAATTCAGAAGAGTCTTCAACGGGTTCTTATAGCTGAAATATTAGCAACTGAGATTTAAGTGCTGCCAAGAAGGAACCATGGGTAACACTCAGAACTTAATGTAGGGGTATAATAGCATATTGGCCATATAAGACTAGGACTACTTGGTAGACCGTGTCAAAATAGTGATGGCCTGAAGCCAGTCCCAAATATTCTGATTCAAACAATTTGGGGCAGAGCTTGAACGCGAGATTTCTTTTTTAATGTTTCACATGATTCTAATGTGAAGTCAGTGCTGAAAACGCTGTTCTACATATCACTTGACAAATCTAATTATTACCACACATTTATCTTTCTCCTCTACTAGCTGTGAACTTTCAAGGATAGGAATATATTTTTCACATTTGTAGCCTACTCATATAGAAGAGAGACTGATACCAAGTCACTGTTCAAAAGTTAGTTAGTAAAAAAGGGTTGACTTTGGAAAGATGGTTATTTTAGTTTAACAGCTACTAATCAAATTCCTACTATTTGCTGCACTTTATAGGAGGTGTGTAAACAGACGATACAGCACTGGTCTCCAGGGTAATCATTATTCAAAATGGTGCTTACAAATTATCAATTACTATCACATTGACAGTACCTTTAGGCCACTACATGTTAAATTAATCTTTCAGACTTCCAACGCTCTAAATCTAATATAGCAAGTCATTCTTTCCTTAGGTAATATTTCATTATCTTGAGTAATTGAATAAAAAAATAATAAACTAATAAAATAGAGCATACATCAATAATAGACTAATAGTTTTTACAAGTGTACATGGAACATCTATAAATAATATGTTCTAAGACATAAAAATTCAATTCATTTCAAAAATTTAAATTATTCAGAACAGATTATGATCCCTTTAGTGAAAGATAGAAACAAATAGCACAAAGACAACTGGAAAAATCACTACCTGTTTGAAAATTATGCATTCCATTTCAAAATATCCCATTAGTCAAGAAAACAACATAATTTGAAATTAGAGAAGATTTTGAACTAAACAATAATGAATATATAATACATAAAGTTTGATGATGTGGTTAAATGTGTTTTAGAGAGAAATTCATAGATGTAAAGATGTATACTATAGAAAAGAAAGTTGAAAATTAATAAGGTATGCTTCCATATTAATAATAAACAACAGCAAAAAACTGAAAAAAGAACATAAAGGAATATCCTAAAGATAAAAAAATTAATAACACAAAATGAACAAAAAAATTCAACAAGTCAAAATTTGGATTTTGAACCCCCCCAACAAAAATAAAAAAGAGATGATGAACATTTCATAATACTGATTCAGTAACAGAAAAGATATGTTACACGTGTTGAGAAGGACAAATGGATCTCCCAATAAGATTTTCACAGGAAAAAAGAGCCAGATAATCAATTAGTATTCAGAAATAATAAAAGTCACTAGATTCAAATACAAATTTTAAAAATAAATGGTGTCTTTGTATTCTATCAAAAAATGAATAGAAAATATAAAATAACAAAATATACCAGTTATGATAACATTGATGAAACATAAAACAGTTCATTAAAATTTGCAATACATCTATGTTGAAAAATACAAAATATTACTGAGAAAAATCAAAGAACTATGTAAGTGGATGGATATAATACGATGAGAGGTTGAAATTCTCATTTTTGTGAGAATCATTTCTCCCTAAATTTGACGTATATGTTAAATGCAATATTGTTTATAATCTAAATAGTAAAAGGAAAAACAAAAGTGAGAGTTTGTCAGCAGACTTATTCTATAAGAAATGGAGAAGGAAATTTTCAATCAGAGGGAATAGAATACAAGACAGAAAACTATCCTACACTAAGGAATGAAGAGCACTGAAAATGAATCAAAGAAGATAAAATCCTTTAATTAGTTTAATTGATCTAAAAGACAATGAACTATATAAAGCAAAATTGACTGCAAAGTGTTTTATAGTTACAGCATATTAAGTGTTTAATGCTTGTTTTAAAATTTAATAAAAGTGGTACAGATAATTAATAGAGAAGATAAAACGGAATTGTAAAAAACACTCAGTTAAGCTAACAGAAGTCAGAAAAAGTGGAAATACATAGCAAATTGCAAGGACTTATTCCAATGATATCAATTATCACATTAAATTTGAATTATGTAAGCAAACCAATTAGAAGAAATAGATTGGGTTAAAAAATCCAATTACATGCTACTTACTTTTAAACATAGAGGAATGGGTAAAAAGTAAAAAGATGGGAAAAAGTCATTCTATTCAAACACTATTCTAAATAAATCTAGAGAACTACATGTACATATTTAACAACAGTGTTTCAATATATTTGGTACAAACATTGACAGAATTTAGAGGAAAATAAACAAAACCAGAGTTATCCAGACTTCAAAACTTCTCTTTTTGTAACAGAACAAGAAGGCAGACAACCTATATGGATACAGTAGCCCTGAAAAATACTATCCACCAACTTTATCTAATTGACACACAACTGATCAAAAGCAGAATATACATTCACCCCAAGGGAACATGTATCTTTCACTAAGATCAGATCCTGGGACCTAAAACAATCCTCAATACTTTTAAAAGAAAAGAAAACACATGAAGATGGTCTCAGACTATAAATTATTTACATTATTAATCAATGACAAAAAGATACCTAGAAAATTTCTAAGCATTTGGAAATAAAACTCACTTCTAATTAATTTAATGGGTCAAAAAGGAAGTGTGATAGGAAGACAAAAATACTTTTAACTAAATGAAAGTGAAAATATATCACTGAAATATGAGGTTGAAGGCAAAACTATGATTAAAAAACATAAACAGAAAATATTTATATCATTTTTTAAAAAGGAAGGCTTCAAATCAATATAAACTTTTACCTTAAGAAACTATAAAAAGGATCAAATTAAACCCAAAGTCAGCCAAAGAAAGAAAATAAAATTCACAGCAAAATCAATGTGACGTGAGAATGACTGCTGGTTAAAATGTCAATACACAAAAATTATGGACATTACTTATAATAACAACAAACAATTGAAATTTGAATTAAAATATCACTTATATTAGCATCAAAACATAAAATACTTAGATACAAACCTAAAAGAATACATATATAAGATATGTATAATGAACCTAAAACCATTGATGTAAGAAGTCAGAGAACATCTATATAAATTAAAAGATATATCATGCTTATGGATTGGAAGACTCAATTTGCCAGGATATCAGTTCTCCACAGTTGGATCTATAGCCTTCAATGCATTCTGAGTTAAAATTAGGTTTTGTAGATCCTGACAAACTGATTTTAAAATTGATATGCAAAGATGACAGGAATAGAACAGCTAAAATAATCTGGACAAAAAAAAAGCACACGAGTAGAACCCATCCTAACTATATCACAACTTACAAAAAAGAAAACTATGGTATTCATATGGCATCAAGAGAGTGTGGTATTGTTGAAAGGACAGACATACAAATCAATGGAATAAGACAGAAGCTTCATATACAGACAGCACACAATATATTTATGTGGTTTTTGACAAAGGTGAAAATACAACTCAACAAAGGATAGTCTTTTCAAAAAAGTTCAGAAACTTTCAAAAAGTAAAAAAAAATAGACTTCAATACATATAAAATAAAGAAACCTGCACACATTCCTCACACTTTATTCAAAAATTATCATTAAATGGATCATTTTCTAGATATAAATATCAAATTTTCAACTACAAAACTTCTAAAACTTACGTGAAACTCTGTGTCATCTTGAGTTTGGCAAAGACTTTATGATCTGACATAAAAAGCATAATACTTAAAAAATGACAATTTGACTTTATCAAAATTCTAAAGTTTCACTCTGTGAAAGATGTTAAGAGAATGCTGAAAAAAATACAGATCAAGAGTATTTCCAAATACACATGTTTAATAATAACTAATATTCATAACACATAGAAAAAAAATACTGAAAAGAAAGCAAGCAATCAAATTAAAAATGAGCAGCAGATCTGAGCAAACAAATTAATGATGAAGAAATATGAATGGCAAATAGGCATATGAAATGGTGCTAAACACCTTTCAACATTAGAGAAATGCATATTACAACCATAATGAGGTATCACTACACACTTAGTAGAATAACAAAATCATCAAACCTGACACTATCATTACTGTTACGGATATAAAGCAACTGCAACTTTTATTCATTGCTTGCGAGAATATAAAATGTCGTAACTACTCTCAAAACTCTTTCTTATAAAATTAGATATACACCTACTATGTATTCCTAAAATCCCTCTCCAAAGTATTAGCCCAAGTAAAATGAACACTTACGTTCACACACAAAGAAGTCCATGAATATTTATAGAAGCTTTGCTCATAATCACCAAAATATGACAACTATCTATGTGTCAACTGTAGTACCTCCAAGCAATGGAATCATAACACTTAGCAATAAAGAGAAGCAAACTATTAATTCACACATCCATTATATTAAATGCACTTTGTTAAAGTAAACACATAAGACAACTTATTGTATGATTAGATGTATGCAATATTCTAGAAAAGACAAAAGAAATGGAAAAGAAATCAGTGATTACCAGGAGTTGGAGGAAGTGATGGGACTGACTAAAAGGGACAGCTTTAAAGAAACTTTGAGTTGACAAAACTATGCTGTATGTTAACATGGTGGTAGATAAATCACTATTTGCATTTGTCAAAACCTATAGAAGTACACAACACTCAGAGGGAACTGTGAGTGTATATGGATTTGAATTCTTTAATCATGATGTGAAGGGAATTCAAGATGTAATGCAGACTGATAAATTTATGTGTTACAAATGAATTACATAATAGTGCTTGAGGAAGTAAAGAAAAGGGTTGACCTAAATAACTTCGGTAAATAGTTTACAGTTAAAGACTAAAAGAACTGTATATAAAGATCATACTTTGGTAAATTTGTTCTCACAAGTCTCAAGATATCTTCCCCCCAAATATGTATAGATTACAAAACGAAAAAATAGTAGAAGTGAATAAAAACATCAGATAATACCTAAACTAAGTGATCAAAGTTTATGTTACCAGTAAGAAGAGATATTGAAATAATGTTTTTTCCAGTATGATGTATTGAAAATGGTACATCATCTTTATGGTATTACTTCCAAAATATACAACTTCAAATTTAATCATGAGAAAACATCAGATATTGAGGAACAATGTCAAGTACACAATGTTGACAAGTACCTTTAAAAAGTGTCAATGTCATAAAAGACAAGGAAAGTCTAAGGAACTGTTATAGGTTGGAGGATATTGAGAAGATAAAACAATGAAAACAAAGTAGACTCCTGAATTGGATCTTGCAACCCAGATCTTGCAGTCCAGATCTTGCCATCCAACGTCAAAAAAATGATATTAGTGGAAAAACCGGTGAAATCCTAATAACATATATAGTTTAGACAATATTACTGTACTAGTATTAATTTCCTAGTTTTTACTTTTTGTAATTGTACAATTGCTATATAAGATATTGACATTAGGGGCACTGGCTAAGGACTAAATGAAAACTTCCTTTTAATATTTTGCAATGTCTCTATAAGCTTAAAATTATTTCAAAATAAAATTATATTTATAAATAGCATATTCAGAAATTCTTAAAACCACTCCTAATATTTTAATTCTTCCTTATTAGGTGTTAACTAAGTTTCCTGCTATTCTACATGTAAAATAATTGTTGAGGAAATTAAGTAAAATTTTCCAACATTGAAACCAATTTAAATAATACTTACTTTATGTTGGAGTCTTGTTTCTCATTTTATTTCTGTCATTCCTAACTAATATGATTCACCACTAAATTTATAAATTTTATAAACTTTAACATTCAGTATCCAGACACAATCATAGCTACATAATCCATCAAATGTTCTAAAACAAGAACAAACATAATTAATTTTAAGGAAGTATGGGTGAAAAGTCAAAGATTTGTGTAGACAACAAAATTTCATAAGTTTTAACAAAAAAATGTTATATTTGGCTGTCATATGAAGATTAAAAAATTCCAGAAACAAATGTGTCAAAGTCCTAGCAAAAAACACAATATATATATATATACATAACATTTTAGACTATAATTCTAAAGGGATTGCATTTTCATAATAATGAGGCTAGAATTACCCTAAATGATACATATTCTAGGATTATCAACTACTCTTATTATTCACTATGTGACATTTTATTATCTAATTATTATAATCATTTAAACCAAGAAAAACATGGTTAACTGTTTGAAACAGGTAGAATCTGACTGAAATTAGAACCATGAGTAATGATATCCTATTTTTTTGGCCAGAAATGACTAATATTCAACATAAAAAATTAAAATTGAGTAAATTTATTTATTTTGTCTGGGAAATTGTGACTATATATATCCTGTGCATTGTAGAGTGTGTTGTGGAAATGTGACTAGGACTTTGCAACATACATAACTTTTTTGCACCTCAAAATAATAAGGATTGAAATAGTTAAATGCAAAATACATTTCTAAACTATAGAATGCTTAATTTGAATAATCCAAGTTGACAAACATTTATTAAACTCTAGATAGAGTGAGTATCACACTCAAGTGAACTGACAAAATCCTACAGTTACGGAGCTTACAAAATTCTAGAAGAGGCAAGACAGACAATGCACAAAATAAGTAAGAAAATCAAGACGGCATATTGCCAAGATGGCCCTTTTATACTATGGAGAAAAATAAAGCAGGAAACTAAAATAGAGTTTTGTGAAAAACAGAGTTACAAATTGCTCTCTTTCTCACAAATGTGAAAAATTGGTGATTGTTGTAATTTTTTTACTTTGAAATAATTTAGATTTACAAAAAGAGTTTAAAAGATAGTGTATAGAATTTCCACATACCCTTTAGCTACCTTCCTATAATGTTAACATTTATGCAACCATGGTAAAATTATAAACTTTATGAAATTAGCATTGACACAATACTATTAAATAACCCTTAGACTTTACACATTTCACAAGTATTTCCACCAATATCCTTTTTCTGATCCTGAATATAACCCCAGATGCCATGTTACATTTAGTTGTCGTGTCTCTTTACTTCGGGTTTTTCTTTCGTTTTTTTTTTTTAACAGTTCCTTAGTCTGTTCTTTATTTTTGAAACAGGTAGCATCTGCCTATGATGAGAACCATGACTAATGATATGGCCAGGTATTTTGTAAAATACCATATGTTTGATGTTTTCTCATGATTAGTCTGGGAGCATGAATTTTGGGGGAGAAAAATCACAGACGTGAAGTGACTTTCTTATATTATATGAAAGGATATGAAATAGCAATATGACATTATTGGTGACAAGAATCTGATCACTTGGTTTAGGTGACATCTGCAAGGTTTCTTCAAAGTAAAAAACTCTAATTTACCATGTTATGCTGTAGTCATTCTTCTGTGACCTGGTACTAACTGTTCTTTTTTGTCACAAGTTTATTCCTAAACTTTGTTGATTCTGTTCTGTAGCCCATCCAGTTAGCTACTTTTATTTTAATCGTATAATTTAATGAATTTTTAATAAAGATATACACCTAACTGCCAACACAAACAAGATACAGAACATTTCCATCAATCTAAAACATTCTGCTGTTCTCCTTCTTAATTTCTCTCACTCCACCCCTAACTCAGTCAAACAATAATCTTTTTTCTATCTATAGATTATATTTTCAACACTAGAGTTCCCAATAAGTGGAAGCACTTAGTACATATTTCCCCGAGCATCATTTCTCTCAGCATAACGTGTTCTAGGCTCTTTCATGTTTTGTACAACAGTATTTCTTTCCTTTTTGATAGATCCATATTGCAGAGATATAATAAAATGGGTTTACCCAGACATTTAGCTTGTTTTCCATTTTGAACTATTATTAGTTAAATTACTATGAACAATTTTGTTCAAGTGTGTGTTCAGACCGTGTCCTTTTTCATCTTGGGCAACTACCTAGTAATACAATTGAAAGGTCGTATAGTAAATACATGTTTAATTTTCTGAAGAACTGCTAGACTGTTGAGAGCTATAGGGTCAGTCATGAGTACCCACTATCACATATCTTTGCTGAAAATGTGTCTGTCCCTCCTATTGATACCCACCACCTTTAGAAACATGGCAAATGTGAAGCATGATTTCCAGCGTATGTCTGTAAACATACTGGATGTGATATCATGCCTCAAGCCAATCCTTTGCTGTCTTTTAGATACTTCTTATAATGTCTAATAAAATAAGATATCTAGTTATTTTATGCAGTTATAGTTTTGTAAGTTTCTATTTTATAATTCATGCTATTTCAAAGATTTGGTACAAGGGTAAATAATACATGCTCAGTCTACACCAAATTTAACAGTTAATTTTAGTGACCAAAACAACTATGAAACAAGTAGTCATATAACTTAATGCCAAGACTGAGACACTGAAATGGTAAAACTGTCACTAGAATAAATTACATTAAATCCAGTTTTAAAAAATTTATTTGAAGGCTAACACATTTGTCTCATTATATTGGTAAATTTAAACTATTTTACCAGTAAGAGATATTCTAAGAAATAAAAGCAACTTATGTTTATATATTTTTAAATGTTTTTATACAACATACTTGCTAGGGAAATCCTAAATTATATCATGAACAGAAAAGTTATTCTTAGTGCAATGTAATGAACTATTATAAATTTTATTACATAATTTTCTAAAACTACACTACTATTTTTTTTCTGTAGAATGTATTTGCCTAATATGATTATATTTTTAGTCTCTAATAAAATTACCAGGTATTTTTAAAACTATATTTTATGAATAATATATATAAAATTATTGACATATTCAATTGGATCTGCTTTGCAAACCATAATATTTTCTTGCATGGAAATATTGTAACAATAGACAATAAAGTACTTGGTAAGCTTAGAGTAAATTATATCAATGAATAACATTCATAAATCTAATTTTTGATAAGTATAAATTAAAGATATTATTTAATATGAAAAACTAATCTGACATGAATGTTAAACAGGATGAAATGTTGATATAACAGTAGTCTGCTGTAAAGTAATTTATGTTTTACATTTTTCATTTAAGTTTTACATCATTGAGAACCTACTAGTGCTACTCACACACAAGAGCTTCATAAAATGTTCTTCATAATTTAAACAATCCAACTTTTCCTTTTTGTTTATCATATATACTATAACATATTTCTTACATCTTGTGATTTAGTGTCACATCAAACTATATATGTTCAAACTACAAAGCTGTTGAAAAATTTAGAAACATTAACATTCAAATGCCAGCTTATGGCTGCACCCTCCCATAAAATATTATCTACGTAATGCCAAACACACAATGTGTGTTTCTTTATTTTTGTGAATGAGCTAACATTTTTCAAGTCTACAAATTTCTTCCTCACTTTACTCAAGGCATATGTAAAAATTTTCATATCTGATGGAATCAGTATTTTGGTAGCAGTTCTAATTTCACCCAAAGTTCATTTTTCACTCTTGGATGAGATTGGAGTACATCCAAGCATAACATAAGGAAATATTCATGTACATATGCATAAAGATTCCATGGCAGAACCTTCATCCATTTAAATTAGCATACGGAATCACTTTATACACAATAAATCCAATACAAAAACATCATCACACAGAATGAATAGCATTTAATGATTTCACAAAATCTGTTCCTCTATAAATTTCAGTGTGAATTCTTGGCAGGATATTACATTCCTTGCAATATTAAACTATTCAGTCTTCTTCAGAACTTGTGTTCTTTACTAAGATTTGTAGAAATGTCTCATAATCTAGACTCACATAATTTTTTTTATGGATCAAAGCTTTTAAAAATTATATTCACTTCTTGCATCAAAGTAATTTATAACTACGTAAGATTCACTGCAAACACTAGTATCAACAGATTTTTAAACTAATTTACTGAAATATGATTGACATACAAAAAGCTGTATATAACCTGATGAGTTTACTATATACACAAAATTTGATGAGTTTGAATATAATTGAAATCATCACCACGATCAATGCCACAAATATATCCAGCACCTCCAAATGTTTCCTCCTACTCTTGTTAGCTGTGTGTGTGTGGGGGGGGGGAATACTGACACAACATAAAATCTACACTCTAAGCAATATTTTAAGTATAGTTAAGTGTTGTTAACTGTAGTCACTATACTGCATAGTAGATCTCAAGAAAGTATTCAATTTGCGTAGCTGAAATGTTGTAGTGTTTGACCAATGCCTCCAAATTTTCTCCTGTCCCCATGGCCTGGCAACTGTCACTGTACTCTCTGCTTCTATGAATTTGATTATTTCAGATTCCTCATACATGTGGGATCACGTAGTATTTGTCTTTCTGTATCTGGCTTATTTCACTTAGCATAACATCCTCCAGGTCACAAATGGCAAATTTATTTCTTTTATAAAGCTAAATCAATAGATATTTAGGTTGATTCCATTGCATAACCTGGACGTGAAGGAAAAACATTCCTAGACTCAAGCTATCTACTCACTGATGCTAAAGTCATGAAAATTGTCCAAAAGATCTATGGAAATATGTCTATTTATTTCTTATATAATTTTTAATACCCTGACATTAAAAAATATATCAAACAGATAAGCTGATCAAAATTAAAGTATGAAGTACAAATGTACATGTTTTTCACATTACTAAACCAGTTTATTCATGAGTAATAACAGACAGCTGGCACCTTGGAAAAATATTTTTTTGTTGTTGAACCAAAGAGTAAACATCTCAGAGATCTCTGTTGGAACTTCCTTCAGAAAGTCTTAAAACTCAGGAGGCAGTCTTACATTATTACAAAAGATATGTACAGTCTGTTTCCATAATTATCCCGTGTTATATCAAGAAGAAGGAAGTGTTAAGCACTTTCAAATGATGCTAAGAGGTTAAGTGAAAAAAGGTAAGGTCTACTGGATTTGGTCATGTAGTAGTCTTAGAGAGCACAGCAGGAGTTACTTTATTAAAATAATAAATGATTGCTACATTGGAGTATGAGTAAAGTGAGTAAACGACAAAGCAATTACAAGTACATTTAGAAGTATCTAAGTAACCAGTACACAATTCAAACTAATAAAAATGGTTGTCTATTTACTAATATTACTAAAAATGTACTGACTGTTTTGGTAAAGTTCAATTTAGGTTTTCAAATTATGAGATCAGATACCTATCTTTCTCTAATTTTGGTTCCACTCTCTTTACTATCACTTAATTTTTTCATAGCCAGGACAAGTGGTCCAGGCCCTACATTCTCCAAAGTTCAAGGTGTGGTAAGAAAACAGAAAGTGTCTTTTTAACTCCAGTACATGCCCATTGTTAGTTTTGAAAGTCTCTGATTGAGACAGGTAGTCATTTTAAACCAAATATTGTGAAGAGTATACAATGCTTTATCAGTCAGGTTTTGTTTACCCTTTCAACTTTGAAGCCAACGAAAAAAATCAACTCCACGTGAACCACGTTAATCAGGGTAGAGGAACAGTGATTCCCCAAGGAAAATTCCAGTGTTCTTATTAACAGAATGATGGATATCAGTCAGGCAAGCAATACATACTAGAGTTATACAGACAATTCTGTAGATTTGGATGTGAAGACAAAGGAAGATTAATGTGAGATCAAAAACAAAGGGATATATACTTTCTAAATGTTGAATTCTGGAGTAATTATTTTTTTATTTTTAATTGATAAGGTGTAATTAGAAGAGGTGGCATTCAAAGGACTGGAGAAAGGTTTGGCCTTCATGCCAGAGACCTATCTTTTAATATAATTGTGGAACAGAAGAAATAGAGTGAATCCAACAAAAGTAGTTTCACACATTTATGAACTTGGATTTGGCAGTAGGAAATCAGACCTTCTAACTGGAGAAAGGGAAATAACAGGGGTGAAGGTTTTGAAGTTTCAAGAATGTGAGAAAGGCTTGGCACATTTTAAGACTATAGTAGAGGTTTTTGCATAGACAATAATATATTTCCCAGGAGCTGTTGAAAGTTCAATTAAGATACTAAATTATGATTTTAGAGTGACTTTCCTCTTGCTTCTGTGTGATTCTTTTCAGCAAGACACCCCTGCTCAGGCGCAAGGGAAAGAAATACAGGGAGGCTCCTCTGGAGTATAAGGCTTTGAGAGACACATGTAACAAAACACAGAGGAATAAGACAGCTTAGTGAACATAAAAATGTGACATGGTAATCCCAGCTACAGAATACAGAAATGAGTATCAGAAAGAAGATGAGTGAAGTATTAGAGCTACTTGACAGGGTGAAATATACCCAATGAATTAGAGTCTAGATTTTATAAATTATAGAAATATTTCAAGTTATAGGAGAAAAAAAAAACCACAGAAAGACAGGAGGTTGTGTTTAGAAAGCAATAAGCTATGGTTTGTGATTTTGAGATTAGGAGACTTTCTGTTGATGACAAGTTTTTATGTGTTCCTGGGAGTTGATGGACGGGGAATTTGAGAGGGATGCTTGGAAATGGCACCATATAGGAGGGTCAGGTTTTGGATACTGCAAAGAAGAGTTGAAGAATTTAGGATAATTTTTTGGTAATGTACCAGGAGGAGAAAGTAGAAAGATTTAGGAGATAAGAAAGAAGTGACAGATGGAGTGAGACTCAAGTCAGTATTTATCTTTATGAAGTTGATGATAAAGTAGAGCAGAGGCTGGCACACAGCAACCCTCAGGACAATTGCAGCCTGATACCTGCTTTTGTAAATAGAGTTTTATTGCAAGACAGTCGTGCTCATTTATGTATAAGTTATCTATAGCTGCTTTTGCACTACAGTAACAGAATTGATTAGTTATGACATGGACTGTATGATCCACAAAGCCTAAAGTATTTACTATATGGCCCTTTACGTTTAAAAATTATAAAACTATGAAGATTAATAAACTCAGGAATTAAATGTGAAATGATTTTTACTGATAAAACAGGTATGAGATAATAATATCTTCAAGGAGGGTGTATGTTTAGCATAAGATGACTTTCCTCCTCAGCTGCAGTCGTTGCCAAATTGATGGCTCAATGGCCCAGTGACTGCCATGCCTGCCTGTGTCTACCCTTGCCATGTAACCAAAGGTAATGATGCTTGTAGAGCCTGCAAACGCTACATTTGGAAGAATTGGAGGGAAGGTTATTCCTGAGGTTATAAAATTTACCCAAGAGCCTAGCAAAGAAGTGATACTAAAGTTGTCAGGATAATATAAATGCCCTAGAATGGTGATGAGTTTTCCAGAAGAAGGCTCTTATTTGAGAAATACAGTATGTTGATGGTGTAGCCATATGAACCAAACAAATAGCAAAGAGATCTGTCTGGGAATACCCTGCAGATTTCACATTTTATCTTAATCTTTATGTTCCTTTCCAATTGTTCTTTTGCTCTTGTTGGAGGTTCTGAGATAGCAAATTGTTTGGCCTTAATTTTCTGACTTGGAGAACTAAAATAACATAACCAAACCTATACTTCTCATTTTATTAATTTCTTTATCTAACATTTATTAACCATATCCATATCTAAGGCATTGTTTTAGGCAAAAAATAAAATATTATTTGACATAAAAAGGAATAATTATAAAGAACAAGCTACAACATGGATAAATCTTGAAAACATTAAGCTAAGTGAAATGATTCTTAAAAGCCAGATACAAAAGACCACATATTATATGATTCCATTCATACGATGTGTACAATATATGCCTATAGAGATAAAAGGTACAGCAGTTGTTATCTAGGACTTAGGAGACTAGGGAATAATGAGGAGCAATTACTAATGGGTTTGAAGTTTCTTTCTGGAGAGGTAAAAATTTCCTAAAATTGATTTGATGATGGTTTCACAACTCTGTGAACATATGCCACTGACATACCCATTTTAAGTTGGTAAATAATATGGTATGTGAATTATATCTCAAAGCTGTTAAAAAGTTATGTTGACATTTAATGTGACTGAACTTAATACATCAATAGAGATTTATTATAGATAAAGAAAAAATAAAGGGTGAGTATTAAGATTTGGAGTGACAAATATTTTGAAATCAGAAAAAAAAGGAGGATCTGCCAAGTGAAACTGAAACAAAGAAGCCAACAAATGGAAAGTAAATGAAGTTACCACGATGGTCAGGAAGCCAGGCACAGTAGTTTGCAAAAGAGATAGTGAGGCTCTTAGGAGATGAAGTAACCTGATGTAAAAGTATTAGACTTTCAATTGGCCATGATGAAAACTGTTGATAAACTTAATACATGGGCTTCAGTGGAAGAATAGTTTAAATATATCATGGAGAGAGAGGCAGAGAAAGGGAGGTAAATAATGAGAAATGTTATAATGCCCAACTCTTTGGAGGAATTTTGTTAAAAATAGACTAATGAATAGGTATCTGATGTAGGTATACGTTCCAGGGAGATGTATGTATACGGTACAGAAATTACTAGAGTGTAAGAAAAAGGGCAGACGAAAGGAGACTACATTAAAGGAGAATGGAAACATCATTATGAGAGCAGTGTCCTCCGTTACCAAGAGGATATGTGATCTACTGCATATCAGGGAAACTTGAGCAATTATAATAGGGGGGCAGGTAGAGTCTACATGCACAAGTTCAGGTCGATTAGAAGACATGCTGCCGAGGGCCTGTCTTTTGTTTGCTTATACATTCTCACTAAAATACATGGTAAAATCATGTATCAAATGTAGTATTGGAGTTTTGTGAAGAATGAAGGAGATATAAAATATTCCCAGAGATTGAAAGAGACAATTGATTAGAGAAAGTAGAAGCATCACAGGGTATTGTGAAGGCTTAGCCCAAGATCTGTGGTAATTTATATAAAGCAATAATAATCAGAACAATTAAAAATCTTTTCTCTACACACTTGCTGTTGCTTAATTTTAGGCATGGAGGATGCAAAAAAAAAAGCTTAAACATAATATTGTTATAATTATCAAACTAAAACATTAATTCAAGGTTGTAGAATTTAAATATGTAGTCAGATACATGTTACGACCAGGTTATTGGATGGGTAACTGCCCACTTACTTGTTTTAGAAATCTCGTCTTTCAATTTAGTATAAAGTTCTGACCTAAAAATAAAGAAGCTGTGGGAGAAAATTATTTTCTCTATGGAAAGTGAAATGTATTTAAGATAAAACTTAAGTAAAAATTTACTTCATATGATTGATTCCAATATTATCCATAATCTTTTAGATAATTGTGATCAATCACGTAACTCTTGAAAATTATAAATAAATGGAGCCCTTAAAGAATAACTTTTGAATATTAAAGCAAGCTCCTCTGTTTCACATTTATTACTGATACTTAAGCAGTATTAAATATTAACATTATATAGTAAAAGTGTTCTTAATGCACCAATTATAACATTGGTATACATTGTTTATAAAATATATTCTCCTGTTTTTAAACATCTTTTAATGAAAAACATTGTTTTTAGTGTTCAAATAAAATTAACATTAATTAAAAAATCTTAATGACCTCTATATCCATATGACCTTTTGCGAGAAAACTTATACAGTCCTGAAGCCTAAAATTTGGAAGCACATTCCATACACAGTTGACACTCTCAGAAAAAAAAAAGCACACATTTTACTATATTGTCATTATTTTTCTTTTAAGTGTTCAATTTGATAAACTGCAGTGTAACAAGTCATATTAGCATCAAGATAATGTTTATACTTTTTTGCTTCCATAAAGACTGACCTTTTAAATTGAGCTGTGAGTAACTGAATACTTAGCGATATTAATGATATTTCAGAGGTAATCAGTATATGAGTATGCTAAGAGGCATGCCTCTGCCAAACTGTCAGTTTATGTAACTGCCTTGTGGCAAAACCAATATTAATAGTTGAGAGTTCTTAATGCCCTAGGGCTCTCTTCATTTGCTAAGACATGATAATCAGCTAAACCAGGCAATATGGCTGTATCTCTGCCAACTTGTGAATACATCATTCAAATCAGGATTATAAACAGATAGAAGTGTAAGTTGCTTCTGTCTTCAGAATCTTCTGCCAAGAATTAGAAACTGGCTTGTTTTGGGGAAAGTGAAAGTTAAGTATAAGTCTTACTGAAAATGCAACAGAGTAATGACAACCCTTATTGGAGAACTAACCATTAGGCCAATATTCAATTCCACGATTTCAACGTAACAGAAAAGAACACTGTAGTCTCTAATCCTATATATCCTAAAACCTAAATCATTTATAAGTGAGGTATATTCTTCTTCGCTCACTACATTTCAAGAGAAAGTAAAATATTTTGTCCTGCTGTAACAAAATGGTGGCATGAATAAATTGTTCATTTCCTAATTATTTTACCTTATACTCTTTCACACTGTAAGTCTTGTTTCTCACAGATAATACCAATGTTTTGTAGAGAAAAAATACACTAATGTTTCAATACTTCACACAGAAAGATAATTTTACTGCTACAGCAAAATCACTACTAATCCTAGAATATAACTACATAAATTTATGCCAAATTAATCATCTTAGGAGTTAAAGTCAAAATAAATTTTAAATATGTTTTAACTAAGTAAGCCAATTTACACCTTATGCTGCTAATATACATTGGATACATTTACATTCAGAATTTCATTCCTTCTCCTCTAGCAATGTTTAAATTTCACTCCATGTTACAGAAAAGACAAGCATACTGCTAGGAAATACTAGGTTGCATTCACACATTTTGTACAAATCTATAACTTTAACGTAATTCTTACAGTTATAAGTAAGCTGTAAAATGCCAGAAACTACCAATTTTACTTCATTCACTCAGAGAATCTTCAACAGAAAGTTGAAACTATTGCTCATTTTGTAGCCCCTCTATCTTCCAGCAACCGCTGGGCAATCATTCATAACTATCTTCAATGAGTAGCAAGTTCATGGCCAAGTCAATAATTACAGAATCAAATGGAACATCAGTTTCCATCCAAGATTTAATTTGGCAGTATAGTGCTGTGAAAAATAAGATCCTCATATATTATTGCTACAATTTCTGATTTACTGTCTTATTAATGCTCTGTCCAAGTTAGTGTGAATTATCATGTTTCCATTAATATGATAATATAATCATTTAAAAACTGAATTTTGATAGTAATCTTTCACCTAAAAAGTATTGTATATTGCTTAGTTGCTTACGGTAATTTTTAAAATATGGTATTTTCAATCTTACCGCCTTAACTAATAATATTGCAAAGTTCTATTTTACTTTTGCAAATTCTTATTTATGTATATGTTTTTCTTTTTGAAGTTGGATCTGTTTCTGTATGCTTTCTATTTTTAGATATTTTTCTCAGTTCTAGATTAATTCAAGGCAGTTTTTTGGTTTTGTTTTTGATTTTTTGGATAGAAAATCTTCATATATTAAAAATGATGGACCTGACTCACTTCAGAATTCTGTAAAACAAATGAACTGATGTTTATATGGCTTACTTCCAAGAATTCTAATGCTTTTTCCTGCTTATACTACAATTGTTGATAATTCTCCCAAAATGTGTACTTCTGAAGGAAATCCAGTACTTTAGACACTTCAGATATAGCCAGTTTTTTGTTTTCTTTTTAATGGAGGTACTGGGGATTGATTGAACCCAGGACCTTGTGCATATTAAGCATGCACTCTACCACTGAACTGTACCCACTCCCCTGGATATATCCAAAGTTTATTAGTGAAGATAGCTGCCTCTAATCTGAGTAGGCTTTTCATGTTAATGCAAGTTCCTTGTCCTAATTTTTGCATCTCACTGTTGGTTACTCTAAATTCCTGGTTGAAGATTGTGAAAATTTTAAATAGATCACAAAAGTAATGCCTTAGTATCTTTCATTGTTTAAAAAAAAAAGGTATTACAATATTGTAAAATATCATGCTGTTCATTAAGTCAGTATTTGTTGATGTACTGATTTTCAGAGAAAAATAGTATTACACTTTTCTATGCCTTATAAATATGTATGTATTTTTATTTTATTGAGTTAAAGTCAGTTTACAATGTTGTGCCAATTTCTGGTGTAGAGCACAATTTTTCAGTCATACATGAATATACATATATTCATTTTCATATTCTTTTTCACCATGAGCTACCACAAGATCTTGTATATATTTCCCTGTGATATACAGCATAAACTTGTCTATTATATATATATATATATATATATATATATATATATATATATATATATATATGTCAGTATCTACAAATTTCAAACTCCCAGTCTGTCCCTTCCCACCCCTCACCCCCTTGGCAACCACAAGTTAGTATTCTATGCCTATGAGTCTGTTTCTGGTTTATATTTAAGTTCATTTATCTTCTTCTTTTTTTATTCTATGCCTCATAAATAGATACTTTTTTCTTTGGGTGGGGAGAACCCTCTAATAAATATAATAGAAAGCCTAAAATATTGTAAAATAACAGATGCTGAGTAATAATTTTAAGTGTTTTTAAAAGAAATGGTGAAAATGCAGGAAAGAGTAAATAACTGATTATATCAAGCTATAATAGGTTTCAAAGTAGCTGCAGTGAATATTTGAAGAATGGGAAAGTTGAGGGCAGATTTCTTATATTCTTTCCCCAAATTAGAGTACCATGGATTGGTTTGTTACCTTTCTCATTTTCCCTTGCTAATCCCGGCTTTGTGTTATCAAAATGTCTTATGGTACTTTTTGTTTGTTGTGTGTGGGGGCTATAGAACTCTAACTGCATCAAGGTATTTCTAGATTTAATCATTAATAGCATCTTTTCAATATACAAATCTTTTTAATATTACAAAACCAGACTGAAGTTTAAAAGTTGATTTTTAAATTAGCAATATGTAAAATAGCTTTCCATAGACTTTCTTCTATTTTAAGTTGAATTAAATTAGCTTGGCAGTCTTATATTTTACATAGAATTTGATGATTTTACTCAAAATGCTTTCCTGATACAAGTTTTTAAAGCTAAGTGAACCAAATTACTTTTTCAACATTAATAGTAAATTATTTTTGAAATTATGTTAATGCATTTTAAGTAATACATTTTAATAATTTTAACTATTTATGTTGATTTAATATATTGATTTATTTAATATATTTTAACAATATTATGAGGATATTTCTTGAAGTGTCTGGGGAAAACAATTGACTAACCTAATTAATGTGTGAAAGAATTAATGTAGCTAAGAAGAGCTTCCTTTCAGAATTTTCTGTGGATTATAAGAAGGTTAATATAGGAAACTAAAATGAAATGAAAGGAATATACTGATGTAGATCTGCCCATAATATATTCTATAAAAAAAAACCTTTTGATTTTGATGTCTATGAGCAAAATTCATATTTCACAAGTTGAACTATGGTTAATATTTGTATGTCTATGTGAGACTAAACATTTTATGAGAAAATTTCTTAGATGTTAAAATTTGTTAGATGTTGGATTTTTCAAATATAGGAAAGATAAACTCATATAATATTCACTCATTTTTTTATATTCTTATCTTCCTGACTTTTTATCTGAATTATTTTTCTAAATTTCTATATTTCCAAAATGTGCCAGCTATTGAATATTTAAGAACAGTGCCTGACTTGGCAATGTTTCAATAATTCCAACAACAAAGCTATTACAAAATAAATATATCTAACTAATGATAAACAGTGTTCATTTTTTAAAAAAAATGAACAATTTGGAATGTGTTAATAAAGTATTCTAAAGAAAAAGTCATTTAAAATTTAATTATAAATATTTTTCATTATTTTGTATAAATATTGTATTTATAAAGTAGCAACTGAATAGATTATTTCTTAGTGAAATTTTTGTGATATTGAATATATTGTGGGATAGATATTGTTTAATCATAATGATGGTCTATGCAAAGGACTAATTCCCACATAAAATGCCTCTTTACATAACCACGTTTTTCTTCTGCTCCTTCCATTTTATTTTTATGTGCATTTTTTCTCCTTCTCCTTCTCTCCCTCTTTTCCTTCTGTTTTTCCTCTTCCTCTTCCACTTCGTTCTCAATTCTGTCCTCCTTCCCCTTCTTAACTAGAAACATGTACAGTTTTTAAAAAGGTAATTAGCTACCATGTTGATTGAGAAATTATCTCAGTATATTCAATGCAAGCTAACTGTTTTGCATGAATCACATAAAAAGGATAGGTGTATAAAGATGGTATATTGGTCAAGAAGATAAATGCAGTAAATAAAAGCCAATTAGAGATGGTGCTGAAAAAAAAAAGATATTCTAGTAGCATATAGTAGATAGAATCAGAAGTGTGAATCACAGCAAGGTCAAGGCTTCAGAAAAGCTGGAATATCATTTCAACTTTTTGATTAAAGTTATCAATAGTTTCTTTCTGAAACCCAATCAAAACACTGAGTTTCAAAAAAAACATTTCACGTAGTTACAAGAGTAATTAAGATGATTGTTTATTTGACCTAAGCATCAATAAAATATAAAAAGGTAATGCAGAGTTGAAAGGAAGGAGGTAGACATAGATATAATATAGAGCTAAAGAAAGCATAACACTCAAAATAACATCTTCAGAATAAAAAGCAGATACTGCGTTCACCAAAGAAGATAGTATATACAAAAAAAAAAAATGCTAGAAAAACAGATGCATTGAGAAATGATATTAAACACATCTTTTACTAAACAGAATAAAAAGAGTGAAAATATTATGAACTTAGAAGACAGTTGTAGAATTTATAGTAGTGGAATAATAGAAGTTTCATTATTCCAGAAACATAAAGCAGGTAAAACAGAAAGAAGGAAATCGTTTACAGAGTGAGAAAATACACATGGAATTTCCAAAACTGATGAAATTCAGCTTTTAGAATCCAAAGAACACTTAGCAAAAGAAACAAAAACTATCCCATATAATGTACATCAATGTCAAATTTTGAAAAAACAGAATTATAGACATTAAAATTATATTCATAGAAAAACACAAAGACAACCACAGACTGGGAAAAAAAATGTTTGCAAAATATGTATATTTCAAAGGACTTGTATCTGAAATATTGGAGATAATGCTTGCAAAAACATATATTTTAAAGGACTTGTATCTGAAATATGTAAAGAACACTTAAAACTCCACAATAAGAAACAACTCACTTAAAAATGGGCAAAAAATCTGAACAGAATCTTCAAAAAGAAGATACACAGATGGTAAATGAGGGTATGAAAAGATATTAAACATAATTAGTCATTAGGGGATTGAAACTAAAACAACGAGATACCCCTACACACCTACTAAAATGGTTTTACAAAAGAGAAAACCATAGTACTAATTGCTGGCAGGAATGTGGAGTAAAAGGATCTCTCATTCATTGCCAGTAGGGATGCAAAATGATACAGTCACTTTGTAAGACAATTTGGTAGTTTCTTACAAAACTAGACATAATTTCACCATATAATCCATTAATTGTATGACTAGTTATTTCCACAACTGGAAAACTGGTACAGTCATACAGTGGGAAATTATTCAGAGATAAAAAGAAAGAGCTATCGAGTCATGCAAAAACATAGATACATCTTAGATACATATTGCTAAGTGAAACAAGCCAATCCTAAAAGACTACTGTATGATTCCTAATTTATATGACAGTCTAGAAAAAGCAAAGCTATAGAAACAGTAAAAAAAAAAAAAAAGATGAGTGGTTGCCATGGGTTCTAGGGACAGAGAGTGAGAATTGAAAAGATAAAGTTCAGGGGATTTTCAGAGCAGCAGAAATTATTCTGTATGATACTACAATTGTAGCTTATGTCAATACCTATAAAACTTTATAGCACACAGAGTGAACCTTAATGTATGTAAATTAAAAGAAATCATTTTGTAGGTCAGGGAATTACAGGATGGGATGCACAATGAGAAAAAAACAATTTAACTGAATTATGCATGTGTGAAAACTTGAAGAGGAAGGGAGGAGAAAAATGCTGATCCAAGTAACTTTGGAAATGAATAGAATCTGTAAAAGTAAAGGCAAATTAAACTGTATATAAACACTGCAGTTTAGTTGATATACTTGTGTACAGTGCAGGCAGAGGTACTGGCTAACATTTCTGACAAAGGAGAATTGTTACATTTATAGTACATGAGCAATGCATGTATACATGTGTACTGGAATTGAACAATTAAGTGAATGGATGGAAAATGGTGAGAGCTAGGTTTTTCACTTTTGGAGTGGGAGTTCATATGGGTTCAAGAAAGGGCAAGACTACTTTATGTTAGGTGGTGGTGACACAGATTTATACATTTGTAAAAATTCATCATGTTCTATATACATACATTGATTTTGCTACTATGCTTTAATCAAAAAAATATGCAAAAAAACTAACAAAAACAGTGGAGGGCCTAAAAGATATATTTGAGGAAATAACTGGCTAATTGTAAGATAAGTAAAACATAGCCTAAATTATGGAAATATAGAAAAGTATAAAACACACAGTTACAAATTCAAGAAGCCCTAAAACACTAAGCAGCAAATATACATACATTAGGGAAAACTGCTAAAAATCAAAGACAAGTTGGAAATTTAAAAATTAGTGCAATGTAGTTGGAGTGCCTCAAACAAATAACAATTGCTTTGAAAACTGATATCTTATGAGAAACAATGGAAGCCAGAATCAATATAATCAAATTTTTTGTAGTAAAGAAAATACTTACTAGTCCAGATTCTCTACCAAGGAACATGTTATTCAAACAGAATAAAAAGTAAAAGGCTTTTCAGACAAAGATAAAGTGAAATATTCATCAATAGCACATCTGTACTTACAGAAATACAAAAGGCATAGAGAAAATTATCCCAGATGGTTAAGAGAGATTTGAAATTAAACAGGAATCATTTAAAACAGAAAATGTGTCAGTAAATATACCTACCATTGACAGTATAAAATTGCAATAATATCTTATGTAATGTTCTATATCTATCTAATAAAACTGATCATATAACATATGAGTAGGAAGAAAAATGTGTATTATTCCAGTATCTTTCCATTGTCTGGGAAGAGTGTAAAAATATCAGTTAAATATGAGTAAAAATATCAGCAATTTTCTGGTATGTCAAGAATATAAGTTTGCACACTTTTGCTCCTCTTCCACTACTATAATAGCTGGAAACAATATATAAAGTGACTGGTTGATGACAAATTTTTTAAAGAGTCAAGGAGTTGAGCAGCTGACATATTAAGAGGACACTTTTAGCATTATTGTTTTAATTTGCATTTTCCTTGTGACTAATAACATTGAAATTCATTACAGATGCTAACAGATATTTTTAAATTTATTCTTGGTGAAGTGAGCATTCAAGTGTTTTGTTTTTTCTTTTCTCTAATACATCTTCTGCCCATTTATTATTGATTTGTGGGTGCACCTTCTATAATCTGTATATGAACTCTAGCTTGTCTTTTCAGTCACATAACACTGCTTTCTGGTGACCAAAATTCTCAATTTTAATAAAGACAATATTGTAAATGTTTTCTTTTACAGTTAATCTTTTTTACATTTTGCCAATGAATATATGCTTATTCAATATTACACTAAAATATTAACTGAATGCATTATCTGAAGCCTAAAGAAAGTAATTATGATTTTTCACATTTTGTATCAAATGACTTTTGATACTGTTAAATAGGTCTCATATTGCATTAGCAATTTATACAGAATAATGGCCCCAAAATATATCCACTTTATAATACTCAGAATTGTTGCACATGTTAACTTCATGGAAAAAGGGATTTTGCAGCTATAATTAAGCTTAACGATCTAGAGATAGAAGATTTTCATGGATACCCCAGGTGAGCACAATCTATTATGAGTTCTTAAAAAGAAAAGGATCTTTCCTACTTACAGAGAACCAGAGAGATCACAGCGTGAGTAGAACTCTGCCCGACATTGCTGACTTTGAAGATGGAGGAAAGGGCCACAAGCCAAGGGATGCAGGTGGTCTCCACAACTGGAAAAGGTAAGGGAGTAGATTCTCACCTACAGCCTCCAGAAAGAAATACAACCCTACTTATGCATGGGTTTTAGCTAAGTGATATCTATGCTGGAATTCTGACCCCAGGACTGTAAGATAATAAATTTGCACTGTTTTAAACTACTAAGTTTTGGTAATTTGTTACAGCAATCCGAAATATATATCTCCATGTGTAAATATACATATACATATAATTATATATATTTTACATATATTATGTGTTATACTTAAAGATCACGTCATAGCACCCCTTATTTCTCTAAACCTTTTGAGTAATGAATTCATGATTGATTTATCACAGAATCAATTTTACTATTTTCCAAATATTTGATGGGTGATATTTGCAGAATATATGTGATGATTCTTAATATTTTGCTGATGTTTTATTGATAGAACACAGGGACTTGACATGATTTTAGATAGCATGCAACCTGAAATAAAAGCTAAAACATGAGAAATATAAAATGTTTTGAAAAATGTTCAAAGTTAGGATGCTGTGGTAAAGGCAAGTGAAAACAGATGGCTGATGGTGGATCATCATCAATCTTAGTTACTTAGACCAAAATAAACTTCTAAGTTAAAGAAGAGTAATTCATCAGGATAGAGAAATAATCATTAAAATCACTTTTCCCTCAATCTGATTTTACATTCAGAAGCACACTACTTAGCTACAGTTATGTCTATTGTGCAAAATTGCTCCCAACTGGAGGATATCTTATGCAAGCAATTGGTCTTATTTCTCAGACAGACTTAAAGCTTAGTTAGATTACTTCATCTTACCTTGCTATGCTGTTAAAATATATGCATGACCCAAGAACTCAAATTGGTAAATTTATGCTAGTATACTTTTTATAAAATACTATGCAATCATATTAAGATATATAGGTTCATACAAATAATTTGAAACAGGAACTGTTTCAAATATTTAACTTAACAGGGATTTATAGGTGTGTATAGTATTTAGCAAAACTAGACAGTCAACTAACATATTGATAGCAGATTTACATCAAGGATCATGGAAACATACACACACACATTCACATACTGGAGTGAAAATATAAACAGATTTACACACTGAATTGAAAATACTATAATTGGAATTCTGCTATCAACTCCCCTATCTCTACTTTCTTCCTGCTGAGAATATTTAGCAATTTCTGAGGGCCAAGAGTTATGTCACAGCTTTGACTGACATGAACTCTTAATTTTCCTTGCATAACAGCATACGTTCATAGCAGTAAAATGTGTCTCTCATTCTCCTGCCTCACACTGTTTGACTAAGATTGCCTTTCTTTGTTAGAGACCATTCCCTATAAATTCATTAGCCTGTGCATTTGCAAATGGTTAAGTATTCATTTTAATACAACCCTGCCTATTGTCTTCATGGAAGATTTTTCCTTCTTTTTATTTTGCAAATGCTTCAAGAATACCTTACCACAGTGTCAACTTTTACTTTCTGGTCAGTTGAGCTACATGATTTCATAAAATCTCCACTCCTAATTACAACCACTGGCAAATGTATACTATAAGTTGATTATAATAACTTGAAGAGATTAAAAAAAATTTAGTCCTCTTCTGCATTTTAAAGCTTACGTTTTGTAATTACATGTTCATACATAAAATATCTTGACAGGATTTTTAGAAAAAGAAATTATAATCCATAATGTTAAAATAAAATCTTATTAAATATTTAACATTTATGTTAAATGCATAAAATAATAAATTGAGAATCTTTTGAACTAGTATAAATGAAAACACTGATTAAAATATAAGCCACATTAATAAACTGAGCATTAATAGCAATGTTAAAACCCCAAGGTACCCAACTGTAATAGGTATCCAAATAAGCACAATATCTCTAGAGTCAACTTGTGTAAATAATAAGTAGTCATGATTGCAAATAGAGTGCAAATATTCTTGATATGTTATTTCTATATTAATTTTATTTTCAATATTTTATCTTATTATATTTAAACTACAGTATTCTTTTTGCAATGAAAACTAATTAATGGATACATGTAGAGTGACTAGAATGTTACTCTCAAGGAAAAAAATCAGAAAAATGTGCAAAAGACTCTATAGGGATGGTATTACTATATCTATAGATACAAAATTGATAAAAGGAAAATAAATAAAATTTCAAGCTTGAGAAAATACTTCAACAACATCAAGTAAAGTAATTTAAAGAAAAAACATCTTTGGAGTTTTGAATCTAATTTTACAATTATAGAAAGCATCAAGGAAGTCCATCAGGCCCGCATGTATAATAATTCCTGGAAGCATGGGCTTCTCCAGTCTCTTGCTCTAGTCCCAAATTTCTAACAACATGTAGTCATACTACTATATCAAATTTTCATCCTCAGTATATTTAAAGCATTTAGGGACACACAACTCCTTTATAGAAACAGGCTTATTCTTCCCCATATTTTCAAAATTATGTATGCTAATGGAAAAAAATCAAACCTATATTAACAATATTCTTAATTGTAATGTTTCAAATGAGAAGGTGTATTTCTTATATTAATTACTTGTAATGTTTAATAAAATATGACATACTAATCCCAACAGGCAAAAATTACAACAGAATTGAATACATTTATATAATAGAATACTAATAAAGGTTTAACCAATTATATTTATATATTTAAGTCAGTAGTTCATAAAGAAATCTTAAGTTTCTTAGACAGGTTTTGTTATTTTTATTTTGCTTATTTATTGTATTTTTAAATTATTTATTTATTATTATATATTTTATCATTTAGTTTGTTATTTAGACAGTTATTTGGGTATTTGTCAGATGTATGGGATGACAATTATAGCATTGTAAGTTTCTTACTTGCATGGTATAGTATTATTTAAAGGCAGACTAAGATGTACTGAAAATATAATTGGAAAATAAATCAACATTAGATATTGAATAAAAATTCTCAAGGAATCCAAACATAGTTAGAAAACTGGGGAAAAGAAAGCAGCAAAAGCATATTGAATTAAATGCAAAAGGTTACATTTTAATTTGGTCATATGAATAATTACATTTAATATAAACAATCTAAGCATACCAATTAAATGATTGCAGAGACTGAAGACTAAATTACATGCTATCTAGTAGAAACACAGCTTAAATAGGAACACATCAATACATAAAATTTAAGATGAAAAAGGTAAAGCACATAAAAACTGTTCCAAAAAAAAAAAAAAAACTGGAGTAGATATATTAGTACAAGTAATAACAGAATTAAAAACAAGGAACTATTGAGGGGAGGGTACAGCTCAGTGGTTAGGGAGCATGCTTAGTATGCAGGAGGTCCTGGATACAATCCACAGTACCTCCATTAAAATAACTAACTAAATAAACTTAATTCCCTCCCCCCCAAAAAATAAAAATATATATATTTTTAAAAACAGCCTATAGACCTTTAAAAAATCATAATGGCAGTAACTAACAGAAAATACTTATTATGAATCAGATTCTTACATAGGGAAAAAAACACAAGAAACTATTATCAGGAATCAAAGAAACATTACAGAATGACAAAGTAATCATTTCACCAAACACATATAATAAAGCTAAATATTTATGGATTTAGCTAAAAAGCTTCAAAGTAAATGAAGCAAAAATGCAAATGATTAAGGCATGATATAGATAAATCCAAAACTATAGCTGGATATTTCAACACTTGTATCACTGCAAATGATGGAATGAGTAGGCAGACAATAATTATAAGGAAAATCTGAAAAACACTATCAAGTAAATTCACTTAATGACATTTACAGAATGCTACAACCAATCACAGCAGAAGACAAATATGTTTTAAATGTACAAGAAACATTCACAAACACAGACCATATACTGGACCACTGAAAAAATTAAAAAACGAAATAATTGATAATATATAGACCAAATTTTTTGACCATAATAAAATGAAACTGAAAACCAATAAGAAAATATTTTTAACAAAACAAAATAGTTTATAAACAATAAAACACTTGTATGGATGAAAAAAGTCCAAAAGTTGTAGATGCCACTAAACGAGTTTTTAGAGAAAAAAGCATATATATACATATATATAAGAGAAAAACAAAAAACTATAAAATTAATGATTTAAGCTTTAAATTTAAGAAACTAGAAAAATAAAACCATAAAATTTAACTGTAAAACAAGAACAAAGAAAATAATACAGATGAGAGTAAAAAAGAATGAATAAAATTGAAAACAGCAAAATAGAGAAAAACAAAGAATCAAATTTATATTTAGTTGAAAAGATCAATAAAATTGATAAAATTCTAGCAAGATTAACCTGAGAGACAAAAAGAAGAGAGAGGGTCCTGGTGGGGGGAGGGGGAAAAGGGGGTGGGGAGAGTGTTAGTGCATGTGTGTGTGTGTGTGTGAGATAGAGAGAACCCAACTTACTAGTATTAATAATGAAAGAGGAAATATCACTATAGACCCTGTTGACATCAGAAAGAAAAAAATAATACCTCAAACAATATTACATACACATAATTTTTCTTTATTCAATGCCCTTTAGTCAGAATGCTCATATTTATTTTATACAGTTACCCTCCCTCTTTCCACATACAGTGGTTTTTTGTATGTTCCTTTTTTGAGGGGTCTCTTTTCATAATTCTGCTAAATGAGCAGTGCTACATATAATCTGATACTAAAGTGGAGTAAGTCTTGATATAATTTCTTAGGATACAGTAAAAAGCAACCGTGTTAGGATGGAATTAAAGATGGAGCTTTGAGAATATGAGTGACCACCAAGAAGAGTCTAAAGACCTTTCACAGGGGTGCAATTTAGAAGTAGGAGGTGAGAAAAACTGGGAAAGGCCACATGAGACAATATCTTATAATTACTTATAAAACAGACATTTGTTTGACTTGAATATTTATGTGAGACATGAATAAAGAACAGAAACTTCATGTAGGTGATGATCTAAGTAATTTAAGTAAGTGGTTTGGCTATATTTGAAATTTTGAAGGATTATGAGGGACAGTTAAATGGCTTTTGAGATGCAAATACAGTGTGCAGAATAATGGCCCCAATCACAGGAGCCTCAGAATATGTAAAGGTATATGGTAAAGGGGAACTGAGATTGCAGATTAAGGTTGTAAGCAAGGTTGCTAATCAGCAGACTTTAGAGAGGTTAGGATGATTGAGGTGGGCTGACTGTAATTATAAGTATCAGCATAGAAGAGAGAAGCAGGAGAGTCAGAATCAGAGGAGAAGTGATGATGGAAGCAAGGTTAGAGTTATGCAATGTAAGAAAGATATCATCCACGTTGCTGGCTTTGAGGGTGGAGGGAAGAGCCATGAGTTTAAGAATGTGCGTAGTCTCTAGCAGGTAGAAAAGGAAATGGATTGTTTACTAGTCTTCTAAAAGGAATACAACTCAGCTGGCTCCTTGATCTTACACCAGTGAAACCAATTTTGGACTTCAGATCTATAGAACCATAACTGAGAAGTCCAGCAATGGTTAAAAACCTATGTGTGATTTTTTTCCAGACTGACCATAGGTAATCACACAGGTTTTAGTCCGCAGGCTTTACAGGGAAAGCTGCCCTCCCCACGGCTGACTTCGTGCACAGCCAGTGCTTCGCAGTCTCTGAAGAGAGCTGCAGTTAAGGACTCAAGCCTTCTTGGCTGGTTACACTCTCATATATTTGCATTCCCAGTCCAAATGCCTTCATTTTAAGGTCTCATTATTTGAGACCTTGAGCAAAGGTCCTCTTCAGGCACCTCTACCAAGGTCTTCTAAAGTAGGGGAGGAGGGCTTTCGAAACTCAGATGTAGTTAAGGTGCTCAATCATTCCGAGGAAGCTAAGGCTCTGTTGGGTTAAGACCCTCACTTCATTGGGCAACTAGCACTGCACCCAGCAGCCCCTGCCTAGCACTCCCTTGCACCATGTTCTCAGTCTGGGCTCATCTGCATCGACTCAGCCCACATCCTTCATAATGATGAAGTGATGGTTAGAGAGGAGAAGATCAATGCTCTCCTTAAAGCAGCCAGTGTAAATGATGAACCTTTCTCATCAGGCTTGTTTGCAAAGGCTCTGATCAATGTCAACAACAGGAGCCTCATCGGCAATGTAGGGGCTGGTGGACCTGCCCCAGCAGGAGGTCCTGCCCCCTCCACAACTGCCTCAGCTGATGATAAGAAAGCGGAAGCAAAGGAATAAGAATTTAAGGAGTCTGATGATGACATTGCTTTGGTCTTTTTTACTAAACCTCTTTCGTAATATGTTTGATAAAATGCTGAACTCTTTAAAAAAAATAAAGTGGGGGAAGAGGGAGCCCTGTTGAAGATGTTTTTTCCCACTCAAACTCAGTACCCACTACTTTTCCATTCCAAGCCATCCTCCTCAGCACCCTCAATGCCAGAGTCCATAAAACTGCTGAACTCTTCAGGGCTCCTTCATAAGAATGAGATGACCCCAAGCATCTGCACTGTTGCTCTTCACTCTCCAATGGTGCAAAATTCCACGGGGAAAATGAGATGGGAAATTTGGTATTTTCTCCACTTTTAGCTTCTTGGTTATAGCAGCATAATATGAGATTAAAGGCTTAACTCTTTCATTCTTGGCTCATTGCTTTAATCAGCTACTCCAACACCTGAGCTCTCTCTTCCAGTTCATCTGAGCTCCTGATACTAAGTAATATATTTGTGTTGTTTCAAGCCACTAAGCTTCTGATAATTTGTTACAGTGGCAGTAGAAAACTGATACAATAGCTGAATAAGACTTTTATCATTATTCAATTTTGTAACTTGCTTTTATTAAGAGAAATATTTTAAATAATCTCTAGTGGCTTAAACACATTTGGATATACTCTTGATCAGGCATCATGTTTTTCCCAGTAACAGAAGTCATGTGAAATAACAAGAAATTATAGAAGGACATGTTCCTCTCTGGCAGCACGAGTAACTCTGTGGAATGTCTCTCCAGTAACATAACCATAATTAGTGAAATGCATTTAAAAACAGTTATTTAAAGTGTCTGGAGGTTATCCTAAGGAATTATAGCAAATAAAAAACCATTTAGTCAGAAAAAAATACTAAATCTTGGGGGACAATGAAGGTCTGGGCATTTGAACCATGACGCCTTTCTCACCCATTTTAGTGTCAGAAGCTCAACTCTGGGCAGAGGTGTCCAAGAAGATGGGCTTTTTCTTCCTTCTAGCCTCCAGCCAAAGGATACTGTCTCTCTGAGAGGGGCAGGCTGCCAGCATTTCTCATTACCAGCAGCTTCACATTGCAAAAGCCCTCTTCCAGGAAGGAGTATAGCCAAAAGATTGCCTCTTCCACTAAGCATCCAATCACAAGGCAGAAGCTCTGCCTCAGGCATGGCAACAGAGAATACTGTATCCTGAATCACCGCTGCCCCAGACTGTAAGGTAGAGGTTCCACTCGGGGAAAGACTGACCAGGAAGACCAGAGGCTAATACCCTTGCACAATTCTCTACTTGTACTGAGAGAGAACCAGGGAAAGAGACAACTAAGAAAAGCACTTCTGGGGTTTAAGTTTTTTAAATGTTGGAAAACAAAGACAAAAGAAAATCTTGAAGACAGTAAGAGAAATACTCTAAAAATAAAGGAACCTCAATAAAATTAACAGCTGATATATCATCAGAAACAATGAAGGTTAAAAGGTTGAAAGATGACATATCCAAAGTGCTCAAAAGAAAACCTATTAGGCCAAAGTCCTATATCCAGAAAAAGTATCATTCAAAAATGAAGGCAAAGACATTTCCAAACATACTAATACTGAAAGAATTCATTTCTTGTGCATAGCTTTACAGGAAACACTAAAAGACACTCTTCAGGCTCAAAGCAGGTGACTCAGACAGTAATATTGAATACATACACACACACACACACAGCTCACAAATACGGGCCACTTAAATGTAATCACGTAAATAAAAAAGACAGTATGATTTGATATTTCTTCTCCTTTCTTCCCTTAATTGATTTATGAAGAAATTAAATTTGAAAAATAAGTATATAACATCATTGCAAGGCCTATTACACATAGAAGAGAATTATATTTAACAATAATAGCAGAAAGGCAGTGGTTGGGAACAAAGCTGCACTGGAGTAAGCAAAGCAAATGACACCAGGCAGTAACTCAAATTCACAGGAACAAATGAAGAGAACAAAAAATGGTAAATAACAAGGTTAATACAACAAACTCTGTCTCTATATGTGTGATCTTTGACCATGTTTAAAAGACATAAAATTATATAAAGTAATATTTTCAAAATGTATTTCTGGTTTACAACATAGAAGTGCACCATGTATAACAATAATAGCCTAGAAGTTGGGCAGGGATAATAAAGTTATGTATGAGAAGTGCTCTTATGTTCACTGGAATTAAGCTCTTTTAAATCTAAAGTAGATTCTGATGAGTTAAACTGTATGTGGTAAGCCCTAGAACAACCAGTAGGAAAATATATAAGGTGAATATAATTTAAAAATCTCTAAGGGAATTAAAATGGTGTATTAAAAATACTCATTGAAAACAAAAGAGAACAGTAAAGGTAAAATAAAAGAAAAAAGACATAAGACAGAGACAAAATGTAAAATGACAAATGTAAATTCAACTATATAAACAATATCCTTAAATGTGAATTGATTAATGTATCCATTTAAAAGGCAGAGATTGTCTGCCTGTATAAAAAACCAAGATCTTATATGCTGTCCACAGGAGATATAGTTTAGATTCAATATACTAATAGCTGGAAAATTTTTAAAAAATGGAAAAATGTACCATGCAAATAGCAACCTTCAGAATGTTCGAATGGCTACATTGTTATTGAAGTAAATTTAAGACAAATATTATTATAGATAACGACGTTCATTAAAATGATATGAGACAATCTATCTAAAAGATATAATAATTACAAAAAAACCCAGAAGTATATGTTAATTACATAACACATTCCTAAATAGGTCAATGAAGAAATCACAAGAAAAAATTAGAAAATACTTTGAGATAAAAAAACCCACAGACACCAAAACTTGGGGGATGTAACTAAATCAGTGCATAGAGAGAATTTATAGTTTTAAGTGCATGTATTAAAAAGAAGGTCTCAAAAATTTTTTTTTCTACATTATAGCAGGACACAAGTAAGTTGAACTGTTAGGAATATTCGACTTAGATATGAAAAATCAGGATACTAATATGATTCCATAATTATCAACAATATATGAAGTTAACTATTTGTTGTGATTTTAAATGATTATTTTGGGCAAAGTTTTCACCCTTTTTCTCCCAATATAGTTTACTTCATCTATTAATAGGAAGTGTTAAAATAAATTAAATTTCAACATATAATTCAGTGTTTATAAATTCCTACTCAAAAAGACATATTTGAAACCTCAAAGAGAAGAAAAATTCCCACCTGAAATGTTAAATATGCAGAATAAGTTTTATTCTATAAATAGACTTTTCAGAAAACTCAGAACTCCTTTCGTAAATAAGCCAAGAACAGAAACACTTCAAAAATCATTTTGATTCTTGAAGGAGAAGGATTTGTTGGTTCAGTCTGTGGAGCTGAGGTGAAGTTCGGGCCTGACCCCCGTCTGTGGAGGGACGAGACCCAAGACCCAAGAGGCAAGTCGCTCCAGGTTGGTAGTTGGCGGTTTTAGGTTTTAATAAGCAAGGGGACTTACGTAGGAGGCTGGTCTTCCGGTGCTGCAAGAGGGGGAAATCTCTGTTCCCGCCAACCGGAATCTGACTTCTTCACACAGAGGCCTTCACGGGGTTGAGTTACCCGTATGTCCGGCCCAGGTGGTTTCCGCGCCTCGCTGCTTCTCGAAAGCTGCGTCCTGAACACAACTGCGGCTGCGCGCGGGCGGCACGGGTGGAGCGAGCTTCCGCAGGACCAGGATATGCGGAAGGCGCGCCCGGCAGCCCCTCCGCCCGAGTCCTGGCGTCAGCCGGCCCTCCAGTCTTCTTCAGGACCTTGTCCCACGAGGCTCTGGGTAAGTGAACACTCTTCCTCTGCTTTCCTTATTCTAGCTACGTTCATAAGTAATACTTTTGAAATTCTGTGGAAAAGGAACGAAAGAAACCACAGAGGCCGTTTCTTCAGGGAAGAGAAAATGGCTTTGCTGGGGTTTTTTTTTTTAGGAATTTTTTATTAGGCCACTGAATCATGAAAACGTGTTTTTCAGAAACTTGAAAATTGTACTGCCCTTCACAAACATATAAGTGACTGCATAAATGCCATTTTAGCATAAAAAAACATTTTGAAAATACATATTCGTATTTAATAATCATTCTGGATGGGGTTTGCTTTTAAAATAAAGGTTATTATTTGATATGATATACATGATACAGAGACCACATTTTGTTTTATCTTTTCTTAAGGTTATTTATTGTCCCAGCAGCATTTATTTTTTAATTTATTTTTTAAATTACTAACCATTTCCTGTGATTTTTCTTTGTATCTTTGTCAGAAAAACAATTGACGGGTATATATGGTATCTATTCCTGAACAGCCTATTTGATTCCATCTCTTTGTACTCACATCAAAATTACCCCCTCTTGATGAATGTAGTGTGATAGAAAGTTTTAGAGTCTGGTAGGATAAATCCTCCAACTTGGATTCTTTTTCAAGATTATCTAGGCTATTCTCAAATATTTTATTTATATATAAACCTTAAAATAATTTTGTAAACTTTCGCAAAAATAAGGCTGTAAAACCTATTTGGGATTGTGTTGATTCAATATAACAATTTGGGGAGAATTGGTATTTTTAAGAACTTAGTTGCTAATCATGGACTTACGTTATACAACTGCTTTTAAGTCTTAAAATTTCTGTCAGCAACATGATCTGAATGTATTTGAATATACTTTAATAATTATTATATTTTGGTTCTTTTAAATGAAATGTTTTAAATTGCATTTTCAATTTTATGTTGTAGTATATTGAAATACAATTGATTTATATGTAGTGATTCTGTAGTTAGCAATTTCATTTAATTCACTTATGATTACTAATAGTTCATTTTATAGATACTTTAAGATTTTACATATAATCATGACAATTGCATAAAATCTTTGTTTTTCAAATCTTTATTTGGTGTTATTATACTGATTAGGAATTACCTTATAATAATGAACCAAAAAATGAAGAAATGCCCTTATGTCTTTTATTCTCAAAAAAGAGAACAACTTTGATAGTTAACCATTAATTATAAGATACCAACAGGTTATTTGTAGATAATTTTGTATAAATTTGGAAAGATTTGCTTCTAGTTCTAGATTACTGGGTGTTTTATCGTAATGTGTACTGAAATATACCAGATCTTTTTTCAGTGGCTTTTTGGATTGTTTTTTATTCCATTAGTGTAATATCATTTAGCAAATGACAAGACAAATTTGCGTTTTTAAAATACATTACACTTGACATGGTCTTTACTGATCTTTCCTTTTGTTACTACCACTATCTAAAAGAAGTGTGTTAAAACATCTAATTATGTTTTGGTTTACCTATCTCTTACTATTATGTTCCCTTTTTAAAAAGCATGTTTGTATTTATAGTATTAGTATATTTCCTGTTGATTGGCCTTTTTTCTTCTTTATGAAATGCCTTTTTGTGTCTCTAATTCTTCTTGCATTTAAATGTCCTTTGTATGATTTTAGTATAGACATTTAAATATTCTTTTGGATAGGATTTTCAGCCTTTTACTTTCTAAATAGCTGTGTCCTTATTTTTAAAGTATGTATACTATGAATTTGAATATATTGTGTTTTTATCTAGTATGACAAACTTTAGCTTTTAATAAAAGGATTAAGTCCTTTCATAATGAGTGTAAATTACTAGAACAGGTGGGTTAAATCTACCATTTTCTATTTTTTTCTTCTATTCTGTCCTACCTGTTTTTAGCTGTTGTATTCATTTCTTAACTTTTTCAGTATTGCATATTTTTTCTAATTTTTGATGTACAAACTTGTATAAGTATTTTATTGGTTATTCTAGGTTACGTTCTTCATTTATTATAACAAACTTAACATAGTTTAATTCTACTTTTCCCATTCTCTCTTTTCCATTATTTTGTCATAAATTTTATTTCTATGTATTAAAAAACCCACAAGATATTATAATTACTGCTATAAACCATCATTATACTTTGATATTTAATTACATGTTTGCCTATTTTAGCACATGTCATTTCTTCCTTCAATTCTGTGCTTCCATCTGTAATTACTGAATTTAACCTGAAGAACTTTCTGTATCTTCTCTTGTGATGGAAACCTGTTTGAAAAAAAAAAACAAATCTGCTGTTTCTTTTTGTTTCTTAATGTCTTCATTCACTTTCACTTGAGAGCTATTTTGTAGGTACAGAATTCTACTTTGGTAAATGTGCAAGTGTTGTTGTTGCTGCTGATATTGTTACTGTTATTTTCAGCATTTTAAAGACATCATTCCATTGTCTTTGCCTTCAGATTTTCTGTTAAGAAAACCAGTAGTCTTTCTGTTTCTGCTTTGATGATTGTGTCCGTTAACTTTGGCAAGTTTCAAGGTTTCCTTCTCCAATTTGATTTTCAGCTTCTAACTATGATGTAACTAGATGTGATTCAGTTTGCATTTATCCTATTTGATGTTTACCAAACGTCTTGAGTCTGTTGGTCATGATATTCATCATTTTTGGAACATTCTCAGTCATTAATTCTGCAAATATTGTTTTGTGTCCCATTCTCTTTATCATCTCCTTCTGAGATGCCAAAACACATATTTTAGACCATTTAAGTGTATGTATTATATGCATATCAATGTGATATTGGCATAATTGAAAATAAAACTTTTAATGAACAGGTGTCTACTGGGGGACTGGGTGAAATGGAGAAATGTTTAGACAAAATGTGTACAGAACATTCCAGAGGTCACAGTAAAGCTGCTTTTATGAAACTGAGCAGCAGAAGAGTGTCTAGGATAAACACTGGTCAAGGAGGAACAGGAATTATAAAAACAGGGAAGCAAAGGAAATGTTATATTCATGTAAATTTTTAAAAATCTAGATAGCCTGACATGTGAGGAAATGAAAATGACAGCAAATAGCAACTTTTATTACGTAATATTAAGTTATAAAAGTTAAAAAAAAATTAGGGGATCAGAGTAAATGTTTATGATGAGGGAATACAGTCAAAGCATTCCAGCTAAGTAATGTGTGACTACGTTCCAGATGCAATCAGTATGCTCTCAGGCATCTCCCACTGGGACAGAGCAAGTTCTTAGGATTTTTCGGAGCACCACAAAATGTGGCAGCAAAAAAAAAGGACATTCATATTGTGAAAAGTATGGGAAGAAAATAACTGCAGATTACGATAACTCAAGTTTCCTTTTAAAAGTCTCTTTAGCCCAGTGCTAATGAAAGTAAGAGAAAGTATAGGTAATTAGAAAAATTGAAGTAAGGGATATTTACCCTTCCACAGTGGTACATTGCATGCTTTTAATGTGAATACTCTTTCACACCTAAATTTTTAAATGAAAATTATCTTTGTAACCTAGAAATGATTTTGTTTCCTTTTCATATATATATTCAACTAAATGGTCTAGCTGCACACTTTAAGAAACTGCTTTAAGGAATATGTGAAAATATATGTTGTGATTCTGAAGCCTTTGAACAAAAGTTGATATTTTAAGTCAATTCATACATTATCTCAAGATCAATTATCTAATTGTCATTTAAATGCACTTTTTCATGTAAGTTTATTTTTCTGTTACTGTCAAAGACATTCACCAAACTCTTAGTCATTTTGAGAAATTACGTTGACATAAATTTTATCTAGTTCATATAGTGTTGTATGAGGCATACAGGAGGCTATAAACAGAGGAGTGTTCCTTACTCTGACTTATCAGTAATTGTTGCTTGTCAGCACTAGCATCTGCAGCATGTACTGATTGAACATATTTTTTCCAGAGAAAAGTGAAATAACAAATCCCACAATATCAGCAATGTCTAATTAGAATATTGCTATTTTAAAATTAAGATTTACCCTCAATACAAATATCTTATATAATTTCAGTACGCTATAGCATGTTGTGACTATCTTGCTATTGAAAACACATGTCATTTCTCTAATCTTATTTAAGTGAATTAATATTGCCTATAAAATTATGTATTATTTCCCTAAGTTGGCATTCAGATTCATCACCCCCTGTACTGTTTCCTCATACAATGTATTCTAGTGTCAAACAAATCTTAACTGGGACTGAAATTCAGTGTTGCAGTTTAATATCTGTGTAGACTTGTGCATGAGCTTTAATTTCTCTATTTGCTCAAATTTAAAATAAGGATAATATTGGTCTCTGTCAGGATTGGAAGCTTTGTAAAAATATCCATCTTTATATATTAAAGAAACCTTTTCTTTGCTCATAGAAATCTGTATTTTTTTGGCTAAATTGCCTTTTCTTGTGCTAGTTTGTGTGCCTATAATAACTTTTACCTTTAGTACTTCTACTCATTTTTCTAAGTCAAATACCAGCAACCACCCGAAAAGCTCCCAAATTTCGTATTCCCAGGAGGACTCTTACTCTTTTATTACTCCCTGCTGATATCATAAATCAATATACAGCTTCCAGTTAACTTGGGCCAGTCCCAGATTATGCGTGTTGTACCAGTGTAGTTATCAGTAGCATTTCCTTTTACTCACAAAAGTGTCCAAGTAAGATGAGCAATGATATGTTCTTTCATTTTGTATGAATCCAGTGCTACCTGCTATGTTCTGCTTTGGTTAAGAGTTACTGTACCCTCATTTTGACTTACCTAATTAAATTGATATCTGAAGCTAAGTCTTCCCATTTGGTATGGTTTATCTCCTTAAGTCTCTACATACTGCCTTGGACACTGGTGTGGCAGATAGATATTTACTGAACTGTGTTTTGATTTTGATATCATGATTGGCATTATTTGGCATTATTCAAAATATTTAAAATATTTTTGTGAATACTTTCATAATTATGAGGTTGGAATCTCCATACAGCCCTCTTCTTGTACTTAAACTGTTTAAACAATTTATATGAATAAGTGCAATAATGATAAAAATGAGTTAACTGAGATAATAATATATAATAGTAATTATAAATATTTATTATCTTCCCATGTTTTAGGAACTCTACTAGATTCAGCAGAAACAGAGGTAAATTTTAAAAAGTAAATTAAACATCAGCTTCCTTAATCTTAGAGTATAGTGATATAGATTGGTAATTAATAAATTAAATATCCCCCCAGAAAGGTGGTAAATTTAAATAAATATAAATAATAGTAACTGTAAGTGATTTAGTTAAATTTACATAATTGCTGCACTGGAATGGAATGTCAGATAGTGAAACTTGAGAAGGTTTCCCTAAATCAAGGATTATTTGCTAAAATCTGAAGGAACAGATTTCTATTTCCGTTAACATGATGATTTATATCCATTGGAAAATCCTCCCGGTAGGAGGAAAAACTTGTTAATGTAGAAATAGGTATATTTGCAAATGTATTGCTTTTTGGCAAGATAATAAGAAATAATTAGAAGCAAAAAATGAAGAATACAGTAATAAAGGGGTTTAGTATGTTAGAATCAACTAACTGCTTAACAAACCTGAAATCTCAAAGACTGAAAACATTAGAAGTTAGGTTTTTTGTGTAAACAGCTCAATGCAAGTGTTTGGTAATAAATTCCATGTAGTAGTTCTAGAAGTTATGCTCCTTACACATGGACACTCACTGAGGATTTGGAGTTCATTGCTTACATTTTCAGTTTATAATCAGTTACCTTTTGCAACTCTGCTGGCACACAATTTCTGCACTCTATTCCATTTTATTTTGGCTTGTAGAAAACCAAATCCTTCTGACCTCAACAATTTTTTAAAAATCTAATATGTTGTTAAATGCAGCTATATTTGCCACTAATATCCTTCCAAGATACTATTTTTAAGTTCTTCTAGAGTTTTAACTTGGTAGCCACTTAATTTACATTCCAGTTAAAGCACAGAGAGCATTGTTTAGCATAGTATGCTGCAGATTATGCTGTAGAACCAAACAACCTTATACCACAATGGAATGAAACAAAAGAAAGCTTATATTATACTAATAGTACATGCCAAATGATTATGAGTTCTGCTTTGCAACGTCTTTACTCAGGAATCAAAGCTGATAACACAGCTACTACCAGAAAGATTGCTAGTCATTGCGGCAAACAAAACAAAACAAAACAAAACAAAACAAAACAAAACAACTCTGAAGGATCTAACACAATCGAATTAATGCTCTAACCCCAATGTGTTATGTCACTTTTACCTGTAGCTCATTGGATGGGATTAGTTCAGAACCTCCTCAGACTACAAGGGACCAGAATGTGCAAAATATGTTTGTAGATAAGAAGTTAGACAGAAATATTGGGGAACACCAATAATGACTACCACAGTAGATCTCTGTTTGTTCTAATTTTATGGCCTATGTGTTCTGTGAAGCCTTGACCAATGTGTTCTATGAATCTTAGCAGCTGTCACCTAACATTAAGGAATTGCCACATGTGTCATTATAACACTGCAAATGACCAATTTATGAATTAGATAAAGTGATGTTGGTACTCTAAGAGTTAAACATAAAACATCAGTGACTTAAGGAAGTTTACTTATTGTTTATGAAAAGTTAAATCAGTGATATCTGCTTTAGGTGATGATTCAGAGATTCAGTTTCCTAGCATCTTGTGCTTTTGCCATTGTCAGCACATGGACACTGGCCTAGGAGACAGAGGAAAATAATTAGATAACTGCGTGGGAGATTTTTAAAATCTAGATCTGGGAGTTTCATGTAACTTCTCTACATATTTTGTTGTACAGAATTTAGTCGCAGAGCCAAACCTAAATAATTTTACATGGACAAAAATAATGTGGATCCTCACTGATCGATAATATCCCAGTAACAATTTTTTGTTGTATAAGGAGAACAAAAATATTTGGTGCAGTATTGTCTATCTGTGTCATAGCCAGCTTCCACCCTCAGGATATCAGCTAAATAAACCCTAGTTAATTTAGACATGTCTTTTGAAGTCTTTGCTGGAAAATAGTCCAGAAAATAATATCAGCCTATATTAGGGAATCTAACAGGGGAAATTTTTATAAAAGTACGATCACAAAGAGAGACATCTTTATTGTAAAACTGAAGGAAAAATAAACCCACTATGAAAAGTATATAATAAAGGAATCTTTCCTGTCCTGATTCTTATATTAAACAGAAGTAAAAAAAATCTGTATTTAATTTGTGGACAACTTTTTTATAATAGCATGGCTCAAATTAAATTTTCTTTTGCTAACTATTTAACAATAAAATTCATGTGGACATTTTTCTTTAAAGTTGTTTGAGCTGTTAGTACACTTAACTAACTGGAAGAAGTGTTTTCAGATTCTCTCTGTAAAACCACATACTCAAACCAGATCTCAAAGAGTGTAGATTAATTTCCCAAGCATTTGAACTTGTGTCAAAACACATACTGCACATTCAAAGGAGAACAATGAGTGAGAGAGAGCAGATCACGACAAAACAAAACAAATTCTTTGCTTTTGGAATTTTACAAAGAATACAAGAGACATGAAATTTATATGAATCAAAACCAAATGAAAAACTTATGCGAGAAACTAAAAAGAAGCATTACAAAACAAGTCCAAGAGATTTTAAAAATAAATAATTCTAGATGTAAAGAGTATAATACATGCTATTAAAACAAAACAGACTCTTTAAAAGGCACACCTAATAAACCGAAGAAACAATCATGAACTTAATTGAACTTGAAAAAGATGTAAAGACATTAAAAATATAGTCCAGATATATAATTAGAAAAATATGATGAAATTGAGATACATGAAAGATAATGTGAGAAAGTGCATAAACATAATAATGTTATTCTAGTAGGAGATAATAGATGACAAAAGGATGATTTTTAAAAGGATATTAGTTAAACTTTTTCACAATAGCCAAGAGATGTACAAAATGAAATAAAAAATTGATAATGAAATTTAAAGAAAAACACCAAAACAAAGTGGCTAAAAGAGTAGCCAGAGAAAAATGTTCACCTACAAACTTAAAAGTGCTAAAAGAGACAGCTCTTTTCAATAACACCTAGAGGAATCAGATGCACACACATATATACACACATTTGACAGTAAATATGTCCTATGTACTATCAGTTTAAAAGTTTAGATCAAGAGAAGCTAGTTTTTAAAGAGCAAGGGCAAAGTGAACATATTTTATTGGTTCACAAAAAATGAGAGGATTTATCAATAATACACTTTCATTGCATAAGGAGAAAAAGTATTTCAGAAGAGATGCTTTATGATATGCAATATGAAAATTGATAAGTAAGAGGGTAAAACTATATAAAAATTGACTCTTTAAAAGCAATAATTATGCCTAATTTGTATATTTAAAAACATAATTTAAATAACGTATGACAGTAATTTTGAGTGACAGGTGATCAGATTTAAATATTCTACAAACTTTGTTTTATTTAACAGAGTATAAGAATATTGATAACATTACACTTGGTAAAATGCTATTTTAAAGTATATACCATTAAAATGATAGAGAAACAGCACATAATTTTCATAGTAGTACAGGGAATAAATTGAATGAGGTAAATATTAAAAAAGAAAAGAAATAGTTCACTAGATGTGACACTAGAAAGAGCTAGAATGAGAAGAGTCAGTGGCCTCAGAACAGTTTCTATAAGTCACGGTGGAGGAAATGTTATCTTCTATAAATAACATTCTTTCAGACATGACTGTTCAGAATGATGGTTTATTTTCTGTGCCCACTTCTCTGGGCTAAGGAATAAACAGAAAACTGGTAAAACATTATTTCTGGGTGTGTCTATGATGGTGTCTCTGGGAAAGATTAGCTTTTGAATCAGTAGACTGAGTGTATCAGATCTCCCTCCCAATGCAAATGGCTTCATTTAATCCAGTTGAGAGACTAACTAGAACAAAAAGGCAAAGGAATAGTGAATTTACTCTCTCTCTGCTTGAGCTGATACAGCCATCTTCTGCCCTCAGACAGTGGTGCTCCTGGTTCTGTTGATTTTGGACTGAAACTGGAACTTCAATCATCATCCCCTAATTCTCAGGCCTTTGGACTCTGAATTACACTACTGGTTTTCCTGGTTCCCTAGCTTACACGGGGCAGATCTTGGGATCTCTAGGTCTCCCTAACCCTGTGATACAATTCCTGTAATTACGTACATAATGCATATATACAGATGTCCTTCTGGCTCTCTTTCTCCAGAGAACCTCGATGTATAAAAATAGTTCAGCTTAATTCCAAACACAACCCATGGATATGTGCACCAAAAGATGTGTACTAGAATGCTAGTTATATTATTATTTCTGATAATATCAAAACAATCCAAATACCCATCCACAATCTACAAAATAAATAAACTTGTTTCATAAAACACACATGAATCTTGTCTTGAGTAAAATATGCCTGAGACAAAATAAGACAACATACAGTATGTGATTTACATATATTTCCAACATGGAGAAAAGTAATCTCTCATAGTAACAATCAGGATGGTTATTTTTTAGGGGAGAGGCAAATGGTGTCTGGGAGAAAGTAAGAGAAGTTTTTTGGGGTTTCACTTGATGTTCTGTCAAGTGACAAAAATAAAACAATTGTGTAAGGGGTTTGACATCTTTTATTCAAAAGAAAACAACCCATGGAATGAGGGAGTACAGAGCCTCCCAAGCAGTGGAGTGCTCTTCCTGAGGGATGTTTGGGCATAAGCAAGTTTTGTAGAGTGTTAGAAGCAGCAACACAGAGACATGGCATGATTGGCTGGGGTTGCATATATGACTTTTTAAGGAAGTTCAAGGAGCAAGGAAATAAGTACAGAACCTAGAGTTCGCGTGCTGTTTGTGGATGGAATGACTGGTTATATTGTGTTTCTGGTTAAGAGGAGCATTTACAGTAACAGGAAAGCTCACTTTGCTAAAGTGGCACCCCAGGCAAGAGTGACTCGATCTTGGACCTAGAAGTGGATTTCTATGGTTCTGTTTCTCGAGAACATTGTTTGTTTATGTGTAATTACCTTATAAAAAATCATCTAGATATAGACATGATTTATTCCTTTTTTATGAATGTATAGTATACATCAACACATAAGTTTATTTAAAGCATTAGTGTTGATCATGGTATCATAATGTCAGAAGGTGCTGGGGACAAGTAGAGGTCAAATCACACAGCATTTCATAAGGCAAATATTAAAGATTTTTGTTTATGACTAAGAAAATTGAAGAGCCATCTACGTGTTTTAGTAAAGGGCTTGGTCTCATCATCACACTTGCACTTCAGAATTCTGAATGCAGAAATGGAGATAAAACAGAAGAGGGAAAAGTGGATTTGGGAAATACTAATGTTCTAGAAAACACATGGTAGTAATTTGTAATCTGGGCTACTTTGTATGTGTGATTGGAGAGGGGAAGTGAAGGGAGCAGAGAAAATATTATTAAGAGAAATGGGTAGATTTAATAAATATAATTTAGTTCATACCAATAGAATTTGATGCTGGGCTTGATTTTGGCAGGGCTAGAGAAGGAGAGAAAGTCTCAAATAACATCTCCTAAATTTCTGTCTTGTGTAAAAGAGTAGTTGGAAATGTCTTTTATTAGTAGATAACAGTGCAAGATGTTTACATAGGGAAATGTAAACTTTTTTTGGTTATGCTTTACAATGTTGATTGTGAAATGTTTTTAAGACGTTCAAATAGAGATGCCAGACAGATATTTTCCATCATGAGGCCTGGGGAGATGAGAACTGATGATATACATTTATAAGTTTTCTGTCTGTAAGTCAATTTTGAAACTAAGAATATGGGTAAGATCATCTAGAGAGAGAACATAGGTTGTGAAGAGAAGTCTTCCTAGGTCTAAACCTGGAGGGACCCAATTTACAATAGCATTGCAGTTGAAAACAAGTCTGCAAAGAAGGCTGTGAATGGGGGGCTTAATGAGGTAGAAAGAAAATCATGAAAATTTTGTGAAAGAGAAGACAGAGCAAATGGGACTTTCAAGAATCAACACTCTGGGTTAGAATGAGTGTTGATTTTTAGTGACAGAGGGGCTGCGGTTTAATTCACCAGGACTCTTTTGGTCATTGAGTCAGAAACCAGTGTAGTCAATTATAAGTCATGTAGATAACAAATTCAAAGCAATAAAAATAGGCACATATTCTGAGAACACTGATTATGAGGGAAGGCTTACTTCCGACTGGGAGCAGGAGGAAGAAGTGGGATTCAGAGAGTTTTGTTGCCATTGCTGTTGCTGCTGTTGTTGCTACAGCTTGTTGGAATGACGAGATTTGAGAACGCTTTTTAAAGTGAGAAGAATGCAATTGTGTGAATTTGATTACATATTGAAGAGAAAGAATAGATAATAAGCAGTGGGAAAGAAAGATAGCCAAAAAGAGATCCAAAGCACAGATTGAGGCATTCTCCTTTCAGAGAGGAAGAGGTGATCATCTGCTATATAGCAGGTGGTTGGATTCCAAATCAGTAGGTTTTGCAACTGAAAAAAAAAAACCAAAAACAAAAAAACTGCTTTCCAAATATGTGGTTTTGGAACAAATTTTAAGTATACCATTTTTAATACAAAGTGTTTGTCCAAGTTTGTATTTTTAAGAAGAAAGTGTGTATATTCAGATACATAATTTATACAATATGTATGTATATTGCTCAAGTTGTGTTAAATGAATAAATTATTCAAAAAGTTTTTGCTGTACTCAGTGCAAATCACATCACATACATATATATATTCACATATTTGTTAGTCGTATTATATACTCTTCATATTGCTTCATTTAAAGTGTTATTGATTTTAGTGTTTACATACAACTTAGTCATTTCAGATTTTAGGGTGAAATTCTGAGTAATGAAAGAATTATAATCTCTAGGCTTTTTGTTATTTTATTGAAAACAAAATTAAATATTTTACTTTTTATTGTTTTTGTAAGATGAAGTATATTCTTTAGACTAAAAAAGTATGGGGATTAAATTTTATATTAACAAGTATTAATTACATAGAAATAAATGTAATTGAAAGAGTATCTCTATTTGGATCTCCATAACCCAGCCTCTTTCTAATCTTCATTCAGTTGGTTTCATGTTGTAAATATAACAAAATATACTTTAATTGCCTGAGTTCTCTATTGGGAAGACATGACACCAAGCAGAAAGTTTGCAGTGTTTACCTCTGCAACATCAAGTTGTTAAAAATACATTCTGATTCTGAGATACATTTCCTGTCTCTGTTACATTCAGATAATTTAATATTCCAACAATTAGGATTCATCTTAAGGTCAACATTACTAGAAATTTTACAGCTACCAATTAGAGAACAAAAATGATTATTTTAGCCTAATTCTGCTTAATAAATGGTGAGTTTTCAAAATCTAGGACAGACAGATGTGACCTTTTCATGTTCCAAATAATGATCAGAAACTTTTAAATATGTAATAAAATACAGACATGCAGGGGAAAGGAGAGGACACTACAAGTTTAACCAAATTTAAAGAGTAATACACGTGAATCTGATACTCTTTATTTATGCATTACAATTTCACAGTGTACAAATTCAAGATTGTAAGTACAGGCTTTAGAAGGAAACGTGCTACTATGATTTTATGATGTGAAACTGCTTATGCGCCAGTGTGATACAAAACAATTACTTCTTCAGTTTGGAATTTTTTTTTATTGCAATGCTGAAAATGTAAGTTGTCAAATGCCATCATCAATTAATTTTAACACCTCTAAAACTCGTATTAAATACACATGATTTCTTTTAACAGACAGGATCTCGAATGTGATATTTAGTATTTGATTTGCTCTTTTTGAAATATATGAAAATTATCACTTTCAAGAAATTAATAGATTAACCAAGAGAAGTAAAACAATTTTATAAGATCTTTTATGTGTAAATTTAACATCTATAAAAATGGTGAATAAAAATTTTAAACTTATCTCCACCTATGATTGGCTTCTTAAGTTTAGTTTGCTAAATAGATATTATCACTTACAATTGTGTCATAATGTAAAAAATAATTTAGAAAAAGTTCGCTTTCAGCTACAAATGGGGGCATTTTTTAGATGTAAACAGACCAAAACAGTTGTTTTATATTGATTCAATAACTGAAAAGCTCATATACTGATGTTGATCTAGATATGACAGTATCAAAAAAAGACAGACTCTCTTCTGTAACCTGTTGTCTTGTGGTGTATGTTCTCTATTCTAAGGTTGTCTTTCCTTATGGAAAAATGACTGGCAGCAGCCTCTGATGCTATGCCTTGCCATGTATCTTCTATGGAATATGAATAAATATTCTTTCTCAGGAGCCACAGTTTCTCCTCATGTCTAATTTAGTGAAATAGGATTATTGCCCACTCTTTAGCCAGTCACTCTGGATAAATGATGAAAGGCACCAACCAGATTAAGAAAATAAAGTTTTCCAAGGAAATTCAGAAGAAGGTGGTGCCAATTTATTAAAAAACACCTGGGATATTTCAAGAAAATGTGGACATCCAAACTAAAGTTGTGGAACTTACTAATAGAATTGAAGAATGTACCTGAGCCAAAACTGGCAAGTGTGGCATATTTACGCACATATATAATTAAATTTTAATGTTTATCTATATTGCAGAAAAAACAGAAAATATGAATTAAACTGAAGACCAGTTTTTCTATTTTCCAACTTTCAAAGTGATCTTAATTAAGGTTATGGTTTACCTACAGACTCATACACGGACTCCTTATTGACAATAACCAAGTGATAAAAAGACAATGAAAATAAATTGTGTTAAAAAACTATTTCAAGTATTGGAAAATATAGCTGAACCCTGCTCAACACATACCATTTTAATCAATATTGCATCAAAAGTAAAATTTCAGGCTCTTTAAATGAGGTAAGTTTAATGTTTATGGAATTAAATATAGTGTGAAATTTTAATTTAGAAATAAATTTTATGGAATTTTAATTAGCACCAAGCATTGTTTTAGTGTAAATTGTCGATTTTTCTTTCCTTCTGTAGTATTGGCTCTTAAATTTGTTGTGTAATTGAACAAAGAGTCTAAAAAATTAAGAAGTTTTTAGTAGATTTGATTAATTTCTTCAGAATAGTTTTATATGTGTGCAGCAGGAAATTCTGCAGTTCTAAGTATAAACATCTTTTCATGAGAGAAAAAAATGTGCTAACATTATTCTTGGTATTTAGAATAATTTGTTACATTCACTTATTTTAGTATTTATTTTAAATGTCACCATGCAAATGTTAATTTTGATATTTCCCTTATTATATTTAATCTCTTGGGATATATCTATTTTTTCAGTACTAGAAAATGTACAATTCATAAATCAGGTTTATTTATTTTAATTTAATGCTATCATTAGTGGTAACTACCAAGCTGCGTTTCTTTACACCCCAATAATGAAGATACTCTGTTTCACGTGGTAATCTGAGGACTAAGCTTGTAAAACTGTTATTGGCCTTTAAAATTTTAAAAATTCTATTTGCAAAACATTATGACCTAAGTTTTCCAGCAAATGAAAATACAGTAAGGAAGAATTCATTACTTTTTACACCAAGCCTCACATCCAATGACAAATATGTATCTTAAATTCAAAGCTAAAAGCTGAAGTGTTTCTGAAATTTTATACACAATTTTTTAAAAAGTTCTTTTTATTCATTGATTCAAGTAAAAATCACTTTCCATGTACCCCTTCACTTTCCATGTACACTTCATAGTCTTAGTGCACCTTTCTCCAATATTATCCTCTTACACTGTATTGGAATTCCATTTTTTTAAACTATCATTTTATAGACACAAAATTTTGGACTTTAATTTTTCTTTCCTCAGTGAGTTTTCTTGGGCCATGTCTTGTGTTCTAAAATCAGAAGAACAAATTTAGACGTGTGATGATGTAAGAATTGCAGAACACTATATCTCTCTTCATTTTTGAGATAATTTTCTCACTTTTGTTTTCTCATCCAGTAGAATGACTATAGTGGACAGAGGGTGGTGATGGATTAAAAAAAAAATGATAACATTTCCGCAGAATAGTGAGAAAGCTATTTTTGGTAAGGTCTGATTTTATGATACTCCATTAAAATGTTTCTACTGGTGCTTATTTTGTGTCCATCCAAATAAATCTTTTGACAAGACTCTGTTATTAGGTATTAATGTGATTTAAAATGCTTATGTAAATCATCAGAATTAAATGTTAAGTGTTAATTCAGTAGCTGGAAGAAAGTAGCTTTGTAGGCTTTGGATGGGTCAGAGCTACTTTCCTCCCTGTATCTATTAATATACATAAATTAAGAAAAGATTCTATCAGCAGAATAAAAGGTCTATTTCATCTATGAGACATTTTAAGTAGACTTCACAGTAACCACAAAATATAAGCCTAGAGCAGAGACACAAAACATTAGAAAAGGGGAAAATGAGAAAAAAATCAGAAAACCAACAAACCAAAATAGTAGACAGAAACACAATGGAAAAGAAACAATGGAGGTACAGAATAATACAAAATACAAAATTAAAATGGCAATACTAAGTCCTCAACTATCAATAATCACCCATAATATAAATGGATTGAATTTACCTATCAAATGACATAGAGTGGTTGGATGGATTAAAAACAAGACCTAACTTTATGCTGCCTCCAAGAGATTGACCTTAGTTTTAAAGATAGACACGCTAAAAATAAAGAGGTAGAAAATGATACTCCAAGCAAATGACAGCCAAAAAAAGTGAGTGTAGCCATATTAATATCAGACAAAATAGACTTAAGCCAAAAAGATGAGACAAAACTGGAGACTGTATAATGATACAGGGGATAATTCATCAAGAAGACATAATTATTAATATACATGCACCTAACATAGGAGAACCAAACTGTATAAAACAATTATTAATAAATCTGTAGGGCAAAATTGACAGCATAATAATAGTAAGGTACTATAACACTCCCCTTACATCAATGGATAGATCATCCAGACAGAATGACAACCTGGTCAACTGAAAAAGCAGTCTTAAATGAAACATTAGACCAGATGGATTTGATAGATTTGTACAGAATACTCCATTTTAAATGCAACAGAATACACACTCTTAAGTGCACATGGAACCTTCTCAAGGATAGACCATATGTTGGGACGTAAACAAGTCTCAATAAGTTTAAGAAGATTGCAGTTATATCAAGCACCTTTTCCTACTTCAACTACCGTGGTATGAAACTAGAAATAAACTGTAAGAAGAAAGCTGGAAAAAAAAAACACATATGCGGAGGCAGAACAAAATGCCCCTGAACGACTATTTGGTCAGTGAAGAAATCAAAAGAGAAATAAAAAATAACCTAAAGACAAGTGAAAATGAAATACAACATACTAAAATCTACGAGATCAAAAAAAAAAAGGTACTAAGAGGAAAGTTTGTAAGACTACAGGCGTACCTCAAGAAACAAAAATTTCAAGTAAACAATCTAGCCTTACAGCTAAAGGTACTAGAAAAAGAAGAACAAATGAAGTCCAAAGCTAGTAGAAGGAAGTATATAAGTAAAGATCAGAGCTGAAGTAGAGATTAGAAAGACAATGGAAAAGATCAGTGAACATAAGAACTGGTTCTTTGAAAAGACAAACAAATAGATAAACCTTTAGCTAGACTCACTGAGAAAAAAGTTCTAATTAATAAAATCAGAAATTATAGGATTAAATTATATAAAGTGATTGGAACAATGCAATAGCTATTAGTATCGTCATTTCTGTTTCAGAGTACATTTTCCTGCTGTCTTTTTTTTTTTTTTTTACTCCATTCTTCGGAAAGCATGTTCCTGGAGTCCTTGGTCCTTTGTGGTTGATAATCATTTAGTATATCACACTCTGAAAAATAGCAGTTAATATAGATTTTGACTAGACTTATCCTTTTTGTAATTTAATGTATTAAATGATATTTGATCCATGTGTAGAAATAAGACATGTAACTAAAACTGAGTACCTTAACAATTCATAGGATTCTTAGTCTGTGAGATTATTATAGACATAGGAGAAAAAATTCTTACAGGATTGTTACCATTTGAAAAAATACATTTTTAACTCAAGTAACAGTAGCTTAGTTACTTATTTTTGACAATTATATTGCTTCCTAACTCAGAGGAGGTTATTCTTGTAGTAATGCTAACCTTAGTGTAGTTTTTAACATTTACTTCGTTGTGAGTATTTAGACTGTGATTATAGAATGAATTTATCATATAAGTTAGTGATGTAATTGACATTTGATAGTCCAAGGCTTTATGCTAAGCATATAATAAAATAAAACTTTCATTTGACCTTTATATTATATCTGGTGGAAGGTTAACTACAGTTGGTGTCCGTCAAATGAGAATGACATTAAACACCTTACCTTTCACCCCAAAGATATATATACTCCAGAGATTTAGGGATGTGCTGTAATCTCTCTTTAGTTGACATATATTCAAGGAGGATATTAAGACGTCAGAACACAAAACAGATTCAGTAAAATACAGACAACAACAATGTTTCTTTGTTATGTCAAATAGTTTCAAAGGGAGAGAAAGAAGAAAAATGAAAAACATCTATTAAACAAATATGGCTCAAGTGTAGCTTTGTTTATAAAATAAAAATACATTTGAAGAGAGGGTTTATTATTTCATTGGTGTGCTGCTGGTTCTGTTTTATTTTTGTTCTTGGCAGTAGCCCTTGCAGTTTTCACAATGTCTTGGGGCCTGCTCTTTGTAGAGGGTGAAATATAGTTTGTCTTCAAAATCTGTGTATAAGTCAAGAGTGTATTTAAGGATATACAGTGGGGCCAGAGTAGAACAGGTGTAGTGAAGAAAGAGTAAATGAAAATAGGTGTGAAGAGATTTCCTTTTTTTCTTTTTTATTAATTCAGGAATGGAAATATCTGAAAATATAAGTAGGGACAATATCGAGCTTAGGGGGAAAGAAGACTGAGTTTCAAGTTGTTAACAAAGTAGGTAAAAGTAATTGTTCAGGGTTTCTACATTAGTTAATTCTGTTTATCAGGATGGGTGATAGAAATATAAATATAATTGGGACAGAATTATTTGTACTTTGTTCACTTAATTGCAGATTTCTTTCTGTATAATAATGACTAAGTGAAGAAAGGAAGAAATTAATATGTAAAGGAATAAAGGAAAGACAGAAACACAATATTCACCTTACCTGGTTCCTCTGATGGCATCAGTGAACTAATCATAATATTCTATTACATGGTCTCCTAAGAAGAAAACTGCAAAAGTCATCAATCACCAGGTGGTGTAAAAAAAATTTTGAAATCATTCAACGTTTTTTGAAACTTTTCCAGCAACCTTTTGCAGGTGTTTTTAATAGAGAAAATGTGCCCATCTGTGAATGTTTACCCACAAAGACTGTTTCAACAGATCCATAGATTCAAAACAGCCCGACATTCAGCAGGCTCCTATTATGTGCATAAGCATATGTGATTAATTTTATTTACAGTAGTTTATTACTGTGTGTATTTATTCATGAATGAAACAATCGGGAAGACATGGTTGCAGCTGTCTGTGCTTTACCATTCAAGTTATTTGAACCCAGTGACTAACCTTTACATACTTCTTGAAAAGGGTTTTATGATAGTTATTAGCCATCTAAAGCTCTCGGTGTTGTTCCTGATTGCCTTTTTTACAGTTTCCCATTCGTGAGAAGCATTACCACATGCTGTGCTACCTGCAGCCATCTCTTTACTAAAACATCGCAGTGGTGTTGATCAAAGCCCAGCAATTACTCTGGAGGTCATAAAATGTGCAGAGGAAGAGGGAGTAGTATATGTCTATAAGATAGTTTATTTGAATGGTTCTCATCTCTGTCTTCACTTTAGAACCATTCCTGTTGAAGGAGATTTTAACATCTGCCAGCACTGAGCCTATCAATTAAGTTAATATCTGGGATGAGGGTAGGGAATCAGCCTTGTATATTTATTTATTCATTTTCACATTTCCTCAGATAATTCCTGTGCTCGAGTTGCGAAGTCCTGCTCTATATAGAAATGTACAAGTTATTTTGAGAGAAATATAAAGTATATTAAATACCAAACATAAGATTTTTAAGAAAAGTAAAAGAAGGAGATCCAAATTTAGTTCAGTGGTGGAGTGTGTGCCTGGCATGCATGAAGTCCTGGGTTCAAACCCTAGTACCTCCTCTAAAAATACACAAACCTAATTACCTCCCCTCCAAGAAAAAACCCACAAATAAATGAATAAAAGGTGGTGGGGGATGGGCTATATGGCTGGTGGACTCAAATGGGTATGAAACGCTTTCACAGACTTAGGCAAGAACAATAATATTATAGGAAGGTTACAAATTTGATATGTTTTAATTAAAATGTATATTATAACAAAAATAAAATCTTTAAGGAGTGTAAAATAAACATGTTTGAATTCCCAAAGCAGGCCAAGATCAATGAGAGAAATGACAGGTTTATTATAGAAAAGACCAAAAGAATGAATAAAAATACCCGTATAGTATTTATAAGTTATATTGCAAATCTAGTTTATAATGATTAGAATAATCAAATATTTAGAGGTATTGACAGCTCATTCAAGGCTCTTAACCCACCTGTAATGCATGTAGTGTATCTGGGATTCAGGAATAATTTAGGAATCATTTACATACAGATCATATGTAAAATTGCAGAAATGGATGGAAAGAGAAAAGAGGTTGAAACTCCCTTAAGTTACGATCTCTGGTTATCTTACTCAACATGACTTACAAGGCTACTATGTGCTTGTTGCTGTTCGAGGCAGTATACAAAGTTTTATACCTCAGTTTATTTAGGTTAAAAAAAAGTATGAACAAATTTATGCAAATTTTTATTTGCTCATTCATGGCATATATAAATGTAATCTTTGTAATCAGGTGCATCAATAAAAAGCAGATAAATTCACGGACATGAAATAAATACTTGTTATCACCACCCTTCCCCCATCATGGTCCCAGGACAGCTTGTTCTCTTGTAAGAGACATTCTGCTCCAAAGTAAATGTGATTTCAAGCTCTTGACTAGACTTTATTACACTGAATTGTTAATAAGAGTTCTTTTATTCTAAATTCAAAAGGAAGAGTTCTCAGTTCATCACTGAACTTGGAAAGATGTGCCAGTTACAGCAACTAAATACCGTAGCTACAAAGAAGGCTTAGAATTTTAATAAGCACTTTCATTCAGCATGGAATGCACACCTTTGACAAAAAAGTCACAGTGCTTCTCTACAAAACCCATACTTGAAGTGGGAACTTATTTTAGATTAACTCAGGAGACTTGAGCTTAATAAAGATTGGCCCAACTGATTGATTTATTCTACTTAGAGAGACAGCTAACTTATGAAATTGAGTTATTGATGTCTCCAAGTTTCAATAAAGAATAAAACATCTCTGACTTACTGCTTATTAATGTAAAATATGCTAACTATATAAAATGTGTTAAATATAAATTTCAGTTTACCATTTACTAATAAGCTGAAGGACTTTTTTCAATTAAAGAATACTCAGCTTGCAGTGATATGAAAAATTTGACATATGATATTGTGTAGTCTCTCATTGTAAGTTGTACTGTTAGTAGCTGTTTGTATAAATGTGCACATCCGCAGAACATACACAAGAAATGCTAAATAATTTCATTCAGGAGACACAAAAGGGAAAAGAGAATATTTTATTTCTAAATAATGTGATAGAGAATAAAATACAGATTTAAATCCACACAATAACTTTCCAATGACTAAAACTGTTAAGTAGCACATTAGATCTGATAGAGGTTTGGGTGTTTTCTTCAACTTGGAACTCATTTATATACTCATGGATTTAAGAAAATACTACCTTGCTGTATAAAATTTTTGTTAAAAAAAAGGTACCTTATATATAATGCTCACTATTCCCAAGGGCCTTATTTAGGGTCCATTTTTCATGTAAATTAATTCTAAAAATTGTATCTGTCATTACCAGTTTATCTATATCATTGTGCTTCTCATCAATTTATCTTGGCTAACAAAACCCCTAAAGGGAAATACACTGGAATATATATTTCATGCAATTAGGGATACCATGGAGTATTAAAACTATGTTTAAATGTAACAGGGTGAAGAAAGGGTTATCTTTTATTTGAAAAAATTATAGGTGATATGTCTAATTTAATAAATCATTTTCTTCAAATAATATTTTAAGATTTTGAATAATAATAATTATGAGTTTACTCCCAGTGTCTAAAATAGAAAGTTCTTTATATTAAAGAAAAGCATTGGAATTTTTGTTCTTTTTGTTTTTCTCTCTCTTTTTTTTTTTTTTTAATATTTAGCACCTTTACTCAATATACAGAAATCAGTGTGAAAGTAAAATGAAAAGACAAATTTATTATTCAGTATGATTGATTTTGTTTCATGAATAGCATGAAGTAAAAAGTATTTAAAAGAAATTGGCCTTGGATATTATTATTCCAATCAACTAAGCATGCCTGATTTATATTCTCTCAATTTTTTTTAATTGAAGTATGGTCAGTTTACAATGTGGCAATTTCTGGTGTACAGCGTAATAGTTCAGTCATACATATACATACATATATCTGTTTTCATATTCTTTTTCATTATAGGTTACTACAAGATATTGAATATAGTTCCCTGTGCTGTACAGAAGAAACTTGTTGTTTATCTATTTTATATATTGTAGTTAGTATCTACAAATCTCGAACTCCCAGTTTATCCCTTCCCACCCTCTTCCCCACCTGGTAACCATAAGTTTGTTTTCTATGTCTGCGAGTCTGTTTCTGTTCTGTAAATAAGTTCATTTGTCTTTTTTTTAAGATTCCACATGTAAGTGATATCATATGGTATTTTTCTTTCTCTTTCTGGCTTACTTCACTTAGAATTACAGTCTCCAGGTCCATCCATGTTACTACAAATAGCAATATTTTATTCTTTTTTATAGCTGAGTAGTATTCCATTGTATGTATTTATGTATATATTCAGATATACCACAGCTTCTTTATCCAGTTATCTGTCGATGGACATTTAGGTTTCTTCCATGTCTTGGCTATTGTATATAGTGCTGCTGTGAACATTGGAGTGCATGTATCTTTTTGAATTAAAGTTCACTCTGGATATATGCCTAGGAGTGGGATTGCTGGATCATATGGTAAGTCTATTTTTAGTTTTTTGAGGAATTTCCTTACTGTTTTCCATAACAGCTGCACCAGATTGTATTCTCACCAACAGTGTAGGAGGGTTCCCATTTTTCTCCACACCCTCTCCAGCATTTATTATTTGTGGAACTTACGAATGATGGCCATTCTGACTGGTGTGAGGTTATACCTCCTTTTAGTTTTGATTTGCATTTTTCTGATCATTAGTGATATTGAGCATTTTTTTCATGTGCCTATTGCCCATTTGTCTGTCTATAGAATATTGCTTGTATAGGTCTTCTGCCTATTTTTGGATTGAGTTGCTTGGTTTTTTTCTTATTAAGTTATTTGAGCTCTATGTATTCTGGAAATTAAGCCCTTGTGAGTCTCATCTTTTACAAATATTTATCCCATTCTGTAGGTTATCTTTTTGTTTTGCTTATGGTTTCCTTTGCTATGCAAAAGTCTATATGTTTAATTTGGTCCCACTTGTTAATTTTTGCTTTTATTTTCATTGCCTGGGTAGGCTTCCCTAGGAGAACATTGCTAAGATTTAAGTCAGATAATGTTTTGCCTGCATTCTCTTGTAAGAGGTTTATAGTGTTGTCTTATGTTTAAGTCTTTAAGCCATTTTGAATTTATTTTTAATTGATAATGAATAGCGAAAGACAAAGATAAATCTTGGCTATGTAAGCTCTGTTTTAAAAAAGACCATGTCTCAAGGTTTTCTGTAACTAAATGATTGATGTATCTAGATTGGGAGGCATATTATGGACTTATATTCATGCTCACCTTATTAAGTAGCCCTACCCCTTCTCAAAAAAAGTAGACAGTTCCATAAGATATAGAAAACTTCATCTTGTGGGTTCTCTTAGCCAGCACCCAGTTTTATCTCTAAATGTAAAATTATAAGAGTTGACACAATCAGAAAGAAGTACTCAGCAAGACCGCATCAGATTTATACTTCTACATGTTCATTCAAAGAGGAGGGGCAGACAAAAAAGATCTCAGAAAATAATACATTTGGGAAAAGAAAGGATTAAAAATATCTCCATATATGCTCACTTACCTTGACAAAGCTTTAAAAATACTTTCAGAGACAGAATAATGATCAGAGCAATGCATGCTGAAAGACAAGGTCCTTCATGCATTACATAAATCAAAAACTGTAAACTACACCTGAGAACAGCTTAGTCAGGGAGAGCACAGATCATGAGAGTTATAGATGATCTAGAATCAATTCAGAAGACTCCAGTAGATGAAATTGTATGAGCTGTTGAAAGATGAAGTAAAAGCTGGCCTGTAAGCCTCAATATTGTTCTATGAGTTTGGAAAACAAATGTGGAGTATAAATTGAAGGAAGATTGATGATAAGGGGCTCATTTTGTCATCAGGATTGTTTTGGCAATCTTGATAGTCAACCTAAGATATCAAAGTGAGTGGAGTAGATAGAGAGGTTTACACAGAAATGTGTGGCGAAATAATTACATGGGCTAGAGAGAAGCAGAGAGAAAAGATTCAAAAAATACTTTTAAAAAAGTAATCTTTTAATTTGCTTGGACTACCATAACAAAATACCACAAACTAGGAAGCTTAAACAAGAGAAATTTAGTATGTCAGAGTTAAAGAGGCTAAAAGTCCAAGATCAAGGTACCAGGAAGGTTGGTTTTGCGGACTATTTGGAAGAATCTGTTCCATCCTTTCTCCTAGCTTCAGGTGGTTTTCTGGCAATTTTTAAATTTTCATTGGCTTATAGAAATATTGCTGGGTGTCTGTCTTCATCTTTACATGGTGTTCTTCCTGTGTGCATGTCTTTGTCCAAATTTCCCCTTTTTATAAGGATACATGTCACATTTGGATTAGGGATGCAATCTGCTTCAGTATGACATTATCTTAAATAATTACATTTTCATACCCTATTTACAAATGAATTTACATTCTAGGGTGCTAACACCTAGAACTTTAATATATGAGCTTTTGAGTGGACACAACTCATGACAAATGGTTAGACGAGAAATCTGTAAAATATAATTTGATGTAAATATTTTTACAGAAATTTATAAATTGAGCAAGGATATAGAATAATACCCAGATAACTCCAAAGTAGGGAGTTCGGTGTGTGGAGGAATGAAGATACAGTATATTCAGATGAATATATATTTATTTCTGTGTGTTAAACTTTTCTGATTGTTCAGTAGAAAAATAATTTTAACATGCACAAATTCTAGGTTAGGAGTAGTAAAAAGCTGAGCCCTTGGAGTTAGCCAGTCAATATTATACTTTGGTCGTGTTTTCTTTTAATAACTGACAATCTCTTTTACTGCTTTCATCGCCCAGAACAACCTTATTGTCATGACATGTTGACCTGCACAGGTGAAAGAGAGATGGACCTTGCTTGAATAAGCAAGATTCTCTAAGTGACATATGCAAGTAAAACATATTGGCTTTAGAATGCCAGGGTTTTGCAAGAACAAGCAATTAAGCACTTCTAGACTTTGTGCACCTGTGGTGATGCTGGTTCCAAATTCATTAAGCAGGCATCTGGTCCAGAAGAAGACGGTCTGTTGATTTTTTACTTTCTAACATGAAAACCAAGTCTAATTTATGCATTGCTACAGTAAATTAGAGAAGAAAAGATTGCCATTCAAGAAGTTTTAGTTGTTGGTGTTTTATTGTTGTCACGCTATTTTTGTTTTCCCTAATCCATGGGGAATTTTATAGATTTAAATGATCTGTATGTGAAAGGATTTCCACCTCCCAACATAATTTTCAAAGCATTTATAGCAATAATAAAAGTTAATCATATTGGGATCTGTAAAAAATCTGATACAAGCTATAAAATCTCTCCTCATAAAGTCCATGTAAACTCAATATTTTTCGTATATTTCAATGTCTTAGTTAAAATATAGGCTGCTTTTTAAGTTGATTAAAAATGACTGAAAGTAGAAGCTTATTTGTCTCATGTAATAGTCTAGTCTAAGAGGAGTGGATGGGCTGTGCTCCAGATTCTGTTTCTTTGTTTCATTGCTATAACCTAGCTGGTTATTTTCATATTTAGTCTAAATATATGATCACTGCTATGTTTGTATTTCAAATAAGAATAAGAGGGGAGAGCGTGGGGGACAATTAACTTCATTTGTATAGTTTTAATCAATAGGTGCATAAAACATTTTTATTCAAGTACAGTTGATCAGTACCTAGTGGCACAGCTACAAGGATGGCTAACAAATGAAATGTGTAGCTGAGCCACCATGTTCACAACCAAAACTCCATCAAAAACAGCACTATTATTTAATGGGTAACCTGCCATGCTTGAGTTCATTGAACTCTGGTTATGTGGACATTTTGGAAGTACGTAAACACCTAATATGCCTTGTAAATATGTTCAGATATAAACATTTGTCTGAGAATTTTAATCTGATTCTTAAAGGGGCCTCCCTGCCTCCCAAATTTTTAATAGAACACTCCCTCTTCCATTTGCCCTTATCATTAAGTTGTTAATATCAAAAACCTGGAAATAATTCTTGATATTTCTCGGACATGCCATCACCATGTCCAGTTCACATGTTCTTATGAGTCCTTCCACCAAATGTACTCCTAACGTAGTCACTTCCACAAGTTTCCGCTGTTAATCAGCCTAGGCAAAGTCATCAAGGTAGAGATATCATTTCTCATGACTGGGCTATTTTAAGAGCCTATTAACTGGTTCCTGATGTTCTTTTTTTGTTCCTTTCTTATCTCTTCTGAAGGTAAAGCCAGGTATCTTTCTAAAATAAAAAAAAATAGAATTATATGACTTCCAAACTTAAATGTTTAATGGCTTTTTACTTCTTTAGATCATATTTAAAATTTATTACAACATGCAAGATCGCGCATTCCTGGCCACAATCTCTCTAATGTAATTTCAGGTCACACTCCTCTCTTCTTCATCTTCCAGGCTTTACAATTTCATTCTGTTTCTCAAACACACCAACCTACTTCCCCACTGAGAGCTGCTGCAAATGCTTTTTCTTCCACCTTAAATGTTTTCCTCTCAGTGCCCACCTTTTCAGAATAGTTTCATTGAAAATTGGTATAGATCTGTATTTTCATGGACATTATGTATTTCTATGGGTAAGCTAACTTATTTGTGTTTGTTTTTTATCTAGTTCTTTCACTTGTCCATGTCTCATTTTCCTAGCAACTGAAAGTAAAGAAGTGTTTACTAAATTGTATTACCTAGATTATAATGCTTTAAGTCCATGATGACTTGACTGATGAATCCTTGCCTCTTCTCTGCTACCAAACATGGTCCCAAATGATTTTTGAGGATCTATAAAAGGGAGCATTTGCCATATTAAGCATTGAAGGTAACATCAGTTGAAACGTCCTTTCTGTCAAGAACTGATTTATCTCAATTGTCTTCCTCTCCTATTCTGGCATTTCTATCTAATTTCATGAAATTCCTCTTAAGTTACTGAAGTTTAGTGAGTATTTACACTACTTCTATTCTCCAGCATGAGGATTTTATTACTTACTCTAAGTATTTAGTTTCCTGTTACCCCCAAAGATATTTTCTATTGCTCCCAAACAACAATGGATTCTGTCAGGTAAAGGTTTAGTGATAGCTGCTCCCTTGTTGAGCTTTGGTATCTTAGTCTCAGATCTGCATTGTTTGTAAACATATAAAGTGTCATCTAATATTTGCCTTAATATAATATAATCAAATATTTAATTTAAAATGCTTTCAATTCCACATAACAGAAATACCCAGCTCAAAACAGTTTAAAAATTTGAAGTGCAACGTTTGTGTGAGGAATTCTAAACATAGAAAACTCATATTTTGATAAATAAAAAGGCTGCTTATTAAGTTATTTTCTTAGTAACTAGCAATTACCAGACACACACACAGATGAATATTTCAGTAAAGATTATAGGCAACCTAATATAAATCATACAACCTATTATTTTGAGTCTAAATAAAGATAGATATTAAAACACTGTATCTATATTCCCTCTAAAATAATATTAAACATATATAATGCAACACTTTGATAAAGTTAAGAGAATATAAACAAATACACAAATACAGTCAGAAAACTTAACTCTTTTCTTAATAGAAAATGAAAAAAGTTAAGAAGTATAAAATTTATTCAAACCCAAAAAATAATAAAGGCATAAATAATACATGAAATTAAATTAATGAAATATGGATGAAAAAATATCACGAGACAGACTCCCACATATGGAGTCAACATATTTATGACATAATCAATACTGCTGTGCCCTGAGAAAGTGATGGTCTTTTCAATAATTAGTGCTGGGTCAATTAGATCCTTCAGGAGGGAGATTGGATTCCTAAATCACAATATTCATAAATATCAATTTTAGTGGAATTGTGAATATAAATATGACAGATAAAGCAATAAACTTTCAGAAGCAAACATATGAGAGTATCTTTATGACAGGTGGTAAACAAAGGTTTCTCAAATAGGGCACAAAAAGCTTTAACCATAAAAGGGAAAATTATAATAGTAACTATATTAATGATTAGATCTTCTGGTTATCAAAATATTCCATTGATAGAGTGAAAAAAACAACTCACAGTGAGAGAAGATATTTGCAAAACAGGTATCTGGCAAAGGACTTATATGAGCAATGTACCAAGAACTCCTAAACATTAATGACATAAAGCTACCCTGTTCAGTAGCCAAAAAAAGCTTAAAAACATAACAGGTACTTCACACAGAGAGGCTATCTAAATAACCAAAAGATACACAGAAGTGCACTTAATTTAGTCATTAAGGAGACAGAAAGGAAAACCACGATGAAATACAACAACACACTTGTCAGAATGACTAATAACATTACTGGGAATGTAGAATGTCTTCATGTCTCAGACACAGGTGGTTGCAGAATAAAGAGACAATATCATTTACTAATATGCTGTGAACCAGCAATTCTATTCCTAGTTATATCTTCAGCAGAAATACATACATATATCCAACTAAAATCAATTGTTAAAAAGATTCATAGCATCAGTATTCAGAATTGAAAAAAAATGAGAATGTGCAAAACACTACTCCATAAGTGATATGGATGTTACCTACAAACATAGTGTTAAAAAAGAAACCAGATGCAAAGTACATGAACTGTTCAATATCACTCAACTAAAGTCCTCAAACAGCAAATCTAATCTATAATGTAGAAGTCTGGATAGTGGTTATCTTGGGAGACATAAATGGAAAAATACAAGGAATTTCTGGAGTTCTGGTGATGTTGATTTATTGATTTGCTTGTTTTGTTTGGACTGTAAAAATCCATCCTGCTGTATACTTATGATTTCTGCATTTTACTTTCATATAAAATTTACATAAAACATGATCACAGTATATTAAAGGTGACTAAATTATAAAGTGATGTTATTAGTGGCTTCTATATATGCTTTTTAGGTATAGCCACAATATTTAAAAATTGTTACTAAAATCATATATAATTCAATACAGAGAAAATAACTTAAGAAAAATATCTTCAGATATTTTAATCCAGATGTTCTATAGCTGATACTATTGTGTTACCAATGTGTTTGTGATATGTTAGTTTGTATTTCCATATTAGCCTCAATTTATTCTACCAAGCCACAAAATAAGCCAATCAGTGTCAAAAGGGATTATCTCTGAATGGGTTTTGCCATTTAACAAACAATTAAAACAGGACCAAAAAAAAAAAAAAAAACTGTTTCTAAATCAGAGACCCAAATTTAGACTTTAGTACACGCAAGTTTAAGCTGAAGTATGAGTGAAATACAAAGAACATTGTTACACTGACATGAAAAAAAGTAAGTTTAAGATATCTCATGATTTAAAATAATTGATGATGATTATTTCAGGAATTGAAGTGAAAGAAAAATTGCTAGAAGGAGAAATATGAAAAAGTAAAATTATAAAAATGAAATGCAACAGTCAGCCCATATGCCTAACTAGTCTATGGGGAATGAGTTTCTTAAATGTAACTAGGGAAGTGTGAAAAATATGCAGACTATTCTATATCACATGAACAAGAAATCTGAAAACAAACCAGAAATCTGTATCAGAAGGATGCAAAGTGATAATCCTATAGAACTTAGAAAAGAAAAATAGAGAGTTCTTGATAAAATAGGAATGTTAAGGCTTGAGAAAAGAGAGCACATCAGAGTGATAAAATTAGTAAAATAATCACACAAAGAATGGAAATACAGTTGAGAATAAAATCATAGATATGTCATCAAATATGCCAAATAGAATGAAGGACATCAGAATAGAATACTTCAATGATGCCTTTACTATAGCAATATCTCTCAACTATGACCTGTACAAAGACGAATGCATTTAAAATGTCTTAATAAAAACCCCAAATGCCACTCAAACATTGATATGAAAATTTATAGTATAATTTTGGTTGAAACTAAGATAAGAAATGATGACAGTGAGAATGAAGACAGACATATTTCCTTGCTTGGAGTATATTTATATCAATCAGCAGTTGGACTTATTAATTCAATAATTGTTGAAAAGGTTGTGTTTAAAATCTATAGAGCTACTGATTGATAGATATATTTCACTCTTTTTTTAAGGAGTTTTTCACATGACATCTAAGATGAGATTTCCCATTCAATTAAAGTTGATGCTCTATATGTTAAATTTTTATTACATTTAAACAAAATAAGAATTATAGTTCAAAGGAAAAGTGGATTTTATTGTATTAGATAGATTTAGAGAGTGGACAGGTTCTATCCCTGAATGTCAGAAATGTTAAACACCAACATAGTGCAGGTTTCCACTGCAAGTGTGTTAAACAGATTGTTGAATATATTTAAATATATTAATGAGGGTATTAGTAACGAGTCCTTCATAAGATATGGTTAAATTCCCATTTGAACATATTTATATTTTTAACAGAGTAGGTTTATAAACCTAGTCTTTTACTAAAGATGTCTATTAGAAAATTATAGTAGTGTAATATAATATCCAATACTTTGTAGTAATACATTTATATTTCATATATGTGTGTAAAAAAATCTCTTTCTCCCTCTTTTTCTCTGTCTCTCTCCCTGTATTTCTCATATATTTTATCAGGGCACTGTGGCCCAGTCAAGTTGACACATAAAATTAACTGTCACACTAATAGAATCATTGAAAGGCAGAAGAGCAGTGGCCGATACAGCCTGTTGGGTGGGCAACTAGTAGAAAATTTTGAAGTTAATAAATAATTTAGGTGTTTTTTTTTGAGGTTTGCCATGAGCACCTTTCTCTGCTACTCCTGTGTAATAATAAGAAATAGCCACTTTATCCACTAATACATTTGAGTGTGATGAAAAATCTAATCAGAAAACATGTTATTTTTCTATCATGTCAGGCTGTGTGGAAAGTGTGACAGCTCTAGCAGTCCATTAAAATCCTCCATAATAATAAGTGTGTAGCTGATCTTGGCTGCCCAGCTGGAATACATATCCTAGGTTCTCATCGATAGGTATGCCCATGTGTCTAGGTTCTTATGTAGAATGTAAACCACTTGTAACTACCAGCTTTAAGAAAAGATGTATGGTTACTTCATGCTCTCTTTCCCTCTGCAACAATAATCTGGTACATGTGAATCAGTTTCAGCTATACAGATGACACCAATGCCCTCAAACTTTTTGGTTCCATTCACCCTAAAAAATCACTGAGGGCTTCAAGAGCTACTGTGTTTGTGGATCATATTTATCAGTACCTGCAGGATTAGAAAACAAAACTGAGATTCATTTGCAATAACAATAAATTTGTCACATGCTGATGTAAATAGCACATTTTTATGAAGAACAATTATCTTTCCAAACAAATAATTAGTGAGAAAAATGACATTTTACATATAAAAATTTTCATTAATATCTGGCTTAAGAGAAGGAATTTGAATTCTCATTCTTTCTTCAACTTATGGCAATATGGCAATATTGCTTTGGTCAAATATACGAAGAAAATTCAGTCTCACGTAGATACGTAGTTGGACAAATAGACGTATTTTAATAGTTTTTTTGATACCTGTGAATATTTTTGATAGTCTATAAAAACTTGACGAGTTCTAGTTTGTTAAAAATTACTCATGATATGAAATTAGAAACTATGTCAATTTAACTTCTTCCACTCTGTTACATTACACTTCATATAGCAATGATTTTGATACATTGTACAGTGATCTTTGGAAAATTTTGGTTTAGTGGCTTATGTAGATCTTCCAAATGTTGACACATTTCCTTAGGTAGTACCATCTATTCACATTTGTTAATATCTCCACCAATCTCATCGGAAAAGCATTTAAGAAAGAGATCAGGTTCACAGAGTCAGATAAGGGTTTTCCAAAAAAAGTTGTTTTTTTTTTGGTTTTTTTTTTTTTGCTTGGAAGCTCTATTATTCATTAACAAGTAGTGTCATTTTCCTTGAAAATGTTAATTAAAAAATGCTATATATCAAATAACCCAGGCTGTACGTAAGTTTATTTATCAACTGTTTTTTTTCAAGTACTGTTGGTGTTCTATATCCAAAAAATACCAGTAGAAAAAACACACAAGCATAAACACAAAAATCATATAGAGAAAAACATCATATTTTCAGTAATTAGCAGAATTTATTTATATGTATTTATCATTTTGTCACATAAAATATTAAAAGATGTGTACCTTATGAGAAAGATTTGATAAAATTAATACTTTACTGCTATGTCAAGACAATTATTATGCAACACTACACATTTAAAAATTTGTTGTAATGGCATGGCAGTGAAGATTACAATACCTATGTACAAATAGAAACACAGGATAAAAAGCTTAAAAAGTATTTTAGTAGTACTCTGAAAATTATTTTGACCTTGAAGTCTCCTGAAAATGTCTCGGAAACCCCAGGATCCTATACACCACACATTGAGAACCTCTGCCCTCAAGGGTGTTAGAAACCCAAAATAAAAGAAATCTGATTTCATTAAACTAAAACTGTTGGATGAGGGAAAAATAAAAATTTTGTTAGCAGTAAAAACTACTATATAAAAAATTGATGAACAACAAGATCCTACTGTATAGCACAGAGAACTATATTCAGTATCCTTTTATAACCTATAATGAAAAACTATGTATATGTATAACTGAATCACAATGCTGTACATCAGAAACTAACACAACATTGTAAATCAACTGTATGTCAATTTAAAAAAAATGTTCATTCACATACTTATTCACAGAGCTTTTTTTTTGTTTTGTTTTCTGTTTGTTTTTTAGTAGTTATTCCTTCACTCTAACAGATATTGATTGACCTCAGAAGTCAGCTAGTGTGACAGAAAGTATTTGGAATTGGCTGAGAAGTTGACAGCAAGGAAAAACCTATTGCAAACTATAATTAGACTTCTAGACTTGATTAGCCTTTTTATCTCTAGGGAAGGTATCTAGAAAAGAGTTGGGAGTAATTGTTTGCTTCTTCTTTCTTTAAATAAATTAACAAAAGAAAGAAGCTCACGTAAAAAGTTGCCAGTTAGTAAGCAGTAATAGAAGGAAAAAAATGAGAGATATGGGACACCACAGACAGTTTCAGAAAACCAAATGTTCCTATATGCAAAGTGGCAGGATATATGGCTGTTCCTACGGATTTTCTTAAAGGCCTGCTAGGACTACTAACTCAAAAAAAAAAAGAGAAGTTCCTCTGTGCCAAATATCATATAAGAATGTACCTTCCCACAGTTTATTGTCTTAAACGACATACAGTAGCTTCTACTTAATGAGAAAGAAGTGCATGGTGCAAAGTAGAAACCAAAAAAATAAAGTAAGCCTGAGTATTACATCTACCACTAGCACATTAGTGCTGACTAAGCAGAAGCCTGCTAAGTTTTGGAAACAGTATGTTAAAGAGATAATAAGCCTGGCCTGCGTAGCCTTCCCTAAAGTCCATGACAGAAGACAGAGATGATTAAATATTATTTATCCTCACAAGGGACAAAGGCACAGTTCATATATAAGGGAAGTTATGGACTGAATATTTGTGTCTCACCGAATTCATATGTTAAAATCCTAATCTCCAATGTGGATAGTATTAGGAGGTGGGTCAAGGGGAAGTAATTAGGTCATAATTACTCATGAATGAGCTTAGTGCTCCTATAACAGAGACCCCCAGAGAGCTTTCTCATCCTTTCCATCACATTAGGGCACAGAGAGAAGATGGTTATCTGTGAACCAGAAGCAGATCCTCAGCACTTTGCAGCCTCCAGAACTGTGAGAAATAAATGTTTATTCTTGAAACCACCCATTCTGTGGTATTTTTATTATAGAAGTTCTAATGTACTATGATGAAGGATAATGAAATTTTACCAAACAGCAGAACCAGGGGTGGCTAAATGGACTAAGGAAAGAATTTATCTTACTGCTATGGTAGAAAGTTTAATAATTCCTGCACAGATGAATTTTATAATTGCTATCAATTAATAACTGTTTCCCAGTCTTCCTATTTTTAATTGGCTGTTTTTACTAAAGTTGTAGACACACTGTATATTGGGAGGAACAACTAGTTTGGGGCTATTATGTATTGAAAGTAGGTTAAATTTGGGGAGGATCATGAGAAGCCATGTCTAAACTGATACAAAGCTTTGTACATCATCCAAATATTTGAAGTTTGAAGTGAATACAGTAACTATATGAGATTTTGGTTTTCTCACTTTAGGAGGGAGTAAATGTATTCTATCCATGGAAAGTAGGATGATCAGAGAGACGGACTACGGTAAGACCAATAGCATTACACACACACACACACACTCTCTCTCTCTCTCACACACACACACACACACACACACACACACACACACGGTTTATTTTTTCTCTTCTTCTTTGGAATTTTCATTGTTGGGGTACAAAGCTTTCCAGGAATACTGTTACCTACTTTCTTCTCTGTTGTATTTGGTCAGTAGAATGTGGCTAGAAGTAATGTGTGCTAGTTACATCTCAAAATCTTGTCATTGATTTACTTCCCTCTTTTCCTTCACCCAACCAGCAGAATTCTATATAGAACAGTGTGATTTTTTGACAAGCCTGACAACAATAATGCCTTAGATGATGGGGTAGCCATGCAATGAAAGAAACTTGAGTCTTTGAGAGTGAACTTAGAGTAGAGATGCATGCAGACTTGGATCATTCACATGATCAGCTACATGGAGATAAATAGTTTCTATTTAATAAGCCTATAAATTTGAAGGAGTCTTTGTTATAGTAGCTTAGCTTTTGTTCCAGTTATTGAAGGGTGTTATAAATATAACATTTGAGATTGCAGAAGCCAGAGTCAGAGAAATATAAAATTCAAGACTCAGGGAATTTGTAGAAGTCTTTGAAAAGCTTAAGAATTGAACACTATAAAATTCAAGGTTAATGTTGGACCAGACCTAGGTATAAAGAGTAAGAATTCCTTAGTGATAAATGTGTCTCACAAGTAAAACACCGTATTATCTTTTTATCTTCCTATTCAAACACGGGGTGGAATTGGATGAGGAACAGATATTAAGTTATGTTTAGCAACAGTATGAAATCCAAAAATGAAGTGAAAGTTGGTGATACCACTGGCTCTGTTATTTGGTAAAATAAATAATGAACTTACATTTTTAAACATCTCTTAAAGTTATGCTAAAATTCAGTATTAAATCAAAATGTGAAGGTTTCTGACACCCCATTTTCAGTCATACATGTATATTATTCCTACCTAGATTTCCAAAACATAGAAAAAAATATGCTACTGCCAAATATGTTATTAGTTATATGCTTCAGAGTGTTAAAGAACTTAACCGTAAATTTTGAGCTGAAGATTGTACTTTAACTGAGGGAAGCTAATTTTTTTCATACTTCTCTACATGTTAAAAAAAAAGACAGAACAACCCAAATCTTCACTAATCTAATGCTGGCATGTTGACTTCATAATTCCAATAAACATTTTTTTAAAATTTTTATACTCAAAATTTTCTGTAAAATTATATATAATCTTTATCAGGGAAAAAAAAATAACACATATAGAACCCATGACATTGTTTTATTGCTGCATTAAGTGTGCTTAAAGAGTCTATTTTTGAGTAACAAGGTCCTATCTAGAATTTATGTTAAATACAAGATCTGTACCTCATTTCTCCTAGATACTAAAGCAGTGATTGCTGGGGAGATTTTGTTTTTTGTTTTTTGTAAAGAAAGAAGGCAATATTGATAAGATGTGTTAGAGGATGAGGTGAGTAGGGTGCCTAAAACAAAAAGAAGCCTGAAGTTGGGAGGTATTCAGAAAGAACAAAGAAGGACTTTGGACCATGTTCTTACTACTTAATGTCATGGAGAAAACAAAGGAAGTTTAAATTCTCAAAGTGCATGTTCCATTTTAAAAGATTTTTTAAAAAATTGAATCTTCTGGCTCCTACATGAACAAATTCCTCCTCAAGTAAAACTCTGTATAAAATAAATTGTGCTAGAACACTTTGGTATAAGGTGTTGTGACAATCCTGTAAATCGTAGAAAACACAAGTATAAAATCATTATTTTTTATTTGCTTCATAGAGCACATTTAGAGTATGTTACTGTGTATGATATATGTAAAAGTGTTACATATCTTTTTTTGGGGGGAGGGTCTTTTGGTTGCTTAGTAACAGAGGAATAGGAGTGCTAAAAATAGGTCACCATTAAGTTAGGAATTTTCTTGTTTTTTTATATCAGGAAAAATTGTTTGAGGATAGTAATAGATATAAATCATAGATATGTTATGCATCACTCTGAGACAGCCGAAGCTCTGTGAGCGTTACCATTTTTTTCTATCATTCGTCAATCTTTTTTCTCCCTTCTGGGGAGATACTAAACATAAAGTAAGCCGTTTCTCTTATGCTTCCATAAATGTTAACAATTTTTCTTAATAGCCTGTGAGAACTTCAAATTATATATGAAATGAAATAACACTCATTGAGCATTTAGAGGTACTGCCAGTGTTTATTGCAAAAATAATCACTACTCTGGGAGTTTCAAACTCAAATGAGTCATTCTTTTTCTGCAAACAAAATGAAATATAAAAGGCATTACTTCATTAAAGTTTTGATTTTATGTTTATCGTAAATAGAGGTATTTAGGACATTTAATTTAGACTGATTTAAGTAATCACTTTGCAGGTGTGCTACATTAATTATAATCACATTAGTTTAGTGATATTCTAATTATGTTTTTGTTTGCAGAACACAGTTTAGCCTGAAATCATTGAGGATTTCTTTTCTTAGATCTTAGAAGACACAGAAGCATTATAATGATTTATTTTCCATACTGAAAAAGCATGGCTTTGAATTCTGCTTCCAGATATTCAGATAATTTTTATTAACTGTGAACAAAATATATTTTAAAAAATCCAAATATCGAAAGGCAATGGAGAGCAACTATTAGGAAAACAAAACAAAACTCTAGAAATGAATAGATTCTCAAGGGAAGGGAACTACTGTATAATAGAATATTTCATTTATATGACTTTCCACATAAAGGCATACCGAACTTTGCACACTAGAGGGCAAATAGAAATCCTGGAATAAGCCCTGCTGCTGCTGATTGCAAAGCTAGGAGCTTCTAGAGCTGGTTGGTAAATAAGGGGACAGATTCTTGGAAGGAAAGCATCATAAAAGGGAAAGTCCCGCACAGGTTGGGAAGATATCAGACTTTTAAGAGAAAAGGAGAATCTGAAAGATTGAAAAACCTGAGCAAAGATTTCAGCTGCTGCCCACCACAGGGAAGGCAATGTTTGGAATTTTAAGGTCAGTAAAGATCAATGTTATATAGAACAAAACCATCAATATGCAAAAGAAAGTAACAGAATAAAACATTTCTAACAGTTTGCCATTTGCAATGTCTAGTCTAAAGTAAAAATGAGCAAGCAAAAATACTAGGCATGAGAAGAAACATTAAACTATAGTTATGATAAAAAGCATTCAAGAAAAACTGGCCCTGAGTTGGCACATGAATTAGAATTAGCAGTTAAGAAATTAAAGGAAAATATGGATACAATAAATTAACATGCAGGTATCTGCAGAAGAGAAATGGAAATTATTTTAAAAATATAAGATATCGAACAAAATTGTACACTACCTGTAAAATAAAGCCAATGAATAGGATTAACAGTAGATTAGAGATAGCAGAAAAGTGATCAGTAGAAATTGAAGATAATCCATAAATATCCAGTGTGCATGACAACTTTAAAAAAAAAAGGTTAAGAAAAGAGCATCACTAACATGTGAAACAGTACCAGACATTTCATGTATGAGCCATTTGAGTTTCAGAGACAACAGGAAAGAAAATAAAATATGTTTTAAAAGGTTGGAAAAGTTCCCAAATTTTGTGAATAACTAAAACTTTCATACATAAGGAGTCCAGCAACCCAAAGCAAGATAAATGGGAAATAAATAATAAAGTAAACGAGTGCAATATATAAAACATAAAAAAGGGAGAACATTTTAGAAGTAGTTAAAAACACCACATTACAAATAAAGTAACAGTGATACAAAGGATGGCTCAGTTCTCTTACATTGAAAAAAAAAAAGGAAGACAAAAGACAGTGGAATGGAACTGTCAAAATTCTTAGAGAAAAATATTTCAACAAAAATATATCAATATATCAAAAATATATCAACAATATCAATTCTTAGAGAAAAATATATCAAAAAATATATCAACATATATCTCATTTCCATTTACACAAATGTTCAAAATAGAATCAAAATAATGCGATTTTCTTACAATGATATATAAGAGAATTAATCATCACCAAAAACAGTGTAACATGAAATTCAAAAACAAAACTTCCAGGATGAAATAAAATGACAAAAGATGGACACTTAGATCTATAGAATAAAAAACACAAAAATGATAAATAACATACAAAAGGCTAAAATGTTTCCCTTCTGTTATTTAAAAGGTATTTTTTTATTTAAATGAAATATTACCACACTGTGTTGAGGAGTTCATAAAGTATATAGATACTTCAGATGTATGTTTCATGACAGCTATAAAATAACCTATGGCTATAAATAGAACTGTACTGAATCAAGCTTCTTGTATTTGTAGTGAAAAATACTTATTCTCAGTTGACTTTGATAGAGGATAAATTTTTTTCCTTACTACAATAAATAGTGTTAAAAAAAAAAACCCTCAAAACTTACTAGAATAATTAAAATGCCATACTAACTGTGAAAAAGAGGAAAGAACAGAGGAACAAAAGACCATACCTCTGCTTTTGACTCAGATGGACTAACATGGACTGAATGTACCCTCACCTGAAACAACTTAAAGTCAGAAAAATTAAATGAAACAAAATTTAGAGACAATGGGCATCAAGCAAAACAGTACAACCATCTCTAAAAAATAGGAAAGAAATGAAGTGAGCCTAGTGGTTACCTCATATTACAGACATGAGAGTATTTCCAGACTGTGGTACAGCAAAGAGAACCCATATTAGCCCAATGGTCTCCCTGAGTAGAGGAGCTGGAGGTAAAAGTCTAGGGAGATCAAGATGGCTAGATCATTCATAAATGGTACTGGAGGGGAAAGAACTACCAGGGGGAGAATTCCAGAGGATCCTTCTTAATTACTTTATAGAGCATATTGATCAGTGCATGCATGGAGGAAAGTAATTGAGGCTGAATAAAGAGCCACATGAAAGCATTAGAGGAGATAGATTAGATTAAAAAAAAGAGAGAGAGACTAAACTCAATGTTGGCACAGAAAAATATTAAATGATGCTGACAGACATTACTCAAGATAAAGCTGGATTGGCTCAATCAATTAGACAAACTGGATTGCAGAACAAATTATATAACCAGGGCTTAGGACTTATATATATCGTAATGATAAAAATGTAAATTTATTCAGAAAATATAACACTATCAAGTATTTATGCATCTTCTAACAGTTAAATCATACAAGAAACAAAATATTATGAAACTCCAAGGAAAAATAGACAAATCCACAATTTTTGACCAATATTTTAATAACTTTTCCCAATAACTGAGATGAAGTAAACATAACATTGATAAGAATATAGAACAACACTACCAACCAACTTGACCTAAATATTATTTATAGAAAAATTTACCCAATAATAGTGGAAAGCACATTTTTGAAATGAACCTCAAACACTTTTTAAGATCATATCATAAAATAAGTCTCAGTAAGTTTGAAAAGAAATAGCTGAAAAATTCCTGTATTAGGGTTCTCCAGAGAAAGAACCAGTTGGGGGGAGAGAGAGAGAGAGAATGAATTATTATGAGGTTTATTATAAGACTTACTATGAGTAGTGCGCTGACATCATTTATAGAGGCTAGGAAGTCTCACAGACTGTCATCTGCTTAAGACTCAGAGGAGCTGGTGACATAGTTCTAGTCTGAGTCCAAATGCCTGAGAACCAAGAGACGCAAGGATGCAAGTCTGAGGACAGAAGAAGTAATGCAAAGAGAAGATTCTCCTTTTTTTTCCTCTATCCAGGCCCTCAGTGAATTAAATGATGCCCACATAATTTGGGAAGGGCAGTCTCCTCTGCTCAATCTACCAGTTCAAATTCTAATCTCATCCAGAGACACCCTCACAGACACACTCAGAAATAATGTTTGCACTCTGTGTCCCAGTCAAATTAACATATGAGAATAACTATCACTGTTTCCAAATGCTGGAAACTAAATAACACACTTCTAAATAATCCATCGGTAAAAGAAGAAATCAAATGAAGATTACAATATATTTTGAACAGAATAAAAGTGAAAACAATCTATCAAAATTTTGGAGATGCTATTAAAGCAGTAGCTAAATGACATTTTATAACACTGAATGCCTACAGTATTAAAGAACAAAAGTTTCAAAGCCATTACCTCATTTTCCTCCATTTCCACAGATTGCAGTCAATAAAATGGAAACCAGAAAATGATCAATAGATAAAATTGATAAAATCAAAAGCTGATTCTTTTGGAAAAAAATACAAGTGATAAACCTTTAGCCAAACTGATCAGGGAAAAAAAAACATGAGACATATAAAACCAATCAGGAATGAGAAAGATCATGTCTTTGCAGATTCTAGATATATTAAAAGGATAATGAGGTATATTGTGCCTAGTTATGCAAAAGATATTTTATGCCAAATTAGATGAAATGGATACATTTATGAAAAGATATAAATTACAAAATCTCATTCTAGAAGAGACAGATAACCTTCATGGCCTTATGTCTATTGCAATATTAATTTTTACTGAAAGTCTTCTTTAAAGAGCTCTTTAGGCCCTGGTAGTGAATTTTACCAACCATTTTGAGGAGAAATAATACCAATTTTGTACGAACTCTTGCAGAAAATTAAAGAAGAAGAAATATTTCCAGACTCATTTCACAAATCAGCATCACTCTGATAAAAACAAAACTACAGAACAAATTTCTATATGAACTTTGAGGTGAGAATTCTAGAAGAAAATTAAGTAAATCAAATCCAGCAATATATTAAAAAGATAATACATCATAAGCAAATGAGGTTTACCCAGAGAATGTGAGATATGGTTAATGTTTTGAAATCAATGCATGCAGTTCACCATTTAAAATAATTAAAAAGAAAGGTGGTATGATAATACCAATAGACACAGGAAAATACTTGGCAAAATACAGCATATATTCCTGATAAAAACTTTCAAGCAAGCTAGGAATAGAAGGAAATATACTGAAATAAAAATAGGGCATTGTGAAAAATGTACAGTTAACCAGATATTTAATGTTGAAGAATGAAAGCTTTCTCCCTAAGTTCAGGAAGGTAGCAAGGATATTTATTCTCATCAGTTCTATTACACATTTGAATTCTAATCAGGTAGTAGGTAAGAGAACTAGATAACCAACAGCCAAGTTCCAAAGAAAGAAGTAAAGTTTTCTTAATTTGCTGATGCTATAATAGTCTATGTAGAACATCTGTAACAATTTCCTAAAAAGCAAATAGAAGTAGTAAGTTTGGCCAGATTGTAGGATATGAGATCGTTATACAGAAATCAATTGTATTGATCAATTCCAAATACAAACATAAACTGAAGAAAAAATACCTTTTGCAAGAGCTTCAAAATATGATATATAAACCTTTGTTCACGTATAACTTGGCAAAAGATACATAATAAGATCTATACACTGAAAACATACGCATAGATTAACAGGAAGCACATGATTCTTGGTAAGGGACAGAGATTGTTTATTACTCACTGGGGGAAAAAAACAGCAGCCAGAGCAATATCTTGTATCTCTTCCCTGAGTTTCCATCCTGAGAGAAGAGAGGGGAGAGGGGAGATTTGGAATGTTAGCAAATCTTATCTGAAGAGGGAAGAAAAATATCTTTATATCTTTTTATTTGCCTCTTCTCTGGAATATCTCCAGGAAAGGGGACTTGTAATCTTTACTATTCTGGAATGTCTTATACAAATTCAGATATTCTTTAACTATCTGGAAGTGCCAGCACTTGAAGGCACCAGATCATGCAGAAAGATGAAATAATCATGTCATGGGTGAATGTGGGTCGACATCTTTAAAAAAAAAAATAAACTTCGCTTCATATTTTTGCATCAAATAAAAGTTAACTCAAAGTGAATCATAATATTAAATTTAAAACATAAAACCAAAAATCTTATTAAAGGAACTCAGGAAAAAAATCTTTGTGATCTTGAGTTAGGCCATTACTTCTTAGATATGACTCTAAAATCACAATCTATAAAAGAACAAACTGGTAATTAGGAAATCAGTTTTTCTTACAAAAATCTGCTCTTCAAAAACTGTTAAATAAATAAAAAGTAAAAACTGAGTGGGAGAAATTATCACATGCCATATATCTGATAAAGGACTTGTATCTAGAATATATGAAGAACTATCAAAACTCAATATATGAAGAACTATCAAAACTCAATACTTAGACATTCTACCAAAGAAGGAATGCTACAAGGCTGGCAAATAAAAATAACGGGATAATCAGTATTAGTGTGTAGGGAAATGAAAACTACACAATGGAATATCATTGCTCACCCGTTAGAATGCCTAAAATTTAAAAAGGCTGACCTTGCCAAGAATTGGTAAGAATGTGGAGAAACTATACCTCTCTGTTGTTGGAAATGTAAATGGTAAACAACCTCGGAAAGTGGTTTCATAGTTCCTTAAAAATGTAAACATACGTTTGATCAGCTGTTCAACTTTCAGGTCTTTATCCAGTCAGCTCTCTCCATGAAGTTACTTGGCTACAAAAGTAATTCCATTCTTTCACCCCAATCCTAGCTGTGGAAATGATGTGCTATAATTTCCATGGAAATGGACTCTGGGTATTGTCAAATTGAGGCATACTCAACAGTACTTTATTTTCTTTGACTTTGTTAGACCAATGAAAAACCAAAATTTCTATTTTGTCACTCTCGTGGAAGTGGTTAAATTATGTTACCTGGACATGTCTTTTTTGGCTTTCCTATATTTGTCAGAAATACTGGATGTAACTATTGTTTTAACTTTTGTCAAACTCAAGAGAACTGGATAAAAGTACCTAATTTTCTCTGAACCTGTAAGGAAATTCCTTTGCATGCATTCCCCGCTTTCCAGAATCACTCAGGGAGGGTTGCAGCAGAGGATATTACTCCTATCCTCTGTCTAATTTGTCTAATTCTTTGTTTTCCTTTAATCCTCTTCAGATTATCAAAATAGGAAGAAGTTGTGAAAACACATTCTGTGTATACTTCATCCAGTTTTAAATCCTTCCCAGTTCTCTGTACTATCCTAAGATTTTTTTTTTCTCTTGTTGTTTCACCTCTGTGGAATCATCTTTCCTAAACTCAACAAGGGTATATTATACAATTTTTTGTTTTCAACTGCATGATTTTTTCTGTATTATTACCTGTTCTTTAACAGTAATCAAAAAGGAGGGGATTAAAGGGAAAGAGAAGTAACAGACAGACAGAGAGCCAATGAAAAAGAGAGCGTGCTCCTTGAACAAATCTCACTTCACAGTGTCCCCTGGTGGGGGTGGGGGCAAGTCTGCAAATACAGTCAGTCATTATGGCCCCATTTCTTGAAAATTTAATATGAATTGAAAGCTCAGCAACTAGTAAAAAAAACTCATAATAGGTTTCTGTCTCATGAACGAAAGGCTATTATGGTAAGAACTATCAAGTGGAAAATACTGGTACCCAACAAAAGTAGCAAATCAATATCAATACAATATGTTCCAGAGGGCTGCAATGTTTATTTCTGCCAGAATACCATTATAGATGGCAAAGGTTTCCATTTCAATCAGAGGTCCCTTCAATTCTCAAGTTTAAGAAAAGCAAAAACTGATAGGTTTGGGAGTGACATGGGATAAGCTTTTTTAGGTGATAAATCCAATTCCATCTGCTATACTAGGTGTGGGCTCCTTAGTAGAGAAAATCAGTACAGATTCTGACATTTGATCAGGTGAATTATTTTTCTCGCTTCTGATAAACAGAAAAATATGAAGATATCATAAGTGTTAAGCAGCACTATTCTGTTCAGTGTAATAAGACATGTAAAATTATTTGTTAATAATCAACAATAAAATTAACAGAACTGTCTAGAATAAGACATTTTCATATTGCTGAGACATAAGATGATATACAAAATTCAATAGTCTGCTAAAACATGGACTACATACTTCAAGAAAATAAAAAATATGTACATAGAATGTGAGTTTGTGAGTATGTATTTGTATATTGTGTATCTTATTCAAAAGATAGACTATTGAATATACAAAATAAAAACTTTGAAGAAATGAACTCACAAAATTTAATGAGCTCTATAAATGTATATCTAAGTCTCCAGTGATGTCAGTTTCTAAAATAATAGTGTTTTATATTTTAATTTTAAAATATTATTGATGTACTATAGAAAGCACAATGAGGACTTTGAAGAAAGATAATAGAGGGGGTATAATTGGTTTCTTGTTGCTCAAGGTAAGATTTATTGCTTGTTGATGACTCAGTTCCATCAACAGGGTCAAAAAAATAAATAAGCACAGAGTAAATTTGCCCTACCCTCAAGAAGAAACAAGAGGGAACCTAACACTTAAAGAAAAACTAAAGTTTTGTACTCTCATTGTAAGGATGAAGGGGAAGTCCCAGACCTACTCCTTTCTCCTTTAATAAGCACCAAAATGACTGGCATTCACAAACTCTGAACTGTAATATAGTTTAATGGTATCTTTTATCTGATTATTTCAGAAGACCACCAACTCCAACCTCATTTCCCATACTTTAGCTCTGTAATTTCCATACATACTCTATGGTTTCCCATTCTCCCAACATTCAACTCCTGAAACCTTCACCATTCATTACTAGATTCATAATGTTTTCCACCACTTCTCTGAGTATTTCCTTATAGTTCTTACTCTGGAAATCTATTGCTTCCCTAAAAACACTTCCCATGAATCCCTTTAATTTTTGTTCCATTTCCCCCCTTGATTCTTGTACCATTGAACTTGGATGTAGTTAAGGGGTCACCTTGCTTCTCATGGTCACTTTCCAAGTAATCTTTCTCATAATCCTCAATGGTTAGGTAGGTGCTTTTAGTTTTGAATCTCACATTGTCGGATTATATTACATGTGATACCTATTATTGTTGCTATCAGGTACTACCCACCGGGATATTCCCCTTATTTTTCAATGTCTTTAGTCCTTGGCTGAGTGTATTCATCCTGATACTCTTCTGTCTCAATTATTGGCAACTTCACTCTACACATAAATAATTCTTCTGGCATTCTTGACACTCATTTCTTTGAATTCCTCTCCTCTGATGACCAGTTCTTTTCCTTACCTCAGCGTTTGCTCCCGGAGTGCATACAAAGCCTGAAAATTTACTGTAGCCTTAAGTTCATGTGTGTCAACCTGGAAAACACTATATTTTCAACTCACTCTCTTTTGAAATCTGACTCCAAAAATTGTTCTCTCACGTAGTATCTCTAACCTATTGATCCTATCTCTTTAGCATTGTTCTTCACCTTCTTGAATCTTCTCACTCTTCCTTGGTCAGTTTAAACAGCACAATACCTTGTACATACCTTCTACTCCCTTGCCCTGTTGAAGGAAGAGAACATTATTCAATATCTGAAACAAAAAGCTGGGTTTATTGCCTCTAATCAAGAGAGAACTATGTTTGTAATACTATGTTTCTGAATGAAGCAAACTATAGAAATTTGTAAGATTTGAAGAAGTATGGAGTTTAGAAGGTGTAACATGTATTTTCACTAGGAATGCTAAAATATTGTTTTTCATATGAATAACTTTAGTCTGTCTTGGGTAAAGTATATAATATGATATAGAAACCCAACTTCATCTTATTTCATATTGATAACACATTTCCAACTCTATTAATAACCACTTTTTCTTGTATGCAATATAAGAAATGGTATGAAATGAAATATCTTTTCATGGACTAAAATTTCACACGTGTGTTTGTGTCCCTTAGATTTCTGATTTATTTCTTTGTCTGACTTGATATTTATATACTTATAACCCAGTATCTTAACTATTAATGCATCTTGTTAAGGTATGTATTCTGATAGGACAAGTTATCCTCCTTGATCATCTTCTTAAGGTCCTTTTGATATTTTTTTGTTCCTTAACTCTGTCACATAAAATTTAAAACCATGACTTCCAGCTCCAGAAAAACCTTATTGAAACTTTTATTGTAATATTATTTGATCTGCAGTTTTATTTGGGAAGAATTGACATGTTTGTGTGATATTGCTTTCCTACCTATGGATATTACATAAAGACATATACAATATTAATATATTAATACATAGTAATACTACAGAATATATATTAATAATATTATATCATTATATATGTGTGTGTGTATAAATATATATAATTTATTTAAGTTTTATTTTTAATCCCAATAATCTTTGATAATTTTTCTAGTGGACATGGTCACATTTTTATTAGATAAATTTCCATGAAATTATATACTCAAATACTGCAGTAAATAGTATGCAATATACAAGTAGGTTATTTATTTACTGTAAATGTAAAAAATGCAACTGACATTGTATATTGTTTGTATATCCAACTGATTTGCTAAACACTACTGTTAGTTTTAAAGTATCTCTAGATTCTTTGGGGTTTAATTATTGAATAATAATAGTATATGGAAGTAATAAATTTTGTTTACTCTTTTCCAAACCTCTAACTTAACTACTTTTTCTTGCTTTATTGAACTGACTAGTTCAATATCAATGTTGAATAGAAGTGATATTAGAGGGCAGCTTTATGTTATTCATGATTTTAAAGGGAACATTTCTAATCTTTTCCAGTTTAAGACTAATTACTCTGATGTATTAATGTGGTGAATGACAGTTACGGATTTTAAAATAGTACACCATACTTGTAAAGTAGAGTTTAAAAATTTGGTGATTGTGTGTTATCTTTAAAATCACTGTTGGTTTTACTGTATCTTTTTTTTTTCTTTTACAATTTTGCAACTTGATACATGTAAGAAATTGGCCCATGATGCTTTGCCTGGTTTTTTAACTAGGTTAAGCTTATCTCATTGACTGAGTTGCAAAGAGTCTTTTCATTTTTTTTCCAAAAATATAATATAAAATTAATATGAGCATTTCTTGAAGTTAGGTGGATTTCTCATGTGAAATTCTCTGAATCTGTTATTTTCTTTCTGTGCAGCCATTTAACTACTGCTTATATTTATTAAATACTTTTAGGACAGTTCAAGCCTTTTTATTTAATCTTGAATAAGTTTTGTTGACGTATTTTCTAGGCATTTTCCCATTTAAATTTTGGCTTAAAAATTGTTGGCATGTAGTCATTGATAATATTCTCCCACTATCTCTTCCATCTCTAATGCATCTGTAGTAATCTCTATCCCTCTTTGTGCATATGTTATGTATTTCTCTGTTCTGTCATTCTTGAAAAAAAAATTTTCTTTTATGATAGACATTTTTGAGCTTTTTAAATGCTACAATTTTCTCTAGAAGAATGTAAGATTAGGAATCTGGCATGAATTTAAATTTTTACTCACCTTAATGTATTAGAGTTTTTCAGATTCAGTGTGAACTGTATGAAAATAAAACTTGGCATTTAATTTCCAGAGACAGTAGAGTTTAAAATATAGTCGATATTTCTTAATAGGAAAATTACAAAGAATTCAGAAAGACCACCTCATAACTCTCCAAGTTAAGGTTAAGACAAATAGAAAGAGAGATAATATCAGTGAAATTGAAAGTAGAGATATACCTGAGTGGTTTCTGGTCTCCTTATAACTGAAGACATGCCCTGAAAGACAATTACGTGGAGCTAACTATATTTTCAGTCCCAAAGGGTATTGGATTTAGTGATGCACACTATTTTTTAAAAATCAGAGATAGTGATTAATCCAATACTATTAACAGCAAATAATTTGATTACTAAAAATATTTGGTTATCAAAAAGAGTCATAGAAGTGAATAACAATGATATCTGCTTCCTTTTTTGGCTGTCCTTTCCTGTTCAAGCTGCCAACGAATATTTAAATAATGTAGCTATTGGGGAAAAAGACCATAATATACTCAAGACAAGAACAGTACATGATCACAATAATTTTTTAGGCTACTAAAGCAGTAATGAGTGAGAAATTAGAGGAAATAATGTATTAAAAGTTCTAAGTAAAAAATGAAAATGGAAAAAAAAAAAACTGTGCATTGCAACATTGGTTTTTATTTTAAAGAATCCATAGTTCTTCCTCCACTCAAAACTCCACTCCATATGAGTAATATTTTCCATGTCTATGAAAATATATAACAACTTCAGCACCACTTATTAAGAAAAAATTACCCTTCCTCACAAAGGTGTATTTTTAATTCTTGATTTAGCTTATATTTACTCTCAACTTCACAATCTACTGTTTTGTACACCTAGTATAAAATAAACAATGCCACTCTGATACCCACAATTTGAATCAGGTTTCAGATGGATAACAGTATGATCTTGCCCAAATGATAACTTCAAAATGCTGTAAAGTTTTACTAAATTTATTCAGTTTTAACATTTAAAGTCTAGTTTAAAGCATTTGAATTTATCAAACTTCTAATTATTAAAAAATATGCATTAGTATTTATCCCAAGTTAATGATTTAGTTTATTAATATACATGTTGATAAGAAATGTGTTAGATAATTCCTTACTATTATTAATGGAAACTTTTCTTATTACCACCCAGTAGAGAAGTTCAGAAAACATAATCCCAGTTAATTTGCTCTATCTGGAATGCTGCTTTTTAAACAAATCCAAGCTTTTATGGTCTTTTTTTATAAAATTAAATTACATAAATCAGTAAATAAAATGAAACATATAGGGTAATTAATAATAATGTGATCATAATTTGATATATAAACAATTTAAATAGATTTGAGAGAGTGGATATAACAAAAATTGAACTTTTTAAACTTATTATATACAGAAAAGTAAAATAACAGATTTGAAAGTAGTGATTAAATTTAAACATTCTCATGAACTATATATATACATATATATTATACATATAAATACAAGTTCAACAATAAATGGAAAAATTCCAATTTAATACGATGCCTAATGCATCTTCTGTCAATTTACCTTTATAATAACCATGATGACATATAATAAAGGAAAATCCAATCCATGAACTTGGAAGAAAAATCAAGTGGAGATAAAATGAAAATGCCTGGGGAAGTTTTCTGCTAATCACAACATTAGTAATTGAAATTCAACTACAAGGTCCACACCCTTATGTGTAAATAGACAAGATACTTCAGTGTAGGCAGAGATGGACATTGATTCATTCCCATTGTTTCATTCTAACTTGAGATTGTAGGATATATAATAACTGGAATATTAAGAAATCATACCTACATGTGTTGGAGCTATCTTGCAAGCTAGAGAGTCTTTCAACCCACAATCCATGTATTCATCAGAATTAGTTCTTTTAATTTACCAACTGTTTAGAGGCATTTATGTTTATAATAACATTTGAAGTGGAGAGGAATTTGATAACATGTGTTGTATCCTGGTACTCATAGCCCCAGGGTAAATAGTTGCATGACAATGCAAAGATCAAAACAAGAGAAGGTTTTAAAATGATTATATTAGTAAAAGAAAGTTTATTAAGCTGAACCTATTCTCTAGTCTTGTCAGAGGACCAAATGGTCAGGATATACCACAGAACACCAGTATATGGATGCATGGTAGGCTAAATAAATAATTTCAGTTGAGGAATGTATTTGATAGAACAGTGCTCAAACCATGTAAGCTGAAAGTGAAGGAAGCTAAGGATATCCCACTGGTGTTGCCTATTGAAAACCATCAGGCCTGAACAGAAATGTGTACAGTTAAAATATTGACAGGCCAGCCAGCCCTAGAGTAATCTCATGTTTATACCCTAAAACACCCCCTCCTCTTGAGTATGGGAAGCTCCTGTACCTAGAGTATGTCAGTGTTGGCATGATGTCATCCTCATGTTTTTGCTATGCTGTTTATAGGCTCTGTCACATTAGTATGAATGAGAAAAAAGACTCTCTCCTTTATTGGCTTTGAAAAATGAGCTGCCTTGTTGTGGGTGGGCCAGTGGAGAGGGACAGATTCCAAGGAAATGTGGGAACTCAGTGGTTCCTTGCCAATAGCCAGAGAGAAAATGGAAGTTTATTCTTCCAGACACAAAGAGATGGATTCTGCCAACCACCCCGTGGAAGCTTGAAGGCAGATCTTTACCCAGACAATTATCTGATGTGATGATAACCCTGGCTCCACCTTGAATGCAGTCTTGTGAGACACTACAGTAGAGAACACAGCTAAGCTGTGTGCCCAGAACTCTGACCTATAGAAACTGTAAGATAAGAAGGATGTGTGGTTTTAAGCTTCTGTGTTTGTGGTAATTTGTTTCACAGCAAGAGACAACTAGTGCAGTGATAAAACCTTTACAAAATAAAAATCATTAATGAGAGGAAAAGTTTCATTTATAACTCAGTAATAATAGGATTTAGATAAAATCATCTTCTATGAGAAATGAGTAATCATCTTCTATAAGAAATAAGCAAAATATGTAGTTCATAATTTCCTGTAAATATGAGAGATGTTGCTTTTATGAAACAGAAGCCATAAATGTTTGAAAAAAAAATTCAACAGTTTGAAAAAAGGATATATGTAAAAAGCCAATTTGAAATGTTTTAAATGGAAGAAAAATAAAATTCAGAGATTGTTAAATACCCTAAACACTGCTTAGATAAAAACAATCAGGGCTTTATAGAAATACAACTAATTTCTTTTAAGAGTAAATGCAAGGATTTCTCATAGTAGATAGAAGGTTAAATGTGAACCGATTACCCTACCTTTAAAAATTTTATCCCTCTCTTACGTTCCATAGCCTTATTACCCTGTTTTATTTTGTCACTAAAAATTGTCATCTTCAAATGTATTATATATTTTACTTATTCATTAGGTTTATGAACTCTCTACTCTTACTAGAATAAAAGTCCCCTGAATGCAGAATTTTGGACTGTTTGTTCATTGATGTACCCCCAAATATCTAAAACAGGGCATGACTCATCTTAAGTAACCAAGAAATATTTATCCAATAAATGAAAAAAAAAATGTAAAGAGAGAAGGCAGTGGCAAATATTAATGAAACCAGAAGAGATAAAGAACAGAAATTTTAAAAAAACATAGAAAACACCCACTGGTATTCAGGAGGTCTTAGTCTACAGCTCATTAAACTCATTAATTTCCTATAAGCACTGATTATGTAGTTGATTCTAATGAGTGCTTTAAAGTTAAACAATTTGTATGCATATGATGAGGTACAGAAGTTATTTTCCTATTATTTTCAAATGTTCAATTAAACTTTAAGAAACTTCCATTCAGTTACTAATTACATTCATTAATTAATAGTATTTGATTATGATATAATACAAAATCAAATACAATATAAATATTAGTAATATTTATGAAATACCTTGGTCTTTATAAAATCACTGATGTAGCATTGCTATTTTCCTAATTTATTTGTTACACATTTTAGATTTGTTTTGATCTAATGCTTATCCAGCCAGATATTTGCTTATCTTTCATTGTATGGGAATACAGGTTAGGTTAATTCAATTTGATAATTTTATAGTTTGCATTTATTTGATGATTTGGAATAGTTCTCTGCAAAAAAATTTTGTCTTCCTATTTATGTTGATATAGCACGTTTTCATTCAGAGCTGTAAATACTTGAAATTCAGCTCCACAGCTGCTCTTCACTTTGCTTAATGTTTTATTTCACGGCCTGTGTTCTGCATCTTACTGGCTTATAAATTATATTTTTATTCCTTAAGAACATCTGGTATTCTTTCTTTTCATGTTCTAAAATGTGTTCATTTGTCTGAGCAATATCTTTTGTAGGTTTGGAATACTTTCAATTCTGAGGTTTATTTTAGTTTTGATAATAGTAATTTGGAAGCTATACTTACAGTTAAATATGTTTCTGCCAGTGACCTCACATTCTGGGAAAGGAAAATACAGGATTTCAGGAAGTATAATTATGCTACAGTGATATCTATTAAAGATAAAATATGATGACACACCGTCTCTTGTAAATTCCTCAAGTATTACAAAATTTACTAGTAATAGCTATTAAATACTCTTGTTAAAAGCACAGCCCTGCATTTTCTGTTTTTTATTCACATAAAATTTCAGTGATATCTTTGATGTTAAAAATAATCTTAACATGTTTTAGTGGTTATAGATAGCTAAACTCTTAACTTTACTTGTATTCATTAATGTAAATGACTGTTCTAGAAACGATCGTATTCTTTAATTAATAATCAATGGACAGATATTTTTTGAATAGCTAGGATACTCAACACCAAGCGTTAAGTTTATGTGGAATAGAAAATAAAAAGACTTATTCCTACCATCAGTAATGTTATATTCTACCTGAAGACAGAACTAATACAGAGTTTAATTGCTTATAAATTCCAAAAATATTCAAAGAATAGAGAAACGAATTGTGCAGTAGACATTTCAAGAAGCCTTAGAGAATGAGGGACTCAGATTTTGAAAGCTATATTATATTAAAATATGAAATGAAAGGAATGAAAGTGTGAAGGGCATTACTGTTTTGTTCATGGTGAATTTCAATTGTTGATTTAACTACCCCACTGTAAAAGTCCCGCTTGGAACTATAGCCTAGCTAGTGAGTATTATTATAAATATAAATATGTATAAACATGTTTCACTGTAATATAGGACAGAGGTACATCTGGTATTGCACACCTAAAAGAAATATAATTGATTTTGCATATACCTTTTTTAATTTTATCCATTTTTTTCAATTAAAATGATACAATAAAAATTATGAATTTTGATGAAACTATAGTTATTTTTGTTGTAAGAAATACAAATGTACATATTGGACCACAACTAAAATGAAATTTTTATTAAAGAAAACTCTAGGCATTTATGACTTTAGAATATAAAGATATCTTTCCAAAATGTTTTATTTATAAAGATTTGTGATTTTTATATTTATTTTGTAAAAATAACATTAGTATATGCAGTGTGCATTGATGTTTGTATACTTTTAATTATGCTTACTGCATGTTCAGAATTTTTAAGTTATATAATACATTTTAAAATATTTTTGAGACAGGAAACAATAGAAATATGTTTAGAAAAACTCATGCCAGAAAAGACCAATGGTTCCTGTATTTTAAATATGTAACTTTTATATTTATTTACTTAACATCATAGTTGACACATTATTTTAATCTTGGAAAATTAACAAATTCACCATAAAACCCCTTTAAAAACTTTTATCAGGATTTGGGCAATGTAGTTAGTATCTAGCATATGATTTTACATGCCTTGATTAACTGTTCTCTTCCTCAGACTTAATGATTTATTTGATTGAAAATCTTATTAAATAAAGGAGTAGTACCACCTTTGTCATATATAATGTTTTGATGCCTACCTGTTGTTTTCACGAGGCCCATCCCAGAGCTATAGTCAAAATGCAGCTGAGAATTCACAAAGAACTTGGCCTTTCTATCCTAAAGTTTAGGGCACATAATAACATGGAGGCTGCTGTCTGGCTCCCACTTTGTGATTTTCAAATAAGGGAGACAGACTAGGGTGACAGAATAAAGAGAAAGGGCAGAGGTAGTCAGCCTGAGCTACCAGTGTTTGGCATATGTTGTACAACATAGCATGTACTGTACATTTCCTATGTACCTGCTAGATTCAGAAGAAGATAAGATACTTGGACAATCACTATAGTACCCACGAAAAAAGGGCAGCCTTCTTGTGTTAAGACCCCAGAAATTACAGCCTGTAAAAACAAAGAGAGTACATTCCCCAAGACAATAGTGCAGTATTCTCTGAAGAACTCACATCTCCATCCCAAAGGGGAGTCAGCGTTTATTAGTTGAAAGTAGACTGTGAAACATGAAAGATACATAGAATAAACCCTAGACTAATGACTAAAATCTATAGGAAAAGATGTACAAATAAGCCAATAATAGAGAATTTTAAAAATGGTATCATGAGAAATACTCAATCCAACAATGACCGGACAAGAGAGAAAACAGAAATAACAGCATTTAGGAAAAATAGAAAATAACTAGATTTAGCTGTAAAAAGTTACTAAAATCAAATGTTTTGACAGTACTTTGTATTCACGAGAACATTTGGGAAAAGTGCAGGGGGTGTGCTGCACTAGGGATTTACATACTGAAAAGCAGTGGGCTAGCTGTTGAGGAATTACTCTTTAAGGCAAAGCCTATTGTTAAATTTGAAGAAATCCATTACATAAAAATAAGAGAAAGAATTCACGAGTACTATATAAAATTAGTAAGTCAGGAAATTAAAGTAATAGTGAAGTTGCAGAAGATTTGAAAAGCAAAATTAACATAGATACGTTATCTAATCTAATGGATATGTATGCAGATACACATACACACAAAAACACAATTCTTCATTCAGCAATTAGAGAATATTCATATCACTTAGGTTCACATAACTGTTAACAGTTTATTCTCCACAATGAAGAGAATATAATTTAATGCAAATATTATTGTGTCTTTTAGACATTTAAAAACCTTTAAACCACTTGTTTATTTGGAATAAAACCAAAATTGTTGTGTATGGGCACAGTGGCTTGAATATATGTTCAAAACCTAGTCTCTGACTGTGTCTTCACCCTCTGTTCTTTTTTTTTTTTTTTTTTTTGTTTTGTTACACTTTTCAGTAGTGGTAATCTTTAGATTTTTGGGACATAAAGTTTCTTTTTAGTCTGTGTTACTACAGGTACACTCTCCTCTATCTGGAAAACTCTCTCCTCATATTTCTAACACATCACCATCTTCTCTTCATGCTTTACAGTTCTGCTTAGATGCTGCTTTTGCAGGGAGACTTTCTCCAACTTCTGGTTAAGAACAAATATATGTTTCCTCCGCATGTTCTACTTCTATTTTTGAATTCATGACTACTTTGCAATTATGTTAATGATCTTTATTTCCTCCACTAGATTCCTTAAAGGTTAATATCATATTTGCTAAATTCATCATTATGTCCATTGTTCTTAGAATAGTAATTGGCACGAAATAGACCCTCAAAAAGGTTTTGAACTAATGAATATGTAATCATGTTGTTATTATGTAAACCGTGTATTATAAAAAGATATTATTAGCATTTCGAAGCTTCTGTTTCATAAATTTATTATGAAATTATATTGTTCTACTGCTTTTTGCACACAGCTTCTTAAACTAATTCTAACAGGATTAAAAGCCTGACTCAAATGCCTCATTTCAGAAATTATCCTAACCTCAAAGCAGCCTCCACTTCCTAAGGCAAGTAATATTTCCTTTCTCTCATCTTGACTTCATTATCAGCATTTATATTAAAACAAATAACAGAATCTGCTTTGCTCTTTAGCTACTTCCATGCTCATCTTCATTTCTTTTTACCAGATTGCTTTGAGAGACTTAGAGTTTTCATCATTATCTAGATGGAGCTGATGCTCACTCATTATTTGTAGATGGCAAACTGAATGAGGCCAGACAGGATGTCAGTATTTCTAAATGATATGTAGGTACTCCATGTAGTCAATAGGGCACTTTCTAAGTATATGAAAGTTAATTTGTTAAATGAACTCATTAAATAAATAACAAAAGTAATAAATTTTTTGAACAGTATCTTTGTCTAAGTCTAAGTGGGTCCCTGACCACTGGCTGCTTTCCTGTCTGCAAAATCACCTCTGTGACACTTTACATTCATGGCTCACTGAAATCCAGCCTAATGTGCTGCTGATTCTTGCCTCCTCTTCACCCAAATTAAATTACTGGTTCTGAATCAAAGAAGCAGCCTCACATATTGAAAAAGGTATATCCTTGTAGATGGGAATGCAAATCCTAACAATTGTGTAACATTTGGCAAATGGTCAAAATGGAAAAAATACCAAATGATGGCAAATACTAAAATAAAAAATGGTGGTAAATTACTATATACATATAACATACTTGTGAAAATTAGAGACAAAATGTATTCAATAACTGGCAGATAGTAGGAATTCAAACGAGTATAGTCATTATGGTGACTGTTCATCCATTTAACACTCCTTGGTACAGTTCTTTGCCTTGTGTCTGTTTCCTGCTCATTGTTTATGTCTGATTCCCGAGAACGCTTTGTATTTCCTTCACAAAGCCCTTCTTCTTAGGTGCCCCAATCAATGAAATTAATACAGCTTGAATAGGTTAAAAATAAGATCTAATATAACTGTGAGTAAATGAAAAAAAATGGAAGTTACAATAAAAACTGAGAGGAATTAAGAAAAGCTGTATAAAGTGAAGAATCATGGATAATAGGTAAAAACCTTCCTCAGCAGCCTTAATGGCTCTGGAAGCAATTTAATTTTGCCCAAAGACATTTTGACTTTTAATAACCTATTTTAGCATTACCTTAGCATATCCCGTGAGAATCGTTGCAGAGTTTACTACAGTCACAGGGCTAAGCTGTACTGATTGGCTTCACTCCATTCAGTGTCTGTCACCTGAAGACCAAAAATTCTTATGTGCACTGGAGTATATGCCAAATAGAATACGTTCAAAATTCTCTGTTAAAATACAGCAATGGCAATAAATGCAAATCCATTGCATATATTGTAAATTACTTTACAAGGCATATTAATATTAGATAATTTTCCACTCCTCATGGTTGCTACAAAAGGGCTGCCTTTCTGTATTGTGGGCATGAGGATTAATGCATCACTTGAAACTATAACAATGTGCACAGCAGTGTAAACTACACAGAGGAAACCTAATCTTGAAACCTAACCTTCCTTTAACAGTCATCTAAATGTCTGTTACTACAGTTACAAAATGTATCAATGAATACAGATGTTTGCAAAAATTCTTTCACAAACCAAAGTTTTGAACTGTTGCAAATACAGCACTATCTGATGGCTATCAACTAACTTATCCTGTCAAATATGATTTATTAAGTGTTTCTTCCAGAATGACTGATTCAACCATTCAAAGATTTCTTCAGCTTTAGAGAGGAAGAGGTTAGCTCTCTTTGCTAGCGTATCTTTTGAAAACTTTCAGTTAGGTGGTGAGAAAAAGCAAATCATCTCTTAGATTTTTGTTTTCTGCTACTTTTCCACTGAAATTGCATATTTCTGCCATCTGTGCTGTCTTTTCCCGCCTATTTTTCTTTGGTTCTGTGTGGTAATCAATTGACAACAAGTCACTTCTTCTAAAACATATTATTTACTGATGCACTTAGTATTCTATATGTTTAGAAATCTTAAGAGATTATTTAAAATATAGTGGACAAGCATGGGGCTTGTTAATAATTTAGAGGCTGAGCATCTTTAGACGAATTCCAGAGTGAAAACCAAATAAAATTCACAGTGAAGTTAATCTGACTCTGATTGATGTGTGATGGCTGAGAAGTAATTAGGTACAATTGATAAAAATGTGTTGTAAATGACTCCAATTAATATTACTTTTCTACAAACAAACTAAGCTTTGTGTTGTTATTTGGAAAGGAATATGGTCATGGGAGGAAAAAGTTACTGAAACTGCTTCTTCACTTGTGAAACAAGAGGAATCGATCTATTCTTCTATCCTATACAATTTCTGTTTGGGGTTTGAAGCCAGACTTTGGTGACTTTTGGGGGTTTTATCTGAAAACGTGGTACCAGTTTATCTAATTTGCTTCATGAACAAAATCGATTGGTCTCCTTTGTATCTCAAGAATTAGACACACGAGCCTGTGAGCAGAGGGTTCCCAAACACCTTATAGTGGTAGACTTGCAGCTACCAACATATACTAGGTATTTATGGAACCAGTTTGCTACTCTGCATTGGTTCTGTTTCTCTGCTCCTTCATATTTCTGCCCACTAAGTTGAAGAGTTTTTATTGAATACTTTTCAAAAATATATCTCATAGACTTTTCCAAAAAGCATATGTTAGATTTGTTCAGATTTGATGTCACAAGCCAACATAACTTTGATTTAAAGAGAACACTAATTATTAATTTGCCAACTTCCAGCTCTCTTAACATCATAATTGTTTCTGGAGTATAATATCAGGGAGGGCATCGAAGATTTATAATCCTCATAATGGCACAATAAATTACCCTTATTGGTGATGAGGAATATTTGTTAAGCTAAAAATCCTCTATTTAATATTCAGTTTAATTATGTAATAACAAAAATATTATTCAATGAATAAAAAATTGAATCGGCAAGGATAAAAATGTGTTTTTTAGGGTTTCTAGGTTCAATAAGATAGGAATTAATTTAGTGCAATATGACAGCTATTTGATTCTTCAGGGTGAAAAGATAGCTGCCCCTAGATGGCTTTCAAGAACTCATTAGGAAGCAAAGGTGACAGTTGATGCTTTCTTATTATTAGGTACAACTGTTAGAGAAAATTCATCTGGAGAAAAATAAAAAAAAAAAGAAACCTCTGTGAGCGCCTGGATCTAGCATTTGGATCAACTAAAAGCACAAAGCCACCCACGCATGCTTATGTTTTTGAAATCACAGTATTATAAATGGAACTCCACTTTGCTTTGCTAAATAGCATCTGGGATGCTGAGTGAAATAGCACCCTTATAATAATTAGAGAAAAAAATTTTTTTCTGTGTGTTTCAAAATAAACTCTTAAGTGTCAAAATTATGAGGCAATACTATAATATATTTCTCTAGCATTTAAGGAAATAAAATTGATAAAAAAGGGAAATAATAATTTTAGAATATGGAAATCACAGAGGAGAGATTTAAACTGATGACATCTGATCCTCTAGAGCTTTGAAATTCAAAGTGTGGTTGGAACTAGCAGCATCAACATTACTTGGAACTTTATTAAAAATGCAGATTGTGTTTTGCCAAGAAACACTCCTTTTAGATAAAAATTAAGCATACTGAGAAAGCAGAATTTAATGAAAGGGGAGATCATGTGGGAGATGGGGAGCAGAAAATAAATTTAACATGTATATCTAGACATTTTCCTTAATTGAATACCATCTCTGCCTTCGTTGTGAAGTCTTAAAATGTACTGCATTATCATCTCGATCACCTTGTTACTCTCCCACCTTGTATCTTGGTCTAATATTTTCTTCTTTTTTCATTACTGCTGCTTTTTTTTTTAGCCCTGCCAATGAATGTTTCAAATCCCAGACTTTAGCTCACAATTGTTTTTAATTCTCTTTCCTGAGTAGCTCTTGTAGATTTTCATATCAACTTTAAGGTATTTATTCTCAATGTTGTGGCCATCACTTTTTCCTTAAAACTGATCACAGAAATATCTTCCTACACAATATATTTCTACTTCAATATTTAAAATTTCAGATAAATGTCTAAATCTTTTATCATAGTCCCTAAAACAAGTACTTTTTCTTCTCAAGCCAATATTTGCTTCTCTCAATCCTGCCAGTCAACCAGACCAAATCCTAAGAATCTCTTCCACAGTCTACTATATATACTAAAGTTCTGATATGAGGTAAATTATGTTTAAGATAAAATTCAAAGTAAATAATATAATGTAACAACCTATTACATGGATCAATTATTTTTTGTCCATACCCACTCTAACAGTTCTAATTTTGACTTCATTAGCTCACTTTTGGAATATTCTAACTTAAACCTAAATAGTCTTTTTAATTCTATCTTTTCATCATACCTATTTAATGTAATTTTCTCAAAATCTCCACTTGCATGTCACTAAACATAAGCTTAATGTATTCTTATGCATTCTGAGTTTCAGTACTCTGCTTGATTTTGGAGAGCCTTTGTAATATTCCACCTGGTAGCCTAGATAATTCTTTGGGTTAGTAATTCCTATTCTAGATTATCATTATAGGTTTGTTTTAAGTATCAACTGGCAAAGTGTATGTAAAAACAGTGTTTTTTTAAGGTAACTGGTTTTGGAGAAGTTTTAAGAGGTTTAGATAATATTGAACAGAAAGCACAGAGAATTTCCATATGTCTTCTCTCCCAACCAACCTACATGCATTTTCCCCTATTAACATTTTACATCAGTGCAGGGCATTTATAGACCATATTGATTCGTAATTATTAACCAAAGTATATAGTTTACATTACAGTTCAGTCTTTGGGTTTATACAATGTCAACAGCTGTGTAATGACATGTATCCACCATCACAGTACTGGACAGAATAGATTCATTGCCCTAAATGTCCCCTGTTCTCAACCTATTCACTGCTCTCCTCTCAGGCAACTACTCGTCTTTTTACACTCTGTCCTTAACGATGCCATCAAAAACATTTTCATTTATTTTACAGTATTTTGTTTGTTTGTTTCCAATGTTTCCTTTTGATTCTTCCTTAGAATTATTTCCATCTCTCTGCCTTTATTACCCATTTGCTGTTGTATACTGTCCTTTTTTTTTTCTACCAGACTCCTTAGAATATGAACCATAGTTGACTTCAAACCCTAGTCTAATAATTCCAAAATCTCTGCTGTATCTGAGTCTGGTTCTGATGATTGCATTGTATCTTTATACTGTGTTCTGTCTTTTAGCATGCTTTGTATGTTTTTGCACGCTTTATTTGTTTAAAGCTGGACATAATATATTTCATTAAAAATTGAGATAAATAGGCCTTTAGAGTAAGATTTTATGTTTATCTGGCTAGGAGTATAGCTGTTTTTACTGTTTGCTGTTGCTGTGGTGTCAAAGCCTAAAATATACTCTAGTTTTATTTTACCTCCTCTATTGTCTTTGGGTTTCTGTAGATATTCCTACTTAAATAAGGTGTGAGACTTAACAGTTGTTTTGCCTGTAGTCCCTATTATTGTATAGAAGGCCTGCTGATGTTGGTATGACGTGGTGCAAGGAGAAGTATTCCCTAGTCCTATGATTAGATGTTAGTCTTTCAGTGAGCTGTGTCCCAGGTCTGTGACCTTCATGGGGGCTTTTCAGTTCCCCTACTCAAGGTAAGACAAGAAGTTTAGAGAATCCTGGAGTTGGGTATTTTTTTTCCTCCACCTTCATTAGGTTCTTGAAATACCAAAATTTATTGGCTCTGGTAAAGTAGTGTCCCTTGAGGGAAGGCTGTTGTTAAGGAGAGTATTATCACCCGGGGTAGTTTTTCCTGTGAGGTCAAGTCTTTAGTGGTTCTAAGATGAGTTTTTATTTTCAGCTTGTTCAGTTTTTCTTGTTTTGAAGATGATGGCAGCAATTTGCAAATTCTTTGTATGCTGGACCTGGAAACGGTTCTCTGTATTTAATTCATGTTTTACTTAATCAAATATATATAGACACAAATGTGTATAAAATTATAAAAGGCAATATAATCTAAATATTTATAATAAAATGAAAAATCAGTTCCTTTCTTTTACCCTCCAACTCTGATTCCTATTCCTCAGAAACAACAGCTTTCAAATATTATAGGAGGTTTTTTTTCCTTATATTTATCTCCATGTTATGTATAGTTGACTTATACAAAACTTTCTTTATTAAGATTCTGGTATAGCAAGTGCTCCTATAGAAATTTACTATATAGCTTTCATATTCCCTTTTTCTATACCTCTTCCTACCATGCACTTACCCTCATTTCTTATAATTTAGTTATAATATTTGTTTAGCATAATGTGCATTGCATATATTATTATGCCTATAAGTACTTTGTCTTTATTCTTCATTTGTTTACTTTTCCATGTGCTAAGTATTAATCCATGTTTAATTTCTGTCAGCAATAAAAATTATCTTCTCAATATAATGAGAAACACCCAGGTAATCTGGCAATATTACTTTTTATTTATGGTTAAGTTTCTCTGGGACAAATCCATTCTTTGCCTAATTCTGGAAAATTCTCTCTATATTTCTTGCTGGGTTTTGATTTCTAAGCCTCTTTTTTTTTTTTAATTCATGTGCTTGTTGCTTGCTTATTATTTGTTCTATGATTCCTCCTTGTTCATAGCCTCAGAGTTAATTTTTGATAAATATAATATTTAGTCTTATTTCTTTGAGAATATAATGTATAGTTTTAAATTTTATTTTCAACTTCTTTATTCTCTATGTAATCATGTCCAATTCCTAATAACATCTGTGTTTAATTAATTAAATTTGATATATTAACAACTAACTTCTGAGAAAGTTCTTTCTTACTGACCAGGCTTGAACAAGAATCAAACTATAGATACACTCAGCAGGAAGACTTGTGTTTTGTGATGTGTATGTAAACACAGGAAAGTACTGACTTTATGTAAAAATAGCATGTTTATATGAATTTCAGCAGTGTAATAAATTTGCTTATAGATTTATTATTGAGTATCACTCATTTGTTAATTAAAGTATCCTCTCCATAACAAGTATTTACATATTATTTAATATGGTAGTTTATTAATAATTATCATTTCATGTGCATATTTTTTCAATAATGGACATAGATATGGCACTGATGTTGTGATTTTGTTGCAAACTAGTGGTTCCTGGCCTGAATATGGCCAACTGACTTACTTTAATTGGCCAGCAGGATTTTTTTGTTTGACTTTTGCTCTCTTTAATATGTGAGTACTTTAAAGGACTCATGTGCTTTCTAGTTCATTGGTAAAACAGCTATCTGTTTATCATATCCAAATGCTTCACATTTATATCACCTACAGGCCTCGAAGTCATTACAATCCCTAACGTTGAGATCTGTGAGTGAACTTCTCTCCTGGGAACATCTTTTTTGCTCTTATATTCTCTATTGCATCACTCTCAGTTCTTGTAAATAAATTTAAATCCCAATAATCTCTGTGTAAGTTCTTGAGATACCAGAATTAATTTTGAAGTAAAGCACATTTTGTATAATAAAAAATACATCATTCAATGAGAAATTGTAAACAAAGATAATTTCCATGGCATACACACATAACCACCAACTTTTATTTGTAGCTTTAATCATTGATTGTGACACAGGTATAAATACTATTCTATATGAAAATTAATATTGCATACTATACTTCTTCTATTGTAACATGATGTTTAGGTTATGTGAATTAGAAGTGTGACTTCAATCTCCTCCTATATGTTTTCAGTGTACCTGAATTAATTATAGTGAGAAACAACTCAATGTTGTAAATTAGCCTCTAGCAACACAGTATCTTTGATGATACTGAGTGGAAATTCTGGTCATTGTTTCTTAATGGGTAAAAGCAGTGTTTACAGCCTTAAGGCATTGGCTGTATTTAAATGCCCTGTAGTCTTTAGTTTCATACTGCGTAAGTTATCGCTTCAATTTATCTGCCTCCAAATGTTGACAGAATTTTCTAATAGATTTTTATTTACCAATGAAATATAATTAAGCTTTATCAGCCCTGTATTAATGCATGTGATAATAGGATTGATTTCTATCAATAAAGTCTGAAAGTGTATTTTTTTTAATCAGACCTATTCCATAAAAGTACATGAGAATCTTAAAATACGGATAGCATAAAAGTTAAATAAAAATTCATTAGTTAAAAGGACCAGAAGGGAGAAAGGTAGGGGAAATAAGCACATTACTTGAAAGGTAAATTAATACCAAAAATAATTACTATAAAGTTACATAACATTTCTAGAGACAGCAAATTATTTGAACCTGAGAATATTGAAAGCAAACTAAATTAAATAAACAATATCAATTGTATATTTTATGTTACTAAACAGCTCAATTTACTTATGATTTAGCATCAGATAGTTCAGAAAGTTTTACTGTCTATTCCTCCTGTTGCAACCCCATTGTGAACAGATGGAGATCTTTATATGGTCCATAATAAGTGGTCTGGAAATAATACAGTGTTTATGCTCAGTAAAAACAGATTAAGTTTATTAATACCTATAAGACATCTCATTTTTTATCCTTCTGTGACATATTTCTGCATGAACACATACACACACATATATACACACACCATGCTTTTCATTTGTCTCTTGGTTTTCTCAGCCTGAGAGAAGAGAAAAGGACAGCAAAGGATAAAACCTTTTTGGGATCATTATTCTTCATTAGCAAAAGGAAGAAAATTATCTTATGAGCAGTTTTTACAATTACAAGTAAACTAGAATAAAGAAAATATAGTAGGTCAGAAGTTGACTTAAATAAACTTAGATTCCTGATTGACTTTAGTTTCCTGAATGATATTATTGCTGAATGGTATAAATTTAGTCTTTCTAAAGAATATACATCTGTTTTAATATCATATTTAGAAAATTTTTTATCTTCCTTTGAATTTTAAGAATAATGTAAAAATGTAAGGTAATGCTTGATTTCTAATATAAAATATTTGAAGAGAAAGACCAATGAGTACTGGATCTGATTCAAAAACAAACAAATCACTACAACAAGATATACAGATAGTATTTCAGAAAGTCTGAAATCTCTTTACTAATTCAGAGGCTATGTGCCTAAAATTTAGTTCTTTGGATCACCCTCCATCCTAAAAAATAGAATTCTATATCACATTTTGCCATGACCCAACAAGAACTTTCCTGATACATTTGTGAACACTACCCAAACACCTTATTGTGGCCTAAATGTCCCACATGGCTTGGACTCTACCTGCCATTGACCTCAACTATTATCATTTTCTCTCCCACCTAATATGATCTCACCTTTAGAAAAAATCTCATTCCCTTTCTACTTCCTGGCTTATGTTTGTAATACTCTTCCTGTAGATCATTTTGGTAAAGTGGTTCTCTTTTCTTTTATAATTCAGTAAGTCATACCATTCTTCTTAAAAATATAGAATTTTTCTATCTTAATTAATAGCCTTTGTTCTTATCACTAGAATGTATGTTTTATGAGATTGGAAAATACATTTTCTTTTTGCAGTTCTATCCATAATACGTTGGATGGGGCCTGACTCGTAACAGGCAACATATTTACCTTTTGTGAATACAAATGTAACTATTTAATTTGATAGATAAATATAATAAGGTTAGAAAAAAAATCAAAAGAGAATATTTTAAAATTGGCTTACTTTCAAGTGATTTTGCATTTATAATTCCTGGATATTATCTGTGAGATATACAAATATTTTTTCCAGGTTTAATATTAATGTCCAAAGTCCAAAGATTCATTCATTGCTATACTGTTTTCACTCATAGCCATGTGGTTTTCCAATACCTATTTTAATCTTTATTTTCTGACTTTATAATAATTTTAATATCACAAATGTCCTGAAATAATTGCTGGATAAAACCTTAGCATGAAGAAATACTTTTATAGTAATTCCTTTCTTCCTTCTCAGAGTACATTTCATTTTCATAAGAAGTTCTTGGGACTCAGACTCTGAGACTAAATTAAAAATTAAGTCAACAGGGCAAGTCTGCAACAACATACAGTCACACACAGAGGGAGGGTACAGCTCAGTGGTAGAGTGCATGCTTAGCAACCACAAGGTCCTGGGTTCAAGTAAATAAATAAGTAAACCTAATTACCCTACCCCCAAAAAAACCAAACAAATGAAAAACATACAATGACGCACAAACATGTATATATATCAAGATGGCAGAAAAAAACGTATCCTACGTTTTGCACAAAAATAATCTGACTTACTGTTGGTCTCAACATTTGATTAGTCAGTGTTATGTATTCATTTTAGTTACATAAATTTTAGTTAATTTAGTTATACCTATCTGTTAAAAATGAAGTTGAATCAGGTGTTATTAGAACATTTAACAGTTTGAAAACTGTTCTATAGTGGAAAGAGCATGATAGTTAAGAGTAAGAGACCTGGATTCAAATCCCAAAATAGCTGCATATTAAGAATATCATTTTTTGTGCATCTTGGAAAATTCTGAACTTGAAAATCAGTGAAGGACTGAAAAACTTTGGTAGGTAAAAATCTGGTTATTACTAGACTTTATCTTTACTAGGCTGCATTTTACCTTCTCTAATCTTAATTTGTCTTTAATGCCTTAGGAAAAAAATACTAAGTTACTGAGACTTTTCAAAAAGCAGTGCATTCCCTGTATCTTTGATCTAATTGCCAAAGAAAAAAAATATTTAACTTCTCTCAAATTTTGCTTTCTAATCAATAAAATAAGAATTGTTTTATCTTCATAAGTTAATAGTAAAAATAAAATGGCCATGTAGGATGACTGGTACACAATAATTTTTCATTCCTCTTTGGCAGTACATTAAACTGATTTTTTATATTGAACTCATCATAAATGGCTGTCAAATAAAGTAATATATTTGTACAACTAAAAATCACCTATGCTTTTACTTGGCCCCATTAGTTCACTTTGTATATGTTGGAACCATGGCAACGGAGAGTGTAATAGTTTAAATGATGTGAAAGCTGTTGATGGGCTTGGGACTAGAATCTAGCAGAGCACGTGTGCTCAGTGAATATTCTTCTATCCTTTTACCCAGTTACTTCCCTTTGCTTCCTTTTATTTTATTGCTTTATTTATATTCTTTCCTTATGTGGTGAGGGAAGGATTTATTTTAGCCAAAATCTACAGAGTCAAAAAGATGCAGATTGCTCCAGGAAAAGTGGATATATTAAGTACAAGCATGCATGAGACCTAAAATATACCCTCGTAGGTTTATAAGATGATTTAGTGGAAGTTTACATTTTATATTCACCATAGCTCAAATTCAATCACTCTGTTGCTCTAAGAGATTTACAATATCCAGAATGACTGCTTCTCTCTTTCTTTTTCCTCCCTTCTTCCCTTCCTCCTCCTTTCTTCTTCTTCTTCCCATTCCTCTTCCTCCTCCCTTTCCCTCTCTTATTCTTTTCCTCCCATACTTACCTTCCTCCTCTTTTTATCCTCCTCCTCCTTCTCATCTTTACTCTCTTCCTCCTCCTTTTTCTCCTCCTCTTTCTGCTTTTCATTCTCCTCGTTTCTGTTTAAACAAATCATTATGCACCAAAGCAGCATCCTTGCCAGGGCATTTCCTTTCTCACCAAAAGCAAAGTGTATTTCAAGCAATCAGTATGTATATAGACATATTAAAATAGTTATTAGCATCAGTGGACTTCAGTTATATTAAGACTTGCTAATTAGCAGTAAAGAATGTAACTTCATTGGCATTTTAATGACATCATCAATACTTGAAAATATCAAGTCACATTGTTAAGGAAGAATAGCTAATTATAATGTAAACAAGTTACCTCTGACATGTTTAGAATGATTGTCTCCTATAATATTTCTGTCCTAAAATCCAAAAATATTATGAATGCCATTTTACTTTCTACTGATGAATTACCTTGGATTAAGTGAACTGTAGGAGAAAAAATTCTTAGAAAATAGATACAAGCATGTTCTTTGCAATCTTTTATGAAATCAAGGGTAGTTGCAAATGAATATATCAGTAGCATATGTTAATTCTGTCTTGGTATACTGTAGAGATCTGTGGTATACAGTAGGTGTTGGCTTCACATGATGTTAGCAACTAGTTTCAGTTCCCTTCCTTACTATATAATGGGTATTATGATTGTTGTTAACATTTTGAACGTTGATTTCAGTGTTTATTTTAAGGACTAAAGAAGAAAATGAATGAAATTCTGCTTACAGATTTGTCAACAAAAATATTTATCTTGTCCTTTCCTCTCTACTAATAGTAACAAAGCATTTTGGCCCTGTAGTCAATATTTTCAGAACATGTAAAAAGGTAATAAAATATTGTTGAAATGGTTGTGTATGCAAACATCATGAAAGACAATCACTGTAAAATTTCATGTCTTCTCCTGTTAACAAAGTAGAAAAAGAAAAGTGTAAGCATGCGAAGTATGTATGGAACATCAGGAAATGTATATCAGCTATCTCCACTTCTGTGCTATCAGTTTATCTTAGTTCCAAATTCACCCTAAAGTGTACTCTCTGATATTAGATGATTTTCTTCAAGCATTTCCCCACTAAAGTGAGCACTGTGCTAAACTTTCTGGACAGGGCACTGTAGGGACACTGCAGAAAGAAGGGATGGATTCTCCTGCAGATTCTGGTGACTGTGAGCTGTCTGGATGTGAGGACATACTGTTAAGCTTGCCCCAGCCACATATGCAGAAAACAGTCCTAAGTGACCTCTCAAATTTGACCTCTCAAATAACTTTCCCTGGGACCCTTTCAACACGAACAACAGTGCCTTAAAAACTTCTGCTGTGTAGAATCCTTGATGCCCCCTCTACAAGCCCGTGCAATGAGATACTTGTAACAAGGAGAGTTCCCATTGAGCCTTACTACCTGTGTAAACCCTGGTATGGTCTGCCTGTGTACCGTGGGTTCCTATGTAGTTGGCTCCCTCGGCAGCTCCCTCAACTCCACATTTTCTGTATGAACATGCCAGGAGTTGTTGCTCACCTGCTTCCTGGCTGCAGTTATGAGGGGTTGCTTCCTGCTTGCCCTGCTACTGTGGATCAACTCCCACTTGAGCAAATCAACAAATTTCTCCACTATCCACTAGATTGAACTGCACTTTTTCCATTGATGTCTGAACCACAGCCTTGGGGAGGTTCAAATTTGTTCTTCTTTGGGTACTGTCTCTCAGCTATAGGGTACCATAAAGGGTTTCCTTTTATCATACAGCTACTCTCCTATCATAGAATAATGATTTTTTTCCATCAAATTTCTTGTATTTAACCCACTATATTGTTTCTATATCCTGACTGGCTCCAGACTAATATACATTTAAACTATTATTGTAAGCTGCTACCCCAGTCCTGTGAAAATACAAAAAAAAGCCATACTTTAAGTCGTGAATCAGCATTCACTGTTTTTCTTTAACCTCCTCTCACTGACTTTGAGCTCTCTCCTACTAACAGACTTTTCTGTTTCATCATATATTCTCCTATTCTGTTGTTGAAACTCAGTACCCTGTTAGACACATAGTAGAAATAAAGTAACTGATTGAGTCCAGGAACCAAGCTCACAAAAATAAATATTGTAATGTATTAAGATGACATGCCATTTCAGCAAATTTGAAAGCATTGATTACTTTTAAGACATAAAGGAGTAAGAGGTGCAAAAGACAATAAATGTCTGATTATACATGTGCAAATGGGAAAATTGAATCTCAGAGAGAAAAACTAACTCATATTAAAGCCAATAGTACTGTGACACTGAGCAAGGATTTTACCTCATGAATCTGATTCCAGAGTTCATGTTACCTATAAACTGTGTGCTTAGCTCATTGGCTTTAAATTGTACAGAAAAGAGTAAACAAGAAGGGAAGTGAAAGGAAGGGAAGAGAAGAGAGAAGAGAGGGAAGAGAAGGGGAGGGAAAGGAAAAGGAGGGGGAGGGTAGAGAAGATGAGAGAAAAGGAAAAAAATCAAGCAGAGACAAGAGAGTAGAAGCAGTATAATTAAAAAGGTTTTTGAAAAGATGATTTAAAGAGTTTTTAGGACCTACTGAAGTCTTAGTCTGCCATTGCCCATTGTAAATATTGAAGGAAACAGGTTTATTTCATCCTGGAACTCATTCATCTTTGACTTTGCTGGATGCAAACTCTGGCACTTTTGTAAGGAAATGCTGGAAAGAAAGATATTCATATCATTTTAATTTTTCATTAATTTTGAATTATAGCCCCAAAATGAAAAAAATTGTGTTTTATAGTAAAATAAGTTAGTTAATGTAGTGTGCCAGAAAACTGGTTTCATTATTTGCAACAAAATGTCTTTTCTACATACAAAGGTATTGTCAAGGAAATAAGTAATATTACTGATGCTCATAAGAAAGTTAAGAGAATCATATAATGGTATTTATCTGCAATTAAAATATTCATAATGTTGGTATGAAACAGAAAATTAATCCTCAGCTAAATGAACCAGATAATTATAATGAAAATAAGGGATATGAGACTTATCAGTTTGTGTGAGAGACTTAACGTTAAAATAAAAAGGAAAAAAAAGAACATTCAATATAATATCAGCTTCAGAAAATTTTCTTTGCTGGGAGCTAACTATATTTGTTATAGTGGAGAAAGTTTGAGATTAAGATATAATGTAATTGTGACAAATTTAAAGCAGAAAAGAAAAAACAGTTTTTTAAAAGCTTGTAAAATACAGTTTGCTGTAACTTCCAGACTCTAATTTTGATTATCTTATTTAACTACTAAAATAAACAGTGATATATTTAGGACAGTATTGATCATGAGAATCAGGGGTGAGGGGGTGGTCCAATTTTAGCCCAGAATAGAAAAGTATCTGCTGTGACTTCTACATCTGTTCACAAAGCAGAGCTTTTGTTGCAATTTGAAATCGCTTGCTGCATACTGTATTAAGACTAGAAGATACCAAGGTCAGTGTTACAGCCTGTAAAGTTAACTGAACAATAAATATAACAAATATATTAAACACTGATGAGTCTTAAAGCTCTATCTGAAGACAGTATTATGCCTTTTATAAATATGTATCTTATTTTAATTTTTAAAAATAACATTGCATTTTATCAAATCTACATCGGAGTTTGCTTTGGGAAGTATTTGCATATTAATCATGAATAAAATATGTAACAAAAATGAATGTCACCTATAGCAAAATCTATTCAAAATACTACCATAAAGCTAGCAGCAGGAATTCTCTAAATGAATAGAAATAAATCACATTTAATAAATTATAAATAGGAAAAAAAAAAAGCATGCCAAAATTTTCCTGGAGGCTCATGACCTCAGCGTCTAAATATAATTATTTTAAATACTAAAGTTGCCTTACCTGATATCTGTGATATATTATTGCTGACAACTTTTCTCCTTTGTAATATAATTTTTGTGAAGCTTGAAACTCCATGTACACCAAGGTATGGCTGTGCTGCAGAAATTCACTGTGAGGAATGTGGAATTCAAAGAATCATATTAGAAGAAACAGGTTACTTTTACCTAGCTATTTAATAAAATTTTAGTTTGACAAACATTATGTTGGTCGTAGGGAATCACTTTCGAAATGTAATATCACATTCTCATTTCCTTAGGCTTTGTAAATAAATACACAGCTGGGAAAACATTTGCAATATCTTTTATATTTCAAATATAGTTTATTTAGAAACTTTTCTTGCATCAGAAATATTCCTAGAGTTATGGTAGGGATTCTGAGTAGTGGATAATGTGAAAAAAAAATTTGGTGAAATAATAATTGAAAAAGAAATATGTCTTAGTAACATTGGGTGGTTAAAAAAAAAAGTAGCATTACAAACCAGCAAGCACAAAAATGGATTCTCTTTATAGATCTGATGGCCTCGAAGTGAAGCCCACAGGCTCTTGTTTCAAAATGCCTGGGTTTGATCCTAATTCTTACAGTTACAAATTTTATAATTGTGGGAGAATGATATAATCCTTCTATGCTGCAGTTTCACTGTCTGTAAGCTAGAGATTAATATGAGTACCATTAGTCATATTTCTTGTCAATTTCTTCTTAATGTAAAATCATACATATGAATATTAATTAATATATAATTAATATATTAGCTATGTTGTGATCTTAATGTTTGTCCATCAAAATTCCTTTGTTAAAGACTAATTCCCAATGTAGTGATATGAGGAGGTGTGTTCTTTAAGAGGCAATTAAATTATGAGGATAGATTCTTCATGTTGGGAGTAGTGTCCCTAATAAAAGAGACCTTGGAGAGCTCCCCTGACCCTTCCACTATGTAAGATTACAGTTAGAAGGTACCATCTATGAGGAAGTAGACTCTCATCAGACACAGAATCTGCCAGTGTGGTACTTTGTTATAGAAGCCCAAAGGGCCTGGCAATTAATTTAAGTTAATGTTAATTAATATATGTTAAAGCACTTAAAGGTTTACTTGACCTACCACATGAACTTTAATAAAAGTTAGTTGTTATTATAAGGTTTTTTTGTTAAATGTTTATAATTTATTCTACAAATAAGAGTATTATCTACATCCAAATTCATTTAAGAGATTAATATGAATAATTTAAAATGCAGGCCTAAGTTAGGTGTATTTCCTTGACATTAGAACCACACGCAAATCAATCTTCCCTTGGTAAATTCTCAAAAGTAAAAGAAAATGCTAAACCTCAATTGAACAATTAAAGTGCATAATTCTCAACATTTTCTTAATGACACATTATGACGTGTTTTAGTCATTCATACTGATTAATGAAATATGTAAGGGCTTATAAATGAAGAAAACCAGTCTTTCAAAACTAGGCTTTAAATGCTTATAAACATAGAGCTTTGTCAAGAAAATGTTGGAAAAGTTTGAGTTGGTAATCTATGACATTGTTATTGTAATTCATTTTTTGAATGTAAACATATTAAATGTATCCCTGAATTTGTATGTTCATACCTATATCAAGTTAGTATTGTGACTTCAGCATTATTTACACTTTTGGAAATATGGAAGCAGTAAACAAAACATGAAGTCTCTATCCAGAAGGAAGAGAAGGGAAACAAAATGTAAGAAACAAATAAATTAAATTCAGTAAGTGGTGCTGTGAAGTAAATAAATCAGATGATGTGCAGAGTACTGGGAATGAAGGTAATTTAGAAAAGTTGGTGAATTATGCCTCTCTAAAGTGAAACCAGAAATGAGGAAGGAAACAGCCCTTGGAGGGCGTGGTGACTTAAGGTACAAAAGCTTTAAGGTAGTAATCAGCATAGTGGCTTTACAGAAGGATGGAGAGGAAGCTATCAAAATTAGAGCACTAAACTAGGGGAGAAAGGGATTTGAAATTAAGGGTCTGCACTCCATTCCGATGTGGTGGAAGGAAGGGAGTTTCCCCATACCAAGCAAGCAATTCTTCAACACAAGCTGGTTGTCCTGCAGTTCAACTCAAGTCTGACACCATCTACTCAGAGATAGCATCAGATTCCACAGGTTAAGGCCTTATTCCCATGAGACTACCTTCCACTTGAGGTGCAAGTCACAGGTTCAGACTTTTACCTGTACTTCTGACCAACCGGCTATAAAAATTGGAAGTTTCCAAGATCCCCTCCTTGGGTTTGGATTATTTGCTAGAGCAGTTCACAAGACTTAGGAAACCAATATACTCATTAGATTACTGGTTTATTACATAGGATATAAAAGATGAAGAAATATGTAGGGTGACTTCTCAAACAAAGGAGTTTCAGTCCTCATGGAGTTTGAGCACCAACAGTGGTATGTGGAAGTGTTTTGGTTCTCCAACCTGGAAGCTCTATGAACCCTCCCCTTTTGGGTTTTTATGGAGGCTTTATTACATAGGCATGATTGATTAAATAACTGTTTGGTGATTGATTCAACTTTCTACCCCTCTTTGCTCCCCATAAATTAAGGGGTGGGACTGAATGTTATAACCCTCTGTTCTTGATTGGTTTCCATGGTGATGATTCGTATATTTAGGTGTTTTTCAAAAGTCACTTCATTCACATGAGAAAAGACACCTTTGTTGCTCTCATACCTTAAAAAATTTCAAGAGTTTAGGAGCTCTGCCAGGAGCTGGGAATTCCAAATATATATTTCTTATTATAAATTACAATATCACAAAGATGCAACCTGAAATATAGGCAGTTAGCAGATCATGTAGGTTTAGATTTTAAAATAGTCTTCTACTGTAGAAAACCAAAAAACCAAACCCAGAGTGTTTTAACAGATGAGGAACACTTAAAAAAAAAAATCCTTCTGGGTTCTATAAGAAGTATATGGTATAGAGACAACAAAGTATAAGCAGGGAGTTGAGTTAGTAAGCTATTACAACAATCTAAATAAAAATATGAATCTTAGACAATAGTGATATTAGTGAAGATGACAGGAGGAGAACACATTGGGCATTTATTCTGAGGCCGAGTCTAAAAGCTCTTTGAAGAATTAAGTGTGGGGATAAAGGAATGAGCCGGAATCAAGATATCTCTTAGGTTTTCGGAGTGAGCAACTGAGGGAAGAGTAATGCAGTTCATATTTACCAGCATGAGGAAGATTGAAATGAAGATATATCTTGTGGAGAGTGAGGGCAGACAAGACATCCTAAGTTCAGATGCCAATGGGACAAACAATTAGAAGTGTAGCAGGTAGTAGTATATGTGGTTCTGTGGTTCAGGGAGAAGTGGGTATTCTAGCTATAAATTTGCAAGTTACTTGTCATATAGGTGACATCTAAGGCCAGAGCATTGTGTGATATCCTCTAGGCAGGGCATGCAGATGGAGAAGTGAGGCTTGGATTAAATCCAAGTGAACATCTAAATTTAACAAAATGGGAGGAATTGGAAGAATTTTCTAAGAGAAAAACAGATTTGAATAAGAATGTAGTTGTTTAGAATAAAATCAAAATAGAAAACAAGATATTAAAAGCTTTGTTTGATAATGAGAATACTGTTGTCATAAACATACAAATACTGATAGATGAAATCTATTTACATTATGTTTATATTCTTTGTGACATTTGCTAGGCAATGTTCTAGGCTTTTAATGAGTGTTAGCTCATTTTTATGCATTTGGCAATAAGGCAAATGGACAGAGATTCAGTGTAGTCCCCAAAGATGACTCTCATGTTAAGTGCCAGTCATTTGATATGAAATGTAGCTAGTCCCACAATAAATATTGTTTATCTAAATTAATTTGGAAAAACATTTTAAATATGTACATAATTTAAGCTGAATTAAGGTAAAACCCCCTAACAAATGTAAAATAGTATGCAGTGTATGACTAAATATAAGTATAAAACCAGAACATAATGTACAACACTGTTAATAGTTTGAAAGTTATGAAATGAATCAAAATCTATAAATTAAAAAAAAAATTCTGAATCCTATTGTTACTGAACCAAACTTGGATCCACTTGCCCAGTCTTAGTAAAGCCCCTCCACTGACACTGGGTTGTGGTGAAGGTTTATTGCAAGGTGTCCATCATGGGGCCAAGCAAGGAAAATGGTCAGCTCATGCTTAAAGACCCAAATTCCCCAGCAGATTTCAGGGAAAATTTTTTAAAGGCAAGTTGAAGGAAAGTCTCAGAGTGCATGATCAGCTTGTGTACAATTCTCTGATTAGTTGATGGTCAAGTAACAAGGTGATGTCGCAGATGTTAATATTATCAATCCTCAGGCTCCAGCCACTCTGGGAACTACGTGCTCATGGTCGTCATGTCGTTCTTCCATCTGGTGGGGGTCTTAGTGTCTGGAAAACAACTCAGAAATGTGCATCAGATACTGTTATCTACGTCCTTCAGGGAGGAACTAAAGAGTGACTCTCCTATATGATTGGTCTATTGTTGAAATTGTTACCAGTTCTCCTGGCCCAACTTTTATTTTTTGTTACTGCATGTTAACATTTTTCCAATCATTAACTCTTGAACTAGCCTTTTGTAACTCAGGGGAGGTTTGAGAGACTAAAGCTTTTCCATAAACAAGAGGCAGGTGGAGGACATGGTTGGTGGGGTGATCTATCCTAGGAAGGCCCCATAGGGTCCTGCTTGGTTACACTATTAAAGTAATATTTTCTTTCATAATTTAACCTTCATTAAATTCATAAAATTTCTGAAATTCCTTTCATAATTTTATAATTAACATATAATTAATGTGTTCTAGAAATATAATAAAATGTGATTTATTAAGCTATCTGCTGCTTCACTGATTAAATAGCTGATTCCATTGATCTGCTTGACTATTAAATTTTATGTCCTCCTTTACCAATCTGTGTGCACACTATCTGAAATTTAAGGCTGTGCCAGAGAAACATGGTAAAGAGAAGTATAGTTCTTCAAAACATTGTATTCAGATATCTACAGTTTCTCAACCAAAGAATTTTCTAGTTGAGTGATTCTAGCTGAACCTCTCTAAATATTCCAAATACATCATGACAGAACAGCTATAAAATATCACAAAAATTTCTATACAGATAGCCAAACTGGAAGTTGTAATCAACAGTATTTACTTTTTGTTCCAGCTGAGTATTCTATACAGTTTTTAATCCTGGAGGTCAAAGTTTTTTTTGCTAAAATAGTTTTAATAAGTCTTAAAATTATCTTAGAGAAATGGATAATAGCAATCAAGGGCATGTGCAAAGAAATTTTCATTTTCCTATGGCAAGTTCAAGTTAAATAAAATGGTTCTAAGCATTTTTTCTCTAAATTTATAAATTTCATTTGATGTTCTTGTCAGTAAATTTCATTTTTGTAAATTTTGTTTTTCTTTAATGGAAACTGCTTTTTGTATTTCCCAGTGACACATTTATCTCTGCGATGAGCTCAGTACTTGCTAGCTGAAAAGATATAGTATGTGACATTGTTGCTCAGTTTAACTAAATGCAATACAACATGTATTTGAACTGTAGCATTAAGATGGAACAGAAAAGCTAAACTAATTTTAACTTCTAGAGAAAACACAAAGCAAAGAAGTGATCCCTTCTACACTAACTGCCAAATGTTCATAAATAGACAGTATAAAAACCATGTCAAAATTTATTCAGTGACACATTATGAAAATATTAGGAAAGAGCACAGAGATGATACCATCTTAAAAGCTATCAGAGGATAGGTCAGAAACCACATAAAAATAAGATCAAATAGAAATTCTTTACCAACAATGTGATACAATGCAACCTTTCTGATACCTAGCAAAGACTGCATTCAATCATAGGGTGTTTGTATGATCCTGCAGACATATTTTATATTTCATAATGAAACACTATCAGAATCTTCAGAGTGGGGAAAGTTCTGGTAATAAATTTGTCACAACATGATGAATCCAAACAGAGTGAATCAAGATATAAATATAAAACTTTGAAGTTTTCATCCACTCTGGCTCTTAGAGAGACTTGACTGGACTGGCAATGTCAACGTGATAAACTATATAGTGAGGGCTTCTTGGGTTTTTCTTAGAAAAAAATATTATAGGAATACCAAGATCAGTCTCTTGTCATAAGAATTCTGAACATCAAACTTGGAAATAAAGCATTTATGTAGTATATAATAAAATGGAGCATTTAACTTTTACTTGATTTTTTTAAAGTTTTCTTTTTTTTTATGTAAGCAGCTGCATCATAAACATATTCAGTGGTATCTGAAAGTTGTTCTTGAAGTGGATTGGGTTCAAATTGAAGATTAAGAACCAAGTTGCAGGATTCCCAGTTTTAACAGTTTTCTCTCAACTAAAGCCTTGCATGCTTATATTCTGTGCATAAGATGACTTTCCCTAAATGCTAAGGCGTGTCACATAATTTCAAGAAGAGGTATGGAAATGGAGTAATTCATCACTTATTAAAAAACTTTACTGTAATTTGAGAAAGCCTGAAACTGTAACATTAAAGTAGAAATAAAAAAGAAAATTGTTAACCCAAGCTATAAATATATTAGAATTATTCAGTGTACATATAACACAGTAGTAATGCTTTAACAAGTATTTGTTAAATTAATTAATTAAATGAATAAATGAATTTGTACTATACAAAGAGGAAAAAAATTAAGTATCCCTATTTACCCATTCCTTCATATGCTCAGCTAGCAACTGGGCAAGCATCTCTCATGATTATTTTAAAAACAATTCCTCTTATGTGTAAGAGGTAGAACCAAATGCCTCAAGACCATCCTGGGCATGGATTTGGTGCCATTAGAGTTTCCAGGTCTAATATAGTTATTAAATATTAAATCCTACAAACATATTATTGACTTTGCCTGAAATATCATCAACCAGTATATAATGAGTATTTTGTTTATTTACAGGGGTAGATTCCCCTAACTACATATAGTGAAAATTGCAAAACTAAAAGTGTATTATTTGATAAACTGCCATAGTAGCTCTGGCTTCTGTGTTGAGAATAAAATGCAGAAGCATAAGAAAGAAAAAAACCCATTAGGAGATAAGATGGTATCTGCTTTATTTCAAATACATTTTGTAGATAAAGTAAAAAAGACTCCTGATAAATTCAGTGGGGTATGAAAGGTAGGTGGACAGAGGAACATGTGAAAATGAGGGAGTTACTATTAATGAAATTGTGAAAAGATAATCCTGAATCAGATTTCTGGGGAGAGCACATTGGGAGTTCAATTTTGACACCTGATTGTAAATCTCTATTAGGGCATTGTATGTGTAAGTTTAAACTTTGGGACACATAACTGGAGTATATATACAAATCTGAGTGTCATTGATATATAAAGAGATTATAAAATCATGATACTTGATGAATTCAGTAGAATGGTACAAGTAGAGAAAGTGAAAAGCCAACAACCCGAGTGTGTACCATGGGAAACTCGAACATTAAAAAGTCAGAGAAAAGAATAACAAACAATTAAGAATGATAGGGATCTACCAGGGACATAGGAGTGCTCTTGAAGCCAGGTGAAGAAAATGTCTAAGAAGGAGACTTAATCAACTGTACCAAATGCTGTTGCTAGGTCAATTAAGGGAAGACCTGAGAATTAATGTCTAGATTTAGGACCATGAACATCAAATCCTGACTGACTGAATTCAGAAAGAATGAATGGACAAAAACTAAAGATGGCAGATGAGGCAACTTCTTTGAGAAAAATTTTGACAGAAGTGTCAAAGATATATGGTAGTAGCTAACATAAGTAATGAGATTAAGAGATTTATTTTTTAATTATATGGGAATAAAGAGAGTATGCTTATATCCTGATGGGAATAATCCAAAAAGGAGAGAGGAAAAGTAGGCTAGAAGGGAGACATGCTGCTGTAGGTGGGCATAAAAAATTGACCCAACCTCTCCTTCTGCATTCTGAACTCTAACCGGCGACTAGCTGGACCTACCTTCCCCAACAGAGGAATATACATGAGTTAGTAGAATTTAGCCTCTTGGGCACATAACAGGAAAGTACACAGCAAATAATAAATCTGTCTGGGGAGAGAAACAATGCAGGTGGAGAATAATCAGAACATTATCTTTCTTTTCCCAAATAAAATATTAGAAATCATTTACTCATATTGTAGATGATAAAATAAATAAAACAGTGTTGTGTCAATTACCATTTCAGAAATGTTTCTTAACTAGCTAAGAATTTAAGATATATTGATTTTAGATGATTAAATATTGATATTTAATATAAATGTTAAGTAAATATTATAGAAAATGAGCAATTAATATTTCTGTTCTTTAATAGAAACATTGTTATTTTTATGTGTCTCATGAGGAATTATATATATTTGCTTTGAAATATTCCAATATATTTCATGTGGTCCAAATAAATATTGATAATTATGACTCTATTAATGTTTTCAGTCTTACTGGTTCTTAGCACTCATATTAAGATTTATTTTATTTTTTTAATTTTTAAAATTTTATACAATTTTTATTACTTCCTATTTTACAGTTATTACACAATATTGGCTATATTCCCTATCTCATACAATACATCCTTGAGCCTATCTTACAACCAGTAGTTTGTACCTCCCACCGGTAACCATTAGTTTTTCTCTGTATCTGTGAGTCTGCTTCTTTTTTTTGCTATATTCACTAGTTTGTTGTGTTTTTCAGATTCCACAAAGAAGTGATATCGTACATTATTTGTCTTTCTCTGTCTGATTAGTTCCACTTAGCATAATGCCCTCCAAATCCATACATGGGCTGTAAAAAGTCAAAATTTGATTCTTTTGATTCTTTTTATTGACTGAGTAGTATATCTTCATATATATATAATTTTGCTAAATAAACAATTTATAGGTACAGATTTTTTAATCTAGAGAAAATGTTACCAATTTAAATACAAGATGACAAATTATTGTTATTAGTAGTAGTAGTATGTATTATGGTTTTTTACAGTTTGATATTACATTTAAACCTCATTAAATTAAGATACTTTAATTCTGAATTTTAAAAAATTTAATGTGAACTTATAAGAGTTTATCTTTTTTCTTTTTGTAACATTTTTTATTGATTTATAATCATTTTACAATGTTGTGTCAAATTCCAGTGTTCAGCACAATTTTTCAGTTATACATGAACATATATATATTCATTGTCACATTTTTTTCTCTGTGAGCTACCATAAGATTTTGTGTATATTTCCCTGTGCTATACAGTATAATCTTGTTTATCTATTCTACAATTTTGAAATCCTGTCTGTCCCTTCCCACCCTCTGCCCCCTTGGCAACCACAACTTTGTATTCTATGTCTATGAGTCTGTTTCTGTTTTGTAGTTATGCTTTGTTTGTTTGATTCTTTTTTGTTTTTTTGTTTTAGATTCCACATATGAGCGATCTCATATGGTATTTTTCTTTCTCTTTCTGGCTTACTTCACTCAGAATGACATTCTCCAGGAGCATCCATGTTGCTGCAAAAGGCGTTATGTTGTCGGTTTTTATGGCTGAGTAGTATTCCATTGTATAAATATACCACCTCTTCTTTATCCAGCCACCTGTTGATGGACATTTAGGCTGTTTCCATGTTTTGGCTATTGTAAATAGTGCTGCTATGAACATTGGGGTGCAGGTGTCATCCTGAAGTAGGGTTCCTTCTGGATATAAGCCCAGGAGTGGAATTCCTGGGTCATACGGTAAGTCTATTCCTAGTCTTTTGAGGAATCTCCACACTGTTATCCATAATGGCTGCACCAAACTGCATTCCCACCAGCAGTGTAGGAGGGTTCCCCTTTCTCCACAGCCTCTCCAGCATTTGTCATTTGTGGATTTTTGAATGACGGCCATTCTGACTGGTGTGAGGTGATACCTCATTGTAGTTTTGATTTGCATTTCTCTGATAATTAGTGATAATGAGCATTTTTTCATGTGCCTTTTGATCATTCGTATGTCTTCCTTGGAGAATTGCTTGTTTAGGTCTTCTGCCCATTTTTGGATTGGGTTGTTTATTTTTTTCTTATTGAGTCGTATGAGCTGCTCATATATTCTGGAGATCAAGCCTTTGTCTGTTTCATTTGCAAAAATTTTCTCCCATTCTGTAGGTTGTCTTTTTGTTTTACTTATGGTTTCCTTTGCTGTGCAGAAGCTAGTAAGTTTCATTAGGTCCCATTTGTTTATTCCTGCTTTCATTTCTTGTAGGAGAAAATTTTGGGGATGTATGTCAGGTAATGTTTTGCCTATGTTTTCCTCTAGGAGGTTTATTGTATCTTGTCTTATGTTTAAGTCTTTGATTCATTTTGAGTTGATTTTTGTATATGGTGTAGAGTTTATCTTTTTCTCTCCTAATAATAGCAACGTGTTTTAGAACTTACTGTGTGAACGTGACTGTTTAGTGCCCTATATGCATCACTTTGTTTATTCTTCTAACAGCTTTTAATAAATTTATTTTCCCAATTATATAAATCTATATGAATATATAGATATATGATATGCCCATTTTACATTTGAAGAAATGAAGACTCAGAAAGCTTAAACTGATACTGATAACAGAACAATTAAATGGCTCAGAGCAAGTCTAAGGACTCCACAGAGTTTTTACAGTATTTTCTTCACTTGTATGAAGATTCATGAATTTGGAATGTATAGGTAAAAGTTAAATGATCTTAAAGAATAGGATATATATCATATTATATGCATAAATATGTAGTCATATGTATAAATGTCACACTTACATGCATATAATCCACAAGTTATTCTTTCTGTTAAGAACCAGCATATAGGAAGTCCACCAAAAAAGAAAATAAAATAACTTCTCTAAAGAACTTAAATCTAATTGGAAAAAAATAGTATATGTATGAGATAGTCTATATGATACACAGAATAGTTCCTTCATTAATGTTAAGAATATAGCTGTTGTGAATTGGGTAGTTTTATAAAGTACACAAACCTAAAATAGGAATTGAGTAAATTTACAAGTTTTATTAGGAATAGAACACTATTATCTAAATTAGAACACTGTTATCTAAATAGAACACTATTATCCCACTTCTGTAGGGTTTGCACAGAATAATAATTATGGACCTTCCCAGAAGAAAGAAAACACTTTCATAAGAAATCACTCGAGTTGATTGCATTTATGACTTCTCCAGATCAATATTGTATTAGTTCTAGGGCACAGATGCCCATAGGACTGTAACGTGGGCTATTATTCTCCTGTTAACAGCGTTCAGACATCTTCTAACTCAATCAAATACTTGATGGCTTTTGCAGTGCTAAGGCTAAAATATTTATGAAAGGATTCTAATCACCCTACAGCATGTCTGTAGTCACAATCTATCACAATACAGACTTATATCCTACCCAGTTTGAAGTATTGCAGTATGTTTGTTGTAGTAATCCTTTTTAAGGATTACCCTGCCAAATCACCTAGTGTAAATTTCAGAATCTAACAATTTAGAAATGTATGTTAAATGGAGTTTCTTACACTTGTTCCCTGTAATCTCTGGAATCTAGTACACAGGAGAATAGTAATCTTTATTTAGGTTCCTTGGATTCAAGGTCAAATTTGTCCATTCAGTTTTACTTTTTGTAGCTAGCACTCAGGGCATTCCTTATAAGATAATAAATATAAACCTTAAGAAAACAAAATTGGATTCAGTTCTCAAGAGGGTACTCAACTCTGAATTATTACAGTACTCACCCACATTCTATCTTCCTTAAATATGTATAAATGACATGGCTACTGGTTATCAGTTTACTGTGTCTCTTGATGGATTTTTATTATAACATTCTTAAGAATATTATACATATATTAGTATATATACATAGAAGTGATATTTTTACAGTTTGTTGGTAAAGTTTTCTATAATCTTGAGCTACTCAAGAAATAGAAATGATATGGCTTCTTTATTATAATCGTGAAAATGGCATTTGCCTGAAAGGTCAAGAATAAAGACATAAGTTGAATGGACTGTAGTCTGTGTAACTGGGAGAATTTCACTTGATAAATGAACACTGTTGAAATTATTTTAGTATGCTATGTTTTAGAACTATGTTATAAAATTAACATGTAAGTCATAATTTATTTCTGTTGTATTCTAGTTCAACTAATAAATGCTATTAATTATCTTCTATCTATCAGACACTTCAAATGTAGTATTTCTATTCCTAAAAAGAGTTTGAAGTCAGTTGTTTATTCTCTCAATTTGCAGGTATTTATTAATAAATTATATTAATTTTATTGAAGTATTTTTTGGTTTGTGTTAAGAACAATGACTGATATGGAATATTAAAGGCTTTTTGTTATTAAATAATGGAAAAGAGATAAACCTAGTTTCTACATGAGATTGAGTTTTAATATGAGCATATAGTTCTCATTTTTTATGACTGTTATCAATTAACGTAATTTATTGCTATATAGTATCTTATTTGTATGTTACAGAAAATCAAAAGAAAGAAAGCAGATCGTATGTGTGTTTATGTATATATATGCAAGTACACATGTCTCAATAAATATTTGATTTGATTACTATTTATAGTGGGTTCTAACTGGATTAGCAAAATGTATTTTTAATGTATTTTAGGTACAAAATTATGAAGTCTGAATGCTTTTAATTAGCTTAAGCTGTATCATTTTATGAATCATCTGTCTTCTGAGTTTTAATTACATTATTTTAATATTACCTTATAATAGGAGATAGTACTGTCTCAGTGTGGAAGATGATACTTAATTGCCTATTGTACTTACAGTGTGAGTAAAAACCATTGAAAATAATGTGAGGAAGGCAGGCAGAAAAGCAGGAAGGAAAAAAAAGTTTTGGGGGGAGCTAGAGAGAAACAGAACAAATAATATTCAGTGCAAATTAAGTCTGTTTTTTTTTTAAGTCTGTATTTTGCTTTCCAAGCAAACCTCATTGGAACAGACCATAATTGTTGTAACTTGAACAATTTATTAATGTATTTGCAGCTAAATTTTAGTTAGAGGATCTCTTTAATTTCTAGCACTGTTATTTAAAAAGACCTCGGAAATTTATCTGACAAGCAATTATATTTAGCTGAAATACAGATTTGTAAAAATAGTTATCCATTTCATCACCACAATTTATATTGTTCAGTTGCCCTCTGCATCCTAAAGATGAACTACAGAATTTGGCAACATGAATTCAAATGTTCATGTTTAGCTAAGAATTTACATTTTTAATGTCATAGTACATTGTTATCAACTTGTTTTGAATAAAATTAGATCTATGAAAAATGGACATTTCCTTAGCTATGTAGTGCTCCAGCAGTATTGCTTATATCAACATATTAGAAAACTATTCACCTAGTTTTTCAGTGAAAAATATTGTAATATTTCTTAAACTTCTCTTTCACACTGATCACCTAATCCATCTTTAAATACTGTTATATTCATCATATTGCAAATCTAAACACATCTCATCATCTCTATCTTTTCTTACATTCCTAGTCCAGGACACCATTTTTTTTTTAGCAGAGAAATACAGTCACCTCCTAACTGGCCTTCCAAGTCATATTCTTGACTCTGCAGTATATAGTTAATTTGTGTGTGTGGGGGGGGGGGGCGGATTTGGTCATCGCAAATAATTTTTTTTCTTTTTTTTATCTATATAATTGATATTCACTAGACTTATTGTGGTAAATTTTTCAGTATGTATGTATGTCAAATCACTGTGCTATACATCTTAAATATCAAAAATCAATAAAATGGAAGAAAATATATATTCTTTAATTTAGTGTGTAGTATTTTATACATAAAGAATGTGAAACACATATGTAAATTATAAAACAAAACAATAAGAGGAACATCCATCATACTAACACTCAAGAACACATTTGTACTAATACTGTTGCATTTATTTCTGTGCTCCCATTTTAAATCAGATCAGCTTGTCTCTTTGAAATAACCTCTAAAATTTGACCTTTTATTTGTAATTTTATATACTTTTATTAAATATATGTGTATCCTATTGGTATTAAATATTAATGTTTATTAACTTTATCCTCAGTGTGCACATGAGGTATCGTGAATCGCAGACATGTTACTTATACCTTATAGTAAATAATAAGTGCCCCTTGCCTTAGTTCTTAACACTGGAGCAATGCAATGAAAACCTGATGGAAAAATAATCCATGTAACATGGTAATCCATGAGTGAGGGATAGAGAAAATAGATTATCTCTACATATATACAGGAAGAAAAGGAAGGAGAAAACTTTTGCTTCATAAAGAAGGCATAGAAAGGTTTCTGAATTCTCACAGTAACCTTTTGAAACTAAATATAACTTTTCAAGAGTGAGATAAATCCTAGTGTCACGGCTTTTACAAACTAGAAATGTCTCCCAAAGTCCCTAGCATCATTTTCCCCTGAAATGTAACAACATACCTCTGTAGTTAGGTAAAATTCTCTAGAGTTCTAGAACCAACTGTACAGTTACAAATTAACTTTACAAGGCTTTTTTTAATCCAAGGATCCCAGGTGTTCAGCAAGATATATTTAGAAAGCCCCACCTCTACATTAATGCTAAAATATTTTCTCTTTAACCCATACATCCTAAAATAATAGCTCTAGTTTTTCATTTTTATTCATATTTCTGTTCATTTTTGAAGAAAAATTCACCCACATGATTCAAACATCCAAACATATAAAAAGCTACACAGTGAAAGAGTCTCCCCATTCCTCTCCTCCCCCTCATTTTTTGGGTTCCACCTCACTACTCCATAAATAAATATTGTTTACAATGTTTCTTATATTTCCTTTCAGAGTTTCTTAAGTAAATTGTTTTGTCTACTACTTCTGTGTAACAAATTACCCCAAGTTGGTGGCTTGAAACAGCAGTTTATTTTTTAAGTTGAATAGTGTAGATAGGTCAACAGTTCCGGCAGAGCACGGCAGGGATGGTCTGTCTGTACTCTGTGATGTCTGCGGCTTGAGCCTGGGTAATGCAAAGGCCAGTAATCCTGAAGCTGGCTTCTGGCATCACTGAAGACTCTCATGAATTTTGCCCCTTGGCTGAAATGACTAGAAGGTAGATCAGAACACATGTACATGGCCCATCCATGTAGCTTGTATTTCACACAGTGTATTCAAGGTTGTTGGAGTTTTCACAGGGCATCTCAGCACTCCAAGCACGAATGTTCCAGTGAACAAAGTACAAGTAGCATTAATGTTATTACCCAGCCTCACTAGTGATACATTGAACCCAGTACTAAATGAAAATGTTGGCCCAGATTGTTCAATAATGATTAAGAATTTCAAGACTATGAGAGTAGAGTGTTAAACTGAACATGAGACCCTTATAAACAGAGGGTTCTGTGTGACTGACAGGTTGCATGTCCATGAAACAGTCCCTTGGTCACACAACATCACTTCCTACATATTCCATTGTTAACAAGTGAATCATAATCTTACCAAATTCAGAGGGAGAATATGTACATCTCATGTCTTGATGAAGGATTGTTGAAGAATTTGAGACCATTTGCAAAAACCATTATACAATTAAAGCAAATATGTCTTGATTTCTCCTATTGTTCCACAAAATATGATATATATAAACCTGTACACCTTGTTCATTTCACTAGTAACATGTCTTAGAACCTTGCATATCATCTAGTTTTAAGTTTCCTCATTTTTTTATATACCTGGATAATATTACATTAAATAAATAATACCATGATTGAAATAATCTCTTGTTTGAGGGACATTTGCATTCATCCAAACCTTTGGTTAAATTAAACACATTTTGTAGCATTTGGACAAGATAATATGACTCTTCATAGTGTTGTTTAACTCTATACGCCTTCCATTAACATGTGCAAGAACTTAGTTTCTTATCCTGTTTACTTACATCTTTACCTTCCATGTTTGTTATCAAATACGACTTTTCACCAATGTAATAGGCAAATAGTCATATCTTAGTGTGGTTTCCATTTGAATTTCTCTTAGTATGAGTGAGGTTGAGCATCCTTCATATATTTCACAGTCATTTATATTTCCTTTTATGTTAACCATTGATTGATATCCATTATTTATTTATTAATTTTTATTTGTTCATTCTTAATTGATTTAAATGATCTCCTGTAGTATAACTATCTACAAGATTAATCATTCCAGCATTGCTTGTATTTATATTTCTTAAAGATCAAAATGATTATTTATAGAATGAATAAATATGTTATGATAAATTTATCCATGCAATGAAACATATGAAGCAGCAAATAGAAAAGCGAATTCTTTTAATTTTCTTTTAAAATGCATTCCAACATATATTAGCTGAAAAAAAGTGCAGAATACATCGCATTGTATACCATTATATCTATTTTTTCAAAAAGAATATTTTATTTGCTTTTATACACATGAAGAACTTTGAAAAAATACAAAATAGAGTAGTAACAGTGGTTATCTACACAGGAAGAGGGAATTAGACAAAGAGAGGCAGAAGTAATAGAATGATTTTTGACTATAAAATATTAATACTTTTTAATTTTTAAAATGTGAATATAACTGCAAAAATAAATGAATATATTTATAAAAATATCAGAGTTAAATAAAAAGTTACAGAATGGTATGGACAGATCTTAATTTTGTATATTTGACAATCTGAAGTTATTTAATAATTTCTTATCTTCTGCAATGCTAAAATAAAATACTAGAATAACAACTCCATCATTACAAGAAGTCATATTTTTTTCATGTTTGCCATCGTATCTGATGAGACTTCATATGAATAATTCTTAAAATGAAAAAGGAATTTATCTAAAACAAAAAAATGGCACAACCAAGGCATTTGTTGCTAGAAATTTTTAACTTAATTTTGTTCTGATTCTGTTTTTTATAATTATGAATCATCGTGTGATAAAAGAATCATACTTTTCACTTTTCATAATCTTTCTTAAAATAATAGGATTTTTATGACATAATTCAGCTTGTATGTTCACAGCTTTATTTTAAAACTGAGATATGAAGCTAAAAATACGGAGGGATAGTATAAACTTAAAAGTTCATAGATCAAACTTTCAAATTTGGAGGGTTTTTTTTTTAATGACCATCTGAGTCATTTCATTCTTAAATTTTTTTCTTCCAAATCTATTCAAACATTACGAAGTTTCACTTATCTGAAAGAAAAACTACCATGTATGTGCCATTTTTTTCATAAATTACCAATTCTGTTAATCTCAATAATTATTTAAGCCCATGACCTTTAACTATCAGTTCTGACAAAGGAGGATGATATACATCACTGAGATATTTGGCATGTAATGAAAATGGTCCAATTTAATTAAAATGTAAGTTATTGTTAAAAAGAAATGTCATATTAAGAAAATGTCATTTCAGAAGTATATTAGCAAGCACCCTCCAGTGTTTGTTCCATGTAAAGTACAGAGTTAGTACTTGACATTTACAGAGGAAATTAGAACTATTCATGATATATACTTGACCATTTTTGTGCTCTCATGTTGTATTTTTTCATCTTATCCACATATTTTAATCAGTTAAAAGTTAAATATAACACTGTTTACATTTTATCTTGATTACTCAAGTGCTTTATTAATAAGGGAATTTATTTAAAAATTTTTAAAAGAGCAAATGTAATTTATAGAATATTTGAAGATATTTTTAACACGAAGTCTATGCCTTATACATACAAATAAGTTGTTATAATTGTATGAGACATATTTTTATTAAATAAATTTAAGATACACATCTCAATTTAATCTGTCAGGAGCATGGAAACATGATTCTTTGTATATTTCTGGTATTTTTATTAAAAAAATTAACATATTGTAAGGTATGTTTTATGGTGACACTCGCTAGTGAAACTGAGCGTTAGGTTTTAGGTACTTTGCCACTAAGAAATTAATAGATATATGTTATTGAGTCTGTGAGTCTATAGAAAAATATATCTCTAAAGTGGTACAACTTAATAATCTTGATATAGATTAGAAATGAAAATTCCGTTTCCTTAAAATCACTCATTTTCACCAAAAAATACAAGCTCTACTTTTAAACTTATTCATATCATAATGTAGTTCACTGAATACTAAACTATACGGACCTAGACTAAGTTGGCATCCGCACTTACTGCATATAATGCAGTCTTAACAAGATTCTTCAATTTTTACTATATGTTAAGTTGGAATGGAAAAAATGTTCAACATTGATTTAAATTATCAATCTCTCATTCTTATAAATTACAGTCATTATTAGGAGGGATTTTGGATTTACTACTTTAGACTGTATATTTTGTTCCTTCAAAGGATGAATTTGACTCTTACATTTTGGCATTATGCCATTTTAATTGATAAAGTCAAAAGAAAAACATAATTGAACCTAGAAGAATGGTTGAAAGGAAATGTTGAATATATTTTCTAAAAAAAATTTAGGAATGACACTTGGTGATATTGTCCATTTTATTATTCAATATCTCTTTTAAAATACATTGAAAAAGTAATATCTTATTTCAAAGCAAGAAGAAAAAATGCTTGTGTAACTTCAAATCACATTTTTCCCCCTGTGGATCTTAAAACTATGTTTCTATTTTGTAATGACTAGTAGAAAATTCTGAGACAAGATTTTGCAATAATCTAGCAACTGTTTTGGATTTATGACATAAGTCTTTGTGACATATTATCACATGTTTGTCATATGTAATATGACATATTATTGGCTTTGGTTTTAATTTATTCACTTGTAACTTCCTACTTTCTATTTCCTTGTTTTTTATGTACATAGTGTTTGTGAAATACTATACACAATCTCATATCACTGTATCATTTTTATAATATAACCTCATATTTTCACTGATTATTTAATTGCCTCTAAGTAATAGTTCATGACTAAGAAATAGAAACTCTTGGATGAGAGATATAGATTTCATCAGAGATGTTGGTAATGCTTTTCTGATACATGCAGGGCACAATATTGAGTTATCTGTTTGTGTACATATGCTTTTTGGGGGGGATTTCAAATAATGCAATTTTTAATTTATTTCCTGAAATATTGAACTATAATTGTTTTGCAGTATTGTCTTAGTTTCAGGTACACAGCAAAGTGATTCACTTATACATATAAATTTTTTTCAGATTCTTTTCAGTTATAGGTCATTACACAATATTGAATATAGTTCCCTGTGCTATACAGTAAATCCTTCTTGTTTATCTGTTTTATTATAGTGGTGTATATCTGTTAATACCATACTCCTAATTTGTCCCTCCCTCCACCTTCCCCTTTGGTAACCATAAATGTGTATTCTGTATCTATGAGTCTGTTTCTATTTTGTAAATAAGTTAATTTGTGTTTTGGTTTTTTTTTTAGATTCCACATATAAGTGATATATAATATTTGTCTTTCTCTGCCTGACTTCTTTCACTTAGTATGAGTCTTCAGGTCCATCCATGTTGCTGCATATGGTAATATTTCATTCTTTTTTTTTTAATTGAAGTATAGTCAGTTTACAATGTTGTGTCAATTTCTGGTGTACAGCAAAATGTTTCCATCATATATATGCATACACATACTGCTTTTCATATTCTTTTTCATTATAGGATACTATAAGATATTGAATATAATTCCTCGTGCTATATAGTAGAAACTTGTTATTTATCTATTTTATATATGGTAGTTAGTATATTCAGATCTCAGACTCCCAGTTTATCCCTTCCCTCCTTTTCCCCCTTGGTAACCTTAGTTAGTTTTCTATATTTGAGAGTCTATTTCTGTTTTGTAAATAAGTTCATTTTTTTTAGATTCCACATATCAGTGATATGATATGGTATTTTTCTTTCTCTTTCTGGCTTATTTCACTTAGAATGACAATCTTTAGGTTTATCCTCCATCCATGTTGCTGCAATGGCAGTATTTTATTCTAAAATATTGAGTTTCTTAACCTTTACAGAAAAAGTTCTCTGACCCTATTTTATGTCTCTGTAAATATTTCCTAAAAGTACATATATGGAATCTCCCCCGTGATAATATATTTGGGTAAAATATAATGTTACACCATACTTCTTTACAGAAAATGCAAAAACAATAAAAAAAAAATGTATGTCAAGTAAAACAAAATCCCTAATTCATGACAGGAGACAGTGTGATATGTTGCCAAAAATGAGGAATAAAGTCCCACCTCAGAAACAGATTCCTCCATTGCTTGTTCCTTGACTAGGAACTTTTAGTAATTCACAGTTTTAGCATATAGTCACCATTGTGGTTTCCTGCTCCCTTTCTGGTCCCTAGATTTTTTTTTCTGTTACTTAAGGTGAATTTTACATATAAAAATGCAGAGATACTCCATGTAAAATTTGGTGAATTTAGGAAAAGATATATGCCTGTGTAACCAATACCCCAGTCAAGATAGGGATATTAAGCCCCTGTTACTCAATCCTCAACCCTTTTTTGGCAACTACTATTCTGTTCAATACTACAGATTAATTTTACCTCTCTTTGATTTTATACAAATGAAATCACTCTCTTTGCTTTCTTTGGTGTTTAGATTATTTGTCAACACAGTGCTTTTGCAATGCATCCATGTTGTACATGTATTAATAGTTTATTTCTTTGTTTTGGTTGAGTTGTATACCATTATATGATTATACCACATATCCCTTTCTTACTAATATATATTTGAATTTTTTTAGCTTTTTATTATTACAAATTAACCATTGTACAAGTTGTTTTGTTCTAACAGAAGAGAGAATTTAGAACTAGACCCACACATATATGGTAAATAGATTTTTGACAAAAAAGAAAAAGACAATTATATGAGAAAATGAAAGCATTTATTTAGCAAATGGTGTTGTCGCAACCGGATAGTATTCATAAAGGGGAAATGGTTCTTGATATTCCGTGTCACAACATGAACAACTGCTACTTAAATTTTGAGTTATAAACTTAAATAGAAAAGCTAAAATTGTAAAGCTTCTATAAGAAAGCACAGAAGAATATTTTTGGGAGGTAAAGATTTCATAGAGGAAACACTAAAACAGAGGGAAAAATGTATAAAATTTGCTTATGAAAATTAAAACCTCTACTGAGCAAAAGTCACTGAGGAGAAAAAATGAAAAAGCAAAGAAACAGTCATAATAGTACAAGTAATTCTATCTTGCACATACAACTTTTGTAACAACAAAAAATGAGTTCCCATGTGTTTAATTCACAGTCATAAACAGAAGTTATTCATTTTCCAAACCTCTCCTATCAGATTTTCGCTCATTATACCAATTGTAGTATTCTTCTTGCTTCTTTTTAACTGAGGGATCAATACAAAAGCTCTCCAAATTAAAAATTAGTCAGACAAAACTTTCACATACATATTTTATTAAGAAAATTATTTTTAATTGTTTTACATCTTGGGACATAGTATTACATGTAGAGAGGAGAAGGGATTTGGATTTGGGAAGCATCTATTTGGAGAAAGCAAGGATATAGATCTTGGTTTGCTCAAGCAGAGACCATGCCACACCCTTGGAGAGCTTGCTAGGTGATCCCTGTTGTTGTGGCAAAGTGTAGACTGTGATCCCAAGAGTAACTGCTTTAGCGGCAGAGCCAGGAAAATGCTTATAACCTAGAAAGAATCAAGGACATCCCCAAATTATAGTAAAGTCAATATTATAATTCAAATATCCTAAGTATATCAGGCCAGCATTACTCTATGCAAAGTAGTGTTTATTCTCCTGTGCTAAAATAAATTACACAAGCATTAGAAAATTACATTGGAATATTGTTTACATCTCTGTGGATAAATGGTTTATTTTTAATAAGGGACATGGAGGATTAGTGAAGACATATTGGCAATTTTGATAGACACAGCACACACGTGCATACACACACTTTCAAATAATTAAATGGCTCTGTTAGACAGCCTTTAACAGTATTAATCAGAACGCCAGGATAAATTTCTTCATATCCATCATTATTCCCTTTACAAACCTGGCACAATGGACCATAACCTTGAGTGTATGAATAAGATTAAAAATAAAAAGATGCAAAGGATTATTGCCATTGCAGGAAAGCAGAATGCACATCCCTTATGTTAAAAAAAAAAGTGCTTGCACATTTTCAGAGTATTAGCAAGGTGACTGAGGTTTTAAATTTTTTGTTCTTTACTGCATGTCAAGTATATGCTAATGGGAACACAAGGACAGACCATAACAACTATTTCAACTCAGCGTAAAAGCATTATAGTACAAAAATTACAGTCTAACCATGTACTTGGTTTTTCCTTGATACACTCTTTGTTTATTAAGCATGCGTATTTCCTTAGGAAAAGCCAGGATTAGGAGGGAATTCAACTGATCAATTTATACAATGGATACACAGAGGCCAAATATATGCCTTTAAGATAGAGCAAATACAAAGGTGTGCCTCTGTGAATAAAAGGATCGTTTGAATTGTTGAAATTTCTATCTTTACCTTTTGTTAGAAAATATGTGCATTTGCTAATGAATTAAATATATAATTTAAATTATCAGTAGTCCCATGATTATAAAAGAATATAATTCAGAGACTTAAGAGTGCAGGTAACTCTTTTATAAATTTAATAAAATACCTAAAAGAACAGTTAGTATTTTTGTCAATCATCCATAATATGAAATCATCAGACTTTAGTGGCAGAGCCAAGAAAGTGCTTATAACCTAGAAAAAATCAAGGACATCTCCAAATAGAGGATATATTCAAATCAGCCCTTCTCAATGGGGTTCTGTAAGAGATTTAAGCCCTTAAAACCCAAAAGCATCCATTGAATGTAATTGATTAATTTATCTCCTGGGCATATAGAACTGTACTAACTCTGAAGCATCCTTGGGACAGTTTAGAAAATAATCTTTAAAAGCATTTTTTAGTTAGATAAATAAGTTCTGGAGCTCTAATCTACTGCATGGTGACTATAATTAACAATATTCTATATTTCAATACTTTAAAGTTGCTAAGAGAGTTAATCTTTAATGTTCACACCATACACACACATAAAGAAGTTAATTATGTGAGATGGTGGATGTGTTAACACATATATAACTAACTTTATTGTGATAATCATTTCACAATATATATCTACACCAAGTCATTACCTTGTACACCCTAGGTTTACACAGTGTTATTTGTAATTTATATTTCAACAAATCTGGTGACAGCTTTAGTGGCCATGATGTTAGTGGTAGACAATGCTGGTAATGCTTGGGAGGTATCCTGCAGGATCCCAGGCACTCAGGCATGGCCTTGTCTAAGGAGAAGGGAGTCACATGCCAGATTTCAGATTCTGTCAAAGCACAAGGTTGATGATCTCCAACCTCAGAGGTTAGTGACTTGGGATGTAGTTGTTTGCAGCATCTTCCTTTCCACAAAGGAACTTCGCTGAGTGGAAGAGTGAATGGTACTTCCCTGTACGAATCCCATCTAATGACAGTTGGTTCCAGGTTCATGAAACATGCTCTGGGCTCTTGCTTCCTAGATCTTATCTCACAAAATAAGCTATTGAAAGATGCTTTCATATACTCTATGTTTGCATTTTCCAACTGATCCTTTTTACTATCAAGAATGATGCCATCTGGCTGGATTCCATGCTCTAGGCAATAGAATTCCCAACGGATATCCCCAATCTGGATCCCAGCTTGGCCAGTGTGAATGGAAAGACAGTCCCTCATACTGAGGTGGTAATCACTATTGAAATCATTACAGGGTTTAATTCTCCTTTCCTACTGAAATTCTCTTATCTAAGAAATTAAATCACTTTATATATATATCAAAATATCATCAAGACATATTTTTAACTTTTTTTATTTCAGGATACATTTGATTTCTTTTATTTTCAGGTATTAGAAATTGGATTGCTCACATGTCTGAATTACAAGTATGTAATTTGTACAAATACAAAATTAAATTCCTATAATAAAGGCAGCTTATTGTCATAGTTATTAGATTGTTCATAATATATTAGTTTGCTAGGGTATCACAAACTAGGTGGTTGAAACAAAAGAAATTCATCTTAAGCTATGTCTCATGTGATTACGAGGGCTGGGTGTCCAAACTCAAGTTCTCAGGAGTACTGGTTCCCTCTGAAGGTTTTGAGGGAAGAATCTGTCCCAGGGTTCTCTCATTGACTTGTAGATAGCTATCTTTATGTTAACTTGCTGTTCTTCCTGTTTACATGTGTTTAAACCAAACTTACATTTCTTGGATAAACCCCACTTATGCATGTGGTTTCACACACACACACACACACACACACACACACAACTTGATTTGCTGAAATTTTGTTAGAATTTTTCCAGTTATGTTCATGAGAAGGTCATGATTTAGCACGGAAAGTTTATTTATCTTCATCTGATTTTGAAACAAGGATGATGTTGATCCCTAAAATGAGTTGGGAAATTTTTCTTCTTCAATTTTCTGGAAAAGTTTCTGTAAGATTGGAATTATTTCTCATTTAAATGTTGGTAAAGTTCTCCAGTAAAACCATTTCATCCTGGATTTTAGTAATTTGTATCCTTCATAGAATTTATCCATTTTACCTAAATTGTTGTTTATTGTCATAGGTCATTCATAATAGATTTTTACTATTCATTCAAAATTTACAGAGATTATTGCGAGGTTATCTATATCATATCTAACATTAGTAATTTTTACCTCTTTTTTTTCCTGCTCTTTTTGGCTAAATGTATATCATTTTTTGTAGTCTTCTCAAGGAACAAGATTTTAGTTCATTGTTTTTTCCTATTTTCTCTTTTGTATTTTATTGATTATTTCTGATAATTATTATTCCCTTAATTACACTTACTTGTGTTTATTTTGCTCTTCTTTTTCTACTTTTTTAAAAAGGAAGCTGAGGTAAAACTGCTTGAGACCTTTCTTCTATTTTTCAGGGTTTTTTTTTTTATGTCTAACATTTATATCACCTTTATTTTTGAAAGAGATTTTTTGTTTTTATTAATATGATTTGAAGTCAATAGCTATTTTGTTTTTAAGTAATTTTAAAATGCTGCTCCACTCTATTTTGGCCTGCATTTCTTGTAACATAAAGTATGATGCCAATCTAATTTGTTCCCCTGCGTGTAATATGTTTATTTCCATTTGCTGCTTTATAAATATTCTCTTTATCATTGATTTTAAGGAACCTGATTAAGATTTGCCTTCTAATTTTATTCATGTGTCTAATGTTTGGGAATGGTCAAGTATCTTGAATCTGTGAATTTCTGTTTTTCATTAACTTCAGAAAATATGTGAGTGTTATTTTTAAAAATATTTTCCTGTACCACCCCTTTCCTGGGCTCTGTTTATATTAGGCTGCTTAAAGTTGTCCCACAACTCACAAAAGTGTTCATTTTTTATTTCACTATGTTTTGTCTCTGTTTTTGATTTCAGAAAATGCCTATTACTATATCTTAAAGTTTCTATCTTTTTCTTCTACAGTTTCTACTCTGCTGTTAATCCCACTCAGTGAATTTTTCATCTGTGATATTATATTTCTCATCTTTAGAAGATTTTCAGGCCATATATACATATTTTTACATATGTCTAGTATATGCTCAATCCTTCCTTTGGCATTTTGAACATACGAAATACATTAATAATCTATTTATGTCTTTATTTCCTCATTCTATTATCTTTGTCATTTCTCAGTTTGTTTTTAATGATTGGTATTTTATTAACTATGAATTTGTGTTTTTCTGATTCTTTGCATGTGTAATAACTTTTTATTGCATGCCATTCACAATTCACGTTGTAAATTTCACTTTGTTCTGGGGCAGGGTTTAAGTTGTAATTGAAAAAAAGTTGATCCATCTGAGTCTTGCTTTTAAGTTTTGTTGGATGGAACCAAAGCAGTTGTTCATGTAGGGCTAGTTTTGCACCACTTCTAAGGAAAATCTGTCCTGAATAGTCTTGAATTATTAGGTTTTTCCGTATGGCTGGTTGAAGCAGAAACTATTTCTGGGTTTTGTGAGACCCAGGAATCATTCCCTCTGCTTATTTCATGAGGTTCATTTCCCAGGCTCAGTTTTGTTGCATAAGTGCAGTGATTATTAGTGGCTGAATACTCCAGATTTCCATGCCTGGATCTCTCTCTTTCGTTCTCCCCACCACACCCACACACACCCTTTTTCCCTCTCTCTCTCTTTCATTTCCTTCCTTCTGTCCTTCCCTCCCAATGGCAGTCTGTTCTTCAATACTCCAACTTGCAAACTCTAAAATTCTTGTCCTCCCAAGATTCTCAACTCCATCTCTTCAACTCAGAGAGATCACCATGTTTCCCCTCCCTCCCTGGAACTACAAAACTTTTCCTGGCGTTTTCATAGGGTTTGTCTCATTCATTTCCCCTCTCAGGAATCATAGCACTGGCTACTTGATGTGAGATATCTGAATACTATTTTAAAATATATTTTGACCATTTTTAAAATTACTTCAGAAAGTTAAATCTAGTCTATGTTACTCTTATCTTGACCAGAATCAAACGTTGCTGAATTTCTTTAGATATTCCTTAAAAAAGATAATATTTTCATTTCCTGAACAACTTTTATTTTGAGGGAGAGAGATGATTCGGCTTTTATTTACTTATTTATTTTTAATGGAGGTACTGGGGATTGAACCCAGGGCCTTGTGCATGCTAAGCATGCACTCTACCACTGAGCTATACCCTCCACCCAAACAACTTTTAAGTGTACAGCCATACATTAATCTAAGAGAAAACTCTTTGTATTTATCTGTGCCTAGCAGCAATTCTGTCATATATTAACAATGTAATTTTTTGTAGATTTTAATAAACAGTGATTTTTAAAGGAAAGCAAGTATCATATAAATCAAGGGAAGCTGTAATTTTGTTATATCCTAGAATGTGCTCACTATTAGGGATAATCACTTCTACAGTGGCAGAGATGCCTATATATTTTTATTGCCAACACAAAACACTTATATCAGTTTTTATTTGTAGTTGCAGCATTTATGAGATTCAAAAAATATATACAGGAAAAAATTAGTCTTCATTTTACAAATGCAACTAAGAAAAAAATGTATGAACAATATTTCAACTGATACTTCCAATAGGCTTTATAATTTTATTAACAAATACACAGTTACCAACATGCCTGCATTTCTATCTTTTTTTTAATTAGAGGGAAAGATTAAATATTTTGCAAGGAAATATGCTTAAAAAGTTGGAAAAGGCATAAGATCCTTCTACCATCTGAAGGATGAGGATTAGTTTTCTTCAGAATAATGTAAGATATGAAAAACAGAACTAGAAATCTTACAATATTGAAAAAAACTTTTTCAGCTGAAGAAGGATAATTATCAGAGAAAATCTAATGAAGTAATTAATTTTATTCCATTAAGCAATGACAGTGTTAGAGAAGAATGTATAAGAGAGTGAAAGTTCTCAAATGAGTGTCAAATAATGTCAGCTGAGTGTCAGTTTTGTGTCAAATATGTGTCAACTATATAATAAGCTCTAGTCAAGCAGATTTTCATTACCAGTTGATGAAAGCATCTTGCTTGAAAAATGAAGCTTTACTGCCAGAATTTGTAATGTCCATAAGGAAGTAAAAAGTCTAAGAGGAAACATTATTTTTAATATTTGAAATACTAGAATATGTTTCAGAAACATTTAAAAAATATTTTTTCAGCAATATTTCTGTGCAGAGAAGAACCACCATTTGAATTGATCAGAAACAGAAAAAGTAGTATCAGGTGTTTTGGCATTCCATTGCCCTCTTCATGTACAACATTTAGTATCCACAAATCTCATTGAAAAACTTCACAAGTCAAGGAATGTTATCTATGATACTGATATCTTTAAGAACAATCCTTTGAATGATTGAGAATTTCATAATTAGTGCAGAAGACTTTAACAGGTTTTCCTATACAAAGGAATAAAATTGCTAACTCAAGTATAATTTTAAAAATATTATATTCACTAGTAAGTTTTGTTATAATAATTTTATTCTACCAACAGTAATTAAATATCCAAAGGTAGTTTAAATTGAAATGTTAAAAATAATTTAACATTTTCAGATACATGCAAAAAATTTAACCAGGTCTTCTGAATATTCAAGGAAAATGAGGAATCAGTCATATTAAGATGAAGAAAATGTCTATGGTTTTTCATAGACATGTTGTTTAAAAACAATATTAATTTTCAAGAAATTTCCAGTTTCCAGTTCTACTGCATATATAAAGGGATATACTTACACATACTGATTTAGAACTGTGTTGTTCTTACTTGGATGCTATTAAAATTATGATTAGTTGATTTTAAGTTTTCTGTAACTTTTTGGTATAAAGCCATGGTATAGAATGTTTTGACACTCTTTATAGAAGGAGCTGGAATAAAATGTGACTTTGAGATGAAAGCAAATTTAATCTAATTGCAAAATGTTTTATACTTAAGACTAAGAAGATTTTTGAGATTTATTTGGACAGGAAATACTAAATTTGCAAAGACATATGCATTGTGACAATATCGTTCAGTCTCATGAATTTTCAAAATATTTCTCATTTTTGTTATTTCTGCATATTTAAACATTATGGTATAATGATAAAATATTAATGTTTTGAAAATTGTGTATTGACTCTTCTGTGCGTTTTTGTGGTGTTTACTTTTTCTCCATCTTTCTCTGATACTCTCGCCAGAGTTCTCCATAAAAACTATTTTTAGCCTTTCACCCACCACTTCCGTAAAAACGATCTATAGCTTTTCATCCACTCATTCTCCATTCCTTATCACTTATCAAACAATATGGTCCCCAGGGTCTTTTTTAACTACTAGAGGCTGCATGTGTTTCTCAGGGTAGTGTGGGGTTTCAAAACAGAGGATAGGTTTTCTGTGCTACTTCATCATTTTACCAGTGTACTTCATAACATCAAGAATTATTTTGTCACTGAACTTATAAATAAGATCCATGTCATCTGCACAAATAGTGTACTTCATGTTCCTTCTCCAACTTGATTTCGCAGGTATTTGTTTAGTATGTTATTGTGACTTAAATTAAGCTTATACTCTTCTTTTTCTTATTACATACAAATAAATCTGATATTTTATTACTTTTCCCAAGCAGCTATTTTCTAATGTCCACCCATACTTCTGCTTTAAAATTTTCTTGCACTTCCTGTACAAAATGCCTTTTTAAAATAAACTATTTCACTTATAAGTTGATCTAAGCAGCTGACTGCTTTATTATGTTTATCAGTATAATCATCTCTGAGAATTTAGGCATGATTGTGCTATAAATTGTTTTTCTTTTTTCTCCCCTTTATATCATGACAAAATCTTCCTTTTTTAAAAAATGAAGTGAATGGGAAGATATTATTAGCAATGAATTTTAATATTATAATAGTAAAAGTCACATTAAAATTTTTTTTTTTATCAAAAAGGCTAACTGCGTTCATTATAGTTAGGAAGCCGGGACTATGATTACTCTCATTTTGCTATCAGAACATTGCTATCTTCTTCTCAAATTGATACCTTTATGAAGGATTTTTTTATCTGAAAGCCTCTGAAGAAATAAAGTGGGGACCTCACCAGTTATATGTCTGCTTTCATGCTACCTGACATTTAATTTTATTGGCAGTAGATTTCTATCGGAAACTTTATTTTGTTATACCATGAAAACTGTTAGAGACATAGCGAGGAGAAGAAGCAAAATTCCTTTCATGCTGTCTGTTCATACTGCTGTAACAAAATACCACAAACTGGGTTAGGTCATAAAAATCAGAAGGTTATTTTTCACGGTCCTAGAGGCTGAAAGTCTTAAGACAGGTGTACCAGTATGGTCGAGTAAGGGCACTCTTCTGAGTTGCCGACTTCTCATTGCGTTTTCACAGGGCAAAGAGGATAGGGATCTGCATAGGGTCCCATTCATGAGGGCCGCCCAAAGGCTCCACCTACTAGTATCATGATATTGGGCATAATGATTTCAACATACGGATTTAGAGGGAACACATTCAGACCATAGCAGTTCCCATCAATTTCTAACAATCTAAGTCCACTTTTACTTATTAAAATGATATGACAGTTATTAAAAAAATGACTGAAGCCAGTCATCAACTAGTGCCAGCTCTGAGGGGTGGTGGGACTGTGTGAGCTAATCTTGTGCTACATGGTTCTCTGTTCACTCTGGGTTCTTTGAAATCAAAGCCCAATTTAAAAACTGCTAACATCTTTAAGTTTTGTTACACTATTCTTCCTCTTCACTGGTCTTGTCTTTTTAGGGTATAAAATGTTTAAATACATAAATTGATAGTACTTACTTTCATCCTATATCCTAAAGTACTTTGAAAATAAAATCAGGGAAAAAATGTAAAGCTTTGTGTCATTGGTGATTTTAGTCCCTGAGTAGATGTGGAAAGAAACGTATTGATGAAATATAGCATGTGTGTAAAATGCCCTGGCCAGTTTAGGATCTCTGAGGTAAAAAGACTACATATGCAGAAAGCATGAATAGAAATCTACAGACTTTCTTCTTGATATCACTCTTTCAACTCATGATTCTGTCCATATACATAATTGGTGGATAACCTTCTGGAGAGTTATTTATCAATATTCATTGATTCAGTAATCTACTTTATGTATCTCTGTGTTCCATGAGTATTTCAACTCATATGCAAGAGTGAATCATGGGTAACTAGTTATTAATATACATGCTGAAAACATATGCAGTACCAGACCTCTCCATTTCCTTAAATTGCATTCAGTCATCATTTCATTATAATAGTAATATCAGTCATTTGTAATTAATTCTCATAAATGATATTATTATCCCATTTATATAGATAAACTGAGGCACAGAAAGATTTCATAATTTACTCGGCATTACATAGCTCTGGTAAGAATGTTAACCCTGCTTATGTGGCTAAATTATTTGCTGTAAATTGTTACACTATTCTGCCTTCTATCTTCTTTAATCAATTTTTAAAAAACAATAGGTACCTTATTAAGATTAGCTAGATATTATGAATGGGACCCTAGCCAAAGGTATGCTTTGTCCTTACTCTAGACATTGCAACAGCATTGGACAATATTTTTCATCCCCTGTGCCTTAAGAATCTTTCTCAAGAAGAAGCTACAATCTTCTCTTTTCTTCCCCGTAATTTCTTTAAAAAGTAAAAATAGCACTATGCTTCTTAGAATAATAAGAATATCTAATTTGAGTAAAATAGTTATCATGTTATTTAATATAGTTTGTAATTATTTTTGTATTGTTGTATTTAGAATTTTCTTTAGAAGAATAATTGCATTGGGTACAAGTTACATAGTGTATTGTTTTATATAAAATTTAATTCACTGATTAAGATTAAAGCAAAAAAGATGAAAGAAATGTTACTATATTTATTACCTGCATGGAATCTTTATGATTGTCATTCTATGTTATTATTATTGTTTTGATAAGAACTCACAAAAATGTATTAAGATATTCAATAGACATTACAGTAAGTAGTAGAGACAGAGGCATAACACATCACATGTATTGAGAACCCTCTCTGTGTGATACAGAAGCCAATTTCATCTATATTCTTTAAAGAAGAAAAAGGCTTATTTCTCCTTCTATTGGCAACAGTCCTTCTTAGCATGTTTTAAAAGAATTTTTGATGATGCATCATTGTTAAGCATAATTATTTTGGCCTTATCTAAATCATAGTCATTCATTGAGACATTATTTAACATTCTAGGGGTTATTATACACCTAAAAAAATATATCTTTCAAAAGAAGATCAGCAAGTTTAGTGTTAAACAATTGAGAAATGTTATTTAATCATTTTTTCATTACTGTGGCTTAACTTGACTAATATTAGCACAAAAAACTACCAATGCAAGATTGATTAGAACTAAAAATGGTAAACACCCTAATATGATCATAAGCTTTCTGTAATGTTAAGTCCAGTCACAAATGGAACTTAGTTCTCATGGTAATCACTCTCTTGACAGTGAAGTCATTTGGATTCATCTCTACTTTTGAAGAAACTCAAAGTTATGATTGCAACCTTTTATTCCACAACTTGTCCCCCTTTGACAAAGAACCTCTTTCCTCTCAATAATGCTCATCACCACATCACAGTGCTAAATAAACAAAACAGAAATGGACAAGATGTGAATGTATGAATGATTTATGAAGTATGGAAAATTTGAAACTGCCTGCTCATACCAAGGTAGAATCTTTCCAAATAAAATTTGTACACAATAACCTCCATGAATATGTGCATTTATAAGATACACACACACACCCACGTATGCACACACACTCGTGGCGATGTCCATAAAGTAATACACAATTGTCTGTTGTTTGCATTGATGTTGAAGTTGTCATAACAGCTGTCTATTAAATGAAAAACAGGTATTAATAAACAAGACCTGATGCTTAAGGGGGCATTTTACAGTATCAGTCCTGTGTGAACTATAGGAACTTTATTTTTAATTGCATGAACTGTCGCTGGGAACTAGAATCAATTTTTAAAGTGACTTTAATTTGAAATCATGTACAAAAACCTTGTTATAACAAAACAGTACTATGCAGAGGCAGCAGAGTCATTTTTAAAAATATACTGTAATAAAAAGTGCTCAAAGGAGAAAGTTTGAAATAGAGGGATTTTTAAATCAATGTCATACCATATAACTAAGCAGCATTTTATCTTAAGCATAAATCTCCAGAGAGGGCAAATAATTTAAAGTGCAGGTCACAAAGCTTACAGTATACGAGGCAAAGAAAGACAAATTGTAGGAACATTGTCTATAATATCACGTTATGTGGCATGCTTAAATATTCATATGAATACCCGTCTCTTCAGCATTCCCTTCTCTGCTTCAATGGAGGTAGAGGTCAATCCTTGTCTTCAGAGAGTTCCACTGAATCCCCTCATAGCTATCTTTGTGTCCCCATCTCCAGAGCCACTTTGGTAAATGCAAGATGATAAAATTGATAACCCAGATCTCTACATGCCTCTCGAAACCAATAATCTTCCCTTAAAACCTTCATATAGAACTACTTGCCTATTTAAAGTCACACTATCTTACTGGTGGAAATCACTTTAATAAACAGAAAAGAAATATTCAAAGAACAGTTGCTTTAATACATGTTCTGCTAAAATAATTTTAAGTAAAACTTACTTAAAACTTTGCTGCCCTCTCCTGATAATTAGGCCCCCACAGTCCTAAGTTTGCCTATGTTATTCTGGATGCTTAATGTATAACACCCAACTACTCTCTAAGGTCTACCCTCCTGAGGCAGTGCTCTCCAAATACGATTTTTGACATCTCTTTTATCAAACTTTCCATCTCATGGTCAATGCTAGTCATAAAGGGAAAAAAAACCTCATGTCACTATATATTGGCATTTGTTTGCATAAGTATGTCATTTAAGCCAAATATTTATGGTTCAATTTCAGACACTTAGGAGAGGCAGCGCCTGACATTATTTTGAGTTTTAAGAGCTTTCACAGCGTATTGTGGAAATCTACTCCAGTTATACAAAAGGTCAATCCTTTGTGAAACACAGATATGTTTGCTGGAGTGCCTTGGAGTATTAGCTGATGTGTAGAGAAGGAAATCACAGAAAACAGTGAATGGTATGCTATTTATATTTTGGTTATAAAATTATTTAATGTGTGATCATGAAGCTTGATTATATGTGCCCTTATCTATTCCTAAAATTAAGAATTATATTTAAAATATATATATTAGAATGAATATTGTTAGCAAGTCCAAGTTTGCACTGCTTACCTCAGGACAAGCCAATAAATCGAGACACAAGGTGTGTGTACAAGGAATAGCGATTTTATTCAGAAAGGCGGAAGACTGAGAACATGGTAGACTAGGGTCCCAAAGAACCATCTTACCTGAGTGAGAATTCAGGCTTCTTTTATATTAAAAAGGGAGGGAGTGTGGCTGGTTGTTGCAACTTGTGGAAAAGCATTATACCTTTAAAGGGAGGCAGAGCCTAGATAATGGGCTATCATGTATATTTCATGCTATAGGCAACATTGTTTTACAAAGGTGCAGAGCCAACATGGCTAAGCACAGTCAACAGAGCACAGGGTTACAGCTAAAGGAACAGATCCAATATGGAGACAGGTTTGTTCTTCTTTGTTACAGTGTTACTGTTGAAATCAGTAAGATATGATGTTTTAACAGTTTACGTAGGAAGAGTAAAATATGACTGAAAATACTCTATCCTGAGTTACTGGTAGAATTCTCAAAGATACAGAAGGAGGAAGAGTGATTCTGGGAAGAAATATTTTAAAAGAGTGAATTATAAATGATTTGATGCACACAGATTTGGAAGATTTACACATTGGAGCATTCAAACAACGAAATTCTCCAGCTCACTAAGATAAAGCCCTCCATTATAATTCTCACATCCAAGGTTTGCGTTTAAGGGTCCCTCTGGCACTCTTTTAAAATCATAATGGCTGATTATTTAGGTCATCTTCAGTTATATCTGAGGACATACGGGCTAAAAGAAGAAGTGTCTGACTCTTCAAATTCCTCGGTCATTCAGTTTTAGGGCTAGTCTTCTAAAGCTTTAATCCAGCAAATCAAAAACTCAGCCAGTTATTTTGACTTCCCTTTATGTCCAACCACACTGGTCTTTCTGCTTACTGTGCACACCAGACACTGCTACTGAAAGCCTTTTCTACTCCCTCTAGCTAGAATGATCTTCTCTACCTTATCCTATTCCTGTATCTTTATGATTCTACTCCATTAAATCCTCTACTCTTGATTTGAATGTCTTCCTCGTGCATTTCCATGCTTAGAATAGTGCCTAAGAAATAATGGAAATCCATGAAAGTACTTATTGAATGAATGAAAAAGAGAATTACTAGTAATAGAGAGATAGGAGTAAAATAATTACCCATGTAACTATCCAAATAACAAGATTACCATGTATTACATCCTAATTTATATTGATTTTACCACATTTGGCACAATGCATATCTACTAATATCTTCCTCCCTCTTAGCCTTTTTGCGGTAAAATGTCCACAGAGCAAATGTTCCTGCCAGTGCAAAGTTTTTGCCATTATTGGCAATGCCTGTCCTGTTACAACCTGAGCTTTTGTATATGTGTTTTAATTTTCCCCAGATTTAACTGAACTGTGAGTACCAATGAGATTATAATAATACTGAAAAAAAGAAAAAAAGATTACAAAGCAACTATTACACTTTACTCACTATGCAAATAGAAATTAAAAATAGTCTTATCCAAAATCTCATGATGGCAGTATAGATAGATAAAGATTTTTTAAGGGAGGAATATGGTCATTATGTCTTTTAAAAAATCAGTCTGATAGTAGAGCTTGAATTTTTGTGAAGTCCAGAAAATAGAAAATCCTAGAGAAGTTATGAATTAAAACAAGATTAATGGAATGAATGAAAAAAAAACATAGGTATTTAAGAAATATGACTAATGGAAAGTGAAAAGAAGAGAAGAGAATAGTATTATTGAACTTTAATAATGACAGGAGAAATAGCTATAAAATATAGATAGAAGGAAAATGGTGATTAGGTTGTTTAGTTATATTTGTATTATGTTAATTTTTTTGTATTAATAATGCTCTAAACTGAAAATGTAGGTCAGACACCCAATAGTGAGGTCTGGGCTGAAGCTGTAGATTCGAAAACATCAGTGTTGAAGCGGGAAATGTAAGTGTGGAGGGCCACGAAAATTTTTGCAGTAATTGAAAAGTGAATAGGAAAGAGGAAAGTAGAGACCTTAAACATGTACTGATTTTTAAGATGTTTGATGAGACTGAGAGACAAAGGAAGATAAATGAAAGTAGAAATTACATTTAATGGAAGAGGGTATGGTGAATGAACTTGTATTGATTTTCAGATATTATATTTTATGCCTCAGATGTTTTATACATTTTATTTTAAGTGAAAATATATGTATTTTATTACTAACTGCCTAATTTATCAATTACTCATTTTAAATTTTTATGCTTTTATGCTGTTACCTCTAGCATAAAGATTTATGATCACATTGTCTTTCTTATTTCTTGCCAATTCCCAAATTAATAAGACTCTTTTTATTATTTGAAAATGTTTATTAAGATCATACTATGTCAGATATTAGCATTAAACTTTCAGTTTCTTCTTTATTTCACTTTCATTATGTCCTCATTTCATCAGCACCTTGTGTACACATGTTAACTGTTTCATCTCTGCTTTAGACTTCTGCTTTGTAGCCATTATTCATCCATCATGTTAAGTTCATGAGAAGACTTAGCTAAAATTGCTTTTCTTATTTTATTGGATGTTAATCAAACTCACTCCAACAAGGCACCCCATATGGATTCCAGTTAGCTTTGTACAGAGGGGAAATTATTACTGTAGATTGTACCGTAATTACAATAATCCCTTTCACAAATTTATGTTGTTGGTTACTGCAAGGGAAAGGTTAGGTATGAAAATATAATTGACATACATATGTGTGTGTGTGTGTGTGTGTGTGTGTATATATATAATAACAAATTCACCACCTACTTGCAAAAACTGTTAAACTTAATAAAAAATATATTTTGAAGTCTAATCAATAGCACTCTTCGTATAAGAATCATATTATAGTTTTACTTTAGAAGGAGTGATGCAGTCTGTCTCATTTTGGATGTTTTGCAGATAGGATGTAAAATATATCGCCTTTTTCTAATGATTAGGGTTGAATCATCTGAAAAGCATTAAAACAGCAAATCAGTAAAACTGGAAGAAATGGCTACCTTATACTGTAATAATAATATTCTTATTTTATTATGCTATTAGTTATATTCTTGTTGATGTAACCTTGGAAAACTTACTTCACACCAGTCTGAAAACACTGGATTGAAATTATTATGCATATAGAATATCCCTTTTGATAATATGGAGTTTCCATATTTCATATATTCTACTTGGCTGTAATATTTTGCCTTCCTGTTTTTCTATCTTAGCTTACCATAAGGGTTTCTTTATGATTTATTGATTAAAATAGTATTATCTTGAAGTTACCTTTTTACCTGATTTTAAATTATGACTCAGTCATTAACAATTATCTAAATTTAACCCCATGATTGTTATTTATTATTTCTATAAATATTTGTAAAATTTCAGCAGTTTTTTATGTACATTTTATAGCTAGAGAACCTGTATCATTTTAGCTGACCACATTTGGCCAGCTTTATACAAATGCAGTATTATGTGGTGATGACCATATATTCACAAATAGAATAGCAGGTCTGCCAAGTCATGAAAAACAATTGTATAAGAATGTTTTTTGTACAGAATGACAATATATTAACTTAGGTCATAAGTTCAAGCACCTATTGTAAATTAAATGCCAGTACTAATTGTTCAATTTATGTAGTTATTCCTGATGTAATCAATGAATAGATGACTAAATCAAACTGTACTCATAAGAAATTAGCAAAGTATGATTAAGCATTTAGCTGCCCCAAATATAAAAATTATTGTGGAGCTATTAATTCAGTGACTAAACATGTTTAATATTTGTTCAAGAAAAGTAAAATGCCCCAATAAAATTTTATTTTCTATAATGATTTATTTTTAAAAAATGTTTAATATCCAATTAATTTCAAAATCATTTTGGTGACTGATTTGCTGCTCCCTAGTGCATGTTCTTAGTCTTTCATCTGGATATTCCAATACAAATTAAGCAATATTAATACACCACTTTGTTATGTTTTGGGAGTTGGGATACAGCAATAAATTGAATTAATTGATTTTGAAGCCTGAAGTTTAGCTAAACATCATTTTCAAATGAGGAAAACTTAGATTAAGTCATGTGAAATGACTGGCCTGACTAGGGAATTAGTTGAATAGGATAAAAATTGTCTCTTCAAAGGCTCAGAAGTTTATACCAGATATAGTTCTTAACCTGGAATGCAAAATTTTTATAGGAACTCACAATAATGTACAAAAATATTTAAAGGATATATAGAGGATTGAAACTTACCCAGTGGATCTAAAGATGTCAACATGCAGAATTTTACAGTATCTTTCGAGTAGAATAATTCCCATTTCATCTTCAAAACAGATGTTAGGATGGGTGATTTATCTCAGGACATGGGCTCCAGGAAGACTGGCTAGGACTTCGGGTTGTATGAGTACAAAAGCTGCAGGGAAAGACCTATTGCTTCTGCTGAAAGGACTGAAACCTGAAGCATGACTACTCCCTAACTGGTGGGCAGGGCGCTGAGGCTGTCTCTGCCACCCTACCAAGCGGGGGCAACGATGGGGTGTCTTCTAGGGTCCTTACTGTTAATAGGGGTTAATGGATTTGAGATGGATGACAGTAGAGGATTTTAAAACTCAGAAGACCTAAATCTGATGTGCTTTATTGGGCTAAATAGTGAGCTTACTCACTGATTGTGTTCTCTCTTAACACCCTCTAGGGAGTGGCAGATATGAGTTAAATTAATTCATTCCTCAGGATCAGTGATGATCATACACTAACATACACGGGACGAATCCCAGCATAGCCTATTATAAAAACAAGTTTCAAGCCTCCACCCGGGAAGTTATAACTGAGATGTTTTGTGTGGAGCCCAAGGATTTGTATTTAAAATATTCACACACACATCCCATGTGTGAGTCTGATATAAGTGATCTGTGGGCCTATATTTGAGGAACAATTCTGCAAATATTAAAAAAAAATGTGGTTGTTGTCCTGCTAATATGTGTCTTGGTTTGGAATTGAGTCACAGTCTGCTGACATTTAAATTTTAAAATCCACAAAGTTCCTGGAGGAAATAATTTGTTGTTTCACAGATTTATTTTCATCTGGTGGAATAGCTACAAGGAGGATATTTGTAAGCCACATAGGGAAAAAATTCACTTCTAAGTTAGATTGCCATAGAGCCACCACTGCTTAAGGATGTCGGAGAAATTATAAAATATGTAGTTCAATATAGAAAACTTTGTGGAGAGATATCATACTTTATAAAAGTATATAAGCTTTCAGAAGCTATTTGAATGTTCATTACATTACTGTACATTACATTAGCTCATCTTTAACAGTTTGCATATGTTCATTTATTTCTGTGGAAATATCAATCATTTTGACTTAAATGGTCAAAATTTTGGATTGAATGTCAGCATGTAGACTATATATTTACCTGTAAAGATAAAAAGTTATATTTTGGATATCCCAAAAGATCATGAAAAGTAGACCTTTTTTGAAAGGAAACTCCAGGTGAAAAAAGAACTATGATTTTTCCAAGAGTAAGAAGCAATGAAAGATACTTTTATCAATTGTGACCAAATCAGAATGCCTCAACAGAAGAGAAGAGGAAATGAATGAAGACTTAAAGCCCTGGTAGATTATATTGTTAGATAAAGTCACAAGGGAAAAAGAAAGAAATATTATTTTCATGAAAACCAAGATATATATTAGATGAAAGGGGCAGTTAAAGTATAAATACATGGTATGAGTACAGGCAGGTTGAGAATTGAGAATGGGGTATTAGAACAGGCTTGTGAGCTTGAAGAGAGCAGTTTTTATGAACTCAAAGTGTGAAACTCAGAATATAGGAGTATGGAAAGGGATGAGTTGGTAACTGGTAGGTAGAAACTACTCTTTAAAAAGAAGTTTGTAATTTTGAGAATAGCATTTGGGACATTTATTACTTCAAATAAACAACAAAGGGAGAATGCTTGGAACATTAGATCCAGAAATGTCCCCAAACTGAACAGAAAAAAAAGACTTTTCTTTTATAGAGAAATGTAAGCAGAGATAGCAGGCACTTTGTGGTGGAGTGGGGCAAGCAGGTGGAGGTGAGCTGATGGCATGATAGGGCTATTTAACAGGAATATATTCCCTTCTGCAGTCAGTCATTTCTTAGAATGAGCCTTCAAAGGAGGATGTTTTGCTTCTTTGTGCTTGCTTAAGCTGAGGAGTGAGCCTGTAAGGGGAGACTTGCTACAGTGTAATCAAGTCAAGCCAGTGGGTCCATAATGGGTAAATGTGAACACTTGGTCATTACATACCCACTGTGTAGATAGATAGATAGATAGATAGATAGATAGATAGATAGATAGATAGATAGATAGATAGATAGATTGATAGATTGATAGATACGTACGTATGTACATACATACACAGACAGACAGACAGAAAAATAGAACACAGATTGAGCTAACAGCATCCAGATGGCAGTAAACTTAGGTCGGTTTGATTGCAGGTAACTGAAAAAATGAATTTTTATGATTCTGCCTAAGACTCTTACCCTTTCTGTGCCTCAGGTGCCTCAGTGGTATAAGGCATAAAGTTAGATGCTCTCCAGGCCTACCTAGATCCAATACTCTGATTCTCTGAATTAATTCTGTGACCAAATTATGAAGAACATCATAGAATTAAGACAGCTACATTCAGGAACGTGAATGTGGAAGCCTTGGAAAGGAGACAGAGGCGGGCTCTTCATGGTGTTGGTTGTTGTCAGCATCATTGCTGCAGGTGCAGTCACTTTGCTCTGAAATAAGATGTTTTTCTCTTTTTTTGCTCTCCAGAATAGAAATCAAAGTTTTAGCATTTTTTCCTCAAAGGTGGAGGGAAAAATGCCAGAAGAAGATAAAATGAAAACCAAACCAAATAGCTTAACCTGTTAACATGCTAGAATAAAATGAATAGAACTGTAGAAATCTAAGTTATTTTTTTACCCATTCTGCAGAGAAATAATTTTTGCCACAGCTGTCACTTGCAAATACCGTATATGCTAAATGTTGTATTTCACTTTTCCTGTGAGAAATTATGTAAGAAAGAACCATGATTATCTTAGTAATTGAAATCTGATTACATGAAGGTAAGTAAGTAAACATTTATTCTATCATATTTAAGAAGGAATTAGTGAATAAAATGAATAAAATTGTTTTGGAGCTGTTATGAGAATGTATGTCTTATTAATTTTGCCAAATATCCTTTTTCATACTGCATAATCTGACTTCTTCCAAGTGCATTGGTATTCTAATTAGCTGTGTTGGATGGTTAGGACAACTCTGTGAAGAGTGCTACAGGGCAAGGTTCAGGGCAGACTCATGCCAAGAATAATGGTCTTTTAACATTTTCTTGAAGAATCAAATGTATGCAAGTAGCATATACAAGAAAATTTCCAAACATTATTTTGAAGCTTTTATGATTTTTGTTTCTCTCGTTTGATGAAGTAAACAGCAAAGACATGCAAAGACATGCATTTTGCTTTCTGTCTTACTGGTGATACATGATGAAGCACATGCTAGTCCCCCTCCAGCCCTTTGGCCATTATTTCCAGGGTATTTGATCACCATCCAGCTTTGCATATAGCTTACTGCTTGCTTCTCAGAAAGCTCAGAATGACTTTCATCACAGTGGGTGCAAGGAGGTTGCTTATAATCTGTTTAGCAAGAAAAGCTGTGCGGATGCCTCATTCCCTCTACTCTTAGGGTCAGGTGTTATCCTGAGTGGTGATCTGTCTTGGTTATGAGGGCCTGAGGGGGAGAACAGCAGTGACAGTCTGTTCTATTTTGTGCTCCGAGTGCAAGCAGCAGGGTGCTCTGCATATGGTACTTTTAAAGATTTAATGATTAGAATTTAGGTTCAGTCTGAGGGAAAGATTGATTGATTTTAGCATATTGGTGAACCCTCGCCTCAGGCTAGGGATAAAAACCTTACTTCCCAAGTCTGACGTTATTACTTTTCATTTGTTTTTATTGATTAGCTGTCAGTGATAAGATCTTGCCTCTCAAAACGAGACAGGTGCTGGAGGCCATTTTTCCTTTTTTAGAAGTGTTTGTAGAGACAGCTTACAGAAAATAGAAAGAAAGAAGGCGAAAATGAAAACAAATACTCATGTCATTTTGGTAATTGTAGTTAGACATAAAATATTGAGATATTAGAGTTTTACTGACTCAGAAAGGTAAATTTAAGGATAAAATAATGAAACATACTTTTCACAGGTAACCCAAACACTTTTATCTTATTTAAATATATATGTGTGTGTATATATATGTGTGTATATACATGTGTGTATATGAACATACACACATATATATATGTGAGAGAAAGAGAGAGAAGAGAAATATATTATTAAATGTATAACCTTGGAAAACCCTTCCTATTATCTCTACTCCATAGCTTGACTTCCCTAAAGAAGGAGCAGGGAATATTTGAAACTTTTGTTAGCAGATCATTTTTAACCAACTTCTCTACTAATAATCATGAGAAAAGTCAAATAATAGCAATGTCCAGAAAAGGAAAACAGGAATTATTTTTTATATTAATTACCATACAAGTAAAAATAAATACATAAATCAAGAAAAACATATATATATATATAACTGAAAATAATCATACAGTATAAGAAATGGGAAAGGTAAAGGATTTTTATTATATTAATGTATTGTTGAAAAAGCACATGAATACAAAATGAAAAACACTTCCAAAAAGTGCACTCTACAAGATTCAAAGAATGCTCTGCACAAACAGTGATTTCATTGAAGTAATGGAAGTTCTGTTTCTTTGTATTTACAGTCACTGTTATTGTTGCTTCTGTTCAGATATCAAAATGGAATATGGAGCACCACAGGGCTTGGAGATTTGACTTGTACCCTAAGCAAGCTCAAATGATTCTGCACTCAAATATTATGCACTAACTCTCCTCGGGAACTCATGTGGCAGAGCTGTGTTATCTTTAGGGCTCACTATATTGTTGGGAGTTCTCCAAATATCTGCATGGAATTCAATTTTTACCAAAGTATAAGTAACATACATGCACTAATTAGAAGCTCAGTTATGTATGTTCAATCAGTAATACCTACAGCTGTTTTCTTGACCAACAAATTGTTTTTTTCAGGAAGAACATTTAATCAGTGATATTAATAAGATCACCAATACAAAAATGAGTTTTTAAAAAATAAAACAGGTTAACATTGAGTTGATTTTATCATTAATTACACATTTTTCATAGACAATGCATCCTCTTCTTTTCCACAGCCTGGACAAACCACTCTAACTGCTCCACTGCTGGTCTGCCACTGGAGAGAATGATTAGTAAGTACTTCAGATAAAGCATGACATGATATTTGAGTTTCAAAACATTTAAATGATGTTGATATTAAATTAATTAGAACTATCTAAGTTGTGTTTGGCAGAAATTCAATTCAACTTGCTATAAGAAGGAATTTATTATTAATGTACTGCTGTAACTACAGAATTGAAATGAAACTTTTAACAAGAGGGTTCCAGGTAACTCAGGCTCTAGAACAAGGAATTGAGTTATTTCTGCTACATTTCTTTCTCTTTCACTTTTATATGGTGTGGGAGAACCCGTAGGATCTTACTGTTACTAAATCAAACTTGGGTCCACTCGCTCTTGCACAGTAAATCTAATCTACTGACACTGGGTTGTGGTGAAGAAACGTGCAACATTTACTGCAGGCACCAAGCAAGGAGTCTGGGCAACTAATGCTCAAAAGACCGAACTCGCTGATGGGTTTCAGGGAAAAGTTTCTAGAGACAAGATAAAGGAAGGGAGTCCTAGGGTATGTGATCAGCTAGTGAACAATTCTCTGATTGGTTGATGGTGAGAAAAAGGCTGATGTTACAGGGGTTAATTATCAATCTTCAGGTTCCAGCCAGTCTGGAGACTATGTGTTCTTGGCCATCATGAAGTTAACAAGTTCTGTCTGGTGGGAGTTTTAGTATCTAAAGCAACTCAGGAGTATGCATCAGACATTTATCAATGTTCTTCAGGGAAGAAGTAAAGATTGTGAGACTGCTTTATGGCTGATGTACTGTTTAAATCGTTGCTGGTTCTCCTAGCCCAATTGTTGTTTTTTGTTACTATATCTTCACATTCTTTCAGTCATTAATTCTTGAGTCAGCCTTTTGTGACTCCGGGGAGATTACCGCTTTTTTACAAACAAGAGGCAGGCAAAAGACATGAAGTGGGGTTCTGTCTCGGGAAGGCATTATAGGGTCTTGCTTGATTACATTATTTAGAATTGACATTCTCTGTTGTAACTTTGCTGTCTTAATATAAATGCTGTCTTTGGGATTACATTCGTAACTTCTGACCAAGAAATGAATGGGAATAATTTCTTATTACTTCCAGTTAGAAACACCTATGAAAGTAATCTGATTGGTCTGGCTTACTTTGAGTATGCATTTCCTAACTATGAGTAGATTAAAATAATGTAATTGAAGTTTTTTGAATATTTATTTTAAAATTATAATGCATTATAATTTATGCATATATGTGTTTCCCAGTTACCATGGAACTCTTTAGAATGTTTGAGGATAACAGTTAGTGTAACAATTATTTTAAGTAGTAGGTTCACAAAAGTCAAGGAGAACTCTAAGAACAATTGGAATATTATGTGATAACTAGTAATAAAATGTAAGAGTGGAGAGGAAAGTTGTGAGCTGCTATATTAAACATCTGTAACTATATTAAACAAATGAAAATATGGTTAAAGAATATTTAGATATATGAAATGAACTTTCTCAGTGCTCAGACCAAAACAAACAAGTTGGGTATTGTGAACATGGACTATGATATATACAAAACAGTGTAAGAGAGATTTCCCGTGTTTGAGGTTCTTGGAGAAATAAGAAACATGTTAAATTCTCCAGCAATGTAAAATTGTATCTGATTGATTTAAATTAATATCACCATCAATAGGTACATTATGTTATGTTATAATATATTATATTTATTACATTATGTGTAAACATTTAGGGGAAGAAAGGTCATGGTTAGTAGGGTGCCCAGCTACATGGAAGATAAGGTCTTTTATTAGGAAATAATAAATTGGCAATAATTAAATCTGAATACACAATGAGATAAAGCACATTTCCACACACAAAGGCATAAACAACCAATGGTCTTGAATAGACTTCTCATATGAACAAATTATTTACATTGGAAAATGAAGAAAAGAAAGGAAAATTTATGATGCAGCCAAATTGAAGGGAGTCTTAGAAACTAAGATATATGTATATGACAGTGCAGAGCTAATAAGTATTTTTAACAGAACAATGGAAAAATGAAAGCAGATTAATTAGTAAAGTCCAGGATTGTTGGAAATACTAGAAAATAAGAAGAAGAAGAAAAAAAAAAGGAAACTGGAAATGCCAGAATAGATGAGATGGCACTATCTGGCTATACAGTCAGGAGTACACAGACTAGATGAAGAGCAGAGAGTACGGGAAGATAGAGCCATTGTCAGGAGGTTATTAATTGAGAACTGCTGAGAAAGGGAACAATAAGCACTTAGTTCTGAGAGTTTTATTCTTAAAATCCCTGCCCTCTGTTTAAGACGCTTTTCTAGACTGTCTCCCAGCTATTGCAGTAATCTTTGGTCAGTCTCAAGTGCAAGGGAAGATGAGGAAATTATTTTAAGTTGACATTGTCTAGCTAGATATAATTGGAAATCTGTTACCACGGGGGAAAGAAAATATGGATATACATGGGTATAGAAAATGCAGTATTACATTTATGCAAAAATAGTAACAGCAGTCTCTGTTTTTAATTCATAGTGATGCAGGAAAACAGATACGGGGCATGAGAAGGGCTGTGTCCCAGGCTTCGGTTGAGCCCCTGGGATGTGCTCCACCAAGCATGGGTCCTTGGCTTCGTGCAGGAAGGAATTCAAGAGCCAGCCACAGTTGAGTGAATTTATTCAGAGAGATACATTGAAAGGCAAGAGAAAGGCCACGAGGTGTAGGGGTTGGGTGCTCAGATTAAAAGTAGGTACACACTCCATAGACAAGAGTGTGGGCCATCTTAGAAGAGGGAGAGAGAGGGGCAGCCCTGAGGCACTGTGTTGCTGATTTTTATGGGCTTGGTGGCTTCATATGCTAATAAGTGGAAGGACCTGTCTTAAGTAGCCTGGGGAAGGGGCTGGGATTCCCTGGAAGTTGGCCGTTTCCCACTCTTTGACTTTTGTGGCTAGCCTTGGGACTGCCATGGTGCCTGTGGGCATGTTTTTCACCATGTTAATATATTACCATGGGTGTATAATGAAGCTCAAGATCTACTAGAATTTAAATTTCTCATCATCCTGAGCCTCAAGGCCTACTGGGGGTTGAATCTTTCACCATTTTGATGTTAATTGCTGTGTCATTCCTTGAAAGTCTGTGCCATTGCTTGAAAGGCTGTGCCCTGCCCCCTTCCTGTCTCAACAGGAAACTGAATTTTAAGCTTTTTCTAAAAGAAATAGCAAATTCTGGGACTGGAAATAAATTGAGTTTCCAGTTTGGACTTAAGGGCCCACGTAATTCTGACATTACTTGATATATACTCCATAATATTGAAACAAAATTTTAACCCAGCATATTTATCATGCAATCTCCAGTTTATCATATATTCGAATGAGAAAATAAATGTACGTAGGATTACATGATGGTTTTATTTTGAGCAAATATGGTTGGTGTAAAACTAAAAGGTTATATGCATTCCTATATCAGGATCAATTTACACATTTTGAAATGTTTAGAGAGAAAACAAACCAAGTGGATGTGGGAGCATTTTCCAGTTATAGTAGCTTATCTATAAATCCTTAAATTAAGATAGGCTAAGATAAGTTATGCAAAAAGGAATGGAGATTTTTCTCTTATTTCTAATACAATATCGTGTTAGACAAGTCTTCTAAATATGAATTAATGCAAATAACTACAATTGTATTTACATTAGCATAGGGCATAAATAATAAAGATTTGCTAGATATTCACTTCTTCCATAAAGTGCTTGTGCTGAAACATAACCACCCATTAAGTAAAGGTCAACCAGAGACTTTCTGAAGCTGTTGTCTGAATGACTTTTATTTTTTTGCTGTTGCATTTGTAAATCCTTGTACATGCTGAGCTAGGGCCTATTTATGGCATTCATTCATCACTCTCCTGTTTACCACTGCCAAAGTACCTATTTCAATTCAAAATAATGCATCTACATTTGACATATGTAAACATTAGAGGCAGAAGAGGGATACTTTACCATGATACAAGAAGAAAGAAATGGGAGTAATGGGATGGAATTAAGAGAATGGCAAATACCAAGAGAAATTGCCAAAATCATTTTTTTTTAGCCTTAACAAAGAACTTCCAAAAGAAACAAGGGCAAAATATCCTTTGAAACATTTGACCAAGACCAGAGCAAAAACAACGGGAAATTTAAAGAGTAAGAGTTTCACTTTGAGTATAAAATTAACTGAGGAAACTTTAATCTGTAGTCCCTTCATCAGAAATCCTATTTCATTATTACCTAGGAAAGTACCAGTAACTGAGTTTGAGTAGATATACTGTCTCCCCACCCCCACCCCCAAAAAAATTACATTAAAAAAAAAAAAACAGAGGTAATGCATGATGGTATTGTACCTTAAGTCTAGAATAAATAAATAAGTTATTCATTGTTATTTTTTTATTCTCAAAAATATTAGGTTTGATTTGTTACTTTAATTTAAATCAGGGAAGATGAGTTTCTGTTGTTTCCTTTCATCCAAGCTCATTTGCAATCAAAGGAACCTGAAAAACTAGTTCAGCGTTTCTTAAAATTTACCAGTTAAAATGACAGAATTCTGTTCATTACTGCAGACCCAATGAACCAATATTTTTGAGGATGATTTTGTATACACTATCATATACCCTAGGGAAGTCCAAAGCACTCTTAAATTTGAAAAGCATTGGACTACACACTAGTATAAACTCTACCCTGAAGGCTTCCTAGGAACCAGTGTAAGTTGAATATCAGTGAAATTAAAGTATAAAAAATTGATAGTCTACTGATTTATTATGTGCATATTTCACATTTATATGTTATTAATGTATACTACACATTTTAATAGATATTATGTATATACATAATATACTTTCCTACATCTGTCTGTGCATAGACAGAAAGCAGTATATGTGTATTATATTCTGTTTAGATTGTACCTTCTTGTAAACTAATTGAAAACAGTATTTTTGCCTGATACATTTTTTATTATATCCTTGATCATTGCACTTTTCATTTAGTATTCTAGGTATTCAAGTTGAAAATTATGCTACTTATATGTTATGAGAACATATACTCGAAAGTATGAAAGGAGATAGCAATATATTCTAACTTGTATGTAGGATGATACTTAAATATGTGATATATTTGGTCTTGTGTGAATACATTTCATCCATTTTTATCATTTCTTCTCAGTTTCTCTGTTATCATCAGCTATTAAAACACAGACCACTCTGAAAGTTAAATATGACTATTTAAAATCAGTCTAAATGGTCTAGTTTACTTTCTGTGAGTAATGGAAGTTAGAATAATTTCTCTGTCTTGAGGATAAGAGGAAGTGGCAGATGAGTAGGTAAACTTAACCAGCAAGTGATCAGATATAAAAAGGCATTTGTGACAATTACAGCAGAAGTTATCTCTTACAACTTAGAGAATGACCTTAGAAGATAACTAGCTCAGCTATACAATTTAAACATTAGAAAACTCAAGCCAAGAGCTATTAAATGAGTAAGCCAAAATAACTCAGAGAATTAATTACGGACTTGGAACCAAAATCTAGTTCTCTGAACTTTAACTTTGATACTATTTTTTTTAATGTGTGTTGCCTTCATAGACTCCGTGACATTTACTCAACCTCTTTTTTTATAAGGAAGATCAAAATGTGTTTTCCCATCTTGAGTCTTTCATCAGTATGTGTAATTCAGCATCCTGAGTTGGCTAGCTAGTTATGTGAATGAGCAGTTTGAATATCTGTGTGTGGCTAGTAGCTTAGAAAACCCACTGGATTATTTAGCTGAGGCAATAGTTGTAAAATAAAATGAAGCTAGCTTCAACAAGCTTTGTTGTTGAATAGAGGAAAAAAATATGAAGCAGAGAAAAGTCATAACAAAATCAGAAGGTAAAGTAGAGGAACATTAAAATAAATAATATAATTATGCTCACATAGTGAAGCTAGTGAACACCTTTATTCCTTTTGATCCCTTCAGTTGTACCTAAACAAAAATTTCTGATTTTTCTCAGTTTTTACCTTCTTGAAATATGTCCATTGAAGTTCCCTTTTCAGTGTGCTAAAAGGAAAAGCTTCATGGACCAAGTCCCCTGGTTGTTAAAATTGTAAAAAAAAAAAAGGAAGAACAGAAATAATTTATGGCATGTGAAACACAATCCACGCCCTCCTTTCCCTTCTCAGATTAGCATGACAAAAACTCTTCTTCTATAGATACAGCCAAAAAACAAGGCTCCTTCTTCCCCTTCCTCCTAGTTAAAGAGTTGTGATATCTTCCTAGGGGGGCAGAATGTCTGTATTTTTCATCATTCCCTCAGCTACCTGTTATACAGGTATTTTCTGACTGAGTGAGGCCAACAGTTGTCTTATGTGTGTGTGTGTGTTGAGATTGGGGAGGTCCTCCTGCCCAGTCTGCATTCATAGGATAGAGACTACCTTGGACTTGGCACACTTAATTGACCTTACCCTGGCCCTAGTGAGAAGTGGATAAACATTTCTAAATCAATAAAGCTAGTTACATAACAAACAAACAAGCAAATAACAGAAATAAACCATGGGAAATGGGGCAGAACCCAGAATTCTTATATAATGTCTACGTTTCAACAAAAATTATAAGACATGTACAGAAACAAAATAGAATCATACATGGGGAGAGAAAAGCAAGCAACAGAAACTGCCAGTGAGAGTAACCAGATGTTGGATTTAAAAGACAAAGACTTCAGAATAGCCATTGATAAATAATGGCTCAAATTTTCAATGAACTAAAGGAAACCATGTTTAAAGAAGTGAAGGAAAATATGATGATAATATCTTATCAGAGAATATCAATAAAGAGAAATGATAAAAAAGAACTAAATGGAGATTTGAGGTTGAAAAATTCAATAAATGAAATTAGAAACTCACTAGATAGGTTCAATATTAGATTTTAAACAGCAGAGAAAAATATTAGCTAAGTTGAAGGTAGTTCAATATAGATTATGCAATTTGAAGAACAAAGGAAAAGAATGAAAAGAAAAAAAACCAGAATGTCAGAGAAGTGGTGAGTACCTTAAAGACAACATTGTACATGTAATGGGAGTACCAGGAAAAGAGAGAAAAATATGCAATGAACGTTGTAAAACTTCCAAAATTTGATGAAAATTATTATCTGTGCATCCAAGAAGCTTACCAAAATCTAAGTAGGATAAGCACAAAATAATCTACAAGCAGACCCATCACAATGAAAATGCCATAAGCCAAAGACAAGGAGAAATTTGGGAGGTAGCAAGAGAAATGACTACTTATAATGGACCCCAATAAGAATAGTGGCTTACTTATCAACGGAAACAATCAAGGCCAGAAGGCAGTAGGATGACATATTCAAAATGTTAAACGAGAGGAAAAACTGTCAACCAAGAACTTTACATCCAGAAAAGCCACCTTAAAAAATGAAGGTGAAATAAAGGCATTATAAGAAAAACAAAAACTAAGAGAATTTGAAGTTAGCTGACCCACCTTACAAAATATACCAAAGGAAAGGGTTTTCAGGTTTTCTGTAAGTGATTCCAGATGGTAATTCAAATCCAGATGAAAAAGCAAAAACACTGGTAAAGACAACTATGCAATAATAAAAGACAGTCTCAGTACACATCTCATCTCCTTTCTTCTCTTAGCTGATTTAAAAACCAATTGCATTAAACAACATGTACATAATATTGCTGAGCTTATAGCATATACAAAATATAATGTATTATTCAATGCTAGCACAAAGGAGGCAGGTGTAAGCAAGGCAGTGTTAGGCTAAGTAAATGACTCCAGATTGTAAATGAAACCCACAGGAAAAAAGTGAAGGGAAACAGAAATGGCAAACAGGCAGTTAATATTACAAAAGCTATAAATATAGACTTGTTCTTCATTCTAATTTTCTTTAAAAGATGTAAAATTATAAAAATAATAATTATAAAAATTTATTATTGAGTATGTAACATATATATAGATGAAATATGTATATTAACACCCTCATTACATTTCTGTATTGCACTGGAATAAATCTGAAACAGATTCTAGTAAGATGTATGTGGTAGCCCTAGAGAAATCACTATTAATTCAGAGTTAAATAATGAAAAATGATAGAAAAAGTTAAAATGTCACATTAGAAAATACTCTATTTTGGCAATTAAAGCAATAAAGGAGAGTTACAAACACAGAAAAAGACATGAGAGGTACAGGAAACAAAAAGGTAAAAGGGTAGACAAATTAAATCATATTAATAACTTTAAAAGTAAACTGATTAAACAATGCTATCCAAAGGGAGAGATCAAAAGGATTAAAAAAATATTCTGCATATGTTGTCTACTGAGACACACTTCAGAATCAAGCATACAAATAGATGGAAAGTAAAAGAATAGAAAAAAAGATATATCATGCAGGCAGCAACCAGAATAAAGCTGTAGTAGCTATGTGAATACCAGACAGAACTGATTTTAAAATGTTTTTAGAGATACAGGGATACATTTTGTAATGGTAACAGTCAAAAACATCAGGAAACTAGGACAATTATAAAAATATTGAAGCATAAAAACAGAGCCCCCAAAAGCATGAAGCAGAAACTCATAGAAATGAAGGTTTATATAGATATTTAACAGTAATGATTAGAAATATCAATACTGCCACTTTGAATAATGGATAGGAAGACTAAACCGATGATCAATGGGAAATAGACGATTAAAAAAACACTGTAAACTGATTAGATCCAACAAACATCAATAGAGCACACCATCCACCAATACAATAATATGTATTTCTTAAGTGAAGATGGAACCTTGTCCATGATATAATAACGCTAGTGGTTTAAAATATAGTGCATTTTTTTTACATGAGGTATTGTAAGGTTAACAGATTGAGAGATAGTTGCGTTGATAAGATAATTTATTACTCACAGTACTCAGAAGGAGAGGACAGGCCACACTGTGCAGGGCCACAGGAGAAAACACTGCTGTTGGCAGCAAACAGACTGAGAGACAAGTGTAGGCAAGAATCTTTAGTGTGGTTTATGTGGGAAAGAATGGGTGAGGCATGTAAAACAGATAAACTAGACTGTTCCTAGTTATTTGATCCCTGACCGGGCATGATCAGGGCATGTTTATAGTGGCCCAGAGTGTGAGAGTTCAACAAAAGAAGTAGATGGATTGTGGACTCTGGGTTGTTTGGTCTGTATATACAGAAGTATATAAGTGAGCGAGTTTTCAACTATGTCTAAGAACAAGGTACTAAACTGTCAAAGCATTAGAAGACAGAAAAATATAAAAAAACGAAAAACAGACAAACAAAAAGATGATTACTACAGCTAGGCCATAAAATGAATCACAATAAATTTAAAGGGCTTAAAACAATAAAAAGTAGTTTTTCCTTACCACATGGAATAAAACATTAGAAAAGTAAAACAGTAACAAAAATAAATTGGGAAACTCAGAAATAGGAGGAAATTAAACAGCCCACAGAAAGAGCAATGGGCCAATGAAGAAGTCACAGAGAAATTAGAAATTACTTTGAGATGAATATAAAATAAAGACATAGAAATAAAAAAGACAACTTCTGGGAGACAATGAAAGCTTTGCTTAGAGAGAAATTTTTACTTGTGTATGTCTGTATTAAAAAAGGAGAATGATGTCCAAACAGTAGCCTCACTTTTCACCTTAAAACACTGGAAGAAGAAGAGCAAACAAATCCTAAATTATATAAGAGGAAAGAAATGATAATGAGAACAGGAAATAATGAAATGAAATGTGAAATAGAAAAATAAGAAAATTTTAAAAATCCCAAAGTTCTTTCTATAAAAAGATTGTCAAAATGCACAAAACATCAGATAGATTGATCAAGAAAAAAAAAATAAAAGACTCCAATTATCAGAATCAGAAATGATAAACACTACTGATGACTTTAGCAAGACAGTAGATCGATAATATTGCTTAATTATTATGAAATGGATCCATTCTTAGAAGTCAAAAACTACAAAAGTTGACTCAAGAAAAAAAAATTTTAATTTAAGAGCTCTATAAAAAATAGATGGAATTTATCATTTATTCAGGGATAAATCAGTTGGCTAAATTAGTAAATGTTACTAAATACTTAAAGGAGAATATATATGTATTCTGTATGTACTCATAAAAAAGATAGCAGAGTAAACAACACTTCAGTTCTGAGGCCAACATTACCCTGAAATCAAAACCCGACACAAATGTGCATGGTAGCACTGCTCACAGTAGCCAAAAGTTGAAAACAACTCAGATGTCCATTAATAGATAAATGAACTAAAAATGGATATATACACACAGTTAAATATTAATTCAGCCATAAAAATGAATGAAGTACTGACACATGGTACAATGTGGATAAACTTCAAAAAATCAAGCTATGTCAAAGAATGTATTAAAAAACGTTACAGGTAAATCCATAAAGATAGACAAAAACCATACTGGTGGTTGCTAGAGGGTGGGGAAAAGGGGATATGGAGTTTAATGAGTAGGGGTTTTCTGTTGGGGCATTGAAAATATTTTGGAATTTGATGTTGGAGGTAGTTGCACAGCATTGTGAATGTAGTAAATATCACTGAGTTGTAGAGTTTATAATGGTTAATTTTATGTTTATGAACTTATGTTTATGAATTTCACACCAATAAAACATAAAAAAAGACCAAATCATATGTACTTACTTCTAAATAGGAAAGAGTTAGACTTTTCGTGTTATGTACTATAATTTTTATCTACACTACTTTGCTAGTTATTGATGAGTAATTTGTTCTGAAATAAGAATAAGAAGTTGTGGATAGTATTTATGAATATTTCTAAATTTCCAAATAATCTCTTTTACTGCCTCACTCAGATCTTAATATTAGACTCATATCTTGATAAAACATTGATTGAATGAACAAATAAAATGTGGTAAATCTTAAATACTTATTACAAATATAAAATATATTATATATATATAATGTATATATTAGACCTGGTATGATTAAAATGTTAAAAAGAAGAAACTTACTAAAGGAAATCAGAGTATAGGGTTTTGAGGCCCAAAACTGAATTAGCGGGGATGAAGGCTGAGAAGTAAAGCAATAATAGAAAGAAAAAAGCTAAAGAGCAAATAAAAATAAACCTACTTATAACTATGCTAATATCCATGCACTTAAAAGCAAGAGATATTATTAGAGATAAAAGTGAATTTCACAATAAAAATTCAACAGGAAGTTTTTACAACTATAAATTATTATTCTATTACTAATCTAAAACTAATTATGAAACAAAACTAAATGAAAGAGTATATAATAAATAGTTTAATATAGAAAAATACATGAAAAACACATTTCATATGGTGAAATAAATATATATGTGAGTATAAAACGATTCAAAGACCATTTCATCTGTGTATCATTTTGAGAATACTATAGAACTACTCAAGAAATAAGCAATCAAGAAAGGAAGCTGTAGAGATGTGAAAATCAGATTAGTTTTAAGTTTGCAATGGAAAAATAACCTTTTAATCTAAGTCGTTATATACATTTGAGATGATTGAGAATTGTATGATACTTTGGTTATCTGTGATAATTAAACATTCTGAGAAAGAAAAGAAAACCTTATTAATAGGAATAAATATATGGCATAGAAATACAAGTACTTTAATGATTTCTGCAAAAACTTGTCATTGAAGTGCATACACTTACTATGTTATAGAAGGTTAAAAGTAAAAGGGCAATCCAAGGGGTTATAAGGAATAACAAAGCAGAACAGTAATAGCACTCTTAAACTTAGACATAAAGTCAAATATGTAATTGGAGTGTTTTAGAGATATTTTCTGAAAAAAATATTTATAGTTGACTATAAATAAAATCCTTAAATTATTTAAAATTAGACATTTAAAATCTGCATTGCATAAATCAATAAAATTAGAAATAAATAATACAAAATTTTACAAGTTATATACTAAAAAATTAAGAAGTACATGTTTTGATATGAGTGCACAAAGGAAACATTTAATGAAAAATTCCAATTGTCACACTGTCTACTACATCTTTAAAGATACAGTATCTTTAAAGATAAAGTCAAGTATTGGGACCAAATAGCTTTATAACTAAGAAAACATTTCATTTATAGTGTATGCCAGGAAATTGGAAAATACAGTAAGAATGTCCAGTACTACAGCAACACATAGTACGATAGATAAATCATTCAGAGGAAAACAGATATACAATGCATGTTTTAGGAAGGGCAGATCAAGATATGCGAAGTATTTAAGTAAGTAGAAGGGAAATAAGCATTTAAGTAGAGAAATAATACCAAATTTCCTATTGATAGCTCCAACAGAAAAAAGTTTGGATTGGTTTAAGAAACACAGTATTACTAGCAATTGACAAAAATTTTTATACAAAGTATTGTTTGTCAGTAGTTATGCTCAGGAAGATCATATTTTGTGTCACCAAGTTTGGATTTCTAGCTCTAGGTAATATACTAAGGAGATACTGGGCTGCACAGGCAGATGGTGCCATGAATGTGATCCCTTAACTTAGTGGGAATGCTGGAGAAACTCCATAGAAAGGTGAGATTTTCCTCTAAGATTTAAACTGTAAAATCAATTTGAAATAGTGTATCTGATCAGATATAAGTCAAAAGAGACAATCAGAATGGTTCTCAGGTCAGCAAAGTTTGACTAGAATATGAATGAGTGAATTTATCCGTCTAAGAAGTAAATGTATCTGAAGTTTGAAAGGCAAAGGATCCAAGAATAGTAAACATGAGACAAATAGCATGGGCAGTGTCCGTCTGTGTACTATCCAGTAGACACAGGACAACTGAAACTATCACAACTTGAATGTTTATGGATCTTCTCTAGGGGAGAAACGTCTTTATGTAGCTTAAAACTAACAGTTCCCTCAGTAACATCAATGTTCTATTGTGTGATTAAGCATCAGACAATCAGAATTTGTAGTCACTTAATATTTGGATCATGCAGTCTCTCTTATTCTGACACTATTCAAGGAATAGCAATAATTCATTAGAAGCAATTTATAGGCATAGTATGATTCCTTGAATACTAACTAGGTGCCAGGTTCCGATATCAACACTTTACATATAATACTTCATTTTGTTCTTGCATCAACCCTGAAGGGATTCTTTTACTGTCCCTTTTTGGCAGTGACTACCCTGAGGTTGATATTAAATCAAGAATATACAGCACATTTTGTTGATATAAGAATAGTAATAACAGAAAAGAGTGTATGATAATATTTCATACATCAATTTAATATAAAAATCTATGTATATGTATTCACAGTGTTAGAATATATATGACATTTTTGATCATAGAGAAAATAAACATGAGTAATCTGTAAACTGTTAAAGTGAGTTTATAAATAACTCAGAAGTATTATGAATAAACTAAGGAAGATGGAGTCTAGTATATTAATGATTTACAATTATACTCTGGAAAAAATCTGAGATGGAGCAAAAGAATTATCTTTAAATTAGATGTGTTTAATAGGAAATTTTTAGATAGGTGAAATGAAGTGGGACTAGTCAATACATATTATATACAAGGCATATATTTTATATTAATTATATAAAAGCAATATATATAAAATGCATAAAGCATTATAAGCACAAACACCTATGAAATTAATTCAAGATTGTAAAATATAATCATAATCCTTCAATGGAAGCAACATTCAACTTTATGAATTAATTTTTTACACTTTGAATTCTTTCAGATAATGAAGTAGAGTAGATGTGGAAAATTTTATAGAAAAGTTATAAAGTTCATGAAAATCAAAAGGAAAAAGTGAAGTAGACTTATATTAGTAAAGTGCTGGCAAAAACTTAGTTGATGAATCTGGAAAAATATCAAATAAGAACAGAGAAGAGAAACTCATGCCAGCTAATTTCCAGAACAAATTAAGGGTACAGGCACAAGATGAATCTTACAATGGCTGGCAAGGGTTCAGCAATTATAAAACTGCAGAAGATGCTGTAAATCAAATCAACCTAAAAATGTTGGCAATGGTCAAATTTTGGAATGAACAGCAATAGCCACATAAAGAAGCAAAGTAAAGACAAAGCCATGAACAAGGTGGAATATGATTTATTTTTTCTCATTAAATGCCATTATAAATCACTATTTTAGAAAAGCATGTAAAAGTACGTTATCAATTATAAAGCATTCGCACTTAATATAATTTAAAACAAACATAAAAACAATGTATGAACAGTTTCACACTTCATTTTGTGTACCAGTGATTCTCAACCACCAGCCTTTGAAGTTGTGATGCAGTTTTTTAATCACCTCCAGATAACTGCCTAACCTTCCTGAAAGTTTTAGCTTGATTTCTGTTATCTCTTCTCCCAGTGTTCTCAATATAAAGTTCTATGCTAGAGACTTTAGAAAGATGGCCAGTCTCTTTGTGTGTTTCTAATGGAATCAGTGTTAACAGATTATAGTGAGGATGGAGGAAAACAGCAACCTGAACAATGCAAGAGTGATTTTATATGTTAAATGTTAATTTCTCCGTATTTTATTCTTCAGCCTTCTTGTAATACAACAACCAAAACTTCCTTTCTTTGAGTAAAAGAAACAGGGTTTGACATTTTTACACCTTTCAAACCTTTGAATATGTTTTTAAAATACAGGGACACTTACTACATCTAAAAACTTAAAAATAACTTCAAAGTTATCATATTAAATTTTTCGGGTAAATCTAAAAATTGATTTTAGGTAATAGACACTACTTATGAAAATTTTGTTGGTAACAATAGTAATAGTAATTATTGGCACCAAAAATATTTTTAAAGTATGAGATAATAAGAAGGCAGTTTAAGTGTATATTATAATTACAAATGCTCCCGCACACACTGTGATCCAGAACTCCACATCTGAGAATATCCTACATAATTATGTGACCTCATGTGAAACAAAGTATTTACAATATTTTTACTAAATTACCATTTATAATTCCAAATAATTGGAAATGAATAAAATGTCCATCAGTAGGGTACTGGATAAATTTCAGTCCATGTATCCAATGGAATACTATATAGCATTAAAGAATAATAAGGTTTTATTAAGATAGGGATATTTCTAAAATATATTTTTAATTAAAAGCAAGCAAGATGTAAATGCTGTGTATATACAAACTTTTGTATAAACAAAAGAGAGCAGTTGATAATCTGTAATAACATTTTCTTGTATATCCATAAGGAAACTCAACGAAGAGTTTGGGAGGGGTGGAAACAGTAGATGAAGGGTTGTGATTCAGAAAATCTTTTCATTGTTGATATCCTTTTTGAGATTTATAATAAATAAATGAAATCTAATTCAAAAAAATCAAATAAAAATGTTAAATAATTAGATGTAATCTGGCCAAAATACAGTATTTCAATGAATTAGACATAATTTTACGGTCATATTTCTATAAACACTGATAGAATTGCACTATCTACTTACATAGTTGTATATTGAGATTAAAGTCAGTTAAATAGTCCCTGCTTTTTCACAAGTACTTTCTATTAAGGAATATATTTCCTATTAAGTTCTTTTTCTCTTGGTGTTTTGTGTATATATACATATGGCTTTAAATTATTGGTATTTCATTTTATCCCATATATTTAATACTTACTTTTCAAAGCCCTTTGAATATTTTCTCTAAAATACTGCTATTTCTTTCACATTCCATTTCTTTATCAACATAGCAGCAAAGTACTTTTTCAAGCTACTGACAAAAATGAAAGTCAAAATCCCTGCCCTTTAGATCTATGGGATTGCAAGTCAGTGTGTCCAAAATAAACATCCCAAGCAAATGGGCAAGTTCTCCAAAAAAAATGTCTCTGTGTGGTGCTGTTGTGAGAGTGGTAAAGGTGTCCTTCTAGGATGAGGGTTAAATAATCCCTCAGGGAGGAGATAATGCCTGACTTCTTCCACAGGATGAATAGGAATTTGCTGAGTGAAAACCGGGAATCATTAACCAAGAACCAGCCCATGACAATGTACAAAACATGTTGTTTCCATTCAGCCAACGCTTGTTTAGTGACTAGTAAGAAACACTTTCTCCAAGGTGGATCAGTCAGCAACTGTTTCACCTAATAGTTGTGTCAGAGATGCAGGGTGTTTCTCTCTTGATTTGCTGCATCAAATATCCTTAATTCCAAAGGATGCTAGTGTTTCACTTCTCTTCTGATTCTACCAAAATAACGAGTTACTGTTATGACTATTATTATTGTTCCTATTGATGATCACTTCTTATTTCTTTTTAAGATTCAAGATTCTAATTACATTGATTTTAAATGCAAAATTTATCCTTTAACCATGTACTTGATAAAGTTTCCTGGGATAGATTGTTTTGTAAACTATGTTTTTTTTCATTTGTGGAGTCACAATTTCATTTACTTCATATTAACTTGTGGTATTTCTGGTTTAATAACTGCTTTCCTGTCTCTCAAAAGGTTATCAGGCTGAACTGCAAGCACTTTTAGTATCTTAAGATATAATTCACAGAGATCAAGAGATTTAAAATCATTTAGAGCAGCCATCTGCTTTTCAAAAATCTCATTTCTTTTGAGCCTCATTTTTCTATTTCAAATATTTGTTCTATGTCTATAGGACATTTCCAAATAAATGTATTATCAACACCTCAAACTCAGCATAACCAAAAATAAACTTGTCATTATCATGTTCTTCCCCAAAGCACAGCTATAGAAACTCCACATTTCATACTTTTAAATGAAATTTTTTTTGTAATACGAAAGAATTATGAAGTATTTTCCGTATTCTCTCTATATATTTGCAAACAAAATCACAAATATTTTAACTATATTATAAAGCTAAACAGGAACTTAATTTGATTGTTAATATTTCATAGAAATCATTGAAAAATTATTTTTCTTAAAAAGCTTGAAGACAAATGTTAAGTACTTCCAACATTTCGAAATAACAGGAAACTCATCCTTTAATGTATACTAAAGGAATATTCAGGAAATGTAATAAAAGGCAGGAAAGAATAGTTTAATAATGGTTGCAAGAATTATTCCTTCCAGGCATATCTGAATAATATCACACTATGATGGCTTTTCTCAGAAAGAATCCGAAGGAAAATAATTTTAATTTCCCTGCCTGATTTGTTGAAACAGCACTACATGGAAGGAGGCAGAGGCTCCTAATGTACAGTATGAATATATATTCTTCCACATTAATTACAGCATCCCAGTTTTTAGCTTAATAAAATGACAGTAATGCAGACTAAGTACAAGATTGCACTTCCCAGTCTACCTTGTACTAAATGAGTCAAGTAGCCAAACTCTGAATAATAACTGGCAACTCAGAACAATGATTTCCAGAATATATCCTTAAAAAATGGGAAGCTGCCACTTCCAATTTTCTGTTGTTTTTTTTTTTAATTCTGCTTCTGAGGGTTGGAACACCCCATAGATTGAAGTACTCATTTCTAAAATTTCACCATTACCCAAATTGAACTACAGATTCAGTCCCTATAAAATCATCTTCCCTTCTTCATTCTTGTCTTCCTTCTTGTCTTCCTTTTTTCCTGTTTTTTTTTTTTTCTTTAATTTTAGCAGATATCAACAGCTTACTCTTAAAAATGTTTGGTAACACAGCAGACCCGAACTATTCAAAAAATTTGGAGAAAGAAAAAAAAAAAAAACAAGCAGAAGGGCTCACACTTCTTGATTTGGCAAGGAAATAGAGAATTTGGAACCTTTACACATTGCTGCTGATACTGTAAAATGGTGCGGCCACTTCAGAAAAGTTCACTAGATCCTTAAAATGATAAACATAGAGTTACCATAGAACTCAGCAATTCTACTCCTAGCTATATACCTATGAGAAATAAATAAGATATCCACCCAACACTTGTAAACAAATGCAGCTTTGTTTATAATAATCCCAAAGTAGAAACAGCCAAAATGCCTCTCAATTGAATAATGGATAAAGAAATGGGATATATCCATACAATGAAAAATCTTTGGCATTAAAAAAGTAATGAAGAAGTGATACATGCTACAACATGGATAAATATTGAAAAGTTCTAAGTGAAAATAACCAGATACAAAACACTATGCCTTCCGTTATTCTATTTATATGAAATGTTCAGGATAGTCAAATCCGCAGATATAAAAAGTAGATTAGTCAGGAGGAGAATAAAGAGTGAGTGCTAATAGGGATAGGGTTTAGTTTTGGAGTGAGGAAGATGTTCCAAAATTAGATTATGGTGATGTAAATACACTAAAACTATTAAATTTTTCACTTGAGTAAGTTTTACAATATGTAAGTTGTATCTCAATAAAGCTGTTTAAAAATAAAATTACTCAGGCTGTATGTATGGGGCCGTCTGTTGCTTACAGTCCGAGATAAGATATCAAATTCTTACTTAATAATTGATAATTTAAGAGAAAGCTATAAGTATTTTTGTCTCATTTTATCCAATGTTCCATATATTTTCATCTCTGTCCTCCAAGTCTTTACCAGCAACCTCGAGTCTTTTACTAATGTTCCCCAACCATCTAGTTTCAAAGCAAATGCCCAATTTTATATCTCTCATATTAGATTCCTTACTTCCAGGTATCACATTTCTGTTTTATTTAGGAGGCTGTTGACACATAACAGATCACCTCAAAATTTGGTGACTTAAAACAGTTATGTTATTTTTTTTTTCATGGTTCCTGTGGATCATGGATTCAGGAAATGTTCACCTGGGTGGCTATGTCCTGAGGTGTTTATATAGGTGCAGTCAAACAGTGTTTAAGACAGAGATGTTGGTGGGGTCTGGGTGCTGGATAAGCTAGTGTTAGTCCAGCCTCTTTCTTTCTGCATAGAATGCTAGTTTGGTTTTCCTAACAGCATGATGATATCATGGCAAGTGGAATGTTTACATTACACCTGAAGGCTTCAAAATATGAGCATTTCAGTATTCCAGCTAAAAAGACTGAAGCTGCATTGTCTTTCATGACCTATCCTAGGAAGCTGTATAGCATAATTTGACACATTCTGACAGTTACAAGTGATTTTATAAACCATTCAGATTCAAGGGGAGGAGGATTATACAATACTTTGTGATGAGAAGTGGCAAGAATCTAGAAAGGCATGTTAGATGAGAACCGAGATTGTGGTCATCTTGAGAAAATGTAGTATGTCAAAGTATTATATTAAACATTAAATAAATTTATATTCAAAGATATACTGAGGAAAAGTAAAAAGAAATAAAATGGATGCAAAGCAATTTTGGTAAGAATAATATACTGTGAGTAATTCAAAGCAAATGAATGATTGAATATGACAAAGATCATTAATTTGAAATGGAGCATCAATTTATATATGCTATAAAAGTCAGAGAGGTGTGGAATCATGCTGTATTTGTCCTTCTGTGACTGACTTATTTCACTTAGCATAATGTCTTCCAAGTCCATCCATGTTGTCACCAGGCTTCCTTCTTTTTTAAGACTGAATAAATAGCCCATGGTATATACTAGCTGTAGATTAGAGATAGATGTAGAGTGCTGGCTTCGGCAGCACATATACTGGAGATAGAGGTAGAGATAGAGATAGATGTGTGGTACATATCACATTTTCTTTATCCATTTGTATGTTGATGCACATTTGGGTTGTTTCCTTATCTTGACTACTGTGAATAGTGCTGCAGAAAGCATAGGAGTGCAGATATCAATTTGAGATCCTGATTTCAGTTCTTTTGGATAAATACCCAGAAGTGGAATTGTTGTATCACATGGTAGTTCTGTTTTTAATTTCTTGAGGAACCTCTGTATTGCTTTCCACAGTGTCTAGACCATTACATTCCCACTAATAGTGGGCAAGAGTTCCAATTTCTGTATTCCCTTGTCAGCACTTGTTATCTTTTGTCTTTTTGATAGCAGCCGTCCTACCAGGTTTGAGATGATAAATAGTCAGACTTGCAGAAGCATAAAACAGAATGGTCATTACCCAGAGACAGAGGAAGAGAGAAATGGGGAGTTTTTGTACGATGGATATAAAGTTACAATTTGCTTAATTAAAACTTTATTGAAAGGGTAGATCTCATAGTAAGTGTTCTTACCATGAAAACAAAAGCAAAGGGACACATGGAAACTTTGGGATATATGTTTATATTTCCTTGATTGTGGTGATTGCCTTATAAGTATATGCATATGTCCAAACTCATCTAACTGAATATATTAAATATATGCAAATTTTTGGTATCAATTAACCTCAGAAAAGATGTAAAAAATAACACAAATATGATACTGGTATTTAAATGAATGTATAGCAGGAAATAGAAGATACAGGACTTTGAAGAAACAGATAGCAGTATGCAATGTCAGCAGTACTGAGGTGCATTTAATTAGTAATTAATGTGATTTTTATAATATATATTGTACACACATACATATACATAAGTTGTGGAAGGATAGCTTTTCAGTATATCATATTGGTTTGGCAATCTTACAGCTTGTGAAAAACAATAAAATTGAACCTGACCATGTCCTACCTCAAACAGAAATAAGCCAATATGGTTTATTCACAAAATATAAGCATATAATCATGAAATCACTAAAACCAAAAAGGGTAAATCTTTATAAGTCTCAAAGAGGGAAAGTCCTAAGTTTGTACCAAAGGCAAAGACAATGAAATATTTTTTGATATACATGACTACCTGAAAAATATAAACTTTATGTACAACAAAAACTAATTAAGTAAGTAAGGATAATTTTATTGTATAACATTTTAAAGGAAATAACTCATTTTTAAAATAATTTCAGAATTTAAAATCATTTAAAATCAAAATTTTTAAAAATTCAAAACATTTTGAGCAATTCTACCAAATATTGTTTCTATGGAAGCTAGCCTTTTGCTATTTTTTTGCCCTGAATATTTATTCTAACCTTCTAACTTTCAATTTTTTGGTATTCTTAATTTTCAAGTGTGTTGTTTAAAATACCATATCATTATACTTTTGCCCAGCTTTGTAAAGTGTTCAGTCAAAGCATTTATGTTCCAGGTCAAAATATTTTTTGCAACTTATAACGATTTACATAATAAATTGGAACATTTAGACCATTTACATTTAATGTGATTATTGATGTAACAAGTTTCATAGCTATTATCAGTGGCCCCTCTTGATTAACAAAAAGTTACTTTGCATGGAAGACAGTAAAATATTACTAAGCCCTTACATACTATTTAAAATGAGGTACTAAAGAACAAGTAACATGGAACCTATTTACTCTCTAAGAAATATGAATTCAAATTGATGAGAATTTTAATTCCTGTCAATAATAATCAAGTTTTAAAACTATCTATCTACCTATCAGTCTATCTAGCTCTCTACCTATCTATCAAATTTTAAAGCATATATATGTGCATGTGTGTGTGTGTGGGTGGGTGGGTGGGTGGGTGAGAGAGAGAGAGAGCCTATGAATGTCAGTAGAATGCACATAAACCTTCTAATGCTGTTGATTAGGGGTTCATTAGCCATCAAGATTCATAATTGGCCATTTTCATTAGTATTAAAATGCCTCCACTTGACATTCTGTCACTCATGATGATGAACAGATAATACATTGCATTGGCAATCAACTAATGAGCAATAAAGTGTTAAGACCATTTAAGAAAAAAACTAAGTGTTTAATACTTTTGTAAATAGACATAGAACCACCCAGCCATGTACAAAATCCTGAGTGTTTAAAAAAAAACTTTGTCAATTTTAAAAAGTATTTATTACATGTTTCTGTTATTGACAAAAAGTGATCATCTGAAGGAATATCAAAATATAAAGTTTATTAGTTCTTACTGTGCTCCTAGAGTTATTTAAGTGCTTTATATATATTAAATATTTTAAATCACATTATTTCCCTATTAAAGCTATATTATTGTTTCTGTTTTATTGCTGAGGCACAGAAATGTTGAGTAACGTGCACAGTGCCACACAGCATGTAAGGAGCAGAACTGTTATTCCAACGAAGATAGTCGGGTTCCATAGACTGTACCCTTAGGCATCATGCTACACTGGCTTTCTCTGTTCTATAAGGTTGTGCTTTGGAGAAGAGGGAAAAGAAGAAAGCCTAATCTTTGGAGGAAAACAAGTATAAATAGGTAAGCAGTCTCAAAATACAAACATTTTAAAATGCAAACCAATAACCTCTGAAAAGCAAGTTTAACTTATAATTAACATAACAGATAAGAGGAAACAAAACAGGAGTTCATAAATTCTGAATTTAAGATTTGATTCACACTATGTAACATTAGAACAAAACTAGGCAGGATAAACAGCATAAAACACATTTTAGTTTCTATGTATTTGCACTTGTGTGAATCAGGTGAGAAAGTAAATAAATGTTTGCACATGGTCTAATGGAAAAAAAACATGGCACTAGAAAAAGATTCCGTAAATGCTGAAAATCTTTTATATCAAGGAATAGAAAAATATTGTACCTTGCAGGGTTTTCTCTTTATGTGTGTCTTAAAAAAAGAGAGAGAGAAAGAAGAAACTAATAGAAACAACTAAAAGAAAGAAAGAAAAAGAAGAAAGGAAGGGAGGCAGGAAGGAAGAAAAGAAGAAAACAAAGAAGGAAAAAGCAAGTTCCAAGGATTTTTGTTACATTAGATCTCATCTGTCAGTGCACATTTCGTGCTCTCTCACTATGTACACCATCTTTCAAACAAGTTAGTCTCTTTGTGTTTTTCACTTGTGTCTGTTCCTTTTTACATGACACCACTTTATTCAAAAGCTTCTCTCTTCAACACGAACTCAAACAGTTTATGTACTTAATACCAAGTTTATTCCACTCTTACATGAAACCTTTGACTAACTTCAGAGCACGTGTCAGGAGTGCAGTTAATCCTTCATTATTCTGTTAAGTATCTATTAAGTGACTTTCATAACCCAGGAAGTGTAATAGGTTTAGAAATAAAAAGTAAAGTTCCTAAACTCAAGTTCCTAAGGCTCAAGTGTATTCAACACACTCATGATTCAGAGTGAAAAATAATCAAAGAAATCAATTAAGCAGTACAAAGGGATTTTATAGATGACTTGAATGCAAAAAGAAGCATGTCAGAGATTTCTATCAAGATGGGCTCAGAGAAAGCTTTATAAAGTGTTTGAATTGAGAAAGACAGAATGAACAAATACACAGAATTGAGAAATTGCACTATATAGTTTGTATATAGCATGTAAGGATTGCATGTAAGATTGTATATAGGTAGAAAATTGATTTAAAGAGAGACAATGAGACAAAGCTTTAAAAGATAAGCTGTTTGAATTTTATACTGAAAGCTGTGGGAGCGCACTCAAGGCTTTCAAGCAGGGAAATGTCCTGATCAAATTTGCTTTTTAGAAAGGTCATTCTAGAATTAGTGTGGAAAACAGATTACACAGGAGACACCTGAGAGATAGGAAAAGTAGTTATGAGGCTTTTCCTCATGAATCCACAGGAGAAGTGGTGAGAATCTGAACTATAGCTCTGGGAGTAGGAAGGAAGAAAATGGATTTGTGAGATAATCAGTGACAGAACCTGCAGCATGTATTGACGTGCTAGAATGTATAAAGTGACAAGCTGGCTCAAAGATTTTAACTTAAGAATATGAATAAATGGCAATTTAGTTATTGAGACAGAGAATACAGGAAAAAAAATTTCTGAGGAAGTGGCAGAGTCTGATTTAGAGCATAAAATCTGAGACATTGATGGAACATGCAGACTTCTTGAGGGCAGGCACTTGTCTCTTTGTCTCTAGAGCCAACAGTTGTGCCTACCTCCATGAAAATTAATTGGATGGATGAGTGTTGAATGAAATAATTTTAAATGAATATGAAATAGAATTGTGTTACAGCTTGATAAAGACATCAGGATCATCAGATGAGGGTGGGGAAATAGATATTGTTGATCAGGAATTCATTACCTGGTGGTACAGCTATCAGGCCAAGGACAGAACTTTCAGAATATTATTACGTAGCAAAATTTAAATAAAAGGGAAGTCCCGGGAAATAAGAGAAAAATCCAGCATACAGTGGTATCCCAGGAGCTGAAGGACAAAAGATTCAAGGACAGAAATTCTAAGAGTAACAAAAGTTTCAGAATAGTCATTTAATATTGTCACAAAAAGACCAAAAATAGTGGCCTTTCTGTTTGCTAAAATGGATGAAATTCAGGAGTTCAGGAAGAGCAGGTTCAGGGATTTTATGATTTTTTTTTCATTGTGTATTATATAACACAACATAATATTCTATAATACATGCTACTTAAGAGATATATAGTTGGTCTTAAAATAATACTCTGAGATCCAGCAGGGCAGAGGCAGTAGTCAAATCTGATGTGTTGTGAGAGTGTGTGTGTTTGTGTGTGTATGTGTGTGAGAGAGAAAGGAGGGGAGAGAGAGAGAGAAAGAAATGTTAACAGAAAGGGCTTTGGAATTAGAAAAACCTCAATTTAGTTTCCATTCCAGCTGTGTAAACTTGGATAGCTCTGAGCAACTTTCCTACTTAATAAAATTGGAAAAATAACAAATGCTCCCAAAGAGTTTTTAATCATTAAATGAAAAAAATATAAAGAACTCAGAGCAGTGTCTGAAATTTAGTAGATGCAGAATAAAGGGCAGCTGTTTTCACCTTCAGTGTTTCGAATCTTCTTAGTTAAATGCATGCAGTGAGAATTAAATCTGAATACAAATCTATTCCTTCACAGATTCTGATTACCTTATTTAATATTCTAAAAAGGAAGAGAAGGAGGAAAATTAAAAAACACTAACTAGTTTGTACTATAAATTATTTAAAATATAGTACTGCTTGGCATTGCTAACTAGAGCCTTACCCAAAACTTGAGTAAAGGAGTCATTACCAGAGAGAACATAAGCCTTCTGATAGACACTTTTGAACATATTCAGATACATAATTCAGCTGTGAATGGATAGATGAAAGTTCCTTCTCCCCTGGTCTTTCATCAATTCTTCTTCCTTCTCACCTGATTCTTTGCTCAATCTACCAGTGTTAATTCCTCCACCTTCTTACTTCCTGTGGTCAGATTCCAAAAGATTGCTCTCTCTCCCTTTTTCTACAGAGAGGGCAGTAGTAGATTACGGTGTTTCTCCATGTGCCTCAGATTGTGTTGTCTCCTTTCTTCAGAATTAATCCCCTGTACGACAAATGCATATTATTTTGTTCACATGTAACTTTCAAAAATTATTATTGTGGAAGACCCTACCACAACAGGGTTAGATGAAAACCAGCACTATGGACATAGATTGTCATTGTGTCACACCAAGAAATGGGAAAAATAATCTTGTAATCTTTGGGTCACAGAAATGTTTACTTTTAGAATATTTTAGTCCTAATACACAAAACCAAATAAATAGTAATATGCAGTTAATGCATGTGTAATTATGTACAACAAACTATAGTGGAACTCTTATATAATCTATTTTTCTTCTCTAAAGATGTGTTGTTTTTTTCATTTTCTTCTATCGGATTGTCTTTTACTGATCCTCATCTGACTATTACTTAGGTTAACCCTGGTACTGGGACATGATATTCTTAAATCAGAACCCTTATTTCTATTTCACATAATTCTCATAATCTGTTACGAGATAGATCAAAGCTCATTTTAAATTGAGTCCTTTTCAATTGCCTTCCTAAAACATTTTGTTCCCTCTAGTATGTTCTGCAAAAGCCCTGCAGCCTGCTGCCTTATAACATGGGAATGGCTCTCTCCACAGACGGCTCAGCAGCTCCCTTTTCTGACCTAAATACTGTGCCTTCATGACCTACATTCTTCTCTTTGGTTTCTGTTTCCTTTTCCTTTTTTCTCTTTCTTCATTTTTTTTTTTTTTTTTGAGCATGCTGAGGCAGTGGGGAACATTTTATCCTGCTTCCCATGTTTATCTTCCTGATTATGAGACAAGCCAAAAATGGACTTGGCATTGGGGCAGAAATATGGAACAAGATATCTACTGCATAGCACTTTAAAATGCCTCAGCTTTCCTGTGATGAATGAGCACCTACTAGCCATCTTTAACAAAGTATCAATATGTAGAGAATAACTGATAAATTATTTTGAACACAGGCCAGCTCAGAATAATTTGAAATAGATAAAGTGTAACGAAAAAACCTAAAATTTAAAAATTACTGGATATATTTCATATGTTTTATGGTTAAAGATGTGTGATTTTCCCCACTGGTTTAAAAAGATGCTCTGAAAGTGACTTCTAACCTAAGTTACCATATAATGCAAAATGCATCATTTGACCTTGTTAAAATTAATCACCACCAAGAGATGGAAGTAACATGCAGCCACACCACAGTGTAACTCTCAGACATAGTCTGACATTTCAGCATGAAATTTTAATACCGAACTCTGATTACTCTTCATTTCTTCCATCTGTCTTCCTGCCTGGTTGATACTGTTTATTCCCTCTATTTTGTTTATATATGCTCTCCTGAAGATTTGAATTGTATACTTAGGGTTTTTTCACAGTTTATAAGTTATTTAATTGAAATAAAATTCAACTCCATCTATAATGAATCTACTAAAAATGGGTGTGTTTAGGTGATGTAAAATCTGACTCTGAACAAAGAAAGCTTATTGCCAGTCACAGCAATCTGGCACCCAAGGATCACTGCAAGTTGCACATTTAATTAGAGGGAAAGCTCATTAAAGTATCTGGGAATATTAAGCTGTGTGCAGCCCTTTGAAGAACAGTTGGCTGAGACTGCCAGCACCTGCCTTGACTGCCTCTATCTTACCCACAAACACAAAGATTCAGAAATAACCTTGTGTGTTACATAATCATAAGAAAATCCTGTGTAAAAATACATAGCTCCTACTCAGCCTCATTCAGAACAGCATATTATAAAAATGCAATATATGAAACAATCTATGTTTTTGTTCATCTGAGGCATAACAAAAATTTTTACTAATATTAGGAAGTTGTTCATAAATTATCCTCAGTGTTGAAAGTTAAGAAAGAAATCATTGTCAAACTCTGCAATGTTTCATAAGAAAAATATCTATAGGGTATCAGAAGTACAATTATAATTGAATGATTATTATAACTTTAAAGTAGAATAAAACAACTCAAACATAAAAATAAAATTTTAAGTACTTGCAGTTAGTTAATGAAGATTTTTTTTTTTCCTTTTAAAATGACAAAATGTGCAAGTTCTTGTAATAACCTATAGTGGAAAAGAATCTGTACATCTGAACTGTACAGATGAAACTAACACAACATTGTAAATCAACTATACTCCAATAAAAAATAAAATAAAATGACAAAATGTATCATAAAGAAGATCCAAACACCTCTATGAAGAGCATAATAAAATTCCACTTTTATTTAAAAATATCCAATTTCTCTAAGGTTAGGCTTTATCAATTAAGTATCCTACTGTTCTGAAATACATTGAGAAAAAGAAAAATGTCAAATATTTGCCTAGAAAATTAAAGCATTAATCAAGATGCCAATTTTATAACATTTAAAAAATATATATATTTTCTACTATCATACAAATTTGGATACTAAGAATTTGAGACTTTAAGGAGAAGGTTGGCAAAAAACAAAATATGTCCTTGAAATATAGTTTATTTTTAGACAGGAATTAGAAAACAGATGCTTAATAATATCACCACTCATTTGAATATATTTCTATGACTAAAATTTGCAGTATAGCAATTACAGACATATCACAAAAACTGTATAAGATGATGTATGTAAAGCACTTAGTCTAGTGATGCTCCTATAATCTCTAAACTTATAGTTATAGTGTGTCTTATTGCAATTAAGCAACTTGCTATATCCATATGTCTGCACAAAAGTCCAAAATTGACTATTATAAATTATTAAGTAACAAATAGAATAAAATAGCTTTTCCTAATAGCAGAAAAAAAACTGAACTAGGAATAAGAAATGCCTGCACTAAAATCTTTTTTTGGTGAGGGGGTGGGAAGGTAATTAGGTTTATTTATTTATTTTAAATGGAGGTACTAGGGATTGAACCCAGGACCTCGTGCATGCTAGGCATGCATTCTACCACTAAACTATACCCTCCCCTCCACACTAAATTACTAATTCCACTTCTTAAGCATTATGACTTAGATAAGTCATTTAACTTTTTAATTTCTCATTTTATTCTCTGTAAAATACCGATTAAAAACAATTTTCAAAAATATTTAACAAAGATTTTGTTAATTAACATTCTATTTAAAATGGGTATAAAATTCCTATGTAAACTGTGTGTTACTATACAAGCTAACAGCTCCTATCTGAATGATTGCCATTAGTATTTTGTTTTCTGGAATGCACATACCACAACTGGAATAGCAAAACTTTTATTTATAGCATCGCCCATTCTCATATGTAAGGCACTTAATATGTATTATATTTTTTGGTCTTTGCATCATTTAAAATCACTTTGTGAAGCATACATTTCTGCTTTCCATCTTATATATTGAGAAAAATAACTGAAACTATATCTAATTTCATGCAGCAAGAAAGAGCCAGAGTCAGATACAAACATATGTCTCTCTTTCAGAACCAATGAAATTTTCTAATACATACGATGTCCTTAATTATACTGATTTAAAAGAATGAGACAATATATTGGAATGAATGTTATATTCACTTTGTAATATCTAGTGTCCCTGATCTCTGTTGTCAAGTGTGCCACTGAGCATTCTGGGAATGGCCTATTATGACAGTGTATCATGTTGCTACCAAATGTCCTGGAATGCTAATTGCCAGTTCTTGAGGAAATTCTCTTAGAAGCCTCTTGAGTTTTTAAAAACTCACTAAAAGAGAAATCTATTTTTTACCCTATCCTTAGTCTCATGTACTTTGGAAGTACATGAAGGGAGAGTTAGCAATAGGTTTCCTTTACTTCTGAATTTCAGAGAACTTTTATAGAAGTGGTGAGAGTGGGCATCCTTTTCTTGTTTGTTCCAGGTTTTAGCAGGAAGGCTTTCAGTTTTTCACTGTTGAGTACTATGCTTGCTGTATATTTGTCATAAATAGCTTTTATTAATGTTGAGACATGTTCCCTCTATACCCACTTTGGTAAGAGGTTTTATCATAAATGGGTGTCAAATGCCTTTTATGCATCTATTGAGATGATCATGTGATTTTTGTCCTTTTGTTGATGTGGTGTATCACATTGATTGATTTGCACATGTTGAACAACCCTTGTGTCCCTGGGATGAATCCAGCTTGATCATGTTGTATGATCTTTTTTATCTGCTGTTGGATTCTGTTTGCTAATATTTTGTTAAGGATTTTTGTGTCTATGTTCATCAGTGATATTGGCCTGTATGTTTTTTTTTCGTAGTGTCTTTGTCTGGTTTTGGTATCAGAGTGATGGTGGCTTCATAGAATGAGTTTGGGAGTGTTCCCTCCTTTTCAGTCTTCTGGAAGAGTTTGAGAAGGACCAGTATGAGTTCTTCTTTGTATGTTTGGTAAAATTCCCCAGTGAAGCCATCCGGTCCTGGACGTTTGTTTGCAGGGAGATTTTTTATTGCTAATTCTATTTCATTTCTAGTGATCAGTTTGTTCAGGTAGTCTGTTTCTTCTTGGTTCAGTCTTGGTGGACTGAATGTTTCCAGAAACTTGTCTGTTTCTTCTAGGTCGTCCAGTTTGTTTCTGTATAGTTGTTCATAGTACTCTCTTATGGTATTTTGTATTTCTGTGGTATTGGTTATAATTTCTCCATTTTCCTTTCTTGTTTTGTTTATCAGAGAACTTTTAGATCACATCTGAGAGACCTGATTGTGTGAACTCACTGTGAGCATTAAAGAACTTGGCTAGATTCACTGGGAGCAAGCTCAGCTACAACTGTCAGATTCAGGATATCTGGAGAGTACTCTGTCTAAATACTAGTTAATGGCCTTCCCTGGCTACTAATGCCCAGCAACCTGAAATATTGTTCAAAAATGTTGTATCACAAGGATAAGAAAGGATGTACAGACTTCCATAGACATTTTCCTCTAGACGCCAACAAATGTACATAGTAATGACCCTATAGAAAGAGGTATAAGCATAAGTTTTCTTCCTTTATCAAAATAAAGTTATCCCTGGTAAAAATTCATAGTGTTGAAAATATAATGAGTAACCATTAATTCATACCAGGGTACTCTATTCTCACAATTTCTCTGTTCTCTACCTTTATTCTTTTCTCTACTTTCTACCATCTGGCTTAATTTCAGTGAGTCTCTATTTGTCTTATTTTTTAAATGATGTATCTATTCCATATCACCTTACCTAAATTGTAAGCATTGAAGTCTTACATACTGGGAATATATTCAGAGCAGTGTGAAGCTAATAGTAATCAACATTCTAATTTTAAATAGTAAACAAATACATTGCTGTTGTTAAGGGAAGGCTGTAGACAGAGGTATGATACTTCAAGTCAAATTTGTCCAGATCTCAGTCCCCATTTGTGGGCAAGGTGGAGTTTCCTCACTACCAACAAGCAGTTCTCAGACATCACATGATACCAAATAATCAACTCAGTTCTGACTTTGTCTACCTAGAGACGGCATCACATCACACAGGAAAAGGGTTCACCCTACAAAACTCTCCTCACAGTTGTGCCTTCTCTCTCAATTCAGATGTAAGTCTTACGCTCAGGTTGTTACCTGTACTTCTGGCCAAAAGACTAGAAATCAAAGGTTCCCATGATCTCCTCCTTTGCTAGAGCAGCTCACAAAATGCAGAGAAATACAGTACTTACTGAATCACAGTTTATTATAAATGGATATAACTCAGAAACAGCTGGTGGAAGAGATGCATAGGGTATGTGGAAAGGAGTGTGGAGCGTCTGTTCCTTCTCCAGGTGCATCATTCTCCCAGTACCTCTGCATCTTCACCAATCCAGAGGGTCATCTAACCCAGTCCTTTGGGTTGTTAAGGAGGCTTAATTACATTGCATAGCTGATTAAATCATTGCCCATTGGTGACTGATTCAAACCCAGCCCCTTGGCCCTCTCCAAGGTCAAGGAAGATGGGACTGAAAGTTCCCATATGGTTGATTCTCTTGGCAGGCAGCCTTCATCCCTAGGTGCTTTCCAGAAGTCACCTGATAAACATCTTTGTTGCTTTCCTCAATTAGGCTACTCCAAGGGTTTTAGGAGTTCTGTGCAAGAAACAGGAATGAAGACCAAATTATGTATTTATTAAAAATCACAATATCACACAAGGTTAGGGAATAAACTAGAGAATATGATGAATGAAATTGTAAAATATAAAAATTTGAATAATTCTTGAAAATGCTTTATTCATATTAAACAAATCAGAGAGAAAATTGAGACATTTATTTGGGATTGGAATGGGAGCTGGTCAGTACCCCTCACTGTAGTGTCACTTCACCTATCACCAAGGAGAACAAGTAAAAATGTTGAAAACATTCACCAGCACATGCAACGCAAAAGCTTGGAAAAATTTCACTTAGTGTAAAGTCGATGTACCATGATTAAAAATAGGCAAACAATAGCTTATTTTGTCTCACAATCTGAAAGTAAGAATACTTGGAATTCTGTAAATTCTGTCCTTCCATTCTTTTTTCTGGCTCAAAAAACAAAATTTTTGAAAACCAAAGCATTGTCAGTAACACTACTGCTATAATGTACTAGATTCCAGTTGTTTACCCAGATATCCATATATATTTCCTCATTTATTAATTCATAGACCATAAATCTTAGAAAACAACTTGGAATGAACTATCTTTACATGCTCAAGCAAAGCAAAGTCAGTGAAAATAAAGACATGAAGAGCCCTAAAAAAATGTAACTTATAGATTGAATAATTTTACTTCTAAGAACTTAAACTATAACAACAATCAAAGTCATATGTAAGGTAAAAGTAGTGATATTTATTCAATATAATTATGCATATTAAATTATAAAAATGTTTAAATCAATTGTATTTCTATGGCATAAAATGATTTAAACAGTTAAATTGTGTTTTTATAAAATGTATCATGATTTTAGAAAATATCCAGGCGATAACACTGTAAAAATATGAAGTTATAGGCATAGTAAAATTTATCCATTTATGTATTTGTAGAAAAATATATGGAAGGAAATGCATCAAAATTATTATAGTGGATACTTTTGATGTGGGATCGTTAGTAATGATTTTTCATGACTTCTCAGTGTTGTTTTACAAATTTTGTTTCATAATCCTGTGTTTATAATCAGATAATAGCATTCTAGAACACTATTGTGTATTCATAAAATTTTTAAATGCAAACACATTATTAAATATTTTCACATGAGCAAAATTATTGTAAAATGTCAGCAAGAAAATAATTTCTAAAAATTTTTCTTTGAAAAATTTGTACATCAAAAACTTAGGCACCAGGACAAACTCACTTTTAAATCTAAAAGAAAAATAAAGACATTCTCAGTTATAAAATGGTTCTACTCTAAACATAAGAGTTTAGAGTAGTATTTTTGAATTAATTAAAAATTATCATAGAATTAACAATAATATCTTTTGAGAAGTAGGGAATTTAGGAAGAAAATAAGCAAAGAAAAAAGCAAAGATGCAAATAAAATAAAATAAATAAAAGCATAAAACTAGATGACAGTTTAAGAACATGAAAGTTTGTAATGGTCATAAATGTAAGATTATCAAATTATTGAATTAAAAGAAATAGGGACATTATAACCAGAGTAAGAGCTAGGTTGAAAATAAATGAAAGTGATGGTGAAGATTTATCAGACACACATAAACCTAAAAGAAATTGTGGAATACAATAATTTGAGTCAATATATATATATCAAACTGTATAATTTAAAACTTAAAATATGATTGTCATACAAATATTCAATAAATACGGGGCCAAAAGCAAAGAGACAAAACTCTATAATATAAAAGCCATTACCCAGGCACTAGTAAGATGGTGAAATTGATTCAAAGAGCACAAAAATTGTCAAAAAATGATAGGTTAGGTACAAGACTAGTTAATTTCTATTACAATAAAGTTTATATATATATATATATATATATATATATATATGCGCTTTATATGTATATGTCTGTGTGTGTGTGTGTGTGTGTACAGAGAGAGAGTTCATTTTTGTTTTGTTTTTGTTTTTATAATCTGCAATTTAACCAGGAAATTCTCATGCCTGGTATCTGATGTAAGAGTAAATAGCAAAGTTAAAAATAGGTGTATTCTTTCTTTTAAATTTTGAATTGAGGCATAATTGATATACACCATTATATTAGTTTCAAGTATACAACATAATGATTGGATATTTGTATGTAGTACAAAATTATCATTACAAGAAGTCTGGTTAACATCTTTCACCATGCAGAGTTACAGAATTTTTTTTTTTTTGATGAAAACTTTTAAGATCTACTTTCCTGGCTACTTTTAAAATACAATATGGTATTATTAGCTGTAGTTGTCATGCCTTACATAACATCCCCATGACATATATTTTATAACTGAAAGTTTATACCTTTTGACTCCCTTCACTTATTTCACTTCTTCTTTCCAGTCTCTCACAAGCAAAAGTCTGTTCTCTGTAATTATGAGCTTGTTTTTTGTCTGTGTATTTATTTATTATAATAAGTATATTCTAATAGAGAAATATATAACCCTTGGGCAGGGCTGTTAAATGATGTCTAGATTTAACACCTAATGAATATGCTGCCCCCACCACCACTTTATTTGTAAGTTTACCACCTTATTTGTAAGTTTGAGTTAATTCTTAACAAATATAAAGAAAAGAATATGGAATAAATTATGTAAAGCAAAGCTTATAAAAATATGAGAAAAGACAAAAGCACAATTTTAGTAGGCTACATATTTGATTCATCCTTAAGAAATGAGACAGATAAATAAAGACTAAGATAATTTAAAATTTTCAATAAATACTATTGTGTATATATGTGCGTGTGTGAATTTACACATAAGTGATAATAATATATATAAAATTTTAATAGTATTTATACATAATCTATGTTCATGTATTTACACATACATAAATCCTCACACAAATATTAAATACAATTTATACCTTAAAATGAAATATTATCTTTTTAAGAATAATATTTGATTTTTTTTTAAACAATTTCCTTGAGGTAAAAGTTAGCTCATGATTGTTCTTTTAAATCCTGCTGCTTACCTAAGAATTAAGGGAAAGTTTTTCCATCTTTGGCAATATGTTCTTTGAAGTTTTAGTTTTATAATATTGTTATTATTTTCTATTTCCTATTTTAACTTATAAATTATATATATATGTTCTTGGTTACAAAACTGAGTAAATATGAAGTGATTTTAATGAAAGTATTTGCCTTTATCTATCCACTCCTTTTGTATGATCAGACTTCTCGATGCAGTGTTTGTGTTGATTTTGTTTTAATTCATTTGGGCATTATACCTTTACATAGAAGAAATTTATACATTTCATGATTTATCCATATTGTAATTCCCACTCTGATAGATGTGAGTTTAGCTTGTGTAGTCACCCATCACCACATGGAACCCTTTCCCTCTCTATGTCCTCCCTAACTTTAAATTTCATCCTCTCGTTGTTGTTGTGGTTGTTTTTCTATTATCTACAAAAAAAATCACATGACTTCTCTTTAACTTCATTACTAGAGGTTTTAGGAGTAGAAGAAAAGCTGAAAAACTTTTCTTAGGATCTCTCAATTCTGTTGATCCACAGATTACTGGGCTTTAGTGAATGTGGAAGGCTGTCCGTTGTACATTTCTATAATCTTGCATTTGACTGCTGTGCTTGAGGGCTGTCCTGTGAGCAGGATCTTACTGATCTCTTCAGTGGTCATTTTGAATTTGACAAGACAGTTCATTTTTCTTCTCATGAAATTTTTATACTTGCATTCACCAAAGGTGCTGATAATTGCCATATGCTACTGGCAGCAAAGACAAAAAACAAATTCAAGAGTGACATAGGTATAGCATAATTACTCAAGGTAGATGTCCAGACCATTCTCGGGTCATTTCTCTAAGTTGCTGTTTTAAATTGCTGAAGTTGTGGCTATTATGTGTCTCTTGTATAACTTTTAGTTGCCTTCCATGCTTCATGTATAGGTTGATTCAATATTCAAAAATCCACAAATGACAGATACTGGAGAGGCTGTGGAGAAAAGGGAACCCTCCTACACTGCTGGTGGGAATGCAGCTTGATGCAGCCACCGTGGAAAACAGTATGGAGATTCCGCAAAAGATTAGGAATAGACTTACCATATGACCCAGGAATCCCACTCCTGGATATATATCCAGAAGGAACCCTACTTCAGGATGACACCTGCAACCCAATGTTCATAGCAGCATTATTTATAATAGCCAAGACATGGAAACAGCCCAGATGTCCATCAATAGATGACTGGATAAAGAAGATGTGGTATATTTATACAATGGAACACTATTCAGCCATAAAAACTGACAACATAACACCATTTGCAGCAACATGGATTCTCCTGGAGAATGTCATTCTAAGTGAAGTAAGCCAGAAAGAGAAAGAAAGAAAAAAGAGAAATACCATATGAGATCGCTCATATGTGGAATCTATAAATAAATAAACAAACAAACAAACAAATAAATAAATACAAAACAGAAACAGACTCACACAAACACAAGTTTGTATTCTATGTGGGAAGGGACAGACTGGGATTTCAAAATGTAGAATAGATAAAAAAGATTATACTGTATAGCACAGGGAAATACATACAAAATCTTATGGTAGCTCACAGTGGAAAAAAATGTGACAATGAATATATATATGTTCATATATAACTGACAAATTGTTCTCTACACTGGAATTTGACACAATATTGTAAAATGACTATTACTCAATAAAAAATGTTTTAAAAAGTTGAAATCTATTAAAATATGTATATATTTTAAATTATGCAAATAAGTTCACTACAGAGATACAATGTGGTAGGCAGACGCCAGGGCCAGGATGGTTCCCTGTGATACCTGCTTTCTGGTGTCAAGTATAATCCCCTCCCTTTGAGTGGAGGCAGAACTAATAGGCCTCAAAATAATAGATCATAGCAAAGTTAATGAGGTATCATTCTCATGATTGTGTTTCATTATGTAGGACTCCATCTTGGTAGTAGAGTCTCTTCAGAGCTTGGTTTTGCTTGCTTGATGATGTAAGTGACTGTGGCAAGAAATTCTGGGCGGTTTCTATGAACTGAATGGAGAGTGACCTCCAGCTACCAGCTGGTTAGAAGTCAGGAACCTCAGTCCTGCAACTGCAAGTTGCCTTACACATTCTGTGCAGGGCACATTTTTTTCCATTCATCAGCACTGAATACAACCATTCAATTTAGAAGATACACGTTTCCTTTTTCATCCTGGAATATTCCCTCTGTTATTTCTATGGTAATGGAAAAATGGACCGGTAAAGATATCCACATCAAATCCTTGGAACCTGTGAATATTGCCTTATTTGTAAAAGGGTTCCTGAAGATACAATTAAACTAATATTCTTGAGATGAGGTAATCCCTGTATTACAACCACCACCTGTTATAGTCCTAAATCCTTATAAGAGAAAGGAGAAAAAGACCAATATACAGAGGGAAAAATGATGTGAAGACAGAGGCAGAGAATGTAGTGATTAGGACTTTAGCACAGGGATTCTGGGGCAGCCACCAGAAGCTGGATGAGAAAGGAACAGATTCTCTAATGAAAGTAGCATGGCTTTGTTCTAAACCTTGATTTTAGACTTCTAGCCTCCAGAACTGTAAATAAATAAATATAATTTGTTTCAAGCTGCCAAGTCTGTGTTAATTTGTTATGGCAGCTTCAGGAAATAAGCATAACCTTTTCTCAAGGTAAAACATAGGGGAAAACACCAATAGGAGAGGAGACCTACTAGGCTCATAAAAATTCTAGTCAGAAAAAAGACCAGGATATAAGCTAACAGTAAAGAAAACAGTCTTTCAGCAGGAAAGAAATGCAGATCTCAGTAAGAATCACAGCAAGAAATGAGGCTGATACTCATTAGAATGAATAGATGGACTTCTGCTTGAGATGTTTCAACTGCTTGAAAGAACAGAACCCAGAATCTTACAAAACCATCCTCTTTCTGATATCTGAAATTTTACCACTCATTATTATTTGAAATTGTTTAGATGAGTATATAGTAGGTGCAAAATAGTTTTTCTTGTATTTCTATTGACGTGTTAGATACTATCTACTATGGAAACTATCTAGAAAAGTTCAACATATGAATAAAACTACAAAAAGTAAATTTCTAAATGAAAGTCTATGTAATAGATACCCAAAGCCAAGATACTTCTCAGGGAAGGTTGGGTGGACCAATTGTACAGAATTTGTGAGAAGTCCTTATGTTCTACATGGAAGCATTTAAAGGGAACACTGACTGACTTGGAAATTTTAAAGGCAATAAAGTTAAGTTTCCCTAGATACATAGCTTTTGCCAAATAGAGACTTTAAGATTGAAACACATCAAGAACATTTCTTATCAGTTGATTTATTCATTCACTCCGACGAATGACCTTACACCACATAGCGGGTACTGTTCTAGGAACTAGGTATTGCTTGGCCTCACAGAATTAATATTCTAGTGCCAGTAACAGATTAACATATGATTAATAGATATTTAAGTAAATATTTTGGGACTGTAATAAAAGCAACAAAATGAAAGCAGATAAAAGTTCAGAGAAGTGGTATTTTAGGTGGGTGGTGAGGGAGACCTCTCTGAATATCAGAAGCCTTGTAAAGCAAAGAACTGAATACAGGGAGGGAGGAAGTTTCCATGATATCTGGGAGATTGTTCTAGATTGAACACCAGTAGAATATCTTTGGTGTACCAGCTTGCTTTGTATATTATGGAAAAGAGAGAATCCAATTTGTCTGAGATAGAATAAATGAGAAGGAAAGTCATAGGAAAGAGAGTCAGGTGCAGTTTTCATTTTAGGTATCCTGGGAAGCTCTCACAGAGTTAGGCTTCTGAGCCTTGTTGTGATAGGATATTACTGCTGCTTGCAAAGGATGACTATTATGGGCTGTATTGTGTTCCCCCAAACTTCATATGTTGAAGTTCTAAACCCAGCATCTCAGAATGTAACTGCTTTGGAAGATACAGCCTATAAAGAGATAATAAAGCTAAAATGAGGTCATGCGGTTGGGCCCTAATTCAAAATGACTGACGTCCTTGTAAGAAGAGGAAATTTGGACATACAGAGAGATACCCAGGATGTGTGAACACAGAGGAGGAACCTTAAGGATTGTGGGAAGGTGGCCATCTACAGGACAAGGAGAGAAGCCTCAGGAGAAACCAATCCTGCTAGCATTGTGATCTGGGGCCTTTAGTTTCTGGAATTGTGAGAAAATCCATTTCTGTGTGGAAGCCACCTTGTATATGCTATTTTGTTATAGCAGCCCTAGCAAACCAATACAATGACTCCGGCTAATATGCGGAAAACATATATTAAGAAAGTAGGTTTAGAGGTAGTACAGGAATGAGATGTTGGTGACATGGGCTAAAGAGTTGTGGGAAATGGTGGGAAATATTTAGGTCCTAATATATATTAGGAAATTAGAGCCATTAGGATTGACTGACAGAGTGGATATGGGATGTGAGATAAATTAAGTCTTCAAGAAAGGATAATCCCAAAGTTTTTGCTCATTGCCATGTTTCATTTTGATTCCATGTTGGAATTAAGACTATTTTTCTGGTCTAAAATATGTTTTAACAAATACTAGACATTCGTTTGATTTTCATAAATAGCTTTCACTAATGAAAATATGCATTACCCATCATACATTAAAATAGGAGCCACATAACTTAATATTTAACCTCACCTTTTCACAGCAGAGTTATCAGACAGCCTAGTTGGAAATACATTCCCTGAGTGACAGTGTGGCAGGGCTTTTTTCAGTTCTGAAAAATTTGGATGAATTCCAGAGATCAGTGTAGAAATTAATTGCTTACAGTTTCTGGCACAAGTCTTCTCATCAGCACTGATTTTTTGAACAGCCATCATAGCAGGGCACAGCTTGCCAAGGTAAGGAGCCTGACAGTTTTGCAATTAGAGAGGATTGGGTGGATGATCTGTTGGTTTTAGGAGGAGATATGCACGGTGTACAAATTACATGCAAAGGCAAAGTAACCAGTGTTTTAAAAAGAATTGTTTAATATTCTCTCACTTAACTTCTCTATCATTCATTTTATTTCTCCCATAATGGACAGACTTGAAAATAATTAGATATAAATATTTCTGAGGTTAGCTTCTTTTGTATTTGTTTTCACAATATTGTACTTACAATTTAATCATTCTGGAAATTATGGTAAATTGATTTTTATGAAAATAAAGCATCTGGTGACATAAATAATGTTTGCAGAATTGAGTAATTTATAACACCTAAGGCATTTCACACAGTGAACTTTAACTCAAAGTGATAATGAAAAACATCACCCTACCCTTTGCAGGTTTTAGAAAATGCTCTGTGCTATGAAGAAGCACAGATAGATGGTTTGTGTATTATAAATTAGATTTGAATTATTTATAAAATGTTAACTTTACTATCTGATTATCCTATATGACCTGTCAATTTGTTTGCTGCTAATCCTGATTATATAACCAAGTAACTTTTGCGATACGTATTATTTTCCAAATAGTTGTATTTATTTAATTCACATTCTTTCTCACATACGCACACTCCAGTTGTCATTCTTAAATCTGATATGCATTATTGTTTATCTTTATTTTTCTGTGACTCATGTTAATTTTTATTTTCAATTACTTTTCTATCAAGATAGGAGAAAGTTAATATTAACTGATCTGCTTCTTACCTCCTTTATTCAGGGTTCAGTAAAAATTCTGGAAGGACTTTATACTACCAAGTAGTAGGAAGCATATGTAGTCCTTGTATCATGTATCTATGTACATATCAGCTGATCCATTGAGATGCATCATCCCATCTGTTTGTTTCCAATTTGTAAAAGTTATGAGAATAATCTTTACCTTGTCTCTAAAGATTCTTGGGTCCAGCAGCTCTCTCCAATTATCTGATGCTATAGTTAATATTCACTTGGCTACTTTTCCATCACACTGGGATAAGAAAAAATCTCTGAGAAGGTCTTTACAGATCAGTGACTAGGTTCATGATCACTGTTTTTTGTTTTGTTTTGTTTTTTACTTTCTTGCTGAACACCTGTGGAAAGGAGGGCATGGGCTTTCCCTCTCTTTCAAATCACAGGATACAGACTACTTTGGAACAGGCTGTTCTATTATTTGCCCTTCTCTTGCCTTTACCTGGGAGAATATTTTCTGGTCTTCAGAAAAAGTCTGCATACTTCACAGATCCCTTGTTATATAACCTCTGAATATCTATCAAATGTTTTGCCTTTGAATATAATCTTTCAAAATAGCTTGAGTTCTTGGAAACCAAAACATTAAAAAAAACTTTTTTTTATTTTTCACAATTGTTTTTGGTTACATCCCTCCCCTAGGAAGATGATCACCAAAAGTACTAAGTGCTTGCATGAGAATTGGAGAAGATGTGAAAAATAAGATAGGAAAAAAAATAAAGAGCATAAGTTAATATCATTGAAAAAAACATATTTGCAATGCAAAATCACACTGATTTTAGAGTCATCTTTGCAGAATATGCTAAATGGAAATTAAAGAGTGCTCTCAGAAACAGCATATTACCCAGCACCTCCTTGCTTTATAAGAAAAAGTAAAGATACACCTGAGGAGATTAAACAAGGTTGTTTGTACAGATAATAAATATGAATTCTTCGTGTGACTGAGGACTTTTTTTTTAATTGAAGTACAGTCAATTAAAATGTGTCAATTTCTGGTGTCCCGGAAGATTTTTATTGTAAAGAGAGCTGTTAGTGTGCTTTGTATTTTCTCTCCTCAAACCCCAATTCAAGGGGGATGAGAGAAAGTGCTTCTTTCGTATCAAGACAATTGAAGGACCTCAGCTAATCATTGGGAAAGCTCTCTGAGTTCACTGGAGTCCAGGGGACATCTGATTCCATCTGGTCAACTCTAAAGTGAGCAGTGACTACTAGAGTTGCCACTGTTAAGCAGCGGAGCGTGCAGAGCTGGCACTCCCAGAAATGGGCTGTGTAAGGATGCACATAATTTTCCTGTGAACTTTGCATAAGGAGTCAGAGAGGTTCTTCTCTGTCCAGAAGATATGCTTGAAGGGGCTAGGATACACAGACACTGGTACCCATCCAGGGCTGTAGGAAAGATGCACAGTCAGAGGAGACATTACTCACTTAGCAGAGTGAACTACCAATGAGAGATGCTCAGCAGTGGATTTCTCTAGAATACCCACGTGAGTATCACCTAACAGAAATATCCAGAAATTTTGAATCTACCATGCATAGATTGCTATATCACCCCCTTACATCAAAAAAGTCATCTGCAAACTTTCACTGTGTCTTCATTGCTCTCCTGCAACTGCTCCTGTCATATGGAAGGGGTTAAAAGCACACAAAGAAGAAGTGAGATGTGGAGCAAGGAAGTGAGTAACAGACACTTGTGTATGCAATTTTATCTGAGGAGAGAGTTTGAAAAGACAATTGTCAACTGAAATAAATGCGCAGCCTAGAAGTTAAGAGTTATGTTTTATTTGGTGGGAGGACTTGAGCCAGGATGACAACCTCTCAGATCGCTCTGAGGGACTGCTCCGAAGAGGTAGGGGAGGAGCTAGGATATATAGGAGCTTTACAACAAAGACCAGGTAGTTGGAACAATAAAAGATTGCTTGTTATCTAAAGAAAACCAGGCATCTTAAGTTAAAGAATTTAGTGCTTTTCTATGTATGGGAGGAAGCAAACATTTGGGCTCACTAAATTCATTCCTTTGACAAGTGTCTAGCTATCTAGGGCCAGTATCCTGTCCTTTCTTATTCTGAGTCTGCTCAGAGTGCACCATTGTGAGTGGCTGCAGAGGCTGGGCTGCAGGCCTGTCCTCACTGGGGGGTGGCGGTAGCCGCTGATGACTTGGTTTCAGCATTGTTTGTTTACTGATATGGTTGCAGTATTTTCATTCACATTGCAGTATTTTCGTTCACACAATGAGTAAAATAAAAAGTTTCTCTTATAAAGTCTAGTTTATTCAAAATACTTTAAACATAAATAAAAAAAATCCTGATTTACACTTTATATTATATACTTTAATTTAAAAAATTAAGTTACTGTGTGTACAGATAATATATATGAAATGTCAGTCTCCCCTTTTCCCTAGAGTATTTGCGCAAAAGGGAATTATCCCTAATCATTTCCTAGGGCAATTCTAGCATGTAACTGCCTCTCTGTGCCATTTTCATCTCTATCCATTCAGTCTGCTGCTTATTGTGGCAGGAAGGATCTGAATATTATCATTGCCCTTCACAGTGCTGGCCTCCCCGTTGTAACTTAAGCAGAGGTGTGGATATTGGTAGGTCACTGCTTTGTGCTATTTTTGCTCCCAGTACTGTTGTTTGAGGCTTTCCTGGGTGTACGAGATTTTACTTAATGTTTGAGAAAATGGATCAGTTTTATTGTGAAACAGGACAAACAGCCTAAAGTGAATATAGCATATCTCTAATATTAGTGAAAAGTTAGTGGACATCTGCATCATTGCCTAGTCTCTTACTCCTCCTCTTGATTTGCATCTCATACTCTCTTCTTTGTTTATGCCTACTTCAAAAACACTGTATTGTGTGCAGAGCAATTTATCTTTGTCCTTTTCCTCCCTTACTCCTTGCTAAACTGTGTCCTCAGGTCTTTACTTCTAGGCAGGTTATATTCATTTTCATGAACGAAAAAATTTCTAGATATATACATATGAATTTGTGTGCATAGGTATATATGTGCTTATAGTTTTAATCTAGATATAAATATAAAGTAGAAAATATTTTTTCATTTCTTTTACATCAGATTCCTTCTTTTATTTTTAAATTTGAATCCTACTTTCTTTCATCTTTACTAGCAGCAGTTTTCCTATATATAGCAGAGGTTATAATTAGTGTAGATGAATATATTTTTTAAAAGGTCTTCAGCAATCCTAACAGTATAAAATGTCCATTTTAATCAGAATTCTCACATGAAACAGATGGTGATCTCAAAACTATAAATGAAGAGGGTTTAATGAAACAGTATCTATAGAGATAAAGACAAGGTTAAGGAAAACTAATAAGGGATGGTGGATCTCCCCAAGGCTAGCAATAGCAGTCATCAGCTATCACCCCTAGGCTGGTAGGGAATTGGAAGCTAGTGGTTATCACATCTGATTGCTGTATCTATTAAAAAAAAAAAAAAAAAAAAAGACGGGGTAGAAATCACTGCCAAAGTGCAGCCAAACAGAGGTTGAAGTGAACAAGGTAATAAATACCCCTACTTCTCTCTCCAGCTGTTCTTGAACCCCTTTCAGTGCTGTTCATTGGATAACTCTCCTGAAAAGATGGGGATGAGAGGCTTTGCCAGTTGTCCTTAGAAGCCAAATGTTCAGTCTTAGTGAAACAGGATGGAAGGGGGCAGGGCACAGCCATTCAAGGAATGCCACAGCAATTAACATCAAAATGGTGGAAGATTCAACGCCCAGTAGGCCTTGAGGCTCAGGATAATGAGAGATTTAACTTCTAGTAGATCTTGAGCTTCATTATACGACCATTGTAATATGTTAGCATGGTGAATAATATGCCCACAGGCACCATGGCAGTCCCAAGGCTAGCCACAAAAGGTCAAAGAGTGGGAAATGGGCAACTTCCTGGGAATCCCAGCCTCTTCCCCAGGCTGCTTAGACTGGTCCTTCCACTTATTAGCATATGAAGACACTGAGCCCATAAAAACTGGCAACACGGTGCCTCGCGGCCGACCCTCTCTCTCCCTCTTCGGAGATGGCCCATATTCTGTCTATGGAATGTGTACCTACTTTTAATCTGAGCACCCAGCCCCCACACCTCGTGGCCTTTCTTTTGCCTTTTAGTGTACCTCTCTGAATAAATCTGCCTTTACTCAACTGTGGCTCACTCTTGAATTCTTTCCTGCGCGAAGCCAAGGACCCACACTTGGTGGGGCATGTCCCAGGAACTCAGCCAAAACCTGGGACATGGCCCTCCTCACGCCCCACATCTGTTTTCCTTCATCATTAGTAGCAGGATAGAGTAGGTGTAAGAGTAGATCTGGAGGGACAAATGGCGAATAAATTGTACATTCTACCTCTTTTTCCCTTTAATATAAACTCAGGTGCTTTGTTTGGATAAAAGGCTCAGGTGACTAAGCAGAGCAGTAGAAACGAGGAAAAAATATAAAACATGGTTGCTGTTATGTAGTTGATGATTATCCCTTCTTATATCCTTTTTTCCATGTGTTCATACCCTGTATAGGTGTGTCAGCTGGTTGGGAATGTTTTATGTGGAGGGTTAACTTGACATAAATCTTCAATCCCATGGAGCACATGTCCTCCATGCTCCTGTCTTTACCAGGGTGACCAGTATTACTGAGCATCAGGGAATAGGAGGCACTGAAGAGAATCCCTTCACTTTATGATATAATAATTGTTGGCTGAAATAAAATCACAAACCTGAAAGTTGAGAGTTATGTTTTATTCAGTGGACATTTCTGGGGACTTGAACCCCTTCGAGCCTGGGATGACAGCCTCCCAGATCGCTCTGAGGGACTGCTCCAAAGAGTTAGAGGAGGAGCCAGGATATATAGGAGCTTTACAACAAGGGCCAGGTAGTCAGAGCATTAAAAGATTACTTGTTAACTGAAGAAAAACAGACATCAAGCTGAAGAACTTAGCGCTTTTCTATGTATGGGAGGAAGCAAACATTTGGGCGCATTGAATTCATTCCTTTTACAAGCACCTAGCTATATAGGGCCAGTATCCTGTCCTTTCTTATTCTGAGTCCTCACAGAGTCCACCATTGTGAGTGGCTGCAGAAGCCAGCCTCCTTGCTTGTCTGCATCCAGAGTTGGCTGACGACTTGATGGCCACAGCGTTCTTTGTTTACTGATATGGCTTGCAGTATTTTTCGTTCACATAATATAGTTGTTGTTATATGGTCCAGCAGTCCCACTCCTGGGCATATATCTAAAAGAAACCGTAATTCAAAAAGATACATGCACCTCAATGTTAATAGCAGCACTATTTATAATAGCCAAGACATGGAAGCAACCTAAATGTCCATGGACAAATTTAAAAAAATGATATAGTTGTTCTTGACACTATTGTAGAACAGCAACTTAATTTTTCCTTAGTGATCAGTATCAATCACTTTGGCCAGTATATTAACTCCTCTCTGTTAGTTCAGTAGCAAAAGCTTCAAATAAGTGGACCTTTTTAGTTTTAAATATAACTAACCCATAACTGTATTCCCTGGTGAAAACATTTCTTCTTGGGTATTAAGACATCTAAATATAATGATTCTCAAGAATCACAGAAATTGAATGCCAAAATGTTGAAAGTGGGCTATTAGAGATGATAGGAAGGGAACATTCTTAACCACCCCCAACCACGGATCCTAGGCTTTTGCTTTCTTTCTGAGAAAGAGCTCACACTGAATATTGGGCCATAGTGACTATAGTTCCCAATTTATTCTAGGCAGTGCCAGTTCACACCTTTTGTCTTATCCTGTTGATAGTTTCCCTTTTCCCTCTGAAAATGTCCTTGTTTACACAGTAAGTTACAGGATCACCCCATTAAAGGCACATAGGGCATGACATAGAATAACTTCTATGCTTGCAGGGAATTCTCTTTGCCTCCTGGCATTATGAATGATTCTGCGATATGCCATTTTGCAGTTTTACCAGGTCGGCTGCTTCTGGGTGATGGAACACATTAAGAATAGTGAATTCTTTTTTTTTTTTTTTTAACTTTTTTTTTATTGAGTTATAGTCATTTTACAATGGTGTATCAAATAAGACTAGTGAATTCTTGAACATGAACTAATAGCTCCACTTTTTGGTGTTTATACTAATTCCATGGTTGAGGGCTATATTTTTGTTATACCAAGGTGATGATTAAAACATTAGTGTAGCCTGCACATCAGTGCTGGTTGCCAAACTACTAGTTACCAGTCCAGGACTAGATAAATTCAGGAACTGAGAAAAAAATAATCTTAGAAAATTTTATAGATTTTTAAAGCAGTTGTTACATGTAAGTGCATTATCAGTATGCTTATCTCTGAAAAAGTTATGAATCCATTGGGGTCAGTCAAACTTACATAAATTGAACATTGAACAAGCTGTGTACTCACCATGTACAGTAGGCTCCATTGTGATGTTTGACATTTTAAGACTAGTTTGTCAATTGTAACCCAAAATTATATAAAAATCTGAGAATATGTAAATAAAGGCAAATATTTAACATTATATTACAATAATTTTAATTTTTTAACTCTGATTTTATATATTTAACTTTATTAGCTGAATTGGAGAAGTAAAACCTCTATTTATTTTTAAGCTGAATTTAAAGATGCCAAGATAAGCTTCACTAGACCTTTTTATTAAGAAAAGGTGCAGATATTCCCACTGTGGCAATAGTAGTAAGCCAAATGAAGACAATGGAAGTGATTCGGGGAAAAATTAAGATTGAAAAGGTTCATACTAGTTTTCTTTTGTAGATAAAATTTCTGGTGAGATGCTATAAAACTAAAGTATGTTTGTTGAGGAGATATATCGACTAATGAAGCAATGAAACCATCACAACTCCAGCTAACATTGGCTAACATTTGGGTGCCAACTGGCTATAGAATACAGGCATACCCTACTCCTTGGCACATTTTTAGATGTCATAATTGTTTATTTATAAGGTGAATCGGAGTTTTGTTTTGTTTTTTTTTAATGGAGAGATTTGCAAAAGTAATTGAATTGGGAACATAAAATATGCTCCAAAAGGAAGAAACAAAAATTGTGTCTGGTAGGAATTTTAGTTGTGGGTTGAATATGTTTTTAAAGACTGTCTCTGGTAAACATGTGGCTTAAAAAGTATTAACGTAAATTTTAATCTACTTTAAAGAAAGCTGTGTATCTAAGAATCTCACTGTATAGGTAATGGGGAGCTAAATAGTTTGTATAGTTCAGCAAAATGATGGAATACAAAATAAAAGAGAACTAAAAAAGACATCATAAAATAAATGATAAAACAATATAGTAGTTATGACACTAAACTGAAAAAATATTCCTACTGCTAAAGGGGGACATTTTAAAAAATCTAGCCTCATGGTAAGAAACAAAACACAATGTTTGTTTGATACTAGTAATGACTCAAGAAATACTTAAAACTGAATGACATAAAAAGTGGCCATTAAACAAAAACAAAATAGATAAATAAAACAGTATATAAACAGCACACAAAATAGAATCCTTAGCACAAAATTAAATAATTATTTTAAAAGATCACTAATGGACATTTTTTAAAGTAAATGGTCATTATAATTTAAAAAAAAAAGAAAACTGTACTCAGCAAGCACATTGGAAATTCTTGAGATGCCATGGTAACATGCATCAGAGTTGATGATTTAGGTTCAAAGCAGGACAAAGCTCTCCCAGTAGATGACTAGTCTCATTTGAATTAATTTACTCAAATTAAACACATTTAGTCTTGAAAAACTTTTAAAATACAAATGATAATATTTCTATGGTTTGATGAATAATTTTGTTTTTTAGTTTTATCTTTTATTCATTGTCATAAATCAGGCTTCCCTTAGAAATATACAATTAGAGTTTGGAGATTCCTTACAGATTTTAAAAAACACACATTTTAGAAATTAGTGAAGTGTGGCTCAAAAGGTTAAGAAGGCTGTTCAAAGGCTGGATTAGGACTAAATATAGAAATCAGGACTTCCTACCAACCACACCTCCTATTCTTTTTCCTCCCTCTTAATATGCATGCAGTACTTAACTTTACAAAATGCATGAATGAGAGCATATTAAATTCATTTTGAATTGTTATGATTATGGCACAAGAAGTAGGAACTCCATGTTAAAAATACGACTGTTTTTGATTGTGCCAGATTTTCTCAGTACCCATGGAATTTGGTCTCTGACAAACTGGTAAAAATGTATTTTAGCTGGAATTATATGTCAGTTTGCTGACAGGGCTTACATATAATTAAGCTTTCCTTTAGAAGGAACTATAAGTGCTCCTCATAGAAGACAGCTAATCATCTGTTTAAACTTGCTATGTATTTCCAATCATTGGTCAAGAAATTTTAAATTACAATTGCTTGAGATTATTAGTTTTAGGAAAACTTATGAGTTGACTTATAACTGATGTCAGGAATACGGTGATCACTCATCTCTTCTCAAACGCCTTTTCTGCAAATATTTGTGAAAAGGGGAGCGTCTCAACTGATATTTGGACCACATAAAGTCAATTGAATCAGAGTGACATAAAAGAAGTGATTATGTCAAAAGGAAAATAACCTTTAAAATTGGACAACGGGGAGCTGTCCGTTTCACTTATTCTTTCATTTTTCTTCTGTGATTTAACCTTATGCTAGTTTATCTTTGTATTTTAGATAGTATAATAGCTTTACTGGAAAAATAGATTTATCTCTTGTTATGTGTTGTGTTTTTGTTGCTGTTGTCCTTGTTGTTTTCCCAAGTTAACCCAGTAAGGTATTCTTAAATGCTGCCACCTTTTACTTTCCAGGAAAACTTTTCTTAAATTTTAGATATTTCATTAGACTCTAAGGCTATTATAATCTGGCTTACTATCATGAATGCATTTTATTTATATTAAAGTTTAAGTAAGTAATAATAATAAATTTTTTTTTTGTATTTTTGTACGTCAGAGACAAAAATTACAAAGTCATAAAGATGTTTGAAAAGATAACATTAATCCAAGTCAGCATCTACAGTCTTTCCTCTACACTTGAGGTATTTTCTGGCTGACACAATGCTGTGAATACCAACTGTGAGTTTCCAAAGATTTGAATACCATATTTAGGCAGGACATGTTATAGCATCGATTTGGCTTTCAGTAGCTTTTCCTTCTTACAGCACAGATAGTAAAAAGAAGTTGCTTTTCATAAAATTAAGAATAGCTCTTTTTTTTTTTTTTTTTTTTAAACCAGACCCAAAAATGATGAATGGCTCTGGGAATTTTATCTCTCCATAAGAGAAGGATGACCCTTTCTTGGTAAGATCATCATGTGTTTATGCAAACACCAAAACAGACTCATTGATTTTCCAGCTCTCTGACTGATGCAATCTGAGATTTGAAAGTTCACAACAAAGATATAGCCAAGAGTAAGCTTATAAAATATAAAATATATTCCCAAAATATGTTCACTTTATGGTTAAACTTCCATTTTAATGTGATTTTTTTTATAAAGGAGTCTAAGTATTTTTATAGTTATCAGAGAGTGATGATTAATGGCATATGTGAATAATATAAAAATCTGTAAAAACAATTTACTATTGCAGTACCACTTTTGGCTAGGAATTTGTTTTTGAATTACATCATCTTGGAACACTTGCATCAAAATATTAAAAATGTACCATTTAAAAATAAAATGTATAAGGAATTAGTTCTGAATCCTTTAGAACATCAGGAAATTGCAGTGGGCCATATGAAAAATTATTATGACCTCATGAGTATTTGTCAAAGTACAAATTTTAATTAAAACTTTTTCTATTTATACAAATCACAGGATTAGTCTGAGAGGTTATTATTTAGGAAAATAATAGAGTGACAATTTATCACTTTTCATTTCATGTTATTTTAATTTTTTTGTGCAATATTGGCAAAATTAATGCTTGATGCCCCCTTATTGCCACAGCCAGCTAGGGGTCCCTGTTTCACAACTCTGTGGAAAAAAAGTCGTTCTCAGCTTATTCTGTGTGACTGAAATTCCCAGAGTTATGCACTTGATGGCCCTGGACAGTAATTTGACATGTTCTGGGAAAAGCTGAAAGGACATGGAATCTGAGAGAAATCTGCATTTCTTTTGAGTTCAGTTATCCAGAATATAAACCTGTCACTCTCAGCTGTCTGAGATCCACAATCTAAGGACTACTTCACTTATAGAAACCTATCAGCATAGAGTTTACTGAGACATTTTGCTCCATGCAGGATCCTTATGCATCCTGCCTCCTGTTGTAGTGAGTGATATTTGAAGCAAACCTAACTTATAAAATTCTGAAAATTGGATAAAAGCACTTTAAATGTCTCATCTCCAGACATACCTTAGTTTTCCTTTTCCTGTTATTATCTGTGACATGTGTGTACTGAATTAAATGCACATTTTGGTTTTTTTTAATTGTTTCTTTATATACTGTAGCCTCTTTTCTCTCTTGAACATAGTACCTCCATTCATAACAGCACTCATCACTCAAGTGTGTGATCATTTGTGTTTTCCCAAAAATACAATCTGTCTCTTCCCTGCCCATTTTCTTATCTCCTTTAGGATTCTGAGAGTTCTGTGTACCACTGCTACAAGTGGGTGCTTTAGCTACTTATAAATCCTACTTTCTAAGAATGCATTCCTATAATTGTCAAGAAGGAATCAGCTTCAGCAGATACTAAGCTACTACTGTAAATATTTCCAAGGCTTGTACCTATATTGCCACTGAAGACCAATGAACTCTATGCCATCACCTGTCCATTATTGCTTTCATTCCTCAGCATTTGAATTTTCTAGGCCTCAAATAACTTTTATATCTGCTTCCAAGTATTGTATTTATGTTCTCTCTCCTATTCTTTTGAAGCAGGCCCAGCTAAATTGTTTAAATTTTCTTCCGTTTCTTAAGCTGATTTGGTATCTTTTTCAATAGAGAGGACAAATATGTTTTCTGTATCTCAGTACCATGGTACCTTGACGTTTCTCTTTGTTTTAGGCCAAATCTTTCTTGTTTTTGTTCTAATATGTTTCATTTTATTTTGCTTTCAGAGCCCTCCCTTGTAAGATATAATGAGCCAATAATTTGGAGCCTGCCAAAACATGCATTATTTAAACAAATCCTGTTGACTCTCACTTATTTATGGTTATCCGTCTAGGAGATATCTTCCCGATGTCTAATCAAGGTTTGGGAGGCATATTTTGTCAGTGCATTCATATAGCTCAGACTAACACTTCACCTCATTCATACTCACACCACACGTAGACACACGCGTACTCACACACACACACCCCCCTAACTCAAATGCTGTAATTTTAAAGCTTCTCTGATCATACATACTTTCCTAACTACAGCAACTGTCACTCTGAGCTTTCAGGACTTTTCCATAAAATTGTTTCAAATAATGTATAATCACCTAACAACTACTGACCAAATGATTTGGAGATTTTCCTCAATTGCTGTAATAATCAGCCTTCTCTCTACCAGTTTCAGAGCACATCTCTTAATTATTGTTCTTGATCCTGCTTTCCCCTGGGTATATAATTCCAGCATGACCACTAATATCTTGACTTTGTTGAACAGTGTTGGGTCCCAGTTGCCTCTTTGACTTAGGAATAAGTACACTATTCAGTATTTCCTAGCCCAATTTTAGCAATACTTTGGGATATTTATCTTTTAACTTGTATGTGTGTGTATATATATACATCTAGCTAGCTAGCTACTAAGTTTTTAACATTTTTCACTAAGAAATGCTTTATTTTATTTTTCCTTCCATTGCTTTTTCCTACTCAATCTCTTTCTAAGTCTCCAATCAAACCTGCTGCCTTGAGACAGTTTTCAGGTACACACTGTTATAATGGTCTTCTTTGCCTTTGAGCTTTTAGTAATTCCATTAAGTCTTTGTTTTTGTCACTTCTTTAAAAATAATGGTGACAGATGATGTGTACTCTGTACACAAAAGTCTCCATATTGGTTTATGTGTTTATTTATAAAATTTATCTCCATTCTGGGAATTAACTTGCTATCTCAATTCTTAAAGTACAGCATCATAATCAGAGTATATATACTGAAAAATCTGAAATCAGTTTGAGAGCCTGTACGGAAGTGAGTAAGAAACTGATGAAGGGAATAATTCTAGAACCTGTAGTTTGACCATATGAATTCACAGGTTTAATGCTGCCATGACTTTATGCTGGTTCAGGGTGCAACCCAAATAAAGATAAGAGAAATAGAGTTCAACACAGTAAACATCAAATCCAGTGTTTCCTAATCCTTACCAAATAATGTGACATACACATTATGTATACATATATGTGTGTATAATTAATAATACATTAGAAAGTGAAGAATTTTACACTTTAATTTTCTTCACCTTTATTTAATAAAAGGTAATGTATTTTCATTTGGCATTTTAGTTCATTCATGTAATTTAATAATGAGATCAACCTGGGAATTTTTTTTTTAACTAATTTTTTTTTAAGAATTAATTGATTTATTTTTGGGGGGGGTAGTTAGGTTTATTTATTTATTTTTAGAGGAAGTACTGGAGATTGAACCCAGGACTTTGTGTATACTAAGCATGCACTCTACCACTAGAGCTGTACCCTCCCCCAACTTGGGAATTTTTTTAAGTGATTCTCTGGTGAGCTATATAGGGCACTACAGCCAGGCATAGTTTGAGATGGAAAGTTGAACAAAAAATAAACTTATCCTCAAAGATTGTGCTATAGCTTTGACATGAATTTAAGCCCTCATTTGATCTGTTTTGGAGGTTTCTATAATCAATACCTCAGTACTTTTTCAATCATTCATCTTTGACTCTTATAGAATACTGTCCTTCAAACTTTACTAGTCATCTGTGACTTTTTTATAAAAATGAAGATTTAGATTCATTATGTCTGAGTGGGGTTTGAGTTTTTGCATCTTTAACAAATTGTGAGCTGATGCCAGTGGGAGTGGTTCTCAGCATGCCCTTTGAATTAGCAAAGCCATAGCATGCATAAGAAGAGTGACAGGGCGAAGTTACTGGGCTAACATACTGGAGAGCAGGGCCTGATATGTTACTGTTTTCTTCCAGAGAGACCAGCGTAGCCCTGAATGTTAAACTTTATGGGGTGAAAAAAAAAACAAACTTGGGAATAAAAAGGATGTTCCTGTCTAGTTTCTATTGGGGTGTGGTAATATGCATACAGATATGGAAAATTCCAACCACCCTCCCCACGTGAGTGGATTTTAGTGAAAGTTTCAACTTCTTAACCATCTCGTGTCATCTCTTCCCTGAGGGAAGTGTTACTTATCTGATTGGTCAGAGGACAAGAAACTCATTGGACCACACTTTTAAAACTGCAGTTATTTTGCTGCATAAGCCCAAATGCAAAAGGACATGAAAAGACTTACAATAAGACTGGGTAATTATTGGGCAATTATAAACCATAAGAATACAAGTGACACAACCCTAATATTAAAGTATTTTTAAAGAAATTACATTTCTAACTGTCAACGTGGTCAGCTTCCAGTCAGCTCAGTTTAAGGAGAGACTTCACAAGAAAAGGTAAAATTAAGAATAGAAAATGAACAGGGAAAAAAAATATATGAACTCGAATCAATCACTTTTTTGCCCATTATCTAGAAAGACATCAGGCCACATTTGCGTAGGATTAGATAAATATATCAATTGTATAAAATAGATAATCTAGAAATTTATTCAGGTACATAAGGATTCTATCATATGATCATGGCCGCTTTTCAGACAAGGGAGGAATGAAGAAATAAATAATGCAGCAAAAATGCTGAGACAATTTATAGAAAATTAGACATCTTTCTTAGAGCATTTACAAAAATAAGTACCACTAACATTATCTAAAGTACTACTAAGAAATGTAAGATAATATATTTAAATAAGGCATGGACAGCATGGGCATCAGAAGTGCAAAGACAAATGTGTAAGCAGTGTATGCTTGTTAATTAAATGCTTAGGAACAGCACAAGTATCATAAACAGATTTGCACATAAGCCACAGACCCATAACATTAATATGTGATATATACAACAAAGTACTCATATTCATAATAACTCCAAGAAATTGATGTGAGAAAGCCTAATACTTAATATAAATTTCACAGTGCACGTGAAAATCAAAGACAGAAGTAGAAATTTGAATAGTCAATAAAGGCCAAAAATATCTTTATTCTTACCAATTATAAACAAAATACCAAATTAAACAACTGTTTAAAGCATTTATTAATCATCCTTTTGAGAAAATACTAAAATAGAAAGCCATTTCACGTTAAACTTTTCTCTAGGCATCCTTAAGGGGAAAAAAATGTAGCTGAGGGAAAAGGAAGTTTGGCTCTGTTGATGCACGAATAACAAACTTTTCTGATTCTTAATAATGTGAAGAAAATGGGCTATTTCTACTGTTTATTCTTCACTGTAATATTGCTGAAAGAAAACTCAATTCATAGGGAAAAGGTAAAATATATGTTGTAGCAAAGTAAAGGAATAAATATAGCATGTAGAATAAAGTGCTGAAATGAAAAGGATCATTCTCTCAATTATGAAAAGATTAACCACTCAGTAAATCAGAGAAAAATAAATAAAGCATAAGATATTTTAATATCATATTGTAGTATAGACTTAGTTCACATTTTATTTAAAACTGGTAAGAGATTCATGTTAACTACATAGGCCAAGTGTTTAAAAATGAAATATTGTGTTATTATAGAAGCAGATGATCTGTTTTCTCCAGCTAGAGAATATTGTTTTTATGAAATAGATTTTAAGTGAAAGTATATTCCTTAAAACTCAGATCAATGATAATGCAATACATAATGAGAATCTTAAAAATTGTTTCAAAAGTTATCTGTTGCATTTGTGCTATATAGAGAAGCAATTATCATTACCCTAAAAAGTATTTCTCAGCTTTTACAATAAGTCAAAATAAACTGTCTAAATAATCTTTTAGAATCACAGTCTTAAATACTCTAAAACTCGAAAAGATATTAAAAATGTTATTCCTTGAGGGTATTCACTCACTTGGAACTGTTACTATTCCAGCATAAAAACATCACTCCTGAAATAAAGCTAAATGACATGGAAGGAGTAATAATAAAAAATAGAAAAAATGTTTACTTGACAATTATAAACTATAAGAAAATAAGTGGGACAACGCTAATATTAGGGTATTTTTAAAGAAACTATTGTTATGAACATCAACAAGGACACTTTGAAAAGACATTTTCTCAAGTGAATATAAAACAGTCTAAATCACAGATTCAGTATGAAGCCAGTTAAATGTACTAAAGGGAATTGCTAGAAATATATGGAAGAAAATGAAGGAAAAATGACTGTTGAGGAAACAATGCATTGTCAGTTTCTGACAAAGTAAATTCAATAATGATCAGTAGATAATTTTAAATACAGCCAAACTTGAGCTTTTAGACAAATGTATAGTCTTAAGCATATTTACTATTAAGTAAGAAAAATTCACATGGGTGAACACAGCATTCAGCACAAAAAGGCTTACGAATGAATACAACTCCAAGGAAAGTTAAAAAGTAATTAAAATAAAAAGAAGGTAGAAATCCTGTATTATAGGTTATGTATGTATGATCCTCTGTAGTACATACAGCCATACAGTTTTCAAAGTAGTTATTCATTAAAGCTCCCACCAACAGTGTATGTGATTTCAAATTGCTTCATAGCGTCAATAACATTTGTATGAGTTGTTGTTTTTGGTTTTTTTTTAGGTTTAATGATTCAGCTGATGTATAATGGTGGGACATGGTGATTTTAATTTGAATTATCCTGAAATCCAATGAAATTGAGCAACTTTTCTAGTATTTGGTCATTTAGATCTCTTCTATGCTTTGTCTGTCATACATTTTGCACATTTTTTCTTTTTCTTTTCCTGAAGTGTGTAAGAACACTTAACCTGATAGATACCCTCTTACCAAGTTTTTAAGTGCACAATACAGAATTGTTAATCACAAGTACATTGCTTTACACGAGATGTCTACAACTTATTCATTTTGCGTAAATGAAACTTTATACTTTTTAACAGCAACTCCACATTTCCCCCTCCCTGCAGCCCCACGTCTTTTCTATTGGTTATCCTGATTTATTTTTATTTATTTTGCAGAAGTAAATAAATGATGATGATGATAGATAGATAGATAGACAGATGGATATAGATAGAAGATAGAGATACAGATTTTTTTCTCTGATACATAATGCAATTATTTTTCTCACTATGAAAATTTTATTTTCACTCTCAAGATTTTTTTTGATTATCAGATTTTTTTAATTTTAATGTAATTCAAATTGTATGTATAGATAGATATATATTTTCTTTCATGGTTAATGCTTTTGTGTCCTGTTTAAAAAATTTTTGCCTACCCCAAATAGGTTTTCATCTAAAGCCTTTATTATTTCTCTTTTCCTTTTTAGATCTATAACCCATATGAAATTAATTTTTAAATAGAGTATGAGATGTGACTCAAAACTTATTTTTTCAATATGGATATCCAATTGAACCAATTGAAAAGACATTTTCCTGCTGTAAGACAGTCTCATTAACCATAAATTACATAGTCATATCTGTATGAAAATTTCTTGAATTTCTGTTCTGTTTGTTGGCCTATTTGTTTTTATTATTGCATCAGTATTACAATCATTTATTTTACATTAGGTCTATAAAAAAATCTTGATATTTACTACTGTACATTCTCTCAATGTTTTATAAGAGCAATTATTAGTATGCAAGCTAATAAATGTTCTCAAAGTGAACACAATCTGGCAACTAGCAATAAGTAAAAGAAACAGTATTACCCAAACCTCAGACATTTCCCATGCATCCTTCCAGTCAGGATTCCTGCGCAAGTTCTGCATTATCTTAATATCCGGAAACACTTAACCATACAGGATGTACTCTGTCATCTCTGGCTTTTTTTATTCAATACTTTGTTCATGAGATTTATGGTGTTGTGTAAAGTGGCGGTGTGTTTTCATTGCTGTATTTCATTGCATTGTATGTTCATGCCACCGTGTTTGTATTCATTCTTCTGAGAGGAAAATTCAGGTTGTTTCTAGTGTGAGGCTGTAATGAATAAATGTATTAGTTTTCTATTACTGCCATAACAAATTAATGCAAATTAGTAGATAGAAACACATTTATCTCTCAGTTCTGGAAGTCAGAAGTCTACATGGGCTTCTTTGGATCCCTGCCCCAGGTCTCACTAGACTGACTAAGATATCTATCTGGAAGCTCTGGGGACGAGTCTACCTCTAGGATCCTTCAGTTTGTTGGTAGAATTCAGTTCATTTCAATTGTAGGGTTGAATTTCCCTTTTGCTTTCAGATGTTCATGGAAGCCTCTCTCAGCTCCTACATTCCTTGTCATGGTGCCACCTCCAGCTTCAAACCAGCAACTTCTCAGAGTCCTTATGCTTCACATCTCTCTCACTTCTGCTTGTGCCACATCTCTTCTCAGTAGGAGGAAGTTCTTTGCTTTTAAGGGCTCATGTGATTAGATTGGACCTACCTAAGTAATCCAAAATAGTCTATTTTAAGATCCTTAAAGATAACTGTATCTGCAAAGCCCCTTCTACCATGTACCATAACATAATTTTAGCTTCTCAGGATAAGTTGTGGGTGATATCCTGTAGGGGAGGGGTGGCATTATTCTGCCTTCCATGATGCTGCTACTAATAGCATTTTTGTAGATAGATGGCTTTGTGAATACATATATGCATTTTATTTAGCATTTATAGTAGGATAACCTGTTTGGGTCACACAGTGTCAAATTTAGTAGATTCTGCCAAACAGTTTTCCAAAACGTCTATACACTCTAGCAATCTACAAGGTCTCCTGTTATTCTACATTCTCAACACTACATGTTCTCTGATTTTTCCATTTTAGTCATTCTAGTAATGTACAGTATTTCACATTGTGATTTTGATACGGATTCTAATGATAATTAGAAGACTGATACGTTTTTCATGTTTCTTATCTTTGGATATCCTTTATTTGTGAAGTATCTGTTTGAGTCTTTTGCTTATTTTTAAAATTTTGTTGCCTTCCTTTTATTTATTTCATGAATTTGGAAGAATTAAATATGTATTCTCTATATTAACACTTTGTTGGATATATTATTGGAAATCTTTTTCCACTCAAAAAATTGCTTTTATTCTCTCTCCTAATTATATCTTTTAATGAACATATCCTGGTAGTTTACCCATACCCAATAGTTCGTACCTTCTACTCCCATACCCTTAAATTGCCTCTCCCCACTGGTAACCACTGATTTGGTCTCTGTATCTGTCACTCTACTTCTTTCTTATTATATTCACTAATTTGTTGATTTTTTAAATATTTCACATGTAAGTGATATATAGTATTTATCTTTTCTCTGTCTGGCTTATTTCACTTAGCATAATGCCCTACAAAGCAATCCATGTTGCTGCAAATGGCAAATTTTCACTTTTATGACTGAGTAGTATTCCATTTATACATATGTACCACATCTCCTTTATCCATTCATCCATTGATGGAAACTTTGGTTGCTTTCATATCTTGACCATTGTAAATAATACTGCTATGAACATGGAGGTGAACGTATCTTTTTGAATTAGTGTTTTATTTTTTTTCAGATATATACCTAGGAGTGGAATTGCTGGGTCATATGGTAATTCTGTGTTTGGTTCTTTGAGAAACTTCCATACTGTTTTTCACAGTGGCTGCAACAGTTCACATTCCCACCAACATTGTAGGAGGGTTCCCTTTTCTCCACATTCTTGCCAACACTTGTTATTTGTGTGTGTGTTTGTTTGTTTCAATGATAGCCATTCTGACAGGTGTGAGGTGATATCTCATTGTGGTTTTGATTTGTATCTTCCTGTTGATTAGCAATGTTGAGCATCTTTTCATAAGCCTGTTGGCGATTTGTATTTCCTCTTTGGAAAAATGTCTATTCAGTTCTTCTGCCCATTTTTTAATCAGATAGTTTTTTTTTTTGGATATTGATTTGTATGAGCTGTTTATATATGTTGGCTATTAATCCCTTATAGGTTATATCATTTGCAAATATTTTCTCCTATTCTGTAGACTGTTTTTTTGTTTTGGAGATAAGAGGAGAGTGAGATTAGGGTCTTATATTTTTAGGCTCCCTTATTTTGCAGCTACCATGGGCTGAGGATGCATTCAGTATCTTCTGACTAAGGTTTCATCTCTGGTCAGGTTGTTCTCTCCATGCAGTCCACTTTGTCTTGTTCTAGAAATTGCTCTCTTCTTTTATTATTTCAAGTCTAAGGCTCTTTTATGGTTTCAATTTATGTTGCCCAGGTCACGAACAGATGAAACATTTAAAGTTCATTTTTTTGTGTGTTTGAGGGAGGGGTGCAGATTAGTTATATTTATATATTTGCATATTCTACAAATATTTACTAGGACTTACTACTTCCCAGGAGTTTGTCAGGCACTGAAATACAATAGTGAATCACATGGACAAAGTCTTAATGGAGATGTAAATGTAGTGAGGGGAGGCATTCAGTGAACAAACAAAATAAATGTGTAATGCATCAAGTGACAAAAAAGCTATATAAAAGGAAAAATGCATAGTATAGAGGTAGTGATGGAGGCATGAGAGAGTTTCCATTTTAAATATCAAGTAATCAGGAAAGTAATATGTGTTAAATAGAATTTGAGCCAATGTGATTTGAAGAAAGGGAGTGAATCACATAAATCCGTTTTGGAGGAGAATGTTCAGAGAGAGTAAATGGATATCAGAACTACAGCCTAGGCCAGCAGCCTGCTTAGTGTGTTTGAGAAATACCCAAGAGGCCAGTAATGGTTAAGAAGATTAAGGGAAGATTTCCTCATAATAATTTTAATAATTCCTATTCTTTGTAATTAATATATATTATTTTATGATGTAAAATTAATCGAGTTGTACATGTAGAATTTTGGATGTTAGGTAACATGGTCCATGGTCCATTTTTGCTGCCTTCTGATTCATATGACCCAAGACCATTCATTTAGTTTTTCTAGTGTTTATATTTATCTTCTGTTCAGGACTTGAACCACATAATTTCCTTAGACCTTTCAATGCATACAAGAACAAGGAAAATTATTGTGTAATGTTTTCCTGTATACCCTAGAAACACTCAGTCTCTAGACCTTATTAACATATCAGTAGATCATTTCATTGTTTATTTTTGTGTATTTTAAGATTGTTAAAACTTATTGATCCTTTGTGGAGAATAAATTCAAAAATAGATTTATATAAATTGTAATATTTTCTTTGCAATGTAAATTAATATGGCAGCCTAAATGTCAAATGAAACTGATAGTAAATAAATGAAAACTGTAATTTATATAGTGAAATCAATCTATTTTAAGTAAATCTGGATTCTAAATGACAGACACCCTATTTCATACTTTTTAGTGAAATATAGTCAGTTTACAATGGTGTGTCAATTTCTGGTGTACAGCAAAATGTTTAAGTCATACATATACATATATATTCCTTGTCCTATTCTTTTTTTCATTATAGTTACTGTAAGATATTGAATGTAGTTGCTACTTCATATTTTTATATCTATTTTATTTCATTTTATTTGATCAATGCAAAAGGGCCACCAGTGAATTTTTTAACAGGATTTTCTGACATCAAAAGTTGTTAATTTGTTTCCTTAATGCAAACTATAAAACATTTTATTTATCTTATAGTATCCTATATTTGTTATACTTTTATAAAAAGTTATTAAAGTATTAAATATAAATCATAGTGATATAAAAATAATGTAAAAATTCATTAAAATAATATTCCATGAATAGGATAATTTTTAAATTAAATTTTAGATTTTTTAATCTATTCATAGATAATATGTATTTTAAGTTTTAATTTTTAAAGTTTTGTTTTTTGTACTTATTCTGGAATAATATTATTCTATAATTAACTTATACATTCTTATTTTATACTTATCACTGATGAAACTTTGGGTGAAATGTATGGAATATATTTTTTTCACCATAAAACTTAAGAAGATTTTTGAATGTAGAATTTAGACGCAGTAAGCTTTTACCCAATTTTCTAACCTAAGTAAATCTTTTAAATCTCAGTCAAGACCAAATAGAGCTATTTGCCCTCTTCCAAACTGATTTGAGCTAGCATTTTCAGCTCTGCTTAGCTCAGAGATTTGCTAACCAAAGACGTATTTTATAGCAGGCTTCAAACTAGAAAGGCGTGACTGCTCTGGGTGAGATTGATGAAAAGTCATTCCTGGTTAGTATTCTTGACTGATGAAAATAAGTAATCCTATAGAGATAAGTGCCATACTCTAGAGTGGATGATTGAATAAATCAATTGCAGTAACAGTATGGTTTTTATGTATATTTTTATTCTTTCTTGGGGTGATAATACCATATATTTTAGTGCCTTTTCAGAAGCTAAACTAATTGACAAGTGTAACTCTATTTTGAAAAAAAAGTTCAGCGATTGTGTTGCATTTACTTTGGAAATCCCTGAGGAACTTTTTTTCATGTGTAATCTAAGAAAATAAAATATTTATTTTACATAACAGTATTATGAATTAGTAATACACAGTTTCTACTAAAAATAATATATATCAAAAATTATTAACTTTATAAAAACAACAGAATAAATGATAATGTAAGGCAAAACATGTTTTGAAATTAAATGAGTAAACATGATTGGAGTAAATTCTGAAAGATATATGGCTTCTCTATGCCACTCATTTTCAGTGTCTGGATAGATCTCACTATAGATATTTCATAGTAAAACTGAAATAAACAATTTTAATATTTACATTGGATTAAACCAGTCATTTAACAGGTTGGAATGTTTCATTTATTGAACACTTAAGAAATGTAATGTTTCATGTTTATATAAATACACAAATACGTAATATATTGCAAGTCTTGTTAAGTTCAAATTTAAGTGATTAGATGATGTGGGATATTATCCTTAGTAATCAACATTATTGAGAGTGCTTTGTAATAGTCATCAGCAAATAATAATAATAATTGATTATATGTCAGAAAATAAAGTAGTGTTTATTAAAAAGTCATTGATCTTCTTCTATAAAATTAATTCGTTCAACAAATAATTAGTGGTTATATTTCTAAACAATTCAATAGTTATTGGGGATAACTTGACAAGTTATAAATGGACATTTAAGAAATGTATCATGGCCAATCCTGGTTTTCATGGAACTTATATCTATTTGGAAGAGACAAATAGAGAATGAAGTAATTATTTAATTATAATTATAAAAAGTATTAATAGAGTGAAGTAAGGTATAATAAAGAATATATAACAGTAATCTTATAATCTGGTAATGTGGTTAGAGGATTCAGGGACAACTTTTCTTATGAAGTAACACGAAAGCTGAAGTATAATTAGCTCAGTGAAGAGAAATGGGAAAGTACAAGAGAAATGCCCCAGCTCTAGATATAATTTTGTGCAATCAGTAAGTTTCAGAATTTGAGATTATGAGTACTACTCTCAAACAAGCTGTCTCTACATGTCAGTGAAACTGAATGAATAGCAATATTTAGTTACCATGAGAAAATGATGTTTAGTAACCATTGATAAGACTAGGATTGCCTGAAGAAAGCAAACAATTGTATAACTGGTGCACTTTTAAAAAAATACTTGGGTATTTAATGGAATATTTATTTCATTAATACAGAAAATATGTATGGAGGACCCACTATGTGCCAGGATCCCACCCTTATCTCTCCTCAACCTTCTGTTCTAAAAGGATGAAACAGTTAAATAACAAATATAATAGATTGAATTATGATATATATCATATTTATAATTTTAATATAATCAGTATTAATATAGTAAATAGAGCAAGGTGTGGAAAACTTGCAATAGTAAGAAAGGAGATTTGTACAGTTTTTGCAGGGTGATCAGCCACTGAGAATAAGATAATTGAGAAAAGACTTAAAATATATGAGAAAATTGATCTGCCTGTAAGTTTGAAAAGAATATGCCAGGCCAAAGGAAGATCCTTTGCCAAGGCCTAAGGCAGGCATCTGCCTGATTGCATTCATGGACTAGTGAAGAAGACAATGTGGCCAGAGACAAGTGAGGGAAAGGAGAATGGAGTAGAAGTCACAGAGATAAACTGGGGCCAGAAAGCCCAAGGAATTATAGGTCATTTTAAAGACTGATTTTAGGCTGAGTGAAATGGGGGCCATTTAAGAATTTTAAGGAGAAAATTAGCATAGTCTGAAATATGTCTTAATAGTATTTCTCTAGCTGGAATGTAGGAGACAGACTTTCAACTAGGCAAGAAGAAGTAAGAAAACCTATAGGTAGGCTATTGCTATAATCTGAGTAAGAGCAGATGGCAAATTGAACCAGAGCTACAGCAGCTGAGATGATGAGAAATTACCAGATTCTGAATCCAGTTTGATGGCAGAGATAGAACTTCTTGCAAAAATAGATCGTGGGATGAGAAAGAAAGAAAAATCAAAGGTAGCTCTTGAGTTTTTGCCTTAGTAGTTGCATGAAAGTAGTTGTTTTAAATTATGAGAAAGGCTGCAAGTAGAGCAGGTTTGTGTGAATATCAAGAGCTCAGTTTTAAACACATAAAGCTTGAGATATCTGGAGCTATTCAGAATAATACATGATTTAAGAGTACAGAATTGATGTCTGAGCAAGAGATATAAATAACATAAATGTGGATTTTAATGAAAATATGAATGTACTTAAATCTATGAGACTAGCAGCATCCCAAAGAGAGGGCACCACGCTAAAGAAAGTCACCGAGAACTGAGTATCCCAAAACTCATGTCTGGGAGAAAAGAAGGAACCAGAAAAAGAACCTGAGATGTAATGATTCAACAGACGTGATGAAAATCAAGAGAGCTCCAATTATTAGTAATAACCAGATCTAGGGTGTGGTCATAGGAATGGGTTGCTAAGGTTACTGGAGGAAAAGTGTCCAAAACCTGAGGAGCCAAGATGTTGAAGGTATCAGCCACATAATTTTTGAAATTTCCAAACATTAAAATATGATTAGTGTTGGAGAAAATCATTAAGAGCCAGGAGTTAAACTCTGAAAGAAATTAGGGAAATATGCTAAAGGGTTGCTTGATTCCACTATTAATGAGCAGTACTGGATGATGTAATCTGATGACCTATTTTTCAAAACTGAAGGATTTAAGGGAGAATGGAGGGAGAATGGTTTGAAATTAACAATGAAGAACCAGGAAAATGCCTACAAACGTCAGGCACAGGGGTGTAAGGACTTTGGGAGAAAGAAATAGTCAGCACTTGAAAGGGTGGCTGTAAATGTAGTATCTTCAGATGAGCTACAGATTTCTGTTAAAATGAGAATGCAAAGGGGCAACTCAGAACAAAAGGTTGATGATATAAGTGATTTTGCTGATGATGGGCTGTGAGTTCAAGAGAATAGAGTAAGAATAGGGAGGACATTTGGACATATTTATAATAAAAATTATTGTTTATCTAAAATTCATATTTAACTGTATGTACTTGCATTTTATCTGGCAACCCTGTACATACTCCGTAGAAATGCATGCACAGCCACACAAGGATACATGTGCAGTAATGTTTCTAGCATTGTTAGTAGTAACAATCAAAACCTGGAAATAGCCCGATATCCATCAATAGTAGAATTGAAAAGGTGGTAGGTGCTATTTAAGTGGGTGCACAGAGCTTTGTGGAGTTTATAGAGTGTAATAATAAAGGACGACCTGGAAGTTTGGGGCTTTCTTGTAGTGAATAACCTAAACATGGAAAAGATAGAATGAAAATAACTATAGTAGATTCAAGATAGATAGTATAAAAGTTGAGTTATCAGTGGAGCCAAGGATTTTGGTGAGGCTGTGATATAATTCCACAGTATTACAATAAGGGCTCAAGTTCTCTCTTTATTCCTGAAGAAGATGATGAAAGTCTTAAATAAAGTATGGACTTTAGACCTAGGTCAAAAGTCAACTCTTGACCCTTGTTGGAAAAAGAATAAGCTTACTGTTAAAATGCTGTTGTACCTTGACCACTGCTAATGAGGTTGAGGATCTCTGGGGAATTCTTTACCAATTAACCCTTCATATTGGAAAAAGAGTGATTTTTAAGACCTTCTTCCTTTTTGCAACATTAGGAAGGACTGGAATCCTCAGGCCTTTTCTTTTCTCTTGGTAACTAAGATTCATATAGTCTCACATACGAATCACATCACTGACTTACAAGACAGAAAGTATGTGTTTACCACCTGCAGACCTGTAGATGTGTTTCTTTCAGTTAAGTAGTCCGTTTAGTCTGCATGGGTTTTTTTTAGTTTAATCACATTCAGAAAACCAAGAATTACCCAAAATATTTTATATTCAAATTCAATTTAAGAGAGTTAGTGAATCAGGTTGTTCCTAGATGAAGATATGAGTCAGAGTCGTATTGGTAATGACATAGTCAGGAAAAAATGAATCAACTAAAATTACTAACTTTAAGATCCAGGAATCTCCTAGAATAATATAAAAGCATACTAAGTGTAGATATTTTAAGGTAATGCCATCAGGATAATTCATCTTTCTATTAAACTGTCTGACATTATAAACAATTTTACACTAGATATTTTCTTAGGTGTATTCTTAGCATATCATATGGCCCAAGTATTTGTTTTTTGAAAGTAATGACATTATTTCTTATTTCTGTATTCATAATAATATCGATGATTTCTTGAATGTTCCAATTCTGTATTTTATTCAACTATTTTAAGTGTCAATTTTTAACATTCTAACATAGATTCTTTTGTTTATTCATTCAATGATATATTCAATATTTAGCATCTTCTATTTATCAAACTTTCTTTGATGTATTAAGGATAGGAGGAAAATACTGTTCTCATGAACCTCATGATCTAGTAAGGTCAAATAGATGATAAACAAAGTGGAACAGGAGTTAAAAAGTTCAGGGAGGAGGATGTCAATTTGCAGGTTAATTTAGATGGTAAGTAAAATCATCAAGAAGGAGGTTAAGAAGGAGGTTATATTTCAGAAAAAAAAAAAAGAAACAGAAGAAAAGAAAATATGGCTTTTAAGCAGCTAGACATTTGGAAATCTGGGAGAAAAATATTCCATAAGAGGAAAAAACAAATGCAAAAGTGCTAAGATTGAGAATTTTTTTTTTTCAGGTGACGGAGAAAAGCAAGGAGGTCTCTGGAGCAAAGTAATAAAAGAGCAGAGTAGAAGGAAATGAGGTCACAAAGGTAAGCCATTTGATACTAAAGGCAAGTGATTTGATGAAATGTGCAATTTGAGTGATTTTGAGAGGATGGTTTGATATAATTCACAGCATCATAGGAGAACTCTATTTAGCTGTATTCAGTAATCTGCAAGGACAGGAGTAGAAGCAGACAATAGAGTCGATAGATGACAGTAGTTTGGACCAGGGTGATGGAGCAGTGGAGATGGTGGCAAAGTTGTAGAAGCAAGATTTCCTGATGATTCAAATGGTCTAAGAGGAAGATAAATGTCAAGGAAGTTTTCAATATTTTTGACTTGAGCAACCAAAAGGAAGAAATTGGCAATAGAGATGAGAAAGGCTCTGGATAAAGCAAATTCAACATTTTAAGCTTGCTTGTTGGGCATCTGAGTGGAGATATTAAATACAGAGTTAGATGTCCCAAAGTTCATGGGAAAAGTCTAGGCTGAAGATAACATTTGGGAGTTGCAAGTTTCAGGTGTGCTTTAAAGCCTCATGGAAAACTCTTGTGAAGAGAGTGAGTGTAGAAGACAGAACAAATCCAGAGATGCTGTTTGTAGAAGTGGACGATTTTCAAGTTAAAATGAAAAGCCCTGTTTTTTTGTTTGAAAATTATTTTGGGATAATTTATATAGTAAATTCCCCAGTATTATGCCATCAAAAAAGATAAAAGTACAATTTCTCTACTTTAAAAATCAATTTCTATTTTCCTTTGCTAAAGTGCTGTCATGGGTTGAATGTTACATGATTTCTTCATAGGTGAAACTGGCCTATGAACAAGATGAGCTACAGTTCTTTTTAATGTAGTCTTTTTAGATGGAGTCCAATACTTACCAGCTATATGGAATACTGTATATGGTACTATGATTCTCATTAGTGTTATAGTCTTTATAATGTCCTACTTACTGTTATGTAAAGACTAATAATAAGTTATTTATTTACTATGTTTGGGTGGTACTGAAAATATATACCTTTCCAGTAAATTAATAAAAAGTTAAAACTTAATTACCTTCATCAAAATTGTAGTGATCCATGATTTCATGGTAGCATCCAGAAAAACGTTAGCTAATTTCCTATATCTCATTTAAGCAATGGATTTTTTTAATTGTTTGTTTAAATTCATTATAGGTAGTATGAACCATATACACTAGGACAGTCAGCTTTCTCAATGAATACACATTCTGTTCAATTAACACATTTTTAATAAAGTCATCAGAGAGGCATCAGTGGAAAGGAGGTGTTGAAAACATTTTTTCCTCACTTTTTTCAATAACACATAAATGATATTTCAAAACACTCATAATTTATTCTAAAATGATCATGCAGTACACAGCACGTTTTCAAAAATTTTGCTTTAAAAAAACTAATCTGTTTACTACATAATGTGTTCTTGTATTGAATTTGATTTTATGGTATTGAATGTTAAAAGTGTCATACTTTACGTCCATACACAGGTTTTATTCATATGAGGCATTCTTTTTAATATCAGCAAGATTAGAATACCTCATACTGGATAATACATAAAATATTTTAAAATTATAAATATATGATGTGTATACATTCAATTATATATGCACAGTCATTAATATATGCACTCAATTTTACTCCACCAAAATATTGTTTTTGTTTAAAAACATTTTACTATAATTTGTATATATTTTTGTATAAAAAATTCCCATTTGTTTTGTAAGATCGTAATTTTCTCTGAAATTTGATATTCTTATTATGAATACTAAGTAAAGATAATATTTTAGTATATGAATGAATTTTAATTTTTTAAACATTTTTTATTGATTTATAATCATTTTACAATGTTGTGTCAAATTTTCAGTTATACATGAGCATATATATATTCACTGTCACCTTTTTTTCTCTGTGAGCTACCATAAGATCTTGTGTATATTTCCCTCTGCTATACAGTATAATCTTGTTTATCTATTCTACAATTTTGAAATCCTGTCTATCCCTTCCCACCCTCCACCCCCTTGGCAACCACAAGTTTGTATTCTATGTCTATGAGTCTATTTCTGTTTTGTATTTATGCTTTGTTTTTTTTGTTTTTGTTTTTGTTTTTGTTTTTTAGATTACACATATGAGCGATCTCATATGGTATTTTTCTTTCTCTTTCTGACTTACTTCACTTAGAATGACATTCTCCAGGAGCATCCATGTTGCTGCAAAAGGCATTATGTTGTCAGTTTTTATGGCTGAGTAGTATTCCATTGTATAAATATACCACATCTTCTTTAACCAGTGATCTGTTGATGGACATTTAGGCTGTTTCCATGTCTTGGCTATTGTAAATAATGCTGCTATGAAAGTTGGGATGCAGGTGTCATCCTGAAGTAGGGTTCCTTCTGGATATAAGCCCAGGAGTGGGATTCCTGGGTCATATGGTAAGTCTATTCCTAGTCTTTTGAGGAATCTCCACACTGTTTTCCATAGTGGCTGCACCAAACTGCATTCCCACCAGCAGTGTAGGAGGGTTCCCTTTTCTCCACAGCCTCTCCAGCATTTGTCATTTGTGGATTTTTGAATGATGGCCATTCTGACTGAGGTGATACCTCATTGTAGTTTTGATTTGCATTTCTCTGATATGAATTTTAATTTTTAATTGAATTATTTGGAATGTCAAGAAATCTTCAACCACTGCTTTAGAGGTGCATGTATTTTTTAAAATAAATTATTATGTGTTCCTGATTTAGTAAAGCTGTATACAATTATGAAAAAAGACAAAGGCAAATTTTTGTGGAATTTGTGGCCTAAAACAAATCAACAGCATTGCAAGTACACCACTTCCCCTCCTGCCATCTTCATTCATAGTGCAAGCAGTGAAACCTCTCCACAGGGGAATTAAATCTTGCTTGGGTAGAGTGACTGTTGGTACAGATACAAATTGCTTGAATGGAATAAAAATTTTAGTTACCTTTTACTAGCAGTTCATGAGAAATTTAGGATGGAGGACTGAGAAAAACATTTTGTCTTTTCTCACTTGAAACATTAGTAAAGTTAGAATAGTAGTGTTTTGTTTTTTTTTAAGGAACTGACTACAGTAAGTTGAAAAAGAATGTGTTCATCAATGAGCAGAATTCAGTAAATCTGCAGAAGACAATATGTAAAAGGATAAATAGAAACCAAGGGAGGGAGTCACAGCCTAGGCTGCCGTGTGGAGGGCACTGCGGCAGATGCACTGCAGAAACCAGAGGGTTTGTTGTCTCTAAACAGCAGGCAAGTCTACAGGAGGGGAAGAAGGCTGAATAAAGAGAGATAATAAAAGGTTTCTTAAAATGCTTCAGGTCTTTTTTTAAAATATTTCTGTGCAGAAAGCTCAGTATTTTACTTAGGGAGAGAAAAGCCTTCAGTACTTCTTTTTTAAAGAAGCAGAATCAAATTCTTGGAGAAAATATAGTATGCCAGAATAGATTTTGAAGTCAGAGTAAATATCTTTGTTTTGGCTTTTGTCTGTTCTCTACTCACTTGCCTGAAAAGTAAGCTTACTAATTATTTAAGCATTTATTTTTTTTAAACCTTCTGGAATTTCATGATTTATGCTGTAAATTGAGTATATTTCACTTTTCCCCAAAGGTCACTTAAATTTCCAATGACTATCTAAATGAATGATACTGCTGTGATAGTTTCCTTAATATATATACTACGGAAGTTGTGTATAATTTTATGTTTTTCATTTTTATAGAAGTACCGTACATTAAAATTTTAGGAACAAATGCTTTGAAATAGTGTTTTACAGTCTACTTTACAAATCCAAGATCAGGGTGCCAGTAGGGTTAGTTTCTGGCAAGGCCTCTCTTCCTTGCTTACAGATGGCCACCTTGTCACTGTGCCCTGACATAGGCTTTCCTCTGTGCACACATGAAGGGAGAGAGCTCTCTGGTGTCTCTTCCTCTTTCTAAGAGGACACCAGTCCTGTGGGATTGAGGCCTCACCCTTATGACCTCATTTAACTTTACCTCCTTAAAGTCCTTGTCTCTAAATTTAGTTTCTTGGGAGTTAAGGCTTCAAAATATGAATATGAAAGGACTACAGTTCAGACCATAACTCCTTATGAAAAATGTTCCTTTTTTTCTATTGCAGCATGATAATGCCAAAGTCCTCACACAGTATATAAAATGTAAGAAATGGACTCTCACTTCTTCTCTAGCAAACTGTTTTGCTAGCTATTCCTGTTATTTCGACTGCCCATAATCTGCATTAAAAGGCAAACACTTAAAAGGCAAACACCTCTAGTCCTCTGTACCAGCATTGGACACGAGGAGTTTTTTGTTTTCTCTGGATTCTCATTAGTAAACATTTCAACACACATACACACACACTCTACTAACTTGCCACAGATTCTGCAGTTTAAGAGGTTCCTGCTAATCATGGAACCCACCCACACTCTTGAATCTGATCATCTTGGAGGACTTCATTAAACAAAATATCAACATGTACCTCCTCCTCTATATCCCTGATGAATTTCTGTAAGTGGGTCAGGACCCTCACATAAAAATTTGGATGAGGATAATCTTCAGGATGCCATTAACTTTCTCTTTGAGACTCTGAAATGTAGAATTTATTAGGATAACCCTGAGACAAATGAAGATCATACAATACACAAAGATTTGTTCATTCTGCTTGATTTATCCTGAGAATCTCCTCCAGCCACCAGAACCAAGTAAATTAATACAATAAGGTGTTCAATTACATTCATATTCCTCTGGCTGGCAGAAGCATATGATCACGGAATTTCAGAACTGGTAAGATTGAAAGAGCTATTGACTCCAAACCCTTTATTTCATACGTGAAGAAGCAAAACCTTGGAGAAATTAAAAGACTTCTCAAGGTCACACAAGAAATTAGTCCAGAAACTTTCTTTCAGTGAAATGCCTTTCTTATATTAATTCATCTATTTATGTTTACAGCACATTGTTAAAATAATTATTTAAAACAACTTATCAGTATTTTATTTAAATAATGAAGTTATTAAGTGAAGTTAAATCAGAGTGAAGTCTTAATAACAGGAAAAAGAGCTTCAGGATTTAAATGGCTTGTTATTGAAAGAAAAATCTGTGCTATTGTGTGTAGCATATCCAAATGCATTTCCAGGGCTCATTGAGTTTATGAGAAGCTAAATTCCAAAATAACTTACAAAAATTTGGATTAGCTCTTGCTTTGTTTGCTCATTTGTACTAGCTTTAAAGTAAAGTAGAACAAAGTCCACAGTTCAGTTCTGTTCAATCTGCATCAGTGACATTAACATATCAGCAACATTCAAATCACATCTGGCAACCTGGAAACTGGTTGGTTATCAGGTCATCACATTTTTGACTTTAACAACATGTGGTTGTCATTTTTAAGAAAGATAAATATACTGAGTGCAGTATAAGTGAACCAATGTTAAGAAGAGCAAAGAGTGAACAAATTAATTTCACAGGGCTTTTATATGGAATTATAAATAGCAGATTTTTAGATACCCAGTTTTATTGATAAATAATTGACATGCAGTACTGTATAAGTTTAACGTTACAGCATGATGGTTTGATTTATATATATAGTGAAACGATTAAAATAAGTTCATCTACATTTATCTTCTCATACAGATACAATAAAAAAAGGAAAAAGAAAAGAAAAAAAATCTTGTAATAAGAACTCTTAGGATTTACTCTCTTAACAACTTGCCTGTTTATCATAGATCAATGTTAGCTGTAGTCATCATGTTATGCACTACATCTCTAATACTTATTTATCTTAAAACAGAATTTTTTTGTACCTTTTATGCACCTTCCTCCAATCCCCACTCCCCCCACCATCCACTTCTAACCACAAGTCTGATCTCTTTTTATAAGATTAGCATTTTTCTCTTGTTTGTTTAGATTCCACATATAAGTGAGATCATACAGTATTTGTCTTTCTCTAACTTATTTCACTTAGCATAATGCCTTCAAGGCCCATCCATGTTGTCATAAATGGTGGCTTCTCCTTATTTTTGATGGCTGTATGATATTCTGTTGTGTGTGTGTGTATCTCACAATTTCTTTATCCATTCATCTATTAATGGACGGTGAGGTTTGTTTGCAATGTCTTGGCCATTATAAATAATACTGTTGTGAACATGGGGATGCAGACATCTTTCAAGTTAGTGTTTTTGTTTCTTTATATGTATTCTCAGAAGTGAAATTGCTGGATCATATAGTAGTTCTATATTTAATTTTTAGAGATTCTTTCATACTGTTTTCCACAGTGGTATGTTTTATTTAGAGGTGTTTGACAGTATCTTGAAAAAAAGTTTTCCCCTTGAATATATTCAATTAAATGCTTAGTCCATTATTAAAAATGTCCTTGTTTAACCTTGGTACTCCAAATTTTCCTAATAAATTACATATAGCTTATATATTCCAGATTTTTTGCTGGAAAGGCCTATTTTGATATTGACTAAAGTTCAACAATAACAGCTAAAATAAATTTTAAAAGAAACAAAAATAATGACTACATAATATTGAAGTAGAAAATATATGTTCAAATGAAGTTAAACACCATTTTGATACTAAATTTGAAGTTGATAAAAACAAATTCAGGTTAATTATAAAAATTATCTAAGCTAATATATGTAGAAGTATTCAAAATTCCCTACACATATGAAATATTATATAATGATATTAATTAACTTGTTATTTACTATGAGTTAAGTATTGTGTTAAATATCTTTGATGCATTATCTCCTAAGGTACTATGATATAGGTACCTTTATGACTTAGGTATTCAATTACATAAATCTTAAAAACACATTATTGACAAAATAATGACTAAAGAACCATGTACTGAAATTGTTTGATCAATTTGAAAATATAATGTCAAGCGCAGATAGACAATAGAATAATATATAGATAGACACATAGATACATTTAGACACATAGATAGTTGAGTTCTATACTGAGATTATTTAACTGAATCTCTTGGACAGTGCTTTCTAAGAAAATGAAAGGAAAACTATGCATATATGAAAAATTCAAAACTTTAAAGAAAGAAAATGTGAAAGAGAAGGAAGGGAAAAAGGAAGGAAAGAAGGAAGGGAGGGAGGGATTGTCAATTGTAATCTCAACAAAAACTAAATATGAAGAAAATAAATAAATTATGGATGGGGAAAATAACTGGCAATTTTTTAAAAAGGGATATGTAGGGAACTGGGAGTAGATGGTGTTCCAAATTTAAAAGAGAAAACTAAAGGCTTTCTTTTTTCAAATTTATAAAATCAGTGTCTTTGAAAAGGTGTACTAATATTACTATTGCTAATCAAAATAATGACAAGAGTAAATAAGAAAAAAAAATTTCAATTGCTTGAATTTAACAGTTTCCACATTGATTACCTAGTGAATGGCTAAATTCAACATAAAATTTTCATAATGATAAGATTGGCGTGACCCAAGGGGCATTTATTGGGGTCCACTCATTTTGTTTTCAAATTCTCATTGTAATAGCATTAGATGCTAATGGTTTCTGGGAAAATAGGTCACTATCATTAGATAAATCTTTCATGGCTTATTTTCCCTCAGGAATTATTTTTCTATTTTGATCTATTTTCTTTCTAATTTTATTCCTCTATTTTAGAGTAATGTGAGGTAAATAAAGAAAGCATAATATTAAGCTTTGTGCAGTAAATGACATACTAATGAAACAGAAATAACCTGAGTAGAGTGTTATGAAGTAGCTTGTAAAATTTAAAGTATGGGATCAAATGCAATTAATTCAAAGAACAATGTAAGTTATTGTGTTCTGTATTCAGTAGTTCAGAAAAAAATAACATTTTAAATTCACTGGTGACATTTAGTTAATAAAGTTAATATAAGACTCCATAAAAATTGTTTTTTAATGTCATTACTTTTCCTATAAAATTTTTTTTTCCTATGTATATGATAAACATTATACTGGAGCTTGAATATTGCCATTGTATAGTTCAAGTCACTTTCACACTTTGCTTCACTTTGTTGTCCTCAATGCAAGTAAATTCACCTTGAAGTAGAAATTTATATACCAAACAAACATAAAATTATCTAATTTAACTTATCTAATCTAATCTTACTTATTTAACAATTAGAAACTTTTCTGGAATTTGTAATATCTCATACAATCATTCATGCCAGAAGGTGGCACCAAAACACTCAACTTCAAAATCCCTTTATTAATAAATTCATAAGATTATTCTATATTTGGATTTCTAAGTGCAGGCAAATAGCAATGCAAATGTGGATTCAAATCATAAAGGTACTGCATACATTTTAAGGCTTTGTGAAACACTAGAAAGAAATAGTCTGTTTTGGACTTCAGATATGATACTACAGAAATTAACAGTGTATGCTCATTCTAACAAATGTGTGTGTATTTCTGAACTCTTTAAAAATAGTTACTTAAAAATCATCAAATGATAGTCCAAATGCCAAGGGAAAGTGTCATGTCTCCTCCTCAATCAAGTATCTTTTTGCTGTCATATGGATTAATTTTCTGTTATGAAACTTCAGCTATTTCAGTTAGTTTGATCACTTTAAAGATATATTAAAGAAAAAATTTCCAAGCTCCGTCAGTATTATCAATAACATAGCATGCCTTTTCATTTGCTTTCCTCTTGAGAGATAGTTACGGTCATTGATCAGGTCAGTGATCAGGAGTTCAAGCTCTGGTATCCAAATGCATGAGTTTGAATTCCTGTTCTGATACTTAGTAGTTGTGTAACCTTGTGGAACTTTCTTAAATTCTCTCTCTGTCCTCTCTCTCTCTCTATTTCTTAAGCTTATTTTTGACAGAAATACAATGGAACTTAAATAAGATACACACTTAAAGTGTTTAGACAATTCCGAACACCTTGTAAGCATCCAAGGAATATCAATGTCAATGATATTATTTCAAAGAGAAGTTTTCCCTTCTGAAAGTTATCTCCAAAGATGCCTTATTCTTAAATTCATAAATAAGAAAACTCCTTGATTAGAAATCATAAAATAAAACATTATCTGATTAGCTTCTCAGCATAGAAAACTTTCTTGATTTTTGACTCTTACCCAATTGTCACAAATAATAAAGATAAAAATATTTTAACCCACTGCTACAAAGAACTTTTTGAAAACATTTATGCCTGAGTACTTACCTCTTTATTAAGTAGACCAACAGAAAAATATATGGAAGAAATAAAATTTAAGCAATGAGAATGCTTAAGAAATAATAATTAAAAAAACCTGTAGTTAATTTAGGCATAGAAAGAGCAATTTAGTAAAATAAGTAATATTTAATGAGTTTCATATACAAGATAAGTAATTTTTTTAGGAATTGTATTTTTTGTTTTAACTGACGTGTGGCTACTGTGAATACATAGCATATTTATATTTGAGGCATAAACATCAAAAATAGAAACTAATATATTAGGTAAACGTGCTGTAGGGGAAGACAAAGCTCTGTTCTATTTTATATAATTGTAGCTGCTTTATACAATGAGAAGAATAAGTGTACTTAATCACTATTTGCAAAACAAAGGCCTACAAAAGTAGCTAAAAAAAAAAAAAGCAAAAACAAACAAAAAAAAAGTTGCTTTAATTTGTCTCCATAAAAACAGATCTTAATAATCATAAAAAGGTAAATAAGAAACAGAAGCCAAATACACCATCACAACAAATAAAGAATTGAAGAACTCTTTCTAAAGTGACAACATGATTATTTATATCCCTGGCAAATTGTCACCACATCAGCCTTTTTTTCTGTTCTAGAACCTTCTAAATTCAACACACCTTTATTACCATAGCATAGAAAACCAAAAGTCATATTTGATTATTACATAACTTATAGATCAAGTTTATAGTCTATTTGTTCTTATCAGTAAAACAATAGGACTTAAATTAGTGTTAGGCTGATCTCATGAGGTATAGAGAGTCATCTCAAATAACCATTTCTGGTTGAAATCTGCTTTTGAAAGCTTCTTGAAACAGTCACATTACTCTGCCTTGTTCCTTGTTATTAATTACAGGAAGTTTGCATATATGTATATATAAGTGTTTATTCCATGCTTTCATGTATATATATATTTTACATCTATACTTTTTTAACATCCATCATAATTTCCAATAAATGTCCTACTAACTAAGCCTTTAACATCACTATTCCTTTAACATCAATCTTCACTATACAATGAAACTCCTCAGGATTTTATTTTAACAGCTGCCATTTCACCCTGCCATTCTTGTACTTTTAAGAGAGCTGCAGGAAGCTTTGAGGATTTTTGTTGAGAGTTAAATTTCTTTGACCTTTTAAAATTCTCCTTGTCTTCCTTCAGTTATACTATGAATAAACTCTAGGAATCTAATGCACAACACACTAACTACACTTAATAGTACTGTATTGTGGACTTGAAAGTTACTCAGGTGGTAGGTCTTGAACACTCTCGACACACGTACACGTGTGTACATTTAAGTATGAGAGGTGATGGATGATGGATGTGTTAAATTAATCTGATTGTGGTAATAATATACCTATTTTTTTAATCATCACATTGTACACTTTAAATATATAAAATTTTATTTATGAATCATACATGAATAAAACTGAAAAAAGAGAGTTAAACTTCATTTCAGAGCAAGTTTCAGCTTGCGTTTCTGGTAAACTTGCAATGTTTGTATTTGGTACTAGATTCTTGGGATGCTGGGTGGATGTTCATTTGCTGTATTTTTGTTTTGTTTTGAATTAAATACAAACAAAATGCCAACATATCACATTAATAAAAAAATTCTACTTTTTCCTTAAACATTTCCCAGGTACAGAGACATGTGATAAGTTTTATGTAAGGTATCAAAATGAGCTCAGTTTGCACAACTATTATACAATACAGAAGTTAGCCTAATTTGACCGATAAAAAGTCTGAAACAGAGTGTGAATGATTTAAGGTCATAAAGTTAATTAGACAAAGACAAAGAATTTATGAATAGAATGTCTGATATCAAAGCATATCTTCATATACCATATCATGTATGACCTGGAAAACGTTACTCTATCTTTTTTTCCCCAAATATATTATTTTTTAGGCATCTAGTTTATAAAGAATGTATTAGAATACTGGTTCTCTATCTCATTCTCCATTTACTGTGGAAGTTCAGGTCGTCACAGATACTTCCTATACATGCTATATACAAAACTGAAGGGAGGGGGAGAAAAGAAAAAGCGTGTTGAAGCATTTAGTTAAATAATCTGACATAACATCTAATAGAATTAGTTATAATTCAAATTTTAAAAGTTGTTTTAATGATACAGATGTTTTCTTTTTCCTGTTTTTTTTTTTTTTTGCTTTCAGTGTATATTTAAATAACTTCCTTCCTTAGCTCAAAATAAGACTTACTTTAAAGTTTCCTTTCTTAGAATTTTAGAATGTCAGTTCTTGCATTTACTCTTTGATGCATTTTGAGTTAATTTTTATAGATGTTGTGAGATAAGGATCTGATTTCATTTTTTGGCTTGTGATTATTTAGTTGTCCCAACACCCTTTGTTGAAAGGCTGTTTTTTCCCTGACTGGTTGGTTTTGGTATCCTTGTTGGAAATCAGTTGACCAAGGATGTATGGGTTTATTTCTGGACTCTCAGTTCTATTCCATTGATCTGTATGTCTATCCTTGTATCACAGTCTCTTGATTATTCTTGCTTTGTAGTAAGTTTTGAAATCTGGAAATGTGAGTCCTTCTACTTTGTCCTTATTTTTCAGGATTATTTTGACTATTCTGGCTGCCTTACATTTCCATATAAATTTTAGATCAACCTCATTAATTTCTACATAGTCATCTGGGATTCTGTTAGAGATTATGTTGAATCTATAGATCAGTTTAGGGGGTATTATCGCTTTAACAGTTTTAAGTCTTCCAGTCTGTGAATATGGAATTTTTTTTCATTATTTAGATCTTTAATTTTTTTCAACAATCTTCTGTAGTTTTCAGAGTATATATTTTGCGCCTCTTTTGTTAAATGTGTTCCTAAGAATTTTATTATTTTGACACTCTTGTGAATGTAATTGTTTTCTTAATTTTATTTTCAAATTGGTAACTGCCAATATATAGAAACAAAATGGCTTCTTGTGTTAATTTTGTGTCTTCCAATCTTGCTGAACTCAGTTATTAGATATAATAGTTTTCTAGTGGATTCCTTAGGATTTTCTATCTATAACATTTTGTGAATAGAGTGTTACTTTTCCCTCCAATCTGGATGCCAGTCTTTTATTTTTTAATTAATTTTTATTATAGACAAGTCTATAAGCCCTTCTGACAGTGATGAACTTTTATTTTACCTACTAATGTTTTTAATTTCATTTTAATATCCTAGTCAGTACTTTTTCATAAAATTGTTGTTGATATTGTTTTGCTTTAGACATTTTCCTCAATTTTGTAGTTAAGTCAAGGCTAGGATACTGATTATTTGGTGTGTTTTTCTACTTATAAATCTCTCACTTGTGATACAGCTCGCTGATAACCAATAAACTTCCTAGGAATGCTGGGAATCCTAGATATTTAGAATATTTTGTAATTGCCTATGACACTGTGCCATTTCATGATGACCTTACTTAAGAATAAAAATACAGCTATTGATTTTAGCATTAACTTGTTGCATCTACTTAAAATTATTTTCTAAATGTTTTCCCATCAGAAACCTTCAGGTACCGATGGAAATGTTTGTGTTTTTCTTTTCCTCATGCCTCATGTTGAGTGCGAACAAATGCATGGGAGGCAAAACATGATGCAGTTAAAAATGCACTGTAAATGCAATACCAAAGGCATATCAAGTTGAGTAAGACATCCAGCATCTCATTATTCAGAGTTAATTGCTATTGTATGCTAGGCATTTAACAATTAATTGCGAGCACCCTATTTTTATGCTTTCCTCTTAACTTACTTTGTTAATAGACTCCTATAATCAACTTTTTATAAGTATTATATTCTCAAATAAATTAGTACACTGTTTCAGGAATCATTTTAAAGCCTGAAAAAATGTACTCTATAAATCCTTACTGGTAAAATCCTCTGTTAAGATTTCTAACTATTTACTATAGCACAAATATATTTACCAAATTGTAGTTAATATAAAGAAAGGGTTTGGTCAATGTTGAAAAGTACTTATTTTTCTATTTTCCTTTCTAAATAGTGAGTCTTTGAATAATATGAACTTGTCTTATCCTACAGTAGCTTATACTAGACTATTGGAGTCATATAATGAGAGTGTCCAGTTTCACTGACCAATATTTTAATTCTGATCCACTGCTCTGGTTCTTGATAAGGAATGGACTCTGAATAATATAGATTATTTTTATCTACTGATTTACTATGAATTCTGATAGAATACCAGTATGACCTGAAAGCAGAGCCTCATGATTTCTTAATAAATCATTCCATACTTAAAACTTCCATTGGCTACTACCTTTATTAAAATTCATTTATATGCTTCTTATCTTGAGTATTATTAGGATATTTTCTGGCACACAGGTAGTGCTTCATAAATATAATTATTATGTTTGGCATTGATGATGTGATGATGATCTATGAGTTGTATCATAAAGATAAGGTAACGGAGAATCAGAGAGGGTAACTTGCTTAAGGTTGCACAGTTAATAACCACAAAATAGAGATTCTAAATCAGGCTATCTGATTCCATATCATGTGACCATTATTACAAAGAATCTGGCCACAGCTATTTCCTAAAATAAGTCTGAAATAAAACCAACTATTTCTATCTCTGATTTTCAAATAAAAAGAGGAAGTCCAGAATGATAAATCAGCCAGTTAACTATAAGGCATTCACTCTGAGTGCCTACTTCACACTCAGCATTTCTAGGATTTGTGAGGGATATAAGAAAAGGAAATATACACACAAATACACATATCCATACATACACCCACACAGATATGAATATTTATTTAAAAATAAATTAGAAAATAAGGGAAAATAAGGCATGAAATAATTGAAATAATTGCATTATTGTTTTAAAATGCTGTATACTTCAGAGAGGGAAAATATGTGGCCTTAACTAGAAAAGGCTTTGTAGCAGAAGATACGTGGTAGTCAATCATAAACAAAGACTGAATAGAATGAGTGAAGTCCTGGGAATCCCACTGGTAAAAATTTACCTGCACTGAAGCTTGCTTTAGGTGTCTGAGAAATACTGGAAAATATCATTGCTCAAGTATAGCAAAATCATATTATCCCAGATTATGAAAGCCAGGAGAGAATATTAGATTTAACAAATTAAATAATAGCATAAAATTATGTACATAGAAGAACTATAGGAAGAAAGCAATTATTTATAAAGGTTATGTGAACAGACTTCAGGCTAAATTAGAAAAGGAATACTGTGGGTGGTAATAATGTATTCATTCAACAAATATTTAAAACCAATCCCAAGAGGAGAAATGATTCAGTGGGGAAGAACAGCCACTTTTAGTAGGAAAGTTTAAGATCACATTAGCGAGGAGAATGTGCATGATTAGACCAGCAACTGGATAAGGTAGACCAGTCTATCAGTGGTCAAATTCCTGGGAGAGACAGAAATAGAACTCATACCAGTGAGGATGGAAAGTTGTAGAGTGATGGGGCTGCCCAGGGTTAGCTCTTCCAAACCATACCGCTCCTTTTACTGTACAGTCAGAGAATGAGCAAACCATTCATTTTCCATAAAGTAGGTCTCTAAGTCTGAGGCATGTTAGGCAGAATCACACTCTCGTGAATGAGACTTCTGTGAGCCTCTGATAGTGATGCTGGGTGAAGTCTGTGGACAGGAGAGGCAAACTTATAACTGGAATACATGTAAACACTATTAGAATGAAATGTTGTTATTTCCAGGTTAGAAGGGGTGCACTATTACCAATTTGTCACCAAGACATTGGTTGGCCTCTTTAGAGCAGCATGCCACTAGCCTCTGTGGCTGGTGAGACAGATGCTCAGTGTGAGTAGTAGTAAATTGGTGATGAGAGATCATTGCTGTTACGCAATATATGTAGGAAATACTTTAATAGAAAAATATTTAAAAGTCAGCTTCAGGAAACCACAGAAGCTAAAATTAGACATATGAATATTAAAACATGGAAAGGAATTCTATATGTATATGTATGCATATATATACATATGTGTGTATATATGTATATATACAGTTATATATATGTAGTTTAGTGTTAAGTGATAGAGAAATGTGGTAGTAAAACAAAGAAATTCACAGAAATTATATAAACTACATGTGGTAGAGAAGGTGGAAAACAAAAGGATTGAGCAGAAACTTTCATTACTTATACCTATTTATGAAATTATTCATAATATTTTAGAGATAATACTTGATAAGCATTGCTAATTTAGATAGCTCTTTTGTTGGCCAGGTCTTTGTCATTTTTTTAAATAATTGAGCCTATTAGTAATAGTAATGAATTAAATTTAAACAGAACTTAGCACACTTTATACTTTCATATATAAAACTTGGATTAGACCATTAAAGTCACATCTACCAGATTTCCTGAACTTAAGGAGCTAAGAACAACAGTAAATTATTTTGATGAAAGTATTAGAATTCAAAATGATCCTAAAAAGCTGAAACAGTGGGCTGTTTCAGCAAAAATAATTAAACACTGAGTTTAGAGATAAAGAACTTACCTACACAAAGACAACATCATCCTAAATAGTCCCTGTGGAAATGGAAACTAAAGTACTTAGCAGCACATTATATCTGTACATGTCTATGTATGTCTATCTATCCATGTTTATATCATACAGAAGATAATTTATTAAAGTGTGCTATGAATTGTTAGTGCGAGGAATGTGTCAAAAACTGATAGGTTTTGGCTCCTTTAACAGGAAGATAGCACAGAAAACAGGATGCTAATTGTATCATGCCTCTGACCAGGTGTACTTTACTGGTCAGGTTGAATCTGCAATATTGTATGAAGTTCTCTGAGTCATAAGATGATGTTAAACATAAAAACATAAATAACTTAAGTTACATAAGAAAGATACCAAATTTTAGAACATCAAAATTATGGTGTTTTGTTAATATTTACTCTTTAATTTAAGAAACCTTATCTTTAATGATTTGCTGATGCTTGAACTCTGTCATTATTTCCAATGCAATCTCAATTTTCAATTATAAAGAAAGCATTTTCTAAGGTATTAAAAGATAGAATAGTACAATAAACCCCCTTATGGCCATGATCTAGATTAAATAATTATTAAGATTTTGTCATGTATGTTTATTTATTCAATGCTCTTTATGTGGATAAGTTGAAACAAAGTATCACTTATTATGTAATTTTATTCCTATATACCTCTGTATTCATTTCTATAAAATCTTCTCATTTCCTTGCAATCAACATAATTATTATCATAAATTCCATAAATCACAGTTAGTGACATTTGAAAACACATTTTATGGAGTGATTTAAAGAGAGAAAAGAACTCAGGTTTAAATATTAACTGTCATCAAATATTGGATGATACATCAGCTGGATGGAGAACTATGTATTTCTGTAGTCTCCAGACAGTAGAACTGAGACCAGTGGTTGCAATTTATATGCAGACAGATAATCTTACATATGAAAGACAAACAGAAATAGGAAATTTACCAGGAGGGTATCCCTGGAATAACAGTCTGTTCTCAAATACATACAGATTTCTTATCTCATTCTTATTTCTTACATTTTTCCACGTGTACAACATACAAACACCAAGGTTTGTCCTATAAATGTGTACAAACACCAAGGTTTGTCCTATAAATATGTACCCTTAAACCTAAAAAAGAACATTTAAAATTTTCAAAGTATAAATCTGTTTTTTTTTCCTTAAAAGCTAACAATAAAGAAACATAGCAAGCTTTTAGGGAACAATGAAAATACTAAAACGTTTATCAGAAAATAACCTTCCCAGAGAAATAGCCTTTTAAATCTTAAAAAAAAAATCACGTTAATCTCAGTGTGATTATTTGTGTGCATGTTGGACTTTGTATCCATTAATACATATTTTAATTTCAAGTTCAAATCAGTAACACCAAGTCTGTCTGTAACTCCTGCAGCCTCCACTCTCCATCACTGAAATTTTCACAACCTGATACCTATGTTACCTATATGGAACTCTGAGAAGACCTATTTAGTTAGGGCAGGGGTAGGAGACAGTCATCAGCACAACATAGTCAAGTTTACTGAACTTCTGTCCCTTGGAACACAAATGGAAAAATAAACACCTAGAAGTGTAGTTGTAATTGAAATGTTTGTAGTGTATCAGTGATGGTGTTGGCTTCTAGGAAAATTGACCTGAAATAAAAGTGCTTTAAACTATAGCTGAAGTTTTATGCAGGTAGCTCAGAGCGGGTTGTGTATCTCAACAATGTCCCTAATAGGTGCTAGGATTCTTCCATCTGTCAATGCCATTTTTACTACTTCAGATTACCTTCTGCTCAACAAGATTGTTACTAGAATACCAATCACTAATTACTACTCATACTCAGGAACAAGAGAAGGGGAAAGTAGGGAATGTGCCAGCTTTCCTCAAAGTTCCACTCAATGGCTTTGCAGTATACGTTCTGAGTACTCGTTTTTGCAAAGGGAAGACAAGAAATGAAGGAGTTTTTTATAGCTGAATTTACTCATATATTCTTGCTTCTATCAACATACTCTTTTTGTTACTAAAGTAAAAGGAGAGAATGGATCTTGAATCAGTAATTAGTAATCTCTGCCACATTTCCGACACAAAGAAAGTTTCAAATACTCTTGGATACAAATTACTTGAAAACTTTAGGGAGCAAGATTTGGATTAATTAATATATTTGACAGATTCTTTTTAAGCTTACAAATACTAATTTTTTCAATATTTCTTGAATACAAAAATGAGATTTAATAATATATAATGTAACATTCTATATATGCCATTATAAAAAAAGTTCATTCCAATTCAAATCAAAATAATAAGCTTTTGAATAATGAGAATGATCAATTTGAAATGACCTTTCATAAAATGATTTTATATAATCAATAGTAATTTTAGGAAAATAATTGCATTTATGACCCTTACAAGGAAATGTTAAATATAGTCTTTAATATTTGAGTTTAGTGTGTTACCAAGGCAATAATATAAAGAGAATGTATTTTCTTTTAAAATTGTGTGTAATTATTTAAATTGCTACAGTGGTATTTATTTTCATATTTTTATGTTCCTTATCTAAGTTGGTGAACTGAACCAAAGAAACATAATTAAATCGTATATATTTGGCACAGGTATGCTCACTTAATTTTGTCATGCTTTTTATAAAACTTTTTATTAATGAAATATTTCATTATCATAGTGCCTTTATATATTTTCTATCTTTTCTAATTCTATTAGAATTTTCTCAGTGTAAATACTAGCCTTCCTCTTAAACCATTAGAATATTCAGGTCAGTATTTTCAGCATGTCTAATATGAGGGAATATTCAGAAGATGGCATAAGCAAGCATCATTGATTGTCTCATTTCCCTAGCCATCCCTCAGTCCATATCTAAGTTCCAATCGTCTGTTCTGTGACCACAATCACCCTCACCACTGTAAGAAAACAAAGGAATGAAATGTTTGGGAGAACAGGATTGGATAAAGGGAAAAAAAGTAATGAGAGAAGAATAGCCATAGAGTAAAAAGAAGAAAAGAGGAAAAAAGAGAAAGGAAAAGTTTAAAAGTTTCAAGTAAATATACTAAGTTTACCTTCATTTCAATTCTTATTAATCTGTTAAATGATCTTTATATGTTTCTGATATCCTCAAGATTAATGGAAGTTGGTAATGAACAACTCAACTTTCCTTATTGGAAAATGAAATCCAAACAAGAAAGACTGTCAGAGTTATTTTTTATTTTTCTTTTCAGAACGATATCATAGCCATTGTTATTAATAAGTAAGCCAAGTACCTGGTGAGGCCACAGCTAAGTATTAGAGAATTAAGCAATGCAGTCTGAAATGCTTCTGTAAGAAATTTGGTTTTTACTTAAAGAGGCAATGGGAGAAAAGAAACAACTGAATAAATAAGTGGCCGAGTATTCATTCCCTTGGCTCCATTCCTCGATCAGGTGTGTTTGTGAAGTTAACGTCAGTTCCCAATGACATGTACAGAGCAGCCGCTGGAAGGCATTGACTGGTTCCTGCACCTGCTGAGTTAATCTCAAAATGTCCATTTTGCTGCTCCTTTGCTATAGCAACGAAGAATTTTACTATCTTGATAACCAGTTAGTCATACACGCAAATCTACAGCTCTACTTCTTTTTCTCACTGTTTCTCACCTTTCCATCATGGCTATTGCCATTTGATTTCAACTTTTAGTTGATAATTTCAAGCATACTCTCATTTCTGCTTTTTTGGAAAAGATGTCATGTGTAAGAGTCTGCTGCTTAAAGTAAGTCATTTACAGAAAATTAAAATGAAAAGTTCACAGAGAACCTGTGCTTTTAGAAGCCCTGAAATGGCTCATGCTGTTGCCCTGACTCACTTTGGTCTTCCTTCTGAATGAAATTTTTCTTCATGGTTTTTGATTATGCATTCAATTGTGATGCCTCTTCAGCAGCGACCCATTCATTGATGACGGTCACTCATCTGAGGAACAGAGAGAGAACATGCAGACTAATGAGGATTTGTAATATAATAGGAAAAGCAAATATGTAAAAACTGAAAAGAATGAAAATATTTCTTAAGCAAATCACAAATTTAAGTGTTGTTTTACTCTTACTTTTACCAGACAGCAGAAATCCAGGAATTTATAAGTTAGACCTATTTGATATCTTACGTGGTAATTATAAATATAAATGCTGAGCAGATTCAGATATTCAATGATATGCCATCAGGAGGTATGATTACTTTTCTTTATATAGCCTTTGCTCTACTCTATATGATAAAGCAATCTTTTAATTTTTATTTTTTCCTTCCTTTGTTCTACGGTACCTAATTACCTCATTCATTGGCTAGGGAGAAAATGATTACATTAGTGTTTATAACTATTAAAATATGATTTTTTTAACTAAAGTTGGGTTGTATTCTGTCACTCAGTGTATCTGGCTTTACAAGAGAATGATTATTATTTTAAAAAGCAATAGAAAGTGAAAATAGCTTGCATTCATGCCTTACTTACAGATGTTTTAGAAGAAACATTCTTTCTCAAAGAAAGTAAGTGGCACCAGTAAAATGACCTAAGACATTTTAGGTAATGTCTGTCCTCAGTTGTTCAGATTTCTATACCAATAACCCATCTGTGATTTTAAATGAAATTACTACTTCTATGAGAAACATATGGGAAAACTTCTACCCAAACAAAACAAAAGAAACTATTGCTTCTGAAAATTATATTCCAATGAAAATTTTGATGGAAGTCATACCTTATTTGGAGAGTGAAAAGGTAATTTTAGTTACATAAAACCCATCAATGTATATTATTTAATAATAGGAAGATATATATAGAGATATATACGTGATTTTCATGACTCAATTATTGAATATTTAAATTATGCATTACTTTATTACATACAGAAATTAGACTGAAGAGTATTTAATGAGAAGCACTGTACTGTATTCAGTCTAATTTCTATGAGCCATGAAGATTAAATGTGATATCAAATGTGAAATACCTAACGTAGAGCTGAACATGAAAAACATACATCCACTTATGTAAGAAATATTTGGGTGCTTGTTCTCTAGCAGTCACTTTTGTAGATGCTAAGAACACTGAGGTGAATCAAAATATATTACTCTCTGCCCTGAAGGTGTTTAAATTCTTATGAAGGTCTCAGACAATAATAAAATAAGCAAGTACATATATTTTATGAAGAAAGTAAGAAAGCGTAAGAAAATTATAGTTACAGATTATATTACATAGGTTCTTGAAAACAGGACATTTGAGCAAATGAAATTAATAGAAAGGAGAATTTGAGGCAGGCATCTTTGAGATTTCCTCTTCAAGGAAGAAGGAAAGGGTGCTATGAGGTCCCTGCCATTTGAATGAAATCCACATTTTCAAAGAACAACGAGATTACAATGCCTTCAATGTATCAAGAGAGGCACAGAATGGTAAGAAATGAAAGTGAAAAGTTCACCAAGGGTGGATTATATGAAATTATAGTAAATATATGTGATAGGTGGAATAAATGTCCTCAAAAATATTCACATCCTATTTCCAGAATCTGTAAATATTTTGTTACATGGTATGGAGGAGGATTAATATTTCAAATGGGATTAAGTTTGCTAATTAGATTACCTTAAAAAGATTATCCTGAATCTTCTGAGAGGATCCATTGTAATGACAAGTTCTTTAAATATGGAAGAAGAATGCAGAATAGTCTGGGTCAGAGTGATGTATTATGAAAAAGACTGGATATTGCTGGTTTGGAGATGCAAAGAGGATATAAGCCAAGGAATATAGATAGCCTTTAGAAGCTGGAAAAGCCAATGAAACACTCTTCTATAACCTCCACAAAGAGTATAGCCCTACTGACACCTTGATATTAGCCCAGTAAAACCCATTTCAGACTCATGAACTCCCAGAATTGAGAATAAATTCATGGTGTTTTAAGCTGCTAAATGTGTGGTTATTTGTTAATGGCAACGGCAGAAAATGAATATAATACAATAAAAATGACTCTGGTGAGTCCAGAGAAGAGCATGATCTTATATGATTAACCCTTTAAGACAGGTATTCACCTGCTGTAGAGAATAATGTGTAGGGAACAAGAGTGGAAGCAGAGAAGTCATTAGTTCAGGAAAGAGGTGATGGGCACTTGGACTTGGATGGGATAGATTATGGTGGGAAACAGATTCAGTATTATTTTGATACCAAAAAAATTTGCTGATAGATTTGATACAAGGTGTGGTAATAATGAGGAATCTAAAATATATTGAAACTGTTCGCTTTGATCAGTAGGATAAATTGTGAAGCTATTTGTTAAGATGAATTTGGAATGTAACTTTCTTCCTATTGTACATATCACACCTAATAGCTTAACAACATAGTAAGCATTCAATAAACATTTAATGAAAACAATACGAATACTGACGAAGATGATGATAATAATGACAATGTCAGAGGTAATGATGCAAAATGATCTTAAAATGTTGAGAAAGATAAGATGAAAAAAAGAACCTTAATGGGCCTTTATTGAACATTACAGATAAATGAATTAAATAGCACTAATTAATTTTCCTTCATTTTTTTTCAGAATTCTAGTGAGTCAGATGAAGTGAGACGAAATCAGAATGCACCATAAGCTACATAGAGATTTTGTTCCACACTGATGCTTAGTATTTTCTCTCAATTTGTCTTTTTCTAAATTTTACCACGTTACTTTTAGTCAAGTAACTAAAAATTAATTTCTATGATCATCATTAGGCCTCCATATAATGTAGAAAAACCTTAGTAAGGGCTATATATTTAAACTTTGTTAATGTTGAATTATTGAAGATTGTGTGTTTGTCACAAGTTGTGGGTTCTGGCCAGCAGAAGTCCCACCGAGACTGAATGAATTACTCAAGACTTTGGGGAAAAGTCAAGAGAGTGAGAGGGAGTCAGGAGCCAACTCCACGAGCCTCTCAAATCTCTCATATTTATTGAGTACAGTCAGATGCAGGAATTTAGGGAAGGACAGAGTGGGATCACAGTGAGTACAAAGGCTTTGTTTGTGGTTGGTGTTTGGCTCAAGGTCAGAAGACCCTTTTTGGTGAATCATAATCATGTTGAGCCTTTCAGCTTATCAGCGTGGAACATATGAGAATCAGCTGCTTGACAAGATTTTCCTGGACTCAGGCAGCCGTGCCTGTCTTAGGTTGCCCCCCTCAGGGGATCTTACCCGTCATTGGCTAACCAGCCTTCTCACCTCTGAGTCTGCAGCTTCTTGCCATTCCAGCCCAAGGCTGTTTTGGGGATAGAAGACTAACAGCAGGCATGCCCAGCATTCATAGCTGGGGGCCTGGGTCATTGCTAAAACCTCAAGGCAGGTACTAAGCACATCTTCTTTAAGGAGATAAGTGGCTCGGATTGTTACAATTTGTTAACCCAATCATGGGCTCCCACAGAAGGTTTTGTCCATTAAGGTGGAATTTTGCTTTGTTTACTGCTTTGCCCCAATCACAAAGAATAGCAATTGCATATAAAGTTCTCAATAAAGATTTGATAAAATGAACAAGTGGATATGTCTTGTCTAATCTTTCTTTTCTTCAGCATTGCCTGAATAATACAGATCCTAGAATGATTCAATTCACCACAATGTCCAATAAATTAAATTTGTTTTACATTCTACATGGGTTATACTAGCATGTTTATGACCATAATAGATCATATTCCAGGCCCAAAGTTCAGACTTTATTAAAAAGGAAATTACTTCTGTGTGGGATGATACATTCATTCTAAGCATACCATGCAGAAATAATAAAGTAAGACTTAGATTTAATAGTGTGCTTATTAATATATTACTAATTTTATCTCTAATTTCATAATAAAGAAACATACATTAAAACAAACACTTCATTACTTTCCCTTGAAAAATTACAGAGAAAAGATAATCAGATATTTACATATGCAGAATGTAGTCACTATTCCGTTAGTGAATCTTCAGATGTATAATGCTCATTTGTGTTCAGAACCTTAGGAGTTGTCCCAGCCAAAGCCATCAGATATTTAGAAATATTTTTAAAAATAAGACTTTTTGAATATTGAAAAAGGATTTCCATTAACAAACATACCATATTGAAAATGAAAATGAAAAGAAGATGTTGAATAAGTTGAATGACTAGTTTTGAACCACAGTTGATTTTAAATGCCTAATTACACTATTTTTAGTTACTTAATTTTATAACAATACAGCGGTCACTTATTGGCAATGTTTATTTTCCAACTATTAGTGAAATTTACAAAATTATGTGTAACCAATCTCAAATTGCGTATAATTGAAATTTAAACTGTAACAAGATATTATTTATTTATGTACTAAGGGAAGCAAGCAAAACTGTCCCAACTTCTAGATATGTTGCAGTTTTAATTACTGAATAGTTTTATCCTGCTAATAAGCTTTTGTAAAAACTCAATTAAGAAATTTTTAATGGTTAAAATAATACTAAATTCAAAACAAAAATAGTATATTAATTTGAAAATCATACTAAATAACATAAAATGCTGCAAATCTTTAGAAATTGAGAATATAAATTCTTATATGTAATTGAGTTTTCTTTTCATGAACACATGTAATGATACAAAAATTATCATGATCACTGCAGAAATGGTGAAATATAATATAATAATAGGTAGCTTGTAGAAAATCTGTTGTTTTTTTTTTTTGATAATATAGTGTTGGGAAGTGTCCAAGAGCACACTTAGGCATAGCTTTTATAATGCTACACCATCACAAAGTAAGGGATCAGATCAAAGATATAACCTAAACAGTGTGGGAATGTTGAGAAGCAGTCTTTAGATACTTATTATTGTCTTTAGTACATTTGTTGGGTTGGGACGCTTTAACGAAATACCACAGACTGTGTGGCTTAAACAACAGAAACTAATTTTCTCAAAGTTCTGGAGGCTGGAAAGTCCAAGACCAAGGTCCCATCATGGCTCAGTTCCTGGTAAGGCTTGTATTCCTAGCTTGCAGACAGCTACCTTCTCATTATGTCCATTCATGGTTTCTCCTGGTGAGTATGTGCAGAGAGGGATAGAGTGAGCAAGTACTCGCTCTTGTGACTGTTCTTAGAAGGACCCTATTCTTATCAGATCAGGGCCCCACCCTTATGACCTTACTTAACCTTCAGTACTTCCTTTAGGCTCTTTCTCCAAATACAATCACAATGGGAGTCAGGACTTCAACATAATGAATTTTAGAGGGACACAATTCAGTCCATAGCATTAGGGAATATTACCTAATGATGGCAGTTAAACTTTATATAACACCATACACCACCCGTTCTTCTAAGTAATTTACAAAGGTCTTATCATGCAATCTGCTAACTCTGTGGAGTAGATATCATCATCGCCAACATCATCATCATCATCATCATCATCATCATCATCATCGTCATTTCCAGTTATAAATCAGAAAAAAAATGATCAAAACATTTTGAGAACCGTGTCCAAATATACATACCCTGTACATGATGAAATTTGGAATCAAACTATTCTGTTTAAATGAAGCAGTTTATGATTTGAATCACTATCTACTGCTGTCTCTGAGGGAGATACCGTGAAAAGAAAGGAAAGAGGATAGAAATATTTAGTTAGAATATTAATCAAGAGATTATCATATCTCAGGGCATGAAGAGTCTTGGATTTTAGTCATAATTAAGACAGTTGTGTGATTTCCAAAATTATTCCAGTATCACAATTACTATGTGAATGTTGATTAGGTACATTGATATAAAAAATTTTTATATATAAAAAAAATTTCTACAACTCAACACTATGTAGGAATCAGTAATAGTCTTTTGATTTTAATTCTACAATTTAATTATTCTTGCTATTTAACTAAATTTCTGTTCTCTTCTGGAAAGGCACAAAGTAGTCATACCTTGATTTCTGGGCCTTAAGACTGAAAAGTCTTTCTCAGTATAGACACCTGAATGTTAGAGTATCAGTGTACTAAAAACTCCCAGAGAGTTCTTGAACTATGACAGGTATAGACAGTTCATGAATTTAGCTATGATTATTAGGAAAGGCATAATGTATATTATCCTTTTCTATGACTTTCTGAAACCTTTTTTGAAAATAGTTTTAGATTTAGAGACTAGTTAAAATACAGCATAGTGTTCCTGTATACCTTTCATCCAGCCTCCCTTAATGTTTACATCATACTGAGTTAATATTTCTGTAATATGATTAAATGAACCACAGACTTTATTTTGTATTATACTAGATTTTTCACAAATATCCTCTTTATGTTCTAGAATCCAGTCTGGGATACCACATTGCTTTTAGTCATCATATCTCCATAGTCTTCACTAATCTGTGACAGTTTCTCCATCTGTCTTTATTTTTCCTGGATATTCCTTATTTTCTCTCAAATCAGGTTTGAAATACCAGGAGAAATGTGCCCTTCCTGTTTTATCACAACAAAGGGTACATATATCAGCACAACTTATTACTGATTGTGTTAATCTTGGTCTCTTGGTTAAGGTTGTATCCTTCAGGTTCCTCTACTGTAGAGTTACTGTATTTCACTTTCCATATCAGTTCATTAGAAGCAAATCACTAAGGCCAGCCCATGTTCAAGGAGAAGGTAAATATAAGCTCCACCTCCTAAAGAGGAAAGTGTAGGGTATCTGTTAGTCTATGTTAAAACCGCCACAAACATCAATAAATATCATTAAAATATTTTGAGACTATGTAAATATCCAGGTTTTCTTAAAGTTTATAGATTCTTTGGGATTTCCTACATAGATAGTCATGACTTCTGTGAAGAGGGGAGTCTTATTTCTACCTCTCCCTGTGGGTATTTTATTTCTTCTTCTTGCTTTATGAAAATTACCAGTATTTCCAATAAACTTAAAGTGACGAGAGCATTCCTGCATTGGTCTTCATCTCAGGGAGAAAGCATCCAATCTCTCTCACCATTCTTTATGATTTTTTTTTTGTTTTCTTATAAATGTCTTTTATTAGGTTACAACATTAAATGTCCATTCATAATTTGCTGTGAATTTTTAATCATGAATGAATCTTGAATTTTGTTGACTGCTATTTCCATATTAACTGATAGGAGTTTTTTATTCAGCCTGGTAAGGTGGTGAATTATATCAACTTATTTTCAAATGTTGAGTTAGCTTTGTATTACTTGAATGAACTCCACTTGGTTGTGCTATATTATCTTCTTAATATATTGCTACATTCAAATTGCCTATATTTTGTCAAGGACTTTTGCTTTTACATTCATGAGTGATATTGGTCTCTAATTCTGTTTTCTTGTAATGTTTTTGGTACTAGAACAATGCAGACCTCAAAAATCAGCCTGAAAATATTCTCTCTTCTATTTCTGGGAAAAAAATTGATATAAATTGGTATTATATATTCATTAAGCATTTAGTAAAATTTTCTAATGTAGCCATCTTCCCCTGCAGTTTTCCCTTTTTCAGAGCCTTTTAAGTATTGATTTATTTAATAATAAAGACTATCCTCAGATTACCTAATATTTTATGAGTGATAGTTTTTGTCTTTCAAGGAATTTATCCATTCAGATAGACTGTTGAATTTATGGTGATAGATAGTTTGCATGTCCTTACTATGCTTTTAAAGTTTCTGGGATCAGTAGAAATGCCCTTTATCTCATTCCTGATGTTGGAAATTTTTAAATTTCCTACAAAATGTCTTCTTTGGCCTGTGGGTTATTTAGAAATATTTTGTTAAATATTTAAATATTTCAGTGATTTTTCTGATATTTTTGTTACTAATTTCTGGTTTATTTGTGATGATTCAAAATATAATTTATGAGATTTCTATTATTTTAAATGTGGTAAGACATGGCCTAAGACCCATAATTAATGCATATTCTGTGTACAGTTCTTTATAAATATGCATTAAATCAAGTTAGATGATATGGTTTCAGGTTATCCATGTCATTTCTGATTTTCTCCCTACTTACTCTCTTAACTAATGAAAGAGGAGAGTTGAAATGTTCACATAAACTTGTGGAATTATCTATTACTCTTTTCAGATCTACATGTTTTTACCTCATGTATTTTGAATCTCACTTGTTAGGTAAAGCTACATTAAGAGTTGTTATTTCTTCTTAGGGACTACTCTCTGTATTATTATGTAATATTCCTATTTATTCCTGACACTATCCTTTGTTCATCACTTGGTCTGAGATAAATGTAGCTATTCTAGCTTTCTTTTGCTTAACGTTTTCATGAAATGTCTTTCTAAACCTTTCAATTTCAATAAGACCTATATATCTTATATTTGTAATATTCCTTAGTATAATATATAATATACAATAATAAAATTATAATTATAATATATAGTATGTAATATATATTCCTTTTCATATCATTTTTCATTATAAGCTGTGACAAGATACTGAATATAGGTCCTTGTGCTATACAATAGGATCTTGTTGTCTGTCTATTTTATATATTAGTTAATATCTGCAAATCATGAACTCCCAATTTATCCCTCCCCCACCCCCTTTGCCCTTGGTAACCATAAGCTTGTTATCTATGTCTGAGTCTGTTACACTTTTGTAAATAAGTTCATTTGTGTCATTTTTTTTAGATTCCACATATAAGTGATATCATTTGGTAATTTTCTCTTTCTGGCTTACTTATGATAATCTCCAGGTACATCCCTGTTGCTGCAAATGGCATTATTTTATTCTTTTTTATGGCTGAGAAGTATTCCATATGTGTATCACACCTTCTATATCCAGTTATCTGTTAATCAACATTTAGGTTGTTTCCGTGTCTTGTCTATTGTAAATACTGCTGCTGTGAACATTGGGGAGCATGTATCTTTTTGTTTGTTTTGTTTTTGTTTGTTTGTTTGTTTTATGTATCTTTTTGAATTAGTGTTCCCTCCATATATATATGCCCAGAGGTGGGATTGCTGGATAATAGGATGTCTATTTTTAGTTTTTTAAGGACTCTCCATACTGTTTTCCATAATGGCTGCACCAAATTACATTCCCACAGCAGTGTAGGAGGGTTGCCTTTTCTCCACACCCTCTGCAGCATTTGTCATTTATGAACTTTTTAATGATGGCCATTCTGACTGGTGTGAGGTGATACCAAACTGTATTCGGACTTGCATTTCTCTGATAATTAGCTATGTGAAACATTTTTTCATCTGCCTATTGGCCATTTGTATATCTTCACTGAAGAGATGCTTGTTTAGGTATTCTATCCTTTTTTTTTTTTTATTATTAGTTTGTTTGCTTTTTGTTACTGAGTTATATGAGCTGTTTATATATTCTGGAAATTAAGCACTTGTCAGCTGCATCATTTGCAAATATTTTCCCCCATTATGTGGATTGTCTTTTGTTTTGTGTATAGTTTCCTTTTCTGTGCAAAACTTATGAGTTTACTTCAGTCCCATTTGTCTATTTTTGCCTTGATTTTTATTGCCTGGGTAGACTGCCCTAGGAGAACATTGCTGAGATTCATGTCAGAGGATAGTTTGCCTATGTTCTCTTCTAGGAGGTTTATAGTGTCTTGTCTAATGTTTAAGTTTTTAAGCCATTTTGAATTTATTTTTCTGTATTTGTGAAGGAATATTCTAATTTCATTGATTTATGTAGGGCAGTCCAGCTTTCCCAGCACTACTTGCTGAAGAGAATGTCTTTTTCCATTGTATATTCTTTCCTTCTTTGTCAAAGACTAGTAGACTGTAGGTGTTTAGGTGTATTTCTGAATTTTCTTTTCTGAGCCATTGATCCATATGTCTGCTTTTGTGCCAGTACCACAATGTTTTGATTACTATGGCTCTGGAGTATTTGTCTGAAATCTGGGAGGGTTGTTCCTCCAGATTTGTTCTTTTTCTTCAGTATTGCTTTGGCAATTCTGGCTCTTTTTTACTCCATGTAAATTTTAGGATTATTTGTTCTAGTTCTGTGAAAAAATGTCATGGGGTGTGTCATATTTAAAGAGGATTTCTTGTAAAAAAAAAATATGTTGTTGGTTCTTGCTTGTTTATCCAGTATGACATTGGTATGTTGAAACCATTAAATTTAAACGAAATATTTATATGGTTAGACTAAATCTACCATCAAGCTAGATGTTTTCCATTTGTTCCATTTTTTCTTTGCTTCTTTTTTTGCCCCTGTTATTCTGCCTTCTGTTAGTTTGAGTGTTTTTATAATTCTCTTTATCTTATCTATTGACTTATTATGTGCATCTCTTTTTCTTAATTTTTGTAGTTTCCCCAGAGTTTATAATATACATTTTAAAAATAAAATGACTATTCCATCAAAGATTACAGATTTATACCTATGCAGTATAAAAATCTTCTAACAGTATATTTTTTACTCCTACCTTTCACCTTTTGTGCCATTTTATTTATATATTTCACTCTTATATATGTTCCAAACACACACTACATTGTTTCTCTTATTGCTATAAATAAGCATCTATCTTTTAGAGGAATTAAAAAATAAGGAAAAACTGATGTTTAACCTTTATTTATTCCATATTTGATACAACCCATTTCTTTGGTAGACCTACCTTTCTGACCACATTGTATTATTTCTGCTTGAAGAAATTACTTTAATATTTCTTGTAGAACAAGTTGTCAAAAGCCCCTTTTTTGAGGAATATTTCCTTTGGATATAGAATTCTCAGTTAACAGTTATTTTGATTTCTTTTTCCTTCTAGTACTTTAAAAGTATCACTCTTTATCTTTTGCTTACATGGTTTCTGATAAGAAATTTGCTATAGTTGTTACTCTTATTCCTTTTAGGTAATATGTATTTTCATCAGTTACAACAGTATATATTGGTTTAGGGTTTTTTGTTTATTTGATTGATTTTTGTTTGTCTTGTTTGTTCATTTTTGGTTTTTATCCTGCTTGATGTTCTTTGAGGTTCTTGCTTCTATAAACTGGTGTTTGTCCCTAAAAAACTGTCATCCATTATTTTTTCAAATATATTCTTTCCCTTTTTCTTTTTTCTCTTTCTGAGATATCGGATATATCTGTTTGCCTCCCACTATGGTCACACAGATGTGGGATGCTCTGTACCTGTCCTCCTCCTTTTTTTCTCTTTGTATTTTAATTTGAATAATTTCTAGTAACCTATTTTCCAGCTTACTTATTCTTGCCTTGGATGTCTTGAATCTACTGATGAACTCATCAAAAGTATTATTAAACCTCTGTTACTATGTCTCTGATTTCTAACATTTCTGTTTGATATTTTTCTAATAATTTTTAATATCTGCTGAAAGTACCTATCTGGTTGTGTACACTGTCTACCTTGTCTATTATAGTCTTTAAGTATTTATTTACTTATTTTAAATTCTCTACCTGATAGTTCTAATATCTGTGTCATACCTGAGCCTGGGTCATTTTATTCCTTTTTTTTGTTTCTGACCGATTTTCTTACTTTTTTGTACGTATTATAAACTTTGGTTGAAAGCTAGCCATATTGTATAAGATAGATAGCAACTAAGATAAATACTATTTTATGCATAAAGATGAGTATGCCATCCCTCTGGTTGCCTTTAACGGAGATTTTAGAGTTTATGTAGTTGAGCTGAGTCTGAATGTTTCTTTCTGATTGGTTTTAGATCTTCTGATTTAACTCTAGGCTTTCCCTCAAGGTTCTTACCAGAGAAACTATCACTTGCAGCTTTCCTGAATGTATTCTGATTTTATCTACATTTGATGTTTGTTAGTATGATGGCAGATATGAGGTAGGGAGGTAATTCTCTGTTGTTCTGAGTAAGTCTCAGTCCTAAGTAGGCACTGTGAATTTTGGACTTCACAAGTGTCCCTGCCCATTTTCCAGAACTAATCCTTGGCTTGGAAGGTTAACTGACCCTTCCCCAAGTGTAATATTTTTCTCTTTTCTCCTTCTCTCCCTTCCTTCTTTCCTGTCTTCCTTTCTTCTCTTTTTCTTTCTTTCTTTTGTTTGACTATCCCCCTCCTTCCAGCTGCCATGGATTTACACATTTGTTCCAATACTTACAGCTTATTATTTTGTTTCCATTCTCCCTGCACTGTAAGGCTTTTGTTCTATAGGGTAGATAGAGGAGATAGATAGAGACAGATTTTCAGTGATGGCTGCTGTTCTGTTCCCCAGCTCCAGTGGGTAGACACTGGTGCCCCAGGCTACTTTTTTCCCTTGACCTTTACCCTGTAACCAAATTCTGCTGTTCCATATGTGAAAGAAGGAAAATGGATCTAGTTTTATTTGGACAGTGGCTGTTATTTCTCACCCCAGCACCATAGGGAAAACTTTTTAAAGATTCTCATCCATATTTCCTGTGAATCTCTTGGGGTTCTTGAAGAAAAGCTTTCAAGATGGTACAAATTTCCCTATTTCTGTGACTCCCAGGAGCTTCATATACTCACTAGCCCACATTCAGTCTTCAGCAGTTTTTTAAAAAACATTTGTAGCTGAATCTTAACTTGTGTAACATCTAATAGAATCTGTCCCAGTTAAGCAAATTCTCAAATCCTTCTTCTCCCTGCAGGTGCTTGTATTTCTCCAGATTTAAAGTTATACTTTTTTTATCTGTGACTTCAGTTTTTTTAATGACTTCAAAGAAATTTTGTGCATCTTTTTTTCTTATTGTGGGAGCAACATTCTTTAAAAGCACTCTATATCTGCAGGCTGAAACTGTGTACCCCTTATGAGACTTTTGATTTTTGTTTTGTTCAGCCAGTACATTAAAAATTAACCTTAAAATATTCAGAATACCTTCTTAACGTTAAATGACATTTGTTAACAGTGTATCCTCAAGTTTTATATAGATTCTAGGTGGAGGGTATGGAGATATCCATATACAGAGACATGAGCTTAGAATGTTTTCTACAATCAGGAAAACATGCAGGAAAAGCCATTTCAAAGTTGTTTGACATGTAGGAAAAAAGAACAAACTTAGGTCATATTTATGTGAGTTCAAAAATCTAATGTATATGAAGTACTGAGGGTAATACTTATCATATAATAGGTATACAATGAACATTAGAAGTTATTATCATTACTAACTAAATGTCATAAAGGTCACCTGCAAAATTTTAATTAAAAACACCCATAAGAGCCATCCTAAATATTAAATTCTGTGACTACAAGATAAATAGTTACATTTCATATTGAAGTCAGGTCAATGATCATTTTGAAAAGGCTTTAATAGCAATCTAGTGACTGTTTCATAAATATGTCTATTGTGTTCTCATCACTGCTCTTTGAAACACACACAGACACTGGCACACACACACACACACACACACACACACTTACATGGTTCTCAAATTAATTGCCACATCATGTGATGAGGTAATATCTGCTGCTGAAGGTATTAAATTAGGAGCTCACAGAAGAGGCATATACAGTTGATCCTCATTATAAGTGAATTCCTACTATACACAATTAATTTGTAAGAAAAAAATTAAGTTACAGTGCTTTCACAGACATTTGCAGATATGTGCAGAGTAACACAAAATTTGTCACCCTAGGCTTGTGTTCCCAGCTGTGAGGTCAAACAAGGCAACACTTTGCCCTCTTATTTCAGCTCTCATACAAAAATGGCCAGAGGGTGGAAACTGGAGGAGCCAGTGCAGTGCAGGAAACTCTGGCTCTGGGGCCAGTTGGGTAGAGTTTATAATCCCAGCTCTGGCACTTGTTAATGGGCTGGCCTTAGGCAAGTCACTAACACATCTAAACCTCGTTTTTTCTCTTTTGTTAAAAAAAAACAAAAAAACAGAATCCACCAGGATGAGTTGTTTTTAGGATTTAAAATTATAATCTATATGAGATATGCATGTTCATAAATAGATATATAGGTATATAATTTCCCCTGGGAGTACTTCAGTATTCGGTAATTCAGTGTTCACAGCAACTTTATAGAACACAACTCCCGCAGATGAGGAGAATCAACAGTATATCACTGTGAAATCAAAAATGTGTGTCTTAAATATGGTGAAAAGACACATCTCTCTTAGATAAGACTTCTCAGCCAAGACAGCACCATACATTTAGAAATACAAGCATGCCTGAGAAGTGAGAGCTATGGGAGAAGGACCGTGAGAGAAGCTCAGGTTATGGAAAGTCTTAGGTGCCAACTTGAGGCATTTGGATCCAATATGCTAGACAGTTCAGAGAAGCAAAAGGTTTTGACCAAGGGAATAAGTGCTGAAAGCAATGTTTGAAGAGTGTTAATCTGGAAACAACATAGAAGTTACATATTCTGATAAATGCAAAGGAAAGAGGGATTGGAAAATCTTGTTGTGACAGGCCAAATGGAAGAGATGAATCTGAGGGTCATTAACAAAGGAAAATTGATAAGCGATCTAATTGGAGGTGAAACAGTAATAGAAGTCAAAGTAATGCTAAAATTGTGACCCATAGTAATTGGAAAGAATAGTAATGACCTTGATGGAACTGTGAATTTAGAAAGCAGACCAGGATGAGGAGACAGATGTAAAGCACGACATCTGAACAGCTGGTGTTTTCCATTTTAAATGAAGGCAAAAGAAATACTATCAGGATGCACCAGCACACAGCTGAATTCACCAAGGTTTAGATGTGGAAAACAGAGAAACAACAGTGGCAAACAAACAAAAATGATGCACAAGCCAGCAAAGATGAATTGTTCTTTTTCAGCAGTGACTTAGTTAGTAGAGGTTGCTAACCCTGCCAAATTATTGCTGGGGAAACTGAAATGTTCAAAAATAATTTTAGACAGCCAAGAAATTTCTGAGTAGCATTTGGATATAATGGGAAAGAAAATTTTTTTTCTCCTGATAAAGTCACAAGATGACTAGCGTTGATTCATTGTAATGAGGCATCTGGATGTCAAACTGACTATTTCATCTTGCCTCTTTGGGCATGAATCTCATTCTTTCTGGGGAACTACATTAAGTGGATATGATTAGACTGGAGCAGCTTTTTTTTTTTTTCCCCTCTAAGAAGAATAAGAATGGCAGAGGGTATTCCCTGCCAATGTTCATGAGAAACTCCTTCTGTGGTTCTGTTGATTTATTTCCTGGTCAGCGGATAAAGTTTTCCCTTCAGTCCACCGCTACACACAGGGTGTGCAAAGTCCCTGTCTTCCATTGGTTTGAAACAGCGCAGGGGCATGTGCTTAGAAATGTCTTCCACTGTTACAGTGTAGGCAGCTTGCAACTAAAAACATACTCAGTGGTACTTTATCCTCGCCGTCCCTCCCCCGTCTCTAAGGCTCTCAGTGGTGGCCTTCTTTATTATACTAAGTACTTGACTTCCACCAGTATATTCCAGCAGATTGCTTCTCTCTTTTCTCTCCCTTTTCAGGCACTTAAAGGTGAAATACTGCTTCTACAAATCAGAATTTTTGTTACTCTTAGATTTGTGTTTTCTTTGAATCATTGGTTTTTGATTTACTATGGTTGGGGAAAGAATATGTCCTGAAAAAAGCAAGGAGGGAAAAGAAAACACAGTAAAAAAAAAAAAAAAAAGTGCTTTTGATTTTTGCTGTTTTGGTACAGCAGTCTGTGTCCGCCATATTTTCAGTGAACATGTTTTTTCACTCTTAACATTTACAAATCAGTAAATCATGAATCTTAGAAAAATCACAAGGCAAAAAATCAGAATGATAAACTACAATAATGTATTATCAAATTACATAATTAATTTCACATATTTTCTTTGTGGGAAATAAAAGCTTACTTGATCTCAAATATATTTAGATTTCAAAAGTTCGTAAAAAATACATGCACAAATAGTAATTTAAGTATATATATGTTTTATATTGACAGGTAAGAATGTAGCTCGTGGCTGCTTTTAATTGTTCAGCCATCAGTATACTTCTTGCCTTCTTTGGGCTTACATTCTGATGAAGCAGCTGGTTGTATTTCCCTCAGTTTTATTAATGTGTAATTTGTATACAATAAAAATATAATTTGTCTATTTTAAATATACAGTTTGATGAATTTTGGCATTTTTACAGTAATGTAACTACCATCACAATCAAAATACAGAACATTTTCACCAACTTACATTCTATCCTGTGCTTTTCATGTTGAGCTCCACCCTCAACTTTCTGCTCTGGCAACCACTGCTCTGCTTCTATTACTAATTCTCCTTTTCTAGAATTCCTATGGATCAAATCATACAGTATGTACTTTTGGTGATTCAATACCAGTATTTTTATAATTATCCATATTTTGTTCATCAGTATACTACTCTATAAATTGCTAAACACAAGAACACAGTATAGATATAACACTATCTTTTAATTTACCAGTGATTGACATTTTACTTTATTAATAGTTCTAACTATTAAAAGTAGTACTGCAATAAAATATTTATTGTTTACAGATCTTTCTTTGAAAGCATATTTTTATTTCTCTTGGGTGAATTCTGAAGAATGAGATTGCTGGGTCATATCATAAGTGTAGATTTAATTTTATAAAATACTGCTTACGAATTTCTGAAAGGATTATGTAATTTTACATTCCACCAGCAATGTATAAGTTCCATTTGGTCAATATTTTTGCCAACACTCCATATTCTTGGCCTCTTTATACTTTTAGCCATTTCACTGAGATTGTAGTAGAAACTCCTTGTGGTTTTTTAATTTGCAACTTGAATGTCCAAATTTATAACTTCCATCAATTTTATATCTTCCGTCAATTTTAGGAATTTTTGATCATTATTTCTTCAAATATTTTTCATTCACATTTTTTCTTTCCCTTCACACTGGGATTCTAATTTGTTACTGTGTTAATCACTTTCATATTATCTAACAGTCTTCACAATCACTTTTGAATTTATTTTTTAGTGTTTTTCTCTTCTTTGTTCAGTCTATGTGCTCTATCTTTAACTATACTTACTCTTTCCTATGTTATCTTCGTTTGACTCTTTAGTCTTTACATTGATTTGCTTATGTAAGATAATGGATTCTCAGTTCCATAATCACTTCTTTTTTATAATTCAGTTTCTCTGCTGAGATTTATTATTTTTTAATCCTGCAAGCATATTTTGTTTTACATCATTGAAAGTATTTTAAAGAAACCACATTAACTTTCTTATCTCAAGTTGCAGTTACTGGGTAATTTCAGGATTGGAATCAGTGAATTTTATTTTCTGTGAAGAATGAATTCCATTTTTTTTTATTTTTACCTTTCAGTTAATTTTGGATTGTATCATATTGTAAGTGATGAAAAATCTGGAGTATATTGTTTTTCTCTAATAAGTGTTGTTGCTTTTGCTTTAGTAGGTAATTATCTTGGTTGGACTTGACTGTAAACTCTATTTTTTATTTTTCCCCCAGCTATACTGAGGTATAATGGACAAATAAAAATTATATGTATTTAAGGTGTGAAGATGATGTTTTGGTATCCATATACATTGTGAAATGATTAACATGATCAAGCTAATAAATATATTTAACACCTCACCTTTTATTGATGAGAACAATTAAAATATACCTTCTAAGCTAATTTCTAGTATACAATACAATGATACTAACTATAGTCACCATGCTGCACATTACATCTCCAGAACTTACTCATCCCGTATAACTGAAACCTTCTACCTTGTAAGCAACATCTCCCTATTTCTCCTGCCCCCAGCTCCTGGTACCCACTATTCTAGTTTGTGCTTCTGAGTGTTTGACTTTTTTAGATTGTACATAAAAGTTAGATCACAGAGTATTTGTCTTTTTTCATCTGGCTTATTTAACTTAGCATTAAAGTTCTCTAGGATCATCCATGTTGTCACAAATGGCAAAGTTCCCCTCTTTTTTAGAGCTGAATAATATCCATATATATATATATATATATACCTCACAATTTCTTTATCCATTCATGTGTCAACACTCAGGTTGTTTCCGTATCTTGACTATTGTAAAGAATGCTGTCATGAACATAGGAGTGCAGATATCTCTTTGATATACTGACTTTATTTCCTTTAGATATATACTCAGAAGTACGTTGGTAGATCATATTGTTATTTTTTGAGGAATTTCCGTAAGGCCTGTATCAATTTACAATCCCACCAGCTGTGCACAAGGGTTCTCTTTTCTTCACATTCTTGCCAACAGTTGTTATCTTTTGTCATTTTGATGGCAGCCATTCTAAGAAGTTGAGGTGATATTTCATTGTGATTTTAATTTGCATTTCCCTATGATTAATGATGTTAAGGACATTTTCTTATACCTATCTCAATTTTTTTTTTTTTTTTTTTTTTTGGTTTTCCTTTTGAAAGAAAAGTCTCAGCTCTCTGCTTCTTTCATAGCCATGCAAAGCAGTGTAGGATGCAGGAGGATGCCTGCACCTTTTCTTTATTGCTAACTGTTCCAGGGGACTGTGTTCTCTAAGTTGTTCAGTGTTTGGTATGCAGTAAGATAGAAATTTCTAAAATGCTGGGAATGAGGTCCTCTTCACTTCTCGCCCTAATGGAAGAAAAAGAACCTCAGTTCTGGACCGATTCCCAGTCTCACAGAGCTGTACTTCTCTGTAAGGACATGATTTCCCCTTTCCTTTGTTCCTACCTCTGGCAGAGTAGCAGGCTCTGCAAGTTGTAGCACCCCTTGTGAGGTGAGGTGGGAGCTGGCCCCATGCAGGATGCCCTGAGAGACCAGTAGCACGCTCCAAATTCTCAGTTTCCCCATGGAAGAAATCAAAGGCAATCTTCTATCTTGGCGCAAAGAAGATCTGAAGAAAGGACTGTCAAGGGTAAAGTGAAATAGCTCTTCTTACCCACTGAAATGTGACAGCTTTCAGTTTGTGCTCCTCCAGAGTGCTTCTACTTCTTCACTGTATGCTAAATTTCTCTTCAAGGTATCTTGGTACCAGTGCCATTGTTAGTTCATTGTATTGGTGGAAGAATGAGAGGTAGGGATTCCTACTCCTCCATCTCGCTGACATCACTCTCCAAAGTCTATTTGAGGACCAAATATTTCAGTCTCATCAGATATTTTGAATTGAGCAGCTTTGACTCTGTTTAGCATATGCTTCCTTCACACTGGCCAGAATGTGGGTAGAGAGAATTTGAGGATCTCCTCTGTGGCTTTTTTCTACCTGACATTCCCTATCTACTTACCCAGCAGTCTTCCTGAATTTAGGTTTCTGGCTCCTTAGACAAGAATAATTGTATATTTTCCACCAACGCCGCAGGTATCACACTGGAATGTGTCTGGCTAAAAGTTGTGAAAACGAGAACTCACTGCATGTGACTTGGTTCCTCCAATTTGTATGCTCATAAGAATTTGCCCGCTGGGTTTCATTCTCTAGTTCCTCCAGGTAATTTCTTATGTCTACATTTTATAGTTGTTTTTTTGCAGAGGAATCAGTCCTATAAGAACTTAGTCAGTAGTAGAAAGGAATTTTGCTGTTGTGTTTTGACTACATAGATATTTGAATTTCCTTCTCAACTATTACTGATTTTTCAGTTCTGAGAAAATGTTAAAGAGCTTTATTTATCCAAGAATTATATTAGTAAGGTTCATCCAAGAATTATATTAGTAAGGACAGTGAACTCTTTTAGGAAAAAGAGCATATTTTGTTTAAATCTGTGTTACTAGTGCTCAGTACAGTGCTTTAAAAATTGTATTTTTTGTAAAGTTTTTAATGAAAAGACACATTTTTTAATCAATCATTTTTTAATGTTAGTTTAATAATATTGCAGTGCTTATTTACTATGACAATTTGTAAGAAATAGATGTTTTCTATCACAGGTTATATTGCATAAAGCTGACTTTGATGGCATATCTAATGTATGTTCTATGAAACAACCAGATACAAAGTTCCTCCAAAGGGAACATACAAAACATTATTGATGAAATTCCAAATTATTGTATCTTTTTTTCTCTTGGGGGTGTACAATCTATTAAAATATTTCATAAAAATTACTTTATGTATTATGGAAATTCATGTGTTTTCACTGTCTATACCTTTCCACTGCTTTAATTTTTATTGTAGTATTAATCTCTCAGTGATATGTGAGAGTCTCTGTAAAATTTGTTCATTCTCCAGCTCTTAAAAAATATAAAATCCATGACAGGAAAACTCTCTGTATTTTTTTGACTGCTGTGTCCCAATCCCTAGAGGAGTACTTAGCACAAAGGAGAAATAAATGAATGGCAGTATCCCTTGTGCATTTATTCGGAAAACACTAAATACCAATTAGATATGAGGCTTCATTCTAAACTCTGGGTATAGTGTAAGGAATAAAATACTGGTCTTCCCTGATGGAGTTTATATTATTGATAATTTCTGAAGAAATAAAGATAGCAATTATCATATAGTCTATAAAAATATAAAATTATTCTGGATTATTGTCATCATATGTGGCTGAATTGAAAATAGAGTTGAACACAAAGTAGCTGGTCTGGCAATAATTTAAATATACTTGGAAACTAAATAGAGAAACATAATAAGCTTCTAAATAAAATGGACAGTTCACTTTTTAAGTCTCAAGATATTTTACTGCTTTATTTTACAAGCCATTACTTACATAAAATATTAAAAAGCAGTCCTTTTCCGCAAAATAAAGTAAATTAAAAGAAAATGTACTTGAATAGTTTTAAAACTTGACTGTTCTTTTATTAATTTTAATATAAAGCTGTGTAGGGAAAATTACCTCATAACCATTGCCATAAAGAGCAAAGATTGGTGATGTGGTTACATAACAATTCCTTTAAGGCATAAACTACTATGTGGAATTGTATTTTTTGATCCCTAGTAGGTATCTTTTTTTGTGGATTTCATTATCAAATATTCTCTATTAGATAGGCAGAGCTTAATTATTATAATTACTTTCATAAGAGAAACAATACTTAGAGAAATTGTTAATTTTTTTAAAGATATGAAGAGAAAATCTTGAGTCTCCTCATTTGTTGCTAATTTAGCAAAGAGCTACCACATATGAATTTAATTAAGAGTTGTCCTTGCCCTATTTACCACTCAATGAGCTATAACAGGTTTGGAAGAGCTACTGCCAATTTTCTGAGTTAATGCAATATTTAAATTAATGGCATTCATAGATAATATATGAAACTTGTAAGTTGAGTTTATATGAGAAAATGTTACCTACTTTGATTTTGTATTTGAGAAGAAAATGTGTCCCTACATTCTCTTTTTTGAAAAAAATATAGACTGAAATGCATATAAAGTAATGCAAATTTTATAATCTTACTGAGTCTTATGTTCCTGTTTCTCTTAAATGTCAAATATTGATTGCTTATAAGTGTCTTCCTGATAGCATACTTTGATGATTTTTCTTCTTGTAAAGAATTTTCCATGAAACGTGTATCTGAACTTATGCTACTCTATAAGCCCTATTCCTTCACTGTAAACTCAATGTGTAGCTGAACTCTACACCTGGCTATATCATCCTAAGCAAATTATATGACTTCCTTGCATACTTTTTTACTTATAAAAAAATGAAAAATATATCTTAGACTGTGATAATTAATATAACAGTACTTTAAATCATTGAAATGTATACATTTTATAGTCCACTAGAGTTCAACAATGTATCTTTTAGATATTTTGCTTGCCCGATAATCCTCAAATGATTTAAAATATCACTTAAAAGCATAATAAATAAATTTGGCCATAATTTTGTACAAATGATATCTTTTATCTAACCAGGAAGGAATCAATTGAAAGGGCTTGTCTTAGAAAATGTATTTATTGTATTTTTGATGGTATCTTTTATTTTTATAATTTTTTGAATGAAATACCATATTCTATTTTAAAAAGGAAAACACGTTCAGAGAGTCAATAATTTTTGAGACATAAATTATTAAAACACTTTTCTGTATTTATTAACAATCTGTTACTTTACTTGTGAATTGAATAGTCACCTTCCATATGAAGTAACTATATGATAATTATAACTGATTTTAAATATAGTGAATTATATGACAATACAGAGCCCTTTCCTCCAGCTGAAACCTAATGTGAATATACTGAAAATTATCCACTAATTATGCAATTAATAAACAAACTGGAAAATCATGTGAACATTATTTAACCAACTTAAAAGTACATAAGTTCAGGTGACTTAAAAAGTGAAAGATAAAATATTTGCAATCATTGAATTAATCAATAAAATATGCTAGTAGTTTGAGTGCTAAGACACTTCAGGATACCTGGATTCTAACCCCTGATACATATGATTATTTTATTAAAGTTTATGACTGGATTCTGTAACAGTATTATTAAAATGATGGAGGTTAATACTGGTAAAGTATTATCGGTTTAATACTTTATATTTCTTTATTTTAAATAGTTTACTCTCTTGTTTAATAATATAGTAATTCTAAAAAAAATTGTTTCACTATTTTGATATATTTTGTAGGTTTTATAAGCTGATGTGTATATAGCCAGAAGCTTCATAAGTATATTGTATTACAAAATACGTTAGAGACAAGATTTCTGGGTTCTATTAGGAAATGGTCATGTAATATCCAAATTTAGAATATTGCTTGTAACATTATTTCAAGGAAAGTTATTATTCTAACTGAAATTTGTCTTAATTATCTAATAAGAACTTGATTCTCTGAGGAACCCAAGATTTCTCTGAGGAAGAGACTGTGAAACATTGCAGCAGGAGAAAAGTGATCTAGATATATCATTCTAAAAAGTTTCTCTGTTTTCTCATACTTCTGGGTAAACTAAGCTTTAACTTCTAACTTATCTTTAATATAAAACTTGTTTCAATAAAACATGAAAATCATCTAAGACATTTGAAAGTAAGGCAGCATTAAAAATCTAAGTAAGGCAAAATTTACTTTTTGATATTTGTTTTTGTTTTTTTTTAACATTTTTTATTGTTATAATCATTTTACAGTATTGTGTCAAATTCCAGTGTAGAGTGCAATTTTTCAGTTATACATGAACATACATACATTCATTGTCACATTTTTTTCTCTGTGAGCTACTGTAAGATTTTGTATATATTTCCCTGTGTGCTATACAGTATAGTCTTTTTAATCTATTCTACATTTTGAAATCCCAGTCTGTCCCTTCCCACGCCCCACTCCCTTAGCAACCACAAGTTTGTATTCTATGTCTGTGAGTCTGTTTCTGTTTTGTATTTATGTTTTTTTTTTTAATTCCACATTTGAGTGATCTTATATGGTATTTTTCTTTCTCTTTCTGGCTTACTTCACTTAGAATGACATTCTCCAGGAACATCCATGTTGCTGCAAATGGCGTTATGTTGTCGGTTTTTATGGCTGAATAATATTCTTTTGTATAAATATACCACCACTTCTTTATTCAGTTATCTGTTGATGGATATTTAGGCTGTTTCCATGTCTTGGCTATTGTAAATAGTGCTTCTATGAACATTGGGGTGCAGGTATCATTTTGAAGTAGGGTTCCTTCTGGAATGGGCAAAAGACCTAAACAAGTAATTCTCCAAGAAAGAAATACAAATGATCAATAGGCACGTGAAAAAATGCTCCATACTGCTAATTATCAGAGAAATGCAAATCAAAACTACAATCAGGTATCACCTCACACCAGTCTGAATGGCCATCATTCAAAAGTCCACAAATGACAAATGCTGGAGAGGCTGTGGAGAAAGGGGAACCCTCTTACACTGCTGGTGGGAATGAAGTTTGGTACAGCCACTGTGGAAAACACTATGGAGATTCCTCAAAAGACTAGGAATATACTTATGATATGACCCAGGAACCCTGCTCTAGGAGAATATTTTTGAAATGTATGTCAGATAATGTTTTGCCTATATTTTCTTCTAGGAGGTTTATTGTATCTTATCTTATGTTTAAGTCTTTGATCCATTTTGAGTTTATTTTTGTGTATTGTGTAAGGGAGTGTTCTAGCTTAAATGATTTACATGCTGCTGTCCAGTTTTCCCAACACCATTTGCTGAAGAGACTGTTTTTATTCCATTGTATATTCTTGCCTCCTTTGTTGAAGATTAGTTGACCAAAAGTTTGTGGGTTCATTTCTGGGCTCTCTATTCTGTTCCACTGGTTTATATGTTGGCAACATTTACTTTGGCTTGAATATAATGTTGGAATTTTTAATATTAATAAGGTTAATTATGTAAAAACATTAGTAATCATATGTATGAGGTAAAATGTTTGATGGCTGCCAACAAACATGATGCTTAAAATAGTGATGAATGTGATCAATTTGCCATCTGTGTGATGTAAGTCTGTTATTTCCCAAGACTTTTTAATGACTAAGCGAAGCATTTGGAGATATTAGAGATAGTTTTGTAATTGCATATGTTTTATAACCTGTGATAATTGTATTAATTTGATGTTAATTTCACATAGATAATATAAGTTTATATTTGCATTTGGGTGAAAAATTTCATTCAAAATCAATCAATTTATGTTATTTTTAGTACAGTTTTTATTGAAAAATACAAGGCTGAAGTGCTAAGTTATTCTTTTTGTTTTTTTTTTCTAATTCTATATTTGCCTCTGTTTCTTTGTCCACTAATTTCCTTTAAACATTTAAATCAACCAAAATTGAATATTTAAAGTCATGATAAAATTATATACCTTCCCTAGCATCTTATATTTTCCCACCTTAAATTTTCTTAATAAACACAGACAATCTGAAATAATGGTAAAATATTAAGTGGTAATCACCTTACCACCAGTATTAAGAATTGAAAAGAAAAAAAAGACTTATTAATTCAACAGGTCTTTTATTCTTGATAACATCTGTCATTTCTGCATTAGTGTATTTATTTTTATTACACATCAGTAGACTATTTGTTTTTCAGCTCAGATATGGAAATCAGTTGTGCTAAAATGGCTTTATTTATTTTTGTAATATATGCTCAGCAGATACATTTTTATTTTGGAAAAAAATATTATCTGTGACTGACACAATTCATGTTATTACTGTTACAGGGAAGAGGGGAATAAAAAATTACGTAGGTTCTTAAACATGCAGAAAAAATGAATTTCTAATAGGAGACAGACAGCATAATATAAACAGAAGATTTTATCAGTGAAGTGAAAAGGTAATAAAATATAGTACATTCCCCAAGAATTGGGGGTGGGCCAATCCAAGAGAGGAAAAATAGTGCCTCTCCTTTGTTTTTCCTGTTTGTCGGGGGCGTTTTTGTGATTGATTATTGATGACTTCCATTCTTTGAGTGCTCAGGCTGATTGACAGCTCAGGTTCTTTGTGCTCAGGCACGCCCATCTCTTTTAGGTATGTTCTTACCCATGACCCACACAGAGAAACCTACAGGAGGGGGCTCAAACTGCAATGTTAATTACATTATAATGAGCTTGGGTCAGGTTAAGCCGGGTCCTTCTGCCTACTGCAAAGCAGTCACAGCATTTGAATCTAGTCAGCTTCTTTGCAGGCCTTCATTTAGAGAAAGTAAAGTTTTTGGAGCCCCTTATCCTCCGCCCAGGCATACTGTTATTTTCTGCATTGTTCCCTCCCCCTTCCTCTCCCCTTGCCTGGTGCTCATTTCTGTCTAACTGCCTAATATTACTTTCCTTTTATTTAACCAATATATCATTTGAAGATATGAAATATAGGTATCTATTTGTGTATTGTTCTTTCTAACAATGTCTTTCCTTCCTAACAGATTCTTTTCAAATGTATCTTTCATGATATATCTAATTTTTTTTTCTATCCAGGGTTTTTGAATTTTATATTTGCCTCCCAATGCAGATACTAGAATAATTTAACTTTCTAGAATGTACTTTTAGTAGTTACTATGTAAATAATTATTAATAAAAAACTTCCTTAATTTTGCCACATAGGGTTTTAGTACATTGTATAACTTTTAGTGGCAGAGTCATGGCAGAAAAAGGAGGGCATTGTGCTCCTGTTTTGATGCCACTTAACATTCTCACATGCTTTAAAATTTTTTTTGTTAAATATTTCAAAATACCAGGTAAAATTATCATATTTTTTTTAAATAACTGTCATTATTTTGTTTTTTTAAAAAAGACACATACATAAACCTACATGAAATTCTAATAGCTCAAAGATAAAACATAATCAACAATATCCAATCATACGATAAAAAGCTTTCAGGCAGAAAGAGATATACTACTGTAATTGTTTACCTGCTATAGCAGATGTGTAGTGATTTCCCTTCATCACTTATTGCATCCCTTCTTCTATCAATATTACCATAATTTCTTTGGTAGAATCACCCATCCTAATTGTGTTGCAGCTGTCACTCAGAGAAATTTGCAGGACTAAATGTCTTTGATAGAGCACGTCATCATCCTACTCACAGTTGTTCTAGGGATGGGCATATAAAACATTTTGCACTTAAGAAACGGTAAGTTTGAAGAAGGCTTATTATTAAAAAATGTGATTTTGCTCATTAATAGATGTAGTGCAGACATTCTGTATTTCTCTGAATTAAGTAACATGTCTGTTTTTGCCGGTAAAGATGACTCAGAGTTGAAGCATACTACAAAAGTCAAAACTGAGTTTACTGCTACAAAATGCAGCAACAATGCTGATGATATTATGAACTTTTCGATCAAATGAACCCTAAAATGAGAAGCATTCCAGAACTCCTCTACAAAGTGGAAGTCTGGACCAAAACCATTACTTGAGCCAACTAATGCCTTTAATCTAATGAGTATCTTTTTTTAAAAATTGAAATATCTAACATATGTAGTAAGTGAAACTTGGTAAGACCAGCATTAGACTTCTTATATTTGATAGTGAAATATAATAAAGTCCTGGGTGGTGGATAAGTCAGGGGAGAAGTGAGAAAAAAGTAAAATCAAAGGACCTTTTATAGCCATGATAACATTCATCTATCAGAAACAGAGAATAAGATTTTCAGAATGCAAGGGCTGAGTTGCTATACCTCTTGTGCATCCTGTCTGTGGTCAATACCAGAAAAACTACTCTGATACTATTGAACTAGAGATGATGTCTAATACAAGAGAATTTACATCAGAAACAAGGTGATATTGTGTTAGCATATTGCTAAAGGTTAATTGGTAAATTTCATTTCCATAAGACAGAAATAAAGTGAGTTAAATAAGAAGAAAATCCTGCCAAATAATGTGTTATCTGTATTACAATAAAATAATATGTATTTCAGTGTAATAAAAAGATATAAACAAATTGTGCCTGAAAACACTGATATCAGAGTAGAAGTTAAGACTGAAAGGGTTAAAGTAAGGAAGAAATAAAATTACAATTATTATATAAAATAAAAAATAACAGTAAGATACAGAAAGCAAAAAATTCTTTAAGAACAAAATATGATGAAAACAAGTTTAGGAGGAAAAAATGAAGTAAAAAAAATGATGCAGCTTTATCCTTACATTCAGCAAACATCATACTTTTTCATATGTCTTTGCAATTTTATCTAAGTTTTGCACTAAATATATAGAGACTAAAAGCCAAATGTTATAATTATATATTGATACATAACTTATAAATAATAAAAAAAACCCCAGATTCTTGACTACTTAAGACAACTTAAGAATAATTAAAAAAAATAAACTGAAATTATACATTAACTAGAAATAATAAGAATAAGAATACTTCTTCCTAAAATCTATAACATACTGTTAAAATATATGCAGATGTTTAAATATTTTTATTTAAAAATATGACAAATGATAATAAAACAAGTTCAACTTAATAAATTAGAAATATAAAACAAAGTAATTAATAAACACATAGAAAGAACTTAAAAAGATGAAATAGATAGATAGGAATGTTCCATATAGTGAATATGATCAGTAAATGTAAATATAAAAATGTTTTTAATAGAGTAATAAGGGCCAGAATGATGAATCTGTGAGCAGTTGTCCAGCTATGCACAACCTAACATATCTTTTTGTGAGATTATGAGAATTTCATGGGATCATCTGTGTTCTGCTGATTATTTGAATTTATTTTTCTAATAGAGTCTATTTTATATTTATACCACATGACATTAGGCATTTATATATTTGTGCTGGTTGTGCACAATTCAACTATAACAATTAGACAAAATAATTCAGAGGCTTAATGAAAAATAAATGCTTATTTCCTATAACAATCTCAAATAGCAGGTGACCCTGGTACACATGGTCATTTATGAATTGAGATCCCACCATCTCTTTTTTCATTATCTACTGAATGTTTCATTTATACATATGAAACTGTTTTGCAGGTATTTCCATGTTCTAGCTTGTAGATAGAGGAAAGACTGTGAAGGAGCAAACCTGATTTTTTTTTTTTTTGAGTTTTGTGTTTTTTAGGCCAAGTGTAGAAGTATACATATCTCATCTTGTATGGGGAAAGAACTAATTCAAATACCTACAATTAGCTTTCATGATGGCTGGAAAATTCACAGCTAGTCAGCCTATCCCAGCTACAACTCTATGACCAAGAAAGTGGCGGTGAATTTATGTTGATAGGCAGCCAGCCATCTTACCATGATATGAATAGAAATGTTGCAGGTTTTAAAAATCAGTAATTTTTATAGGAAGTAATGGCTTGTAAAATAAAGCAGTAAAATATCTTTTTTAACTACTTATTTTAAGATACATGAAATTTATATTTATATACTGTTTTAAATTCAGAAAGTAATGTTTTCTACCCATGATATTGTTAAACTTTGGGAAGATAAGAAAAGGTGCAATATGAAAATCTGACAATTTAAAGAGGCTTTACTTGAGATATACATAGTTTAATTTTTAAAAGATTATACATTCAAAGTCATTAAAAGAACTCTGTTCATCATACCGTATGAACTGCTGCAGAACATGAAGAAAAATTTCAAGCTTCCTTTCTGTTCAAAGGAACACACACATAGGGTTATCACGATTTGGGAGTAAATACCAAAGCTTTGAAAGATGAAATAACTCCTTTTTTCTAAATAAGAAATATCAAAAGAAAGACTTTCTAAAAACAGTATCAGATCCAGTGGCTTTTTCTCAAACACTGGGCTTTTGCTTGGCATTAACTAAACATAGTAATATTAACTGTTATGTTATTACATAAACCTTGTTCTTACCCAAGAGTTCTTTCCAAATCACTGACTGAGACCTTCTCATGCAAACCTGTCTTTTTCTCTAATTATAGTGATTTTTAAGCATGTTGATTTAAGGATTCTTAAAAATACCAAGATTTTACTTATAACAGAGTGAGGCAGTGATATTCCTGATTTACTAATAATTAGTGGTTTATGGTTTATATAAAAAGAGGTTTTTTTTTTTAATTGTTCATGCATTTCAAGAGCATATCCTCAACTCCATAAACATTTAACAGGTAAAGGAAAGTAATTTAAAGACATGTAACTCTATGGAAGCAGTTCTCAATTCACTGTAGTAAAGTCAAACTAACCACTTTGTATTATCCACATTAAAAAAAATAATATTTACAATAAGGAGAGTAGCAGCACTTCACCTAGATTGCTGCTTGCTGATGTGACCCAACTACAGTTCAATTTCCCTTTTTCAGCCTGAGATCTCAGTAGAGATCGTTCTCCAAGGAGACCTCTAGCTCTTTCCTGAAGACTCACAAGACTCTTTCTGCTATTCAGAGTGCCAACCAACCAGGTGTCAAGTTGGTCAATTGGAGCAATAAGCCAATGTGAAAGTAACAATGAAGACTTTATTCACTTAGCACAACAGTGTAAGCAAGGAACAAAAAAAGTAAGGGGCCAGCTGCCCGCTATCCATTTCTCCCCATAGAATGGCACTAGGTAGGGGTCAGATAGATGCAGTACAGATGTGGCATGTCTTCTCCTGGTCAAGGAGTCCCTACAAAAGGGCATTGTCTCTTTATGGACTTGTGGGCAGGGAAGGACTAGGAATAGAAAGCAAATGAAAGGACGGAATAGTTCCTTGGTGAATTTCCCTCATAGCGCCTGTGAATAGAGACACCAGGACCAGGTGCTTGAGCATGGCTGGTGTCGAGATGGAGGAGGGTACTGAGTCCTGACTCTCATGCCCTGCATAAAACTAGAAAGCATTGTTGTGCACCAAATTCCGAGTGAGGAGGGCAGCTTCCTGACATAGGGTTGTCAGTTAAACTGTGATGGCTAAAAGTCCAGCTGAAATATCACACACAGGATTTTGTCATGGAACAGACTCCTCACACAGCAACTAAGATTGTCTTAAATGTATAGATGTGATTAATCATAATTTATTCTATGATTCATGCATTCATGTTTCTTGGTCTTTCTGTTAGAAACTTTTATTGGTAGAAATTTTTATTGTTTATTCACATCTGGTTCTCCTCCAGGAATACTAGAGAATTATGTTTCTTTGTCCCCTGAGAGTTAGGCAGAACCATGTTTTAGAAAAGTGATGGTTATCACTCTGGGCCAAAATGTTTGTCAGTGAAAACTATCTAATGTTTTCATCCCTTACTGAAGAGAGAAAGATTACATGTTCCATATGGTGTAGTTAGAGGCCATTAGGGCATAGTGTAAAATGTTTATACTTTGTTTATAATTGATTAAATTTTGTATTTAGCATTATATTTAAAATTATGCATTGTTTTACATCAAAAGTAATTACTCTTTTTCACCCTATTTTAATGAGAAAAATTATAATTTCTATTTCTCTCCCTTCCACATTTCCAAGAAAACCATTTGCTTTATTAGGGTGTGCTTTTATAATGAAATATTTCTGTTGTTATTACTGACTCCTCCAATATATTGGGAATCAGTTTTATATGTCATATGTTAAGTAGAGATAATTTGAAGTCATTGATTCAAGAATGTCTTAAAGTTGTATGCAATGTAATGATTAAGACTGACCAAATGAAGTCTTGTTGAAGTTAAGAAAAATGACTAGTGGAAGAAATGGTTAACAAAACATATTATGGACATAAGAATAATTATATATGGAAGTGGTAGAATTGAAATGGAGCCAACTAGACAACTAGATTTGATCTAGTAGAAAAGAAAATTAAAGTGAGAAGTAGTTATTATGGTTTCAGATACCCACAATAAATTCATTAAAAAGCATATGAATAACTGTATGGAATGTTTAACTTATAAACAATCATGGAATAATTTCACTTTGAAAATAAGTATAATTGATGTGCCCTACATTAGTATATAAAGTACAAAATTTTGAATTAATAAAACATAAAATAGATGATAATACTTTATCTAATAACATGATATTAAGTTTGAAACATTTCCTTTGAAAAAGAGATGTCATAGGATTTATCAAAACAATATAAAAATAATAGTAATAATGATGAAGAAAGTATTTTTAAATCCATAATACATTTTTAATGCAAAATTATCAGAATGGTTGATAAATAGGAGAAATGTCAGTGATGAACCCAACTTTATATTCATCAGCAGCATAATTAATATTGAGCAGATAATTTTAAAACAATTTAATTCAGCTTATTTGACTAAAGATCTTTAACTGAAATAGCTCTATTCATAGTCATTAATATCTTCTAGTTACTGGAATAAATTTAGTAATAAATACAATTCTTTTATAAATTTATGTGGTATAAAAGCAATTTGCATCAAAATATATTTTGACATTAGAGAAAATGACATCAAAATTAAGTCCAATAATGAAACATTGACTTGTTCTTTATTTTGTTTATTACAAAATCTGCATTAAGTATAATGAAACTAGAAGAGTTTTGTAATCTCATGATCTGAAAACATAGATGTTTTTGTATGCATGTTTTGTAAATTGTTGCTAAAGAAAATTATTTCAAGATGTTTGTTATCAAAGTGTTTTAATGAATATATTAGAGGAATTAAGAAAGGAAGTGTTTTTTATTAAAAAGATGTTTTTCCAAAATCTAAAGATAAAATGAATGTTTAAATTACAATTAATGAAGCAAAAAGGAAGTTATAACTTTCTTTTCATAATCATTACCTCTCAGAAATACATAATACTATTCATACATTTTATAACATCTTCAAATAAAAGAGGGTACTTTTTTTTAAATCCAACAATATTATAAATATAAAAACAGGCCTACTAACAAGAATTCTTTCTCATTGAGTATTCATTATTTACAAGGGCTAAACAAACAAACAAACAAATGAAAATCTGAAGCAAGAGCCAGAAAAGACATGAGAATATGTATTTGCCCCAGGGCATCATTATAATAACAACTCAGTAATACAAATGTTCCAAGCAACAGAAGCTTAGGTAATTTTTTTAATCCCCATGAGTGACAAATTCAAAGATTTCAATAGTGGGATGTGTACTGTAGAGAAATATTGGAGGGAAAAGTGAAAACAAAAGTATCACTGAATTTTATTAACTTTTTTCATATAATTTCAATGAAAGCTAACTAGGAATTTTTCAATATATTATTTGTGCCAGAGGTATTTTTTTGGTTACCTTAATTCTATCTTTATTCTCTTTTTCATATATGAAAGAATGGGAAAAGCATGCCAGCAGGGAGATAAAGATATCCATTTCCACAAGAACAACATTGGTATTGACTGTGGAAGCCATAAGGAGGAGTATCAACAACAGATGCTCTTGAAATGTCCAAGGCACATGGTCATCACTAATGACAAAATAAGCTCTACAATAATAAGGCAGTTCTATATGCCCAACATATCAAGAAGTCTCCTGTAAAATGTTTATCATGAAAAAAATGTCCTGCAATGTTGTTGAAAAAAACTCCAACAACCTTGAATGTTCTTGAATGTTCTTGAACATTTCCTAGGCAGAGTGTGATCTTTTATAAATGAATTAAGTATTTTACAAGGAAAATACTATGACCCTTTCCAAGTATATCATTATTTTAAGCACTTATTTCAAAAAATCATTTTTTTAAATTATAAAATTTGAAGATACACCTTTCCCTCTCCTAACTGAGTGTCCTCAAGTCTCTTACCCCACAGTAGTGTCACAGACCCTATACCTCTGTTGATTTCAAGGCCATTTTCAGACAGTATTACACTTAGGTGTTCAATCCATTTTGAGTTTATTTTTGTATATGTTGTTAGAGAATGTTCTAATTTCATTATTTTACATGTAGCTGTCCAGTTTTCCCAGCACCACTTATTACAGAGATTGTCTTTTCTCTGTTTTATATCATTGCCTCTTTTGTCATATATTAATTGACCATGAGTGTGCAGATTTATTTCTGGTCACTCTATTCTGTTCCATTGACTCGTGTGTTTGTTTTTGTGTCACTATCATATTTTTTGATTACTGTAGCTTTGTTGTATAGTCTGAAGCCAGGAAGTGAAATTGCTCTAGATCTGTTCTTCTTTCTTAAGTTTGTTTTGGCTATTCAGGGTCTTTAGTATTTCCATACAAATTTTAAAATTGTTTTAGTTCTGTGAAAAAAATGTCGTTGGTATTTTGAAAGGGATTGTATTGAATCTGTAGATTGCCTTGGGTAGTGCCATTACAATGGTATTAATTCTTCCAATCCATGAATATGGTATATCTTTCCATCTGTCATCTTCAGTTTCTTTCATCAGTGTCTTAGATTATCCCAAGCATAGGTCTTTACCTCCTTAGGTGGGTTTATTCCTAAGGATTTTATTCTTCTTGATGCAATGATAAATGTGATTGTTTCCTTATTCTCTTTCTGATAGTTTTCTGTTAGTGTATGGAAATGCAACAGATTTCTGTACATTAATTTTGTAGCCTGCAGCTTTACCAAATTCATTGATGAGCCCAAGTAGTTTTCTGGTGGTGTCTTTAGGATTATCTATGTATACTATCATGTCATCTGCAGTGACAGATATCTACAATCTGCCAAGACTAAATAACTCTTGCCACCTTGTCCATGTGGTAGAAGTTGCTGCCAAGAATGGCTGCTGCCAGTGTCTATGTCCCCAGGGTGAGCTGCAATTGCCTCCTGTCTCTTCTGGGAGACTCCATGATCAGCAGGTAGATCTGACACAGGCTGCTATCAAATTACTGTTCCTGCTCTGGGTTCCAGAGGGTGTGAGATTTTGTGTGTGCCCTTCAAGATGAAGTCTTTATTTCCCCCAGCCTCCTTGGACTACCAAAATTAAGTCTTGCTGGTTTTCATAGCCAAATGCTCTGGGGGCTCATCTTCCTAGTACAGGAACCCCAGGTTGGGAAGCCTGGCATGTGTTTCACAACTCTCACTCTTTTGGAAGAACCTCTGCAATGTAACTATTTTCCATTCTGTGGGTTGCCTACTTTGGTGTATGGGACTTAACTACATCGTTAAGTCCACCCCCTCATACCCATCTTGTTGTAGGTCTTTCTTTATGTCTTTATTGTAGTAGATAATTTCTGGTATGTTCTAGTCTTTTTCATTGGTGGTGGTTCTGCTGATTGTGATTTTGGTATGCCTGTGAGAGGAGGTGAGCTAAGTGTCTTTCTAATTCACCATCTTGCTAAATGGCAATATTTTTGACATAAAGATTTCCCTAACAGCTGAAGACATAGAATTTGAGTACATCTCAGGAAATGGACTAGGCTCCATTCACTGAGACAGTAAGGTGCCATGATAAAAAATAGTTTTAAATAATGAATATAAGGAAACACCTCCCATTTAAAACATGCATCAAAGATATTTGCCCTTTATAATATAACTAAGAGTGAATAAGGTAAGGTTATAGAAAGGCTTGGATTTTTAAATAATATCAAACTCTTCCCAATTCCTTTAAAATGAAAATATCTCATAAAACTCAGCTATAAACATCATCCTCCACTCTGACAGTCCTATCTAGTGGTTAAGATACTACTTCCTTCTAATTTTTCATTTTTTGTGTTTCTACAATTCCTATGTGGCTCTACTTTCCTATTCCTGAAATTTCCTCAGGTTGACTTATTTGGGATTATATGGAGTTAAGCCTAACTAGAAGTTAGAAGGCACCATCTTCCAGACTGCCAAGTCTGTACAAGACTTCTGATACCTGTCACAAGTTCAAGGGTTCCCAAGGCTACCCCTACTTCAGACAAGTTGACTGCAAATTTATGACTCTCCACAGAGTCCATCAGATATGATAGTCCCTAGAATGACTCAAAGTTCTCAGAAAAAACACTATACATGTACTTACAATTACAGTTTTATTATAGCAAATGGTACAAATTACTCTTAGCCAAAGACAGAGAAACATAGGGTAAAGACTGGAGCGCTCCAAATATGAAACCTCCATCATCTTTATGAATATGATATCTTTCCAATATCCAAATGTAATGATTCTCAAAGAGCACCACCGACTAGGAAAGCTCACCTTTTATCTAGATGTGATTGACTAAATTTTTGCCATCTGGTTGAATTCAATCTTCAGCCCTCTCCCCACAGAAGAAATTGAACAAATATCACATGGCTCAAAACCCCAACCTTCTAACATGGTAAATCTTTCTGACCTGGCCAGCCTCCACCTTTAGTCATTGTGTTAAAATAAATTATCTAGGGGCCCACCAAATTTACCTCATTAGCATAAGCTAACTTCTCTGTTTTCCATCCATACCAGATTAAGTCATATGAAATTGCTATTTATAAGTCAAAAAATGTCAAATATTGTCAATTCCCTGTAGTTCAAACTATCTGTTGCCTAGATTAAAGATGTAATACTTCTAACGATGACATGTTTCATGGTCAAAGTAGTTTGGAAATGTATGCTTAGAAAAGCTTACATTCTACCCCTTCCTTACATCAGGATTCAGCTTTTACCAAAAGTGTCATTTTCTTCAAAATATGAAAGAACTCTTGTTTGGTCCTGCTGGGATAAATTAATTAAAACTACCATCCTTCATATATTTAGCTAAACATTCTCACAACTCAGTTTTAAAAGGAAAGTAGAGAACTGAATGATCAGAAAGTCGCCCATTTTCAGAGATTTTTTTTTGAACTATACTATTTTTTCAAAGTGTTGTAAGAATTTTCTATACATTTTGTAAGCAGTGAAAATTATTTAGAACTTACTTCAAGTATAAATGTTGGAGAAAGCCTAAGGCGCATGTTTTCTTCTTAAACTTCAGTAGCAGTGGTGTTCAACTTCAGTTAGTCAGCAAGATACAGAAAATTGAAAAGTGCTCTCCTTTCATTACCATTTTATATCTTATTATTTTAAAATATTTTTTGAGTTTTTAATGGAAACGTTTTTATTTTAAAAGTTGAGTGCTTGAGAATATTTTTTAAAAAGTAGTCCTATAAAAATAATGTTACTCTTGTTATTTTTTTAAAAATATCCCTATGTTACTGACTGAATCGTTTCCCCAAAATAAGATAGTTGGAATACTAATCCTCAGGACCTCCAAAGTGACTCTTTTTAGAGGTAATTTAGTTAAAGTGAAGTTATTTTAGAGGTAATAGGATACATAATTAAGTTAAAGTGGGGTTACTAGGGTAGGCTCTAATACAATATGCCTGATGTCCTAATAAAAAAGGAAACTTTGTACATAGAGACAGGGACGCTTAGACAAATGCAGTGTGAGGAGACATAAAGAGAAGTCATCTACAGACCAACGAGAGAGACCTGAGCAGATCCTTCCCTCAGCCCTTGGGAGGAACCAGTCCTGCTGACACTGATTTTTCACTTCTAACCTCCCGAAATGTGAGACCATGAATTTCTGTTGCTTAAGCCACCAATTGTGCTTCTGTTCCAGCAGCCCAGGCAAACTAATGTACTTTACTAATATATACTATTACTATATTCCTAACCTTGTAATTACAGAGGTAGTATTATTTTGTAGTAATATTTTCACTGCAGTTTTTCTCTATAAAATTTATGCTGCTGAAGAACTTAATAATCTATTATATGATGTTTCACATGAACAAAGCTATAATTCTATGTACATCTAGCAATTGAAAGTTGACTAGTACAATGTTAAATTCAGTGCATTTTGCTCGATCCTGTTTGATATTACTATGTTTTCAACTTCTTATGTAGTTCGTTTTTTAACACAAAATCCGTGCTCTGAGACACTTCTTTGATAAGATGTCAAATTTGCCTTTACATTAATTACACTGATAATGTCACAGCTCATGGAACCTAAATGCATTGTTAATAGTTGTACTTCACACTAAGCATTGCCATTAAAACTGCAAACTCTTTGGAGTCATACAAGACATAAATCTATAAAAAGCAAATTTGATATTCAGAAGAGCCAGGTAATAGGCTTAGTAGGTATAAAGATTTTAAATGACACTCTTAAGACAAAATACTGTGTATTTTATCAAACCCTTAATACTACTGCTTAATGGTTTAAAATGTATGTTTTTGTTGTCTTTTTAAAAAATTAAAATTGTCTTAATTATGAAATCTAAGAATATTAAGTTGGAAATAAAAGCAGAAAGAGATTTTAGAATGCCAAACAAAGAATTATGGATTCTTAATTTTGCTGCAGTGAGAATATTTTAAGGATTTGAGGGCAAAGGCATGGAAAGGTAGGAAATAGAATTAGAAAATTTGAACTGGTTGTAGTATCTAAAAGAATGGAATGGGGAAACATCAAAAGCAGGACCAATTTTATGATTATATTATGTTTAAGCATTTGATAAAGTAATCACTTATATTGTCCTTGAATTGTTTCAAGGTTTTTCTTCTTAATAACTTTTGTTCATGATCTCAACCAAACATAAAAGCGCCAATATTTAAATTGCATCTTACTATTTTCACTTTAGGGTTTTTGATTCTATTTAAATCATATCTGGCATGATTTTTGACTGAAAAGTTCCTCGAGGGCAAGAGCCTGTCTTTGCCTGTTTACGTATCTCAGAGCATGTTACATCACACAGTACATGTAGTAAAGCACCCAGGAAGTGATTCGCAAGTGAATAAAAGAGAGTTTCAAATACCAGAATAATTAGTTGGAACTGCTCAAAAGCAAGTCTAAATTTTACTTTTATATTCCTTTAAAATTTGTAGAATTTGTACATTGTGAATCTGAAGATTAAAAATACTAAAATTAAAATATAGTAAGTATTGTTTTTATAGGTTTTGTCTTAGCAGAACAGTTGATTTCTCAGGACCACTGTCATTCTTGAAATTGTCATCCATTTGGAAACTACAAACACTAGCAAAAAAGACCAGATACTGAGGGGGAAATAGCAACAAGAAAAACAATAAGCTGATCTAAAGACAAGGTAAGGTTAAAAATGACAGGTTTCAGATTAGGATTTGGCCTTGTGGAGAGGAGGATCTTAGGCAATAGGTATAGAGAGTGACCAAGGAAAGATATTTTAAATGTACTGAGTTTACCCTTTGATAATCAATCAGTCATCACCAATTTAAATTAAGTGGTTTACCATAACCCATACGTTTTAATGAACAAAACAGGAAGAATAAAGACATTAAAAGTAATCATAATTTGATGCACTTTTAGGCTTATTGGTAGAATTTGGGATGCATTTGTGTACAGGTGTATGTTTGTGCCTCCATGCAAAAGCAAGGAAGATGTAAGTGTAAATATTTTTCTATCATTTCTCCTTTAGTTAACAGTCTCCTAGAGAAAGAAAAAAATAATTTTTGAATATTGTTGGTCAGCTCCCTCTTGTTAATACACAATTTCCAGGAAACACCAGGGCGGTTATCAGCCTTTAAGATTAGCATTTCATTAATAGCTCTGATTGTCAACTGGGGATGAGATGGGCACCACAGGACATTTGGCAATGCCTGGAGATATATTTGGTTGTCATAACTAAAGTAGAGAATTGTTAATCACATGTAGTGACCTAGTGGGTAGCGAGAGGCATGCTGTTGAACATCCTACAATGTCCAGAGCAGATTCCATAACAAGGAATTATCCCACTTAAAAGAGCAATAGTTCCAAAATGGACAAACTCTAACTCAGAGCCTTATTAACTTTGAATTGACATTTCAGCTTTCACATGCCTGTGTTCTATCATTAATAAATACTATAAAAACTTTTAGATATCTATTTATATATTCAATCTAATGAGATGTGATAATGTATCCCATAAAGTAATTACACACTATATAAAGCAGTTCTCATTTGTATATGATTTAGCAGTCCCTTTTGCAAGCATGTTATGAATAAGAATTATATTTGCAATCTGCTTATCACCTGTCATACTAAGACTAATGCTCAGTTATGTTTGGTTTTTTCTTTTGCTAAGAAAGAACTCATTTTTATCCTCAAGCTTATGAACACCAAAGATTTTTGTGACATTAAATACTCTAACATCCTAGGAAGATATATTTGTGTTGTGACAGAAATAGTCACTCTGTAAGTGTTTAGCTCACAGATGGTGTTGTCTCAGCCTCTCGCCTGCCAACATCTTAGTCTCCCTCACCAGCAAGGGAGAAGCACATCTAACCTCACTCTGAATCATGAAAAGCAGGCATCCGTTTGTAGCAGTGGAGGAAATTAAGAAAACAAAATAAGGAAATTTTGATAATGGGCCATGATATCTTGTTTTGAGTTAAGACAAGCTCTGTAGACTTACATGTTTGTGGACATGCCCAGATTAAGCAAGCCTAGTTTTTCATCCAAGCCACAGCCATCTTGGTTAAAAATGAAGGCCATTTTAGAGTATTCCTGTCAGAGAGAAAACAAACTTGTGGTTGCCAGGGAGGGGAAAGAGGGTGGGGAGGGATAAACTGAGAGTTCAAAATTTGCAGATACTAACTACTGTATAATAAAATAGATAAACAACAAGGTCCTACTATATACACAGGAAACTATATTCAATATCTTGTTTTTTGTATACATACATATATTATATATATGAATCACTATGCTGTACAACAGAAGTTAATGCAACAAAACCAACTATTCTTCAATTAAAAAACAAAAGTCTTCCAGAGACTAAACCTGCCATACTCCCCCAATGCATTTTAGTACCCTGTCTTTAGTGTTTTCTGGATAAAGACATTAGGAATGGCAGACTCTGAAGGACCAAAGACTATCTGAGTTTCATAGATCTAAGGTCTGTAAAAACTCAGGTTTGCTAAAGGTGTGTGCTCCCACCTGTTTCCCACATAAATGAGCATTACTGGACTAAGAATTATGTTGTGAAGCTTAAGACAAGGAGGCTAGTATTTTGAGATTCTAACAAGACCGTTTGCTTTTTAGGATTCCTTGGAAATGTATCTAGACAGAGGTGACAGTACCAGGAGAAAGAGGAAATGGATATGAGAGGAGAAATGAGAGATAAAGCCCCTAAAAGATGTTGAAGAAGATAGAAGCAGGATGGCAGGATGGCAGGGTGAGATGCTACTCCTGGTGAGAATACACTGTTTTCCTCAGTGATTACTTGAAAAAGGAAATTGATACTTTTCAGAGAAAGAGAAAGAAAGTTATACTTCATGGTCTTTATCATGTCATATATAATGCAAGATAGTCTGCTGACCAGTAGTGATGGACATGAGGTTGGAAACATTAGTAGCATGGAAATATCTAGAAAAACAGCTGTGGGAAATGTGACAGAGTTTAAAATGAATCAGTGGCTTAGTAAAGAGCAATGAGAAGTCAGTAGATAGTAATTATTTTCTAATGGAAATAGAAAAAGAGAAAGCTGATTCTGATCTCCACACTCAAGTAAGGAACCAAGGGTATAAGTACAGAGTAGGTTTAAAGAGAGTATATCCAGCTACAAAAGAAAAAAAGGGAATTCTCTTAAAGATAATACGAATTTACAGACTAGGGAAATTTGGGGAACTGAGGTTCGTACTGAAGACAGGAAGACTCTCAGTAGAAAAGAGAATAGGACGGTGATCAGAGTGGCTATTTAAAGTTCCAATGCTTTTATTTTCTCTTTTGCCTCTGTTAATGAATGCATTTATTCAATAAATATATTGCAGCATCATTCTGGGTGATGTGCACTGAAAGGCAAATTTTGCAAAAAACAGTCAAATCCAGAATAAAACAAAAACCAGGGATACTTCAGCATGGCTTGTTGCTCATTACCCACTGAATGTTAATTTATTTGTAGTATACATTCAATTATGTGTCAAAATCTTTTCTTGACAACGGATGTTATTGTTTGAGTATAACAAATTTATATGAATTTACTGTGAATAATGTTTTATTTAATCAACATTCTATATCTTGGAAATGTTGACTCTAAAATAAAACTCATGACTGTTTCTTCTGTATGTTATGAACACTAGGCATTTTATTTTTTGTTTCCTGAAAGACTGAATTTTTTTTCCACCTACACATCTACTTTCAACTAGTGCAGTGAAACTAAACAAGTAATCAAATTTTTAAAAATCCCTAGTATAATCCAATAAACCAAGCTTCAAAGAGTACATAAGTATATCCTCTCTTCAAGGGTAGAATATTAAAACTCATTTAATTTGAGCATTCTGCACAAACGTAATCTGCAAGACATAAGCTTATTTCCAGTGATCAACCATTTATTTTTCCTCTCATAAATATATTTGAAGAATCATTTAAGACTTGATTGTAAAGAAGCAAGCTTCTGAAGCACTAAAAATTTATGTCCTGAGATTTGCTTTTGTATAAAAGATGAACTCCGTACCAACATAGGAGATTAATTTAGTAGCTAGCTATCATGCTGCAGTTAATCCTGCATAACAGCCTTTATCTTATAATCAGTAGAAGGTAGCTGGTCAGCCTTCTCATTCTATTTAAAATGTCAAGCAGAGATATGAAAGATAGAAAGGGCAGGAAGAGACTTCGGTGAATGGTTTAAACCGTGGTATTTACAGTGTGCACATGAAAGCAAAATAGATGAATAGTTAGATCCTTGGACTTCAGTGATAATATTGATCATATGAAGTTAATTGTAATTGTCTGAGAATAATGTTGAGGATTGAATTAAATACTGAATGTTTCTCTGTAAACTCTAAGAACCTGTTAATATTTAGTCACATCTGTAAAATATCCCCAAATATTCCCCTCTCATTCCATTTACTCCCTTTATGATGGACTTTGCAGGGGTTTTTTTGTTTGTTTTTGTTTTTGTTTTTTTTCTACTAGAGGGGGAATGTACTTCTTTGCCTATTGACTTTGAGCTTATCATAAGGCTTGCTTTGGCCAGTAGAATGTTACATCAGTCATAATGAAAGCAGAGGCTTGAAATATGCTTGTGTCATTGAGCTTGCTTCTTTCTCTTCTTCCATCATATAATAAGAACATACACCTGACTGAGTAATGATCAAAAAAAAAAAAAAAAATACACAAAGCAGATCTGGTCCCAAGGTGGAGGTTGGAGCCAAGCCCAGCCTAGAACAGCCAACCCTCAGCAAAAATGCAGATACATGAGACTAATAATTACTGTTTTAAGCTAATTAGCTTTCAGTGGTTTGTTACATAATATTATTGTTAAAAATACAGCTTATTTTTAAGTCTTTGTTTTATTAATGAGCAGTGAAAATACAGAAGTCTTTTGTAGAGTAAAAGAAGACTATAAGAATTAGAGGGTCTAGAACCAATTAAAACACAGTCCACTGAATCTTGATTAGATTCCTCCAGTGTCAGTGCTATATTTTGTCATGTTAATATATCTTAATAGTTTTTAATAGTTTTTGATTCATAGTCCTTAAGTCACTATGGAGCTTTCATGATAAATATCACTATGCTAAGAATGACACTGAGTAGCCAGCCAGTTAAGGCTAGTCTCTTCATTTTCAGGTAGGTTCATAGAAAACAGTGAAACGATATTATTCAATTGTAAAATGGGAAACAATTTATTTGTATTTGCAGCATATATATCTAGTCTGAGGGCTTGATCATGACAGTGGTATTAATAAAAGCATGCTAGTGGTCAACAGATATATGAGTTATGTAAGAAATGGATGAAGTGCCAGGTGCTGTGTAGGTTATCTTACCCCTAAAGTATCAAAATTATTTGAGATTTGCAGATGTTAACCACTATATATAAAAAGAGATTAAAAAAAGAAATTTCTTCTGTATAATACAATATGACTATATTCAATATCTTGTAAGAACCTTTAATGAAAAAGAATATGAAAATTAATATATGTATGTATATGCATGACTGGGACATTGTGCTATACACCAAAACCTGACACATTGTAACAGACTAGACTTCAGATAAAAATAAACATGTACATATGTACATACATACATAATAAATTAAAATGAAAATTAAAAATTTTAAAATTTTAAAAAGTATAATGAAGTGAAGCATAATTTTGAAATGCTTCTAAAAATCAAAAGCAAAGTCCATCAAAGAGCACAAAAGCTAGCAGAAGAGGACTGGTAATTAACTGCCGCCAAATACCATTGTTTCTCCTAGGCTGAAAGACAAATAGAAGAATGTTGTAGGCTGAATTGAATTCTTTCAGCAGTCATTTGTTAAAGCCCTGACCTCCGGGTATATCAGAATGTAATTATTTAGAAGACAGGGCCTTTACATTTTGATTCAGTTAAAATGAGGCCAGTAAGGTGCCCCAATCCAATCTGACTGGTGTCCTTATAAGAGGAAGAAATTTGGACACAGGAAGAAACACTAGAGATGCACATACATAGAATAAGGATCACATGAGGAGACAGCAAGAAAGTGTCCGTCTGTAAGACAAGGAGAGAGGGGTCAGGAGAAACCACACCTGAAGACACCATCATCTTGGACTCTGAGAAAATAAATTTCTGTGTTTTAAGCCGCCCAGGTTGACAGCCCAAAAAAACTAATACAAAGAGGGAAACTGGAATTATGATGGGCCAGTCAAGCACAAGGTATAACCATGAGGAAATGTAACTGTTGGAAGATACAGTGCGATGCAGAGGAGGTGATGTCTCTCTTCCTATCACTCTTCACTCCCTAAGCTTCCTTACCAATCAGAAAGGGAAAAAATGCATAGCTTCTTACCAAGTTTCAGGGGCTTTGTTAATTTGCTTCAGCTAAAGTTGGAATCACCATCTAATTAAGTTTGCAATGACAGTGTTCCTCAGACTTCATCAGGCTTAAGTGCAGGTACAAGATGTGCTCTCCTTTTCATTGCTTTTTAGGCAAATTGAACTTTATGGTTGATCTCTTCTATCTAACAATAAATATATTTGTTATATTTCAATATATATTTTTATTTAGGGGCATAGTTACCATGGAGAATTTACTAAGCTTTAAAAAAAAATAAGCGTGTTAGGGAATGTGCCAGGGATATACAAAAAATATATTCCCCACTCAAAAATAAAAACAAAAATTGCTATGTGATAATGTAAGTAATAATTTGATTGTATGTTAAATACATGAGTTACTTTGATCTGTCTAAGCTGTCTATTAAAATAATGTTTACTAACACCTCCTTTTTCAAAGTTTTATTTTCCTTTTTTATGTAAAATGTTTGATAGTATTGACTATATATTTAGTTGGTATTTTGAGATGTATGTAAACTTATGAATGTTATATCTAATTCCTAAATTGAGCTTTTTATCAATACATGATGCCCATCTTCAACCTATTGATAATCTTATCATTTGAATTCACACTTATTTGATGTTAATAGTGCCACTTTATTTTTATGTGTTTAGCTACTGTGCATCTGCAGATTTCTTTATATTAACTTTCATTCTGCACTTGGTTTAAAAGTCATTTAAAGCAATTTATAGCATTTATTTTATCCCACCCAGTAGGACAATATCTGATATTTAATGACCTATTTACCTTTAATTTATAAATATATATATATATGCCAGTTTGATGCATATTACTATTCATTGTCCTTTCCCCCCTAGTAATCTGGTGGTTCTATTGCACAAATCCGTTCTCCTCTCCAAACTAGAAGTAACTATTAGACTAATGTGACTTCTAAATTTTAACCACATCTGCTGTGATCTGTGAAAGATTTTACTCCCCACCTTCCTCCCACCTAGCTTTCATGTTTGACTCAGTTTCTGTTATTCTGCTCTTCTTTATGATATATGTGCTATACTTCAAAAATTCTCTTCAGCATTAATATTACAAGCTGAGACACTCCTTAAACACGCATACATAGGTAGATAAAGAAGAGAAAGAGAAAAACAGGAAGGGAGGGAGGGAGAGAGGCAGAGAGGGAGAGAGAGAGAATAGAAATTTTGATCACTCACTATAATCCTTCTTCATCTTCCCCTATATCCAGTTATAGTTTGGGTTAATACACTGTTTTGTTTATGTCCTTTTCTGAAATATTTTCTTCACATATAGGACATAAGTGATAACAATCTCTGGACCCCTAAACTTTGGAAATATGTTTCTATCACCCTGATCGATACATCATGTATTTCTTAGTTGCATATAAGAATATTGAATTCCAGGCTTATTTTTTGTTATTATGTAGATGTGATTCACATCCTTCTAGCTTCCAGTTTTGCACATAAGAAAACTCATATCAGTCTTATTATTTCTACTTTTACAAATCATTTATTTTCTCTAATTGGAAGTTTGTCAGATTTTGTTTATCCATGGAATTGAAATTTTTACCAATATATGCTTGTGTGTTTGTGTATGTGTCTTTGTTCTTTCCAGTCTTGCCTTGAACTTGGGGAAAAAAAACCTTAAAACAGCAGAATTTCACTTCAAAAGGTTTTAAAATTTGTAGTGTGTTTTATGTTTATCTCTCCTTAATTTTATTTTAAAAGACTCTTCCTAACTCTTTAAATTATTTTTACATTAGTTGTCATTATCTGACTCTAATTATTTTGTCTCTTTTTTCATGATTTTTAACTTTCTGGAATTTTACTCTAATTTTTATGCTATTTCTTTCATTTAATCTTCCAGATAGGGATTTATCCATCCTATAGTGAAAATTTTTTCAATCTCTTGATTGCTTACAGTTCAAAAAAATTTAAGTTCCACAAACTGTTTTGTGCTTTAAAAACACTTCATGACAATATTGAACCTTACTTGAGGCCTCTACTCCTGGAAAGCAGTAAAGATTAAGAAATCCCCTCAGCCTGCGTGTCCTAACAAAGGACTTACTGCAAAGAACCATCCATCCCCATATGACTTACATGAAACTCGGGCACCTCCCTGTGTACTTTTAACAAGACCAGAAATGGATCCTTCAGATTACCATCCTTTGTCTCATTAATTGATCAGTTGTAACAACATGCTTGCTAACCAAACTTTGGTTAATTTTCTCTCCTTCCTGAAGGTCCCTTATACTTTCACCCACCGTCAGCCTGAACCAGCATCCCAACCCTCCTCAGCCTCCCCTGAGAATAGGCCAGCCTTCAGGTAAAACATTCTTGGATCTACTGTCCAATTATGCCACTTCTGTTCATCCCCCTTGCCCACACCTGGTTGTTTTTCACCTTGTTCAGTTCTCTGTATAGAAGAAAATCCTTGAGACACTTGCTAATCTTATGATCAGAATGTTCTCCCCATTTCAATAGGGCCCCTCCCTAATTGCAGTAGTAACTTTGCTCTTCTTGCAATATCCTTTCAAATAGTTTGTCTTTACTAAGTTTGGATTTCTTTTTCTTAATTTTACACCCTAATATCCATGCCCCTGTATGTCTCTCTCTTCCTCTCGTTGTTGTTCAAATTGCCACTTCTCTCTTCCAAAAATTCTTCCTTACTATGACTTGTCTGTTTGATATGTTCAATTTGTTTTTCTTTTTTCTTTTTCTTTTTCCTGGCAGTTAGAACACATTAGGTACACTGTCAGAGATTTTAGACTACTCCTTGGGGCATGGCTTCAGGTAGTGGCTTCAGTGGACCCCCAGAGGAGTGGGGATTATTAGATCTCACTCTCTGTGGGCTAGAGCTACAGCAGCGGGAAATTTGTCACTTCCTTTGTCCAGAAACTAAGAGAAAGCTTTTCTCTTCCTCATGTTGGCTAGGTACTCTAGCTTTCAGGTTAGAGAGGCTTCAGTCTATCTGATTTACTAACTTTCAACCTCTTGTAAGTCAAGGAGAATGACACCTTTCCTCTCCACACTTCATAGATCTATTCAGTGAAGTGACTCTCCAGAATCTCTATTTATGAATGCATGTCCTGGGATATTCTACCTGTGGCCTACCAGCTATCATTTGATCTAAGGTAAAAATGTCTTGTAACTGTTTTCATTCCACTGTACCACATTTTTTTAATCCTGACTTTCAGACCTCAAAGAGCTATTTTGTTACAGAGACATTAGTGGTTTCTATGAAGCTGGGAAACATGCTTAGTAACTGCTTTGTACTGCCGTTTTCTAAGATTTCACACTAACCTTCTCTAGTGTTAATAGATTCCCTGGTTTTACATCAATACTATGTGATCTCAGGGTTCCCTAAGAAACAGAAATATTTCTAATGAGTTATAGAAAAAGAGAGCTTAAATATGATATCATAAAAAGCGTTAAAGGCAAAACAGTGGAGACTTTACTGATACAAAGAGGCAAGACGAGGAGATTCAGCATTCTTTGTAATGCTGGGCAGTTATCCAAGCTAGTGAACCCAGGTCTTTGTTACAGCCAGGGTCAGAACAAGCATTCAGTTACAGAAACAATTTACAAAGTGATATCATTGCTTTAAGTGAGAAAAATGGCCTTGGTCCAGGTAAGTAACATTAAAAAAATGCCAATACTGATGTTTATGGAAAACACCTACAGAAATATAGCTCATCACATCATTTGTACTGAGAATTTCTAAGCGAATTTGCTTGTGTGTACTTGGGATTACACATCAAAGCAATTTTAAGTGAATATATCTGATACAACAAAAACTACCCAAATGATTTGATACTACCAAATATGTTAGCTACTGAGCAATAACTGAGTTTTGATTTCTGATTCTGTTGCATTCATAATTCAAATAAATACAAATACAAGCTCTGCAAGTTTATGCAGAACACTTACACTAACTAAAAGTGGTTATGATCTCAATATAATTCATAACAAAGAGACTGGAGAGTTTAGGGAAGAGTTTTCTGTGAAATTTTCTTCTGTTATAACAAAACCTTATAAAACGGCAAAGGAATAAATAAGACCCCCAATCAGTATCGAAGAGAATCAATAAATTTGGCAAAACAGAAAAAAAGAAAGAGGGAAGTACAACTGATGCTGAAATAAAAATTAACACTATCAACCAACCCCAAGGTAGTAAAACTAGTGCATCAGGAACTTGAAACATAAAATATATGATAAAATTTGCCAGAAGTTATCTAGGGGAAATTAACATTTTGTTCCCCAGATAAGATAGATTGGGACCAATATTGATGAGTTTTCTTTTGATAATTATATATTTACAACCAGTGTAAAAAAGGGTATGAAATCTTGATGTGGTGTTGCTAAGGAAAACTGTATTCATACACCATCTGCTACTGACTCAATTAAATGCTTCCTTATCTATGCCTATACTGAATTTAATTTTATAGAAAATAATATCCATTGCACATTTTGAGATAATAAAACTATTTTGGCTAATTATATCAGTTAAGATGCTAAAGTAGAGATCGTTCAACACAAGCATCAAATCAACATTTACTTCATACTACCTTCATCCATTTTGATGACCAGAAATTATAGATGCTTTGAAACCAATTAATCCAGGAGTCAAGTACAAAATATACTGTAGATAACACAAACAATAAATTAATTGGACACAAAATTATCACAATTAAAAATTTGCCCTGCCACAGAAATAAACAAAAAGGAAATAATATACATAATTCTGTAATAACTTTGAAATGAAAAAGTGTATTTTCCAAAAAATTTTTAAACGGACTTAAAATTTTGAGTGAAGATGAATTGATCAATACCAATTGTAGAAAAATTTAAACTGTTAAAGAATTAATTTCAAGAAACTGACTGAATCCAGATTAATGTCAATTCTTCCGTTTATTCAAAACCTATTTATCGATCCGCTCTCTGCCAGGCACTGAATTAGGTGCTAGACACTCAATGGCAAACAACCCTTGTGTGGTGGCTGCCTCCTAATCTGAGGGAGGGGGAAAGGCAACTAAATATTATAAAATTTTTATAGGAGACAGGATTTATAAAAGAGCAATCTCACCATGATCTCATTTTGGAAAACTGGCTAGAGGAGGTAACAGAAATGAAAAGGAGTGGATGAGTTAGAATTTTTGGCAAGGAAAAATCGTAAGAAATTACAAGTGAGTATCTGAACTTGGTTTACAGATGAACTATAAGATGAATGTGTGATCTGTGTTACAAGAGCAAAAGAAACAACCATGAAAGGAAAGATTGTTAGATTTATTAACTAAAATGCTTCGTATTAAAATGACATGAAGGTAATAAAAGTCAAATAACAAGATATAAAATTTTAAATAAGGCTGAAAAAACAGGTAAGATACTGCATAAAAGTTTAATATTTCTATACATAAATTAACCTATAATCAATAAATGAAAGCCTATACCTTTCAACAGAAAGTTTTCAACAAACATGCATAATCCACTCACAAATAATTGTTGAGGAAAGATGTTGCTAAGAAAAATGAAAGCTAATTGAAATAATGTACAAAAATTATAATAATGTACAGTTTTTTTTTCTAATTGATGATAATCAATACAAAAACAGTAGCAAATGTTTAAAGCTTAGTAGACATTAAAAATTGCTGTCGAACAATAATTTGAGTCAATTTTACTCAATTTAACAAAACCATAGAAACTTGTCAGAGTAGTTGACAAAGTAATTCTACTTTAAAGAATTTCTATTCAAAATATAGTGCAGTAGTTTATAGAGATATGTATTCAAAAATTATTAAAGTACTTAAAAATTGAAAAATAAAAGTGGCAGTCATTAGTGATGTTCAAAAATGTTATATTCTTGTTTACTGAATATGTGGTAGGTATTAAGACTTCAGCTGTATTCTCTCAAAAATAGATATGTTGAAGTCCTAACCCCCAGTACCTCAGAATGGGACCTTATTTAAAACATAGAGTTTTTGCATACTTAAGTGATTTAAGATAATATATTCTATATAAATATGCATCTGTATAGATACAGCTATATGTATGTATATATAAAAACAGATGATTTGGGCTTATGAAAGAAGATAAATTTAAGAAAACTGTTGTATGTAAAGAAGAAGAATAATGCTGGATCAATGCATGCATCTGTATAAAGATTGCTTTAGATATTAAAAAAAAATATGGAGAGGCTTGATATGGAAAGAAAGAACCTTAGCAGTGTTTCTCAGTTCTTGTCAAGACAGTAAACTGGTACAGTCTGCTGGTTCCTCGCTACAGAAAAAAATGGTGGAAAATTATTGAAAGAGAGTAGGAAATGTGATTAACAGAAATGAACAATGCTACTGTGAAAAAATCTTGGAGACACTGAAGTGTCTTGAAGTGGAATATGTATTGAGTAGTGGCGGTGGCTTGAAGCCAGGGTTAGGTTGGTGCAGCAGTGAAAGAGTAGGTTGAGGAAATGTTTAATATCTGCCTTGACTTTTCTTCAGGTTGTCTTTGGAAATACTGACTTTCTCTTAGCCAGTAGTTGGGGTAAAAGCAAAGCATAAAGGCTCTGATACTCACTGCTGACATTTGGTTCTTTCACATTCCGTCTTCCTCCCTGTCTGAACCCCTGAGGCTGGTATATTTCAACCTAAGGACATCCATCAACTTTCACCACTGTCTACAAGAGTTTACAGTGAAATGCTGAGGAGCAGGAGCAAAGTGCTGTTCACTGTTTCCCTCTTTAAATACACTATGGCAGAAACAAAGGTGTCAGCGCCAGGGTTTAGGAGTCCGAAGTGCAAAGACAGATAAATGAAAAGGATAAAGTGTTGAAGAAATAATGGGAATACATTTCTCAGATCTAGAAAATGATAAAAATGCACAAATTGAAAGGATTCATAGAGTAATAAATATGAGAGATCAAGAAAATCACACACCTAGACACATTATAGTTATATTTAGAAATACCAAGTATAAAAAGAAAATTCTAAAAGCTTTTGGAAACAAAGAGCAAATAATGTTAAAAAAAAAACTCATATTAAGTGGATGTAAGGCATTTAGAAAACAATGTTGGATGACATAATATATTTAAAGAAATAATATAAGATATATTTTATTACTCTACTAAAATTGAAGTGGGGTATTTTTTAAGATACTTGATAGGTTTACTCCAAAATTTCCATAAAGGAACAAAGATTCATTAATAAGTGAGCCATACTGCTAACTGGAAAAAGAAAGAAAGAGAGGAAGGAGAGAAAGAGGAAAGAAGGAAGAAAAGAAAGAAAGGGAGGTATTGCTCAGCCATAGTTTTAAAATAGAAAATGAGTAAAGATGAATATGATTATATCAAAATAAGAATTCATTACAATGAAGGACATCACTGAAGAAGCTAATAGATTGATGATGTATTAGAAGAAAACATTTGCAATGTCCAAAAGTGACAAGAAAATTATACCTAGAATATGCAAGGACTTCTTACAAGCCAACAAGAAAAGATACTTAAAAATGAAGAAAAATTTATAAAAAGGAAATGCTTAACTCTGGCATGTATATGAAGAAAAGCTCGAACTTGTGAAATAGTAAAATGAAAGATCAAACAGTCATATGATGACACTAATTATCAATATTTTGGTTTTCTTAATATCAGGTCATAAGACAGGACCTTGTTGCAGGCAGTCGTCAGAGGTAATCACAGAAAATACAAATGATGGAGTAAGGAGAGTAAGTTATGAATGAGACAGAATTAACTATGCAGTAATTAATAGGTGGCTGCTATCGGCAGCTGGGACCAATCCTGCCTACAATTCTGAGGAAGCACATGGACTGTGCCTAAGAATTGTTCCCCCAAAGAATTGAGAAGTGCTCCTTCTAGGTTGCTAACCTAGTCAGTATGTCTTCCACTGCCTAAATGTTAATGTGTATCTTTATCTCAGATGATTTCTCCCTCCATGCAAAACTGATGACCACATATACTGTTTGAAATTCTTTCCCCTGGGGTATTTCCCTTCAACATTATCATTTAATGCTACTCCTTCTGTGGCAGTGGTCTATTTTCAGATCACACATATATTTCACTGACTCATCCTTGAACTAGTCTTCAATATTTCCCTCCTCTATCAGCTGACTGTATGAAACTAGCTCTTAGCTGAGGGAGAGGTGTTAGTGCAGTAAATGTAGCTGATGTTGGGTGCTGTTCATATAACTTATTTGTACCCTCCCAACCTCCTCAGTGACTGTGACTCAGTCACGACTGAACAAATTCCATCATGTGATGGATTGCTACTGTGCCTGTGTAAACTTATTAAGTGGTATATCTGACAACCCAGTTTATGAAGGGTAGAAATAATTTCATAATCTCTTGATGCAATATTTTCAGATACTGAGTCTCTTCTATTGTCTAAGAGAATGCTAGAGGCTGCTTGACAAAGAGCAGTAGTAATTACTGTTTACTAAGAAGGCATAACCTTACTTTAATATCCTAGTGGTCTGCACTGCTACCCACCTGCCAGAGTTGGCCTACACTCCTTATATGGTTACCTGAACCTGTTGCAGATTTATCTCTTGCTCTGGGCTTCACTCAGAACACATAGTAGCCCTTTGATCCCTCCTTCCCAGATCTGAGCAGTTCTCAGAACAAGAGTGGAACATGCGAAAGATCTTTTCTTGTAGGAACTAGAAAAAACACATTTGCCAGATCAATAACTGCACATCAAATGCTGGAGACTTTGTAAATTTATTCTACTAAAGATACCATATCTGGCACAATAGATGCAGATAGGATTCTCATTCTCACATTATAAATCCATCCAATCACGCACATCCCTCTGAGTCTTCTGACTCCTTTTTTCAATTTGCTGTCAAGGCAGTGAGGATTATATCTCTTTCCAAGCTTTCAAAGAGATAGACTGTTTGAAAAATGGTTCAGTTATCTACTCCTTCTAGTACCCATTTCTGTGCAATATGACTTTGCAACTCAAGAGGGTAGAATCTGTTTCCTTACTCTTTGAATCTCAACTGGATCTTTAACTTGCAATGACCAATAAAATGAAGTAGGAGGGACAGTATACCTGTATCTAGCTTAGAGCTTTACATATTTCAGGTCTTTCTCTTGAACCTCTGTCTCACCATCCGGATGAGTACAAGTTAATCTCCTAGAGGATGAAAGACAACATGAACCAAGGTAGTACTAGAACAACTATATTCAGATCACCTGTCTGCCAATATCATGGGCCTGAGATAATCCATTTGCCATATATTCAGCCAGATCTAGAACAGAAAAATGCACTAACTTATGAAGAAATGATTATTATCCTTTTAAGTCATTGGGTTTTGTGGTCATCTCTCTTACAGTATTATTATGACAATGGAAAACTGATACAGAACGACTTTGGTGGTATATTAAGACTGGCTGCAGGATTTTTATCAAATCAGATGATTCATAGATATCACTCCCGTAACAATATACTTTCTTGCTAGCCAGCTTTATATCTTTTTTTTTTCTTTCCTCTATGCAGTATACTCAAAGTCTAATGCTATCTCCTGGCTTGTGCTATTTTTTTCAACTTTTTAAGGAATAATTGACAAGTAGAACTGTATATATTTAAAGTACATAATGTGATGATTTGGTACATAAAAATTGTGGAATGATTACCAAGATCAAAATAATTAACACATCCATCACCTCACATAGTTAACACTGTTTTTGTGGTTGAGAGTGCTTAAGGTTTATTCTTAGCCACTTTCAAATATACAATACCATATTATTAACTATAGTGACCATGTTATACATTACATCTTCAGAATTTATTCTTCTACTGTTACATGTTGGCCAGTTTATGAAGTTCTTGCAAATGAATAACCTTTTTGTTCACGTAATATAGCCAGTATTTCCCACTTAATACAAAACTTTGACTTATTAATTTAGGGGTAATGAAGGCAGGAGGCAAAAGACCACGAGGAAAAGTATCATTAATGTACTGCCTTTCTTAGGTATGGCCATCCTGGATTTTCAGGCAGTGTAACTTTTAGCTTCTTTAGCAAAACATAGGACACATTTTCACCAGCTCAGAGGACTCAGAAAAATCTGAAGTTCAAAGTTAATCTAGTGATTCTATTCTGTGTCTTTTCCTGGGTTTCTGCTTCCCAGTCCTTCTTTGTTAAGGAATTAACTTTTTCAGTGAACACATTCTGTGGTTGTGAATGTAACACTCTTTGGTAATTCTGTAGCTCCCAAAATAAAAACATGGGTTTGATTTTCAGCAAAATTTGAGTTTTAGCTACTAAAGATATGAGTATCTCTAAATTTTGCCATGAAGGGTTTCTGACTTGCATAGTGTACCTTGAATTGACGTCGACTGGCCTAAACCTGTCATTCTCTCTCTTTTTTTTTTCACCATTTCTAGGTCAGTAAACAAAGTGTAACCAACTTTACTATCTTTATAGCTACTGTTGCTCCAATATGTTTCAAGTGCTGGAGCCATTGCATGAAACATTTTCCTTTCTACTTACACCTGATTTTATTCTCTGCAAACGAGGGTCTATGTGGCTATGGTGCTTCAGTTTATCATACATTACCGATCTAGCAGTTTGACCCCATTTGTCACCAGCAGTGGGGCTCTTGGTGCTCTCTAATTCCAGCATTTCATTATAATTGCCTCTACTATTGCTGTTTTGGTATCATTTCCTTAACATAAAATGAGTAAAGGTTTGGGATGTGAGTCATTTGTCCAGGAGGTAATCACAGGAAGCACAAGTAAGAAAATGGGGAAAGTGATATGGGGTGGGGGGGAGGGAGACAGGGCTGCTTTCATGGATGTACAAGCTGTGCTGTCATGTGGGCCTGTGCTAAGGACACCACCCATAATGTAGTGCTCTGCTGTCACCATCATGAAATTCTTATTAATTTTATTTTTGAATTTGAGTTTTGTAAGTGAAGTATGATGGAACAATGGAGTGTGCATGTGAGCAGGAGAAATATATGCATTGTGCATGTCAGTGTTTCCTGTCACCCCATTACATGTATTATTTGTCACGTGTAATGAGTACAGAATGCCAATAGTATGGGAGTTCAGTAAGACCCACAGTGTGTGATCTAAGGCCCCCAAAGAAAGCAAAAACCAAAAGGAACTGGAGTTAGAAATACGAATCTAAAAGTGCTAAGGTATTAAGGAAAGCGATAACATTTTAAGGACAGGAGATGAGGGGAGAAAAGAACAAGGAGAGGGAGAGAGGGAAAGAGAGACATAGAGTATGAGTTAATAAGAGCTTAAAAAGTCAACAATATCACAACCGCACTTTAATGAATGGACGCTTAATTGTAATAATGCTTTTTAAAATGCTAGTTTTCTGAGAACTTATGTAATACTTGAGAATGGATAATTAACTAACTGAACTCAAGATTTGTGTGTGGAGGGAAATAAAACGATGTTCAAGAAGGATTATTAACTTTGGCTAACCTGATAATACCATAATAGTTTAATAAAGGAACTCAGAATAACTTAAATTCCTAACTTTAATGCTTAATAATTCTTGATATGACTACTAGAAAAACAACGTAACCTGTAAATACTACAGACTTGAAAACAAGTCCAATTTTATGCTATATGACACAGTGATTTTGACTATAGCAATAAAATAATAATCAAGCCTGAGATACAAGCAATGTCAAATAATAGCATGTATATTTAAAGGATACAGAAATTTGGGTAACTGAAACATATGCCCTAAATATTTTTTTCAGGAAATACACAATGAATACCAATAATTTTGTATAAATATTACAATACATTCTCCTATGGAAATACCAGAGAATTTGGTTAAACCAAAAGAAGCAAACAAAATTCATCTATAAACTGAAATCAGTCAGAGAGAACAACAGCTCTGGGGCATGTATCTTTAAAAGATATGTTTGGCAGAATAATAGAATCCACAAAGAGGCCCTGCCTGATCCCTGGAAACTATGATTATGTTACCTTACATGGTGGTAATATAGAGATTTTACAGATGGGATTAAGGTTAAATACCTTGATACCAAGAAATTATCCTAGGTTAGCTAGCTAGGTGGGCCCAATCTAATAACATGAATTCTTAAAAGTAGAAAACAAGAGAAGAGCATGTCAGAAAGATGCAACATGAGAAGTTGTCAAGCCAGTATCCTTGCCTTTGAAAATGCAGGAAAGAGGCTACGAGACAGAATGCAGTTGTGTCTAGAAGCTTGGAACCATCTTCAGTTCACAGCCAGCAAGAAGACAAAGACATTAGTCCAGCAACCTCAGTGAACTGAATTTTGCCGATAAGATGAATTGTCTGGAACTGTATTCTCCCCTACCTTCTTCACAAAGAAATACAGCTTACCAATACATTTATTTTAGTCGGCTGAGACCTGTACTGGATTCCTGACCTAGAGAACTGCAAGATAATAACTTCGTGTTATTTAAGCCATTTGATTTACGGTAATTTGTAACAGCAACAGGAAACTAATGTTCATGTTATTTACTTATCTTAGTCTACTTTGTACAAACTGTTCATTTTTTAAACAAAATTGTGGATTGTAATTTATGTAACACTTTGTTTCCTCTTTTATTTATCCTACAATGTATTGTGAATATCTGTCACAAGAAGCAATATAATAGTTGGGAGTACAGCGTCTAGAGCCAGACTGCCTCAGTTCAAATCAGTTACCTGTCTCACTACTAATCTGTTCTCTATTGCTTCCCATAGAAAATGAGAAAGATAAAAATAATACTAGTTTATCAGGTTGACATGTTAATAAAACATGTTAATATGTGTAAAGTAACTAAAACAGCATTAAAAACATCATAAGTAAAAAATAATTAATGGTGTTTAAGTTTTATCATTATAACCCATCCTGCTAGTTACAGATCTACCTCTGCAATTGTTAAAGCTGCTGTATAACCTTCCGTTTTAGGCATGTTGCATAATACAAACAATTCCTAACATATAATATTTAGCTTGTGAGAAGCTTTTGCTGTTTAACAAAGCATTTCAAAACAAGGTGGCTTAGAACTGCAATCAGTTAGTTAGGTCATAATTTTATAGGTTATCTGGGCAATTATTCTGAATTGGGCTAGCTCAGCTCATCTCTTCTGGACCTTCACTTGCGTCTGTGGTCAACAAGTCTATCATCTGGTGGTTTGATGCTCCATCATGGCCTCACTCATGTGAACCGTTTGCAGATTGTCAGCCAGGTTGATGGTGGTACCAGGCAAGTGTCTTTCACCATCTGGTAGCCTAACTGGGCTTATTTTCATGGTAGCAGGAGCCCCAGGAACTGTAAGAGAGGACAGACATTCTGTGCAAGTAATTGTCAGGTTTCTGCTTCCATCACATTTGCTAACAGGACATTGTCTCAAGTAAGTTGCAAAGCCAGGCCCTGGTTCAGAGCAGTAGGGCAGGTCACAAGGCAAGGAGATCACAGGGCAGGAAAAATATAAGGCCATGTTTGGGATCTATCACAAATATAGTTTACTTCTGCTCTTTTTATTTTTAAGATGATGAACAATGCTGAATGAATTTACGACCTCAACTTGTCTAGAAAAGCTCAGATGTGCTTTATCTAAGTCAGACTTCTCTGGTTGTTTATTCAAAGAAATATTTTAATAATTTGGTTTCTAATCATTGTAAAGATAAATATTGTACTATCAGGTAATATATGATGCATAATATGCAATGCAGTATTTGGCTAATTTCTTGCTAATGTGAGAATTTATATAATTGTAATATTTATTGCAGCATGCCAAATAATGTGTATAACATCCAGTTGTAATTTTAAAATTATTCTCCTCAGTGATTTGTTTTGGTCACATATATTTTAGAATCTATTGAATTTTTATAATTGAACTACATTTCATTGTTATTGCTTCCATTTTCTTACTCTTCAGCTGTGATAAAACGTCTGTACTTAATTTAAGTGCTGTGGACCATCATGCCAGTAATAGAACCTAATAGAAACCACAAATTAAACTGTGTGTGTGCGTGTGTGTATGTGTGTGTGTTTAAAGTGGCCGGATCATATATACTGACCATAGCATTACAACTGCTGAGAGGATTCTGCATAGGTTTCTATTATCCACTGCTAGTGTTTTCTGTGCTAAGCCGATGGCATTATTAGCAGTTAGCCTTGCAAAGACTTTTATACAAATGGAGGCTGTACCATCTCCAATAACAAAGCAAACTGATTAGTTAGCATAGGGTGTAAAAGTGTGCTAAGAATTTTGGGGTAGTTCTGTAACTTTGTTTTCAAACCTACTGTTACTTGATCTACATGAAAGTACTATTTTATTTTTTTAAATAAATGTTTTACTGTGCACAATGTTTCCCTCTAGTCTTAAAGCTCTAGGAAAGAATGCAAATGTCTTTAAGCTTAATAATCTGACGTTTTAATGATGGAATGATGTTTATTTATGTTGCTGATAATTATATTCGAAAACATTGTCAACACTGAAAAAACAGTAGGTTTCTAATGACCCAAAGTATGAATTCTGTAAATTTCAAAAAGTAATTTATTCCCTTTCCTTCTTTTTTCCTGAAAATGATGCCTTTTGGTACTATGTATTGAGAAGACAAGAAATTTTCTTTCCTTATGCAACGTATTTCTTTAATCCTTCAAGTTTGGAATGGCAACTGTAACATCCAGAAATACTTCTTACTGTTTTCACTGTCGAAACAGAGAATTCTGTTAAGAACATGAACTATGACAAGGGAAGGAATAAGTAGTAGGTCATCTAGACTCCAAAAAGCATGTTGTCCTTGTAGGTACAATCCTACAGCGCTTTTAATCATAATCAAACTTGTGCTGAAGTCCATGGAGATATTTGTCACACAGAGAATAAGCATAGTCAAGATGTCTGGTTCAGTGAGAAAATATTTTCAGATTGAATTCATGTGTTCTTTTCCTTGAAAAATCCAGGGTGCTCCCTAAATTGTGGGACCCACTACAGACCAAACTGCAGAGTAAAAGTACCCTTAATTAAGCAAAATAGAATGGTTTTATGAGGTATTTATGATAATAAAGAGGAAGTTTCTCAATGTTACAATATTGCTAAGGTTTAGAGGAGCAAATAAAGAAATATGGTTGCTTGAAATATAGCCGTGCATTGTAATTGTAGATTTTCTCTAGTTTATCTTCAAACTAGGACATTTCCTAGGCAGAAATACTGATGTCCTAGTGAAGGTATGTGTAACCTTCACAGAGTTGGAATAGCTTCTTCTTACTTTGAGTGGGTATTTCATTTAAAGAATGTATAGTCAACAAAAAGTAAGATAATTTATTTTTTGAAATTAAAAGAAATACTTAAATGGGAGCACAGTTCCACAATTCAGTAAAATGTATATAATTATTCCCCTTCTCCATCTCTCCTATTCTGGTAATAACTCTCGCACACAATGTGGCTGCTTCCAAAAACTCTCGCTTGTGTACATTCCAGATTTCTCCAACTAATCTCTCCAACTCATACAGTTCCCTCTTGGCTCTCTTCCTCTGCCTTTCCCTTCCATTACAGTTTCCGATGCAGTTCCTCTACAGTTGGCCTAGATCTCCTGTCACTCATTACTTCAACCTGCATATTGAGGCCCTGAAAAAAATGAGGCCCCTGAAGTTTAAGGGTACGTGTTTATGGATAATTGAAAGGTAGATAATCAGTATCATCCTCCTGAATGTGTGGGGACAGGCAGAGGTGATGACCAAATGTACTCACCACTGAAAGTTTTCTTTATGTTTTGCATTCATCAATTCGTTAATTTCACAACAAATCAATGAGATATGTGTAATTGTCACTAATATTCTACAGATGAGGAAGTTCAAGTTTACAGAGGTTAAATAATTTGCAGAGACCTACAGTTAAGGCTTACCTTTGGGTCTAACTCTAGAAGCCATGCTCTTAAATGACAAATGATGTTCCTGTGTTAAAATCATCTGTGCTAATATTTTTAGTCCATGTCACACATGACTGACATTAAGTTGAACCAGAACTCAGAAAGAAAAGAAGCATCTGGAAGGGAAGGGTATATATGCAGACACTCTTCCCTTGTTTAAAGCTGAATTGAGGGCAACAATTCCTTAACACTAAGATATCTACTTAGCTCATATCCTTATGGTTCAATGTTCTGTGTGTCTTGTCTTATATGCAAAGGTAAATATCAAAGGGAGTTGGTGAAACCTTAGATTATCATTATTTCGATAAATGACTCCATCTTAAAAATCATAAAAAATCTCTACCCACTACTCAAAATTGACAATCAGAAAATTAAAACCAGGGGGGTGGGTATAGCTCAGTAGTAGTCTCCAGTATCTCCATTAAAAAAAATTAAAACCATAATTTTTAAAGTTACCTGATGTGCTATTCCATAGAGAGATTATAAACTAAGACTTTAGAAAATACATTTATGATGTTACAAAGAACCAGGTACATTAGCTCAGTGTTTGTATTGATTTAAGTACTGTGTTTGAAATAAAACATCTCCATTAACCAAATAAAACATTGTAACAATATGCCAAATATTTTTATAATTTACCACAATTTCCTTATACTTGCTGATTAGCTTATATCAAGTTTTATTTGCTGGCCAGTTTTGGGAACTGGAAGTTTAGCATTGCAGGGCTCTAACTTGTAAGTTCTGGATAGTACTCAGCGAGAATAACGTGCTTGCCTACTGGTATTTTAGCACTAATTACGTATTCTTAAAATGACTTCCTTTCCAAGGTAAATTTTAAGAACCAAAAAAATTCCTTGATTTCCAACTTTTCTCATGACCATTGAATCATTTGTTTTAAGGATATTATTTTTCTTTGTTACGTTAAAGAAATATCACCAAAAATTCATTCAATTTTTAATTTTTTTAAATGAAGCCATAAGTGTTACTTGGTAAAAATATGGGCTAATTGTTGGTTCTCTCTTATTTTAGTAAGAAATACTACCCAAGTACTAGCCATTCACCTGGCAAAATGTGGGTATTACAGACAAAATTAGATGAGATGGTGTAATTATGATGTGAAACATCAGGTCTTATTGCTGACTAGTAACTACAAGATCATAAAGGAAAGTAAATGTATACTGATATGGAGACCAGAAGGGTCTTCCACACTTAGTTCATGTTTCACTATGTCTGCATAGATCAGTTACTTTATTAGCTGGATCAATCTGGTAAGAATTATTACCTATAGTTTTTTTGCCAGTTACATATTGTCATGTATCCACCCTTCTGAGTACCTGCTATGTGGCAACCTGAGGGGCCCATAATTTATGAAGAAGAGAAAAGTGAAATAGATTCTATGGCATGATAAAAGTAACTGCACAATTCCATGAAAGCCTATCAAAGGGGTACCTAACTAAATTATTTGATCCATGAACACTTCACAGAGGAGAGGACATCCAAAGTGAGTAAAGTGAAGTTAGCCATGCTCAGGGCTGGAGTTTGCAAGGCTACTCCAGGCAGAGTGAGGAACATGTGAAACACACAGGTGTCTCTGAGCATGAGTGAGTGGTAAAAGGAGTGGAAAAATAAATAGAGTTTGATCAGGATATTTTTCAAGTCATACTTTGTTGTTTTTCTCTTTTTTCTCAGGGAAAAGTAAGAAGTCATTGAAATATTTGCAGCTGAAGAATGAAATGATCAGATTGGCATTTCTGAAAGCTTGATTTGGTGTAAAATGATTGCAAGAGAGTCAGCTTGGAACCTGGAAGGACAGGTAAAAAACTTACAAAAATCTTGTTTACCTAGAAGAGTAACCAGCCAGTCTTTATCCCTAAGAGAGTGCCAGCGGGTTCCTAGATATGTGTGTTAAATTAGATTCCATGCCTCTCAGGTCAACAATTTAATATAAGCAGGTGAACATCCTTCACTTTAAAGTCTGGGCACAATCAGTTGCCTCTGAGGAGGTGAGTCTGAATGCACAAGCCCTTTAAGAGTGGCTTCTAAGATCACCAGGGTCTGGTGGGTCTTGGGATATGAGCCCCATTGGTTTTCAAAGTTAGATCCTTTGGGGGTTTATCTCTCAAGTGTATGTCTTAAAAGCTGAAATGCCTGAGGAGTGGGTCTGAAGCTTTTACTCTTCACGGAGAAGCTCTGGGTTTGAGTTCCCTCCTGGTTGTGGGACACTGCACTAGGGCTCGGGTATATGTTGAGATTGTTTCTAGCATGTCCTATCTGCTTTGATGTGATTTCCTTCTCATTTGCTCAGTGTGTACTCATTACTCAGCCAGTCTTTATGTTTTTGTAAGAAGAAATTGTTCTATATGTAGCTGTAGACTCAATGTGTCCATGGGAGGAGGTGAGTTCATGGTCATCCTACATGGCCATCTTGAACAGGAACTTCCATACGATATTCTTAGGCAATTTTTTCCTTGATTTTCAAATTAACTAAGGTCTAAGGACCTTTCAAAGCAATACTTGGCTGAATTAATTTAGACTGGCTAATGTGTGTATATATATATGTGTGTGTATATATACATATACTTATACATGGTTTTGTAGCTCTGTTATGCTTATTTTATAATTTAGACTTAGCTGATTTAGATTGACTTTACATAAAAATGTATTTTATTAGGTTAGTTTTATTAAAGTTATTCTCAGTTAATTTTCCTCAGAATTAACTTATACTTTATAAAGAAACAAGTTTGTATATGAATTATGTGATAAATATACACCAAGAATAGTCTCTGCAGGCATTTATTATGTTTACATGATGATTGTTGACGTGTAATAATATCATAATCTTATATCATAAAATCAATAATGTTCTAATTAATCATTAAAATATATTTATACATATATAGTATTGCAAATTTCAAGAATTGATATTTTTATTGTAGCTTTTATGAGAATTTTACACCTTAAATTCTGTTAGAATTCCAACATATAAATCCAAAACTCAGTGTTTCAAAGTTTTCATCAAAAACTTTCAAGTCTGCATTGCTTTTTCCAAAGACTGCGGATTAATCACCCAGGAAATATTTTTTTAATGTGCATTGCTTTAGGTTGTACATAAATCTTGTAACAAAGTAAATCCCTATAATTCAAAGAACCAAAACTACTTTCACTTCAGCATGCTGTTTTCCCCTACAGCCCTGTTGTTGCTGATTAATTTCTCAGTTTAAATTTGAAATAGAAAAATAAGCTTCCCAAGTTTAAGATCAGCTCCAATGTGGTGAGCTCTTCTTGCAGGAAAACATAATTTCAGTGAAACTCCAGATGTTGCTATTCATTGAAAAAAATTATCCTTAAGTAAACATTAGAAATGAGGATGCATGGAATACTTTTTATTCTGTAAAAATACATGTGGAGTATATATTCTCATTGGGCACTTTAGGGGTAATAACAAAAGTCATGGTTGTACATGAAGAATGCACTATTGGGAAATGAGAGACCCTGGTTCTAGACTTGTTTCCTTTAGATGACAGAGAAGTAAATGTGGATATCAAGGTCTATTAAGGGTATGAGGTTTGCCTACTTGCAAGCTAACAATTTTGCTGCCCAGTCTCATGTGTTTTGGTCTAAGAAGGACTTCTACTCAGAACACCAGGCGGCATGAGCTTTATGTTTTCACTGGCTGCCCTAACCCCTAAGTTCCATGGGGATGATGTGGAGGAGCCCAGGTGGATTCTGTACACACAATGAGTTTACATCACAGCTGAGTAACTTCGAGCTAAGGAAACCTCCCAGTTGTGTAGATGGGCTGCTAACAAATGTGCCAATCAATGTCCAGGAAGGAGACATTGTTTTTATTAGTTTGGTCAGGAAACAAATCTGCCTTCTGTCTGGAGAGAGATACTATTCGCTATCCTACTAAAATGCCTGCTATACAGTGATCCTTGAAAAGATATTCCAGAGAAAAAGACTTTGCTTAGAAGAACAGAAACACAGAGAGAGACTCATGGAGAATTATCTTCCATCATTAACCACCCCATGTTTCTACACCATCTTGGCTTTAGGTAAATTTTGCCATGAGCACACTCCTCTTTCAGCTACTCTATTCATCTGTCTAACAGAAGCTAAACCCAAATCTGATCAATTTTCCTCAGACAGAATTGAACTAAGGTTGCAGTCAGCAAGACTCCATGCAGCAGAGTGAGGCCAGTCACCAGTACTGACTTCAGCCATGCCCTCCAGGGTCCTGGCTGAGCAAATTTGTGAAGCCCTCAATGTCCACTATAGAAAGCCGTATTACTGTATTGAAAATGTCCATTTGTTCTGAGGACTGTACAGGTTCTACCTTGACCTGCAAAGAGGAAGTCTAGGGCACTTCCGTCATCCTTAGAACTTTGGCCAGTGAGTTGAGGCTGACTCAAGTGCCTTCCAAGGTTGAGGTGCTATTTCCTTAAATGCTTAAAGATCTGTTATGACCCATGTAAGTTGCAAGTTGTTGTATTCTCAGAAGAGAGGCAAGTTAGTGCCTCATTTTCACACTGGAAGTAGAGTCCTAAGAAGGCAAAGAGAGCCCTTGAAATGAAAGTGCTGTTCACACTTACTAGGGCTCCCTAGGTAGGACTTGCAAAGGGAGGATAGGTTGAGAGTACTTGCCACCTGGTCACTCCACTGGCTGAAATGCATTAAAGCTCCAATTCATTTTAGAGTAATTGAGTGTAATTCTTTGGGGGAACTTCCTGAGACCAGTTAAACCCACTTGTCCTGTTTGCCTGTGCCACCAGTCAGATTGCATTTGTGTTCCCAAAGAAATGATAGAGAATGTGATTGGAGAAGTTCTCCATAGGTACTTTGGGTTGGGACTATCCCTGCAGTTTCTAATTGTTTCTTCTAAGATTAAGGGGAATGGCAATCAAACTAAGGTCAGAGTTTTATGGCAGATAGCAGACATAGCAGTCAATTAAATTTACAGCACTTGTACCAATTTGAAAAAGCTGTGCCATCCACAGAAAATTTTTCCTCCATCCGTATAATGTATTAGTAAAGTATTACAACAGTTCTCCTGTCAATAAAAACAGAAGTGTTCCCCATACAGTGTGATGGGACCATCAAGGAGAGGTTCTGGGAGCACGTCCATCTACAACGTAGTAGGTGGCCATGCTTTAATTTTCTAGAACCTGGTGCCTATTTCATAACTTGTAATTCCACTGATGAGTGAGCGAGATGACAGGTACAGTAGAGGACAAGTGACCGTCAGCTCAGAAGGTCTTTTCATCATAGATTCCACTACCATTCTGATAAAGTCCAGGGGCTGGGAAGAGCCTGTGCACACATCTGAGGCACAGAGTCTAACTGCTGCACTGCCACTGGATCCACATGGCCAGATATGATAATGACTGTTTGTAAACCTGGGAGGGAACTCAAGAAGTGCTAAATACTGCATTCATAACAAGCACTGATAATCTTCCCCAGGGGCAGTTCACAGAGACAAGATAACAGTAATAGCCTCCCCTGTCCCATATTTCCCAGGGTCTATGACGTTGCCTCTGCAGATTTAGGGTTCTAGCTCTACCTCTACCTCTGCAAAATCTGGTATTCCATTCTAGCAGCTGTAAATTCACAATTTTTCCAGTTATCCTTTATTTGAATCCAGACCTTTTATCTGGAAGGGTCATGTTTAAGAGGGACACAGAGAGCGGGAATCTCTGCATTGGAGATATACAGTCAGGCTTGATCAGCAACTTGATTCTAGTCTTAACAGAGAACAGACCTTTACTGAGCGCTGCAGACAGTTCAATCACTGCTAAAGCTCGATAATACCAGTCAGGAACATTGAGACAGAGGGAGGCTTCTAACTTGCCAACCAATAGGGCATCATCTATGTAGTGACAGGTTGGAAATCACAGGGTAGAAGTGATTGCACTAAATCCTGACCCATCACTCACTGGTGGCAATACACAGGGCAGTTTGTCTTACTAGCACTTCTATACTCTCAGCTCTTCCCTGGTAGGAATGTTTTCCTATTCCTACCAGAGACAAGGAAGTAAAAGCATGTAACACATCAATTCCTACCATGTATTCAGAACTAGAAGCAACAAAAAGAGAACATAGAAGTAGCTTAAAGGGTTCAGCCCTCAATATCATGTTCATCTCTTCCCATACTGTGAACCCTGAACAGACTCACTGTGTTGAAAGCAATAACACCTACATGCCATGGAGCTGAGTAGGATGATCCATTGGGTAATTGTATTCAGTAAAGCTGTCCAAGTCTAAGTCCTTTCCATCTGTCTCTTAGCATATTTGGACAGGCATATATGCCCCATCTTTAATCATCTTTCCTCTTTTTTTTGTCTTAATTGAAGTATAGTCAGTCACAATGTGTCAGTATCTGGTGTACAGCATAATGTCCCAGTCCTACATATATATACATATATTCATTTTCATATTCTTTTTCATTAAATGTTATTATAAGATATTGAATAGTGCCCTGTGCTATACAGAAGATATTTGGGTTTTTATCTATTTTTATATATAGTGGTTAACATCTGCAAATCTCAAATTAAAGTGGCTGATGTTGGGATGGATAGAAAGAGAGAGCAGAGAGTACAGGAGGGAGTGGTCTTGTTCTACAAGCAAGGTTTCACATTTACTCTCTGTTTTGAGCAGCACATTGTCTGCCTTGACTTAACTAAGCAAACTCTTCAGTCCACATAAAGCTCTATATCCTCATTGCTGATATGATTTTTTCATCTTTGGGGACCTATTGACAATTCCTCCTCCTATCAGCAGGAGAGTATATAACATCCAAAGTACCTCTTGTTTCAATACTCACTAACAGGTAGGACACTGGAGAGCCTCTATACCAATCCTTGTCAACAACTTGGGCACAAGCATTAAGGGCCATATTCCAGAGAGTTTTCTCATATCTCCTACCCTCAAATGGCCATTATTGTTTCTGTTAGAGAAAGCCATTTCTCTTTCAGCAACTAATCTTTATCACCAAAACTTTCAAGAATTTGAACGGGTCTGAGATTTAACCTACCTGCTAGATAAAGAGTTAGCTTGCCACAGTTTTATGGGCACTGCAAAATATACAAGAATGTTGGGTTGGAGACACAGAAGAGTTTATTACTTATGGCAATCACTGTAGCTCTCACAATTTACTAGATCAGTGGTATTTATGAAGAATTTGCAATTGCTTATACTCTGTTTACTTAAAAAAAGAATGACAGATTCAGGTCAATCAGTTATCGATTCAAGGCACATTTCGGAAGCTAGAAAACCTTTATGGAAACATTTAGAGATAGACTCACATCATCTGCAGTTAAAGGTCAGATTATGCTAAAAATCAGTTATGATTGTAGGGATTGTAGAACCACAGAACAGACTAAATGCCCAGCCTCAGTATGTCTTCAGTGCTAAAATCCGGTTGTAGTTTCTCCATATCTTATGCAAAATTTGATACTCTCAATGTTTTCAATTTTACCCATTCTAGTGGGTATATAATAAAATCTCATCCCAGGCTGCTTTCTATACAAATATCCTCAAAAAAAAAAAAGTCTATAATAAAACCCACCAACACCTTTGTTCGGTAGATGGGCAGAAATTCAAAAGACCCATGGAGAATCAGTTTCCAACAAGGGGCAAGTCATTTTTCCTTTCAGTGAACATCAATTACTCATTTATCACAAGCTTTGAAATCTCAGTGCTATTTACGTCAGAGGGTTGTTCTGAGTAACATAATCCAGTGGATAATGGAAAGGAAATGACTTTCTTTTACTTAAAGTGTTATTAAGAGGTGTAGAGTAATAACAATGCATTCATGTAACATGCTTTAATATATGAATTATATTATTAAAAACTTTCATCATTATCTTTAATTTTGTTTTTTAGCTGCCTTAATTACTGTGTTGGCAAATACTAGTTTTTGCTGGCAGATAAAAGTGAAAAATAAACTCAATATAACTTTAGAGATGACTTGAACTTAATGGTTAGGGAAGACATTTAGAGACTTTAGAATAAACTAGCTGTAAGCAACTGGATGACCAGAAACTTTTTCAGATGCCATGACTACTGATGATACCTAAGATGCACAAGAATTGAATGTTTCACCTACTTGTGATAAAAGTTAAAGTAGATAAAAATTGTATTTGTGTTAGAGATTCATAAATAATCACCCAGTTGGATAAGTCACTTTCATGTATTTGTGTGAGTAAATACACAAAGAGTTCTTTCTTTTAAATAGTGCCTTTAAACAGTAGCTATCTGGTTTCTTGCTGTTTGGAAAGCATGAAAGCTGATGTGGAGGAAATAAGAAATTTTTAAACGTAGGATACAAATTACTGTATGGTAACAGCTTCTCTTTCAAAACAATGTCAACTCCGAACTTCTTTTTTTTTATCACAGTGTGATCAAGGAGTGAGATTTTTCATGGCCAAACTGTTAAATTGAGTTGTTGCAACGTCATCTGCCTAGATAATGAAAAATGTTCCCAAGTCAAGATCTGCACCAGTGTGTTCAAAACAGGCTTAATATGCCTGTGCTCTGGCTATAGGTTACAAGTGATGGTTTTCTTACAATTTTCCATTTATCTTGTAGAATTGCAAGATACTCTTCCTTGCCTGTAGGAAGTTAAAAAGAATGACTTAATTTAGACCCAGATATCTCAAATTGCAAGAGATTATAAAAATTATTTTTCCTTCAATACTTGTATTTATTTATTACAGTCTATCAAAAATCTTCACGTTTGATAGAACGACTGCCTTTGTATGATATTTGCATTTGGAATATGCCTGGTCTTCATGTTTGTATTTTAAACTATGTAGTGAGTAATGAGCTTTAACCTTATGCCTTTGGCTTTCCTGTCTATAATCTTCCCCTGTGCTGTTCGAGTTCAGAATGAAATAGCCCTCTTTAAGAATAGTTGCCTGTTCTGTATTGGCTTATAGGCTTAATGGAAGAAGATGAGATCTTGCTTATTTCTCTTTAAAACTTTCTTACTAGTTTTGAAAAATATTATTTTCATGAAAGTGAATCACTTAGGGACTATGTAAGGCAGAGCACATTGATAACACAATTGTGGTTTCTGTCTTCTAGATCTGTAAGGTGAAATATAATAAGATGGCTGCAGCTTTTCTTCCAGGCATTTTAATTATGAATACAATAGGTTTCTTCCAAAAATGTTAAATCATTTTTATAATTAAACTAAAACAAGAACACAAGAATAGAAAGACAGTGGACCAGTTTCAGAAGGTAAAAGTAATGAAGCAGATGACTACCTTATAGGAGAATCTTTTTCAATATAGGAGCTTTCCTGCCAAAAGTTACATATTTAAAATGAATAATTAACTTAATGTATACTCATAAAATTATCTGCAATCAAAATATATAGAAAACATATTCCAAGGTATGTTTTTGTCATAAGAAATAATACTGTGTCCCTTCTGGTAGCATAATGCTAGATTCCTAGACACCACTAGAAAATTCAATACCTAAGAGTTTACTTTTATTTTCTTTTGAGATTTAGAATGCTTGTATATCACAATATATTAAAGTACTTAAACTCTTGCCCAACAGATACATACAGCAAGAGTTGCTTGTTTCTTTATTAAGATAGTTTGTTACTTAATTATTTTAGGCTCCAAAGAGCAATAAATATTTTTAAAAATCTACTTTCAATGCAGATAATCTATAATGGTATACCTGTGGAATATAATAATTCCAGGTATTTTCTCTGTTTTCAGCTCCTTTACCCCTAAAAAAAAAACTTACTGTAGCTGCTTCATTAATATTTTATGACAATTCAAAGAATAAAATGAAATTTAAAATATTTTATATGTATAAAGCACTAAAAGAGTTCAAAGCACACAGTAGGTGTTCATGAAAGCTTGTTATTTGTAGTGTGATTAAGGAGAGAGAGAATGGATTCTTAATAAATGCCAGCTAGGTGTAACTAGAGTTATATTTGTAATAATCATGGTAGTGTAGCAGCAGTGGTTAATTCAAAGTTATGTTTTAAATGGCAGCCATTTTATAATTATTATCCAAAATAACCAATTACAGTGAAATTTATAAATATTATTGAATCTACTACAATAATTGCACATGTAGCTCTGAAATGTCACTCAAATGTGAAGTCATGCCCACCCTGCAATAATTTAAATGACAATGAAAGGCAAACTTTCTGTACCAGAGACCACTCCTGAGACTAGAAAACACTGAGACTCTTCTAGTTAAAATCATGTTTATACACTTGTTTCTCCTGTGAAATTAAGGCCCTTTGAGAACAAGAACTATTCTGATTCAGTTGGTATAACTTGTTTTGTTTTTTTCTAATCAAATCAAGGAACTACAATTGCTGATTGATTGAACTAATGATCTACTCTTCTTTCTTTCGAGAGGAATCAGAAGGATGCTTTCAGTTGTTCACAGTAACTGAAGGTTTAAAGGTCACTGGCCACTGCTAACAATTCCCTCCGCCACGTCTACCAGCCTGCGGTCCAGCCTCCTCCCTGCTGTTGGGGCCTTTTGCTCACTCCTCTCCTACCCTCTCCCCTTATCCCCACCTTCCTGCCCAGGCCTTAGTTATATGTGTTTAACTTTTTCTTTATTATTATTTATTTACTATTAACTTTTTATTTATTATTATTATTATTTTCTGTATTTTCACTTAAGAAGTCTTACTTGAGATGAAAAGGATAAAAAGTATGAATATGCACAGCTCAGTTCTAGAAATAAATTGTCTCCAGAAACCCAGAAAGTTATCTTGCCCCTTCCCAACTGCAAATACTTCTTTCCTTCTCCTAAAGGTAATCACTATCTTGATCTTAATATTACTTTATGCATGATATACATGCTTATTTATAAATTATATAATACAGACTACATAAAATATACACAATGCATTTATTATATATACATACATACATGTGCATCTATATATAAACACACATTTGGTGTACTAATTTTATGTAAAGTATTTCTAAGCTACATTGTGTACATATACATAAATACAGATATAGATATAATATCTGGCTTTCACTCAACATCATATTTATGAAACTCATCTCTGATGTTAAGTGTTGGAGTAATTTTTTATTTTTAATTGGGTTTTAATATTTAAATTAATGAATTTATCAAATTTTATTTATCCATTTTTCTCATAATAAATAATTTGGCTTTTTACCAATATTTCCTTATTGGTTTCTGTATAACATTGCTGTGGATACTCTTGTACCTGTCTGTAAGTGCCTATAAGCACATACTTCTTATCTACCCAGGGGCACAATTGCTAAGTCATAAGGCTTATGTATTTTCAACTGAAGTAGATTAGGTCAAAACATTTTCAGTAATAGTTGAATAATTGCCTATTTACATTCCCTTTATCTGTGTAAGAGAGTTACTATTGACACATCTTAGGCATTACTTGATAGTATCAGTTGATTTATTTTGTTTTGTTTTGATTTGATTTTGCCATTTTGGGGAGTTTGTATTAGTATCTCTTTGTGCTTTTAATTGCATGTCCCTGATTACTAATGAGGTTGAGCAATTTTTTGTATAGTTGGTTGCCATTGATACACTTTGATATAATGTGTTTTCTCACATCTCTTGCTCTTTGTTCTACTAGGTGCTCTTTTACTTAATGGCTTGTTTGAGTTCTTGAATATTCTGGAAACAGGTGATTAGTGTAAACGTTGAAATAAATTCTCTCACTTGATGTTTATTTTTCACTTTTTAATGGTATTTTTTGATGAGCAAAGCTTTGTAATTTTTAAGGTATTGGGTTTATTGTTTATAAAGCTTGTTATTATTGTCAGGGCTTTTATGTCATATAAAGAAATCCTTTTTTATATAGTGGTCATGAGGCCATTCTCCTGTGCTGATTTCTTGAAGCTTTGTTTTGCATTTTACATTTAAATCCACAATCTACCTAATTCATATTTTTACAGTATGAATTACTGGGTTAAGATTTATTTATTCCTCCATTGGACTATTTATTCATTTGGCCCAGAACTTCTCATTGAAAAGATCATATTTTCTCCACTAGTCTCTATTGGTAAATGAATTTTCTGTATATTCCTGGGTCTTATTTGCATATTCTTCTGCCAATATTATGCTATTTATTACTCTAATTTATAATAATTCTTGATATCTTGTAAGGTGTTCAGTCAGATAAATGATACCTACAAAAAAAAAAAAGCAAATAGCATACTTAATAGTAAAGTGCTGAAAACTTCCTTCTAGGACTGGAAATGAGACAAGCAAACTCACTGTCAGTCTCACCTTTACTTCAAGAATGCCTTGCTATTCATGGCGCTTGAATCACTATGTAAATACTATACCTAGTTTGTGAGTATATACTATGCATACATACATACACACAGATGTATTTCTGTTTTAATAACTTTGGGCAAAGCAAGGTTTTTGTACTTATTTCTAAGTTAATCATATCTTGTTTGGTAGAATGAATATGCTCTAAAACAATTTAAATGCTTGAAATATAGTTTTAAGAAAATAATTGCACATGTAGAAATACTAACTTTATAAGTGGATTTGAAAAATATTGAGGTACCTTATACATATCTTCCCAAGCTCTTTTCTATGAACTCAAAACACTACATACAAAATATGACGACCAACAAAAATTTTTGGAAGAATCTTACCACCTGCTTAAAATAAAATGCCTCTGGCCTGACTCTTATAAATCTCAATCAGATGTTTTTCACTAAAGTCCAAGCTTCTTATCTTTGTTTCACTGAATTTCCAAATTTTGGACCTTTGAAATTATTTTTGATAGTTTCTGAACCCTTGAATTTGCTGACCAATTTGTAATTCACTCTGTGGCTTAATGGACTAGCATTACTTCTCATCTTTCCTTCTATCACATGACTCACAAGCTCTGTCACTGAGATACTTAGCAACTGGAACAGCTGCAATCTGCTCAGGTTTCAGCCATTTGGAAATTCAAATTATATACAAGTAATTTAGATGTTAATTTAATAGTATACTAGAAATCATCAAACTTAGGTGGTAAAAACTCCTTGGTAAGTGTATATCCTATGACTTAATTCTAAAAGAGCTAATAAGTGGAGTTGTGTATCTTTATTTTGACTCTCAGATGCTCATGCACTTAATTATCAATGTATAATCTAGATACCTATTTATGTCTTGCAGTTTTGATTTTTTCATCTGGAATATTTTAAATTTTCATTTCTATTTTATGATTAGAGTGTGAAAAACTAATCATATGCTTTATAACTCATAGAAACAAATATTGGCGATATAATTTGTGGAGCCAGACATATTGATCTGTAGCATAGTAAAATGTTTGTGTGCATCCATAATCACTGGCAAGAGAAAGTAAGCTCAAATGAAGGTTCACAAGTGGCCTCCAAGTTAAAACTAAGGAGGGAAAAAATAAAGTTTAAATAATCAAAAGCATTGTATCTAATTAGATATATTTTATATACTATAATAAAAAAGAAATATGACTGAAATATGTATAACTTAAGCATTTTAATAAAGATAGAACCCTTTGAATATGTGTATTACAGAATGAAAGAGAAAGTTTGTAGATAATAAGATATTGCTTGCAATTTACAAATGCCTAGTGAAATTTTAATTACTGCATGTTAAAAATAATTTCCCTCAAATCTGAGTCAATAATCAATAAAATTAGTAAGCGTCTCCTATTTTAAAATGGAAATAGAGTGCATTGTAAAGATTTTTTTGATGACTTGTTTACCCAGTCATACATAATGTGCATAAGTGAAATATGTGTGTATTCATGTTTAAGTATGCTTATCTATATTCTAAGCATAGATTTCTACATAGCCCAGTACATATAAATACATATGCTATAGTAATACATAATCCAATAGTAGCTTTGATTTGAGAAATGCTGAAGCAATGTAAATGTTTTAATGGAGATAGATTTGCATACAAAGGAATGGTTACAAGCTACAGTGATAGTTATAATTTGCTAGGATATGGCCACTGCAGTGGGAAATAGTTTATAGCATGCTGACTTGGGTTTATAATTGTGAGAGGAAGAAATCAATGATCACATAGCTTAATCAGAGAAAGTCTTCAAAGCCAAGACCCTTCTGATGCAGAATTTACTCTGACAAAATATAAGGCTATATTCAGTATATTTATCAACAGAACAGCAGACTTAGCCCTCTACAACATTCTAGTTAAAATATATATTAAACATATTACTGTATAGCCTAGAGTTTTTAACTCGCAGGTCAAATAACAAAGTCAAATACTTTGCCCTGTAAGTCTCCACACAAGCGACAGTGGTATTGAGAAAAAAATGTGTCGTCCTTATCAGCTTGTCTCTCTTAAGTCAAGGGTAAGATCTTGGTCAAAGGCAAGGCTGGAAACTGACTATTTTGATGCCTGTGTACATGCTCTTTATTTTTACTTATTTTCCAAACTTCTAAGTCCTCTCCAATAGCTTAAACATCTGGAAAGCAAAAACTAGAAAGACTTGCTTTTTTTTTTCACTTTTTGATCTGCGCTACACTTACCGGAGGAAATTAAATATAGAGACAGCTAACTTCTTAAATAAGGGAAGGTTAGAATTTTTTTTAGGAAAAAAGTTAAACTTTCCAAACAATATGTATCCTGTAGCAGTCACATTACTTCTTTCCTGAGAAGGTACAAATGATACTTCTCTCTGCATGCTATCACACTGTCATTCAGTGCATCATTCCAAGTTTAGGGTAGTTGCAATAGGCAACTGTTTTTGTGGAGTAGGCTCTGACATCAGGGATTGTATCAAACCTAGTTGCCATGCAGAACTGGGACATATTTTTATATAACTTATATTAGATATGATATTTTCCCTTACCTCCAAGAACATCTAATCAAATTTGAATTCAAAAGCATAGCAGTAGGTCCTATGATTCTTCATTATATTACAGCATTTAAGCACAAAAGGCTCAATATTTTATTCTTGTATTTCTGCTTCATACATGCCTGGGTGGTGGGTTGGAGGGCAGGAGACTCATTTTCATTGCTGAGTAAACTGTGCCTGGTTGGTTTTGCTGTTTTGATTTTGAAAATTTGAAGCATAGTCTGAACCATTCTCATTGCCATCCTGACGTTTGGAATCCCTTTGACTCCAGTGGTATTATTTAGTTATTGTATGTCATGTCTCTGCCAGGAGTAATAAAGGTCACTTACCAAAAATCCAATTAAAATTTAAACTTTATGTTAATAATGTTACAAAGAAATCTCAACATTTTTAGAAGTTTCTTATCTCAAATCAGGTAGCAACAGCATCCAGATAATTAACAAGCAGGAAATACAATTTCAATTAATGAGACTGTCTTTCCCGTTGTCTCCATGGCCTCTCCCCCATGACACCTCACCTAATTGTGTCCCCTTCATGAACCAAAAGAGAAAATGAATTAAGACTAAGGAAGAAGAGGAGATGATTTTTTATTCTCTCAAAAGAATATGAAGAATTCCTTTTAGAATTTGAATGTGTGTACTATGCCAGTTCTGTCTCCAGCTGTGAAGACTACCACTAGAGAAAGAATTAGACCACTAATGAGTATTTATAAAAGACCAATCTAATTTCAATGCCTAAATTAAATAGTGAAAGAACAGAACAGTAATTTTATGAGATAATTTCTGAGAAATCTCTGGCTTCTGCAGCAGATGCTTTAGTCAAAGTCACACTCACATACATCTTTGAAGAAAGAGATTAAATATTGTTACCTGAAGGAAGATGGTAAATATAATTCTATACTTTACTGGCGGAAATGAAGTTGTTAAAAAGGGAAAAAGTGCCTCCCGTTAATTTTCAAAGAATAAAGAACTCTCTCTTGTTTCTAGATTGAGAGTATGGTTCATTTACACATGCTCAAGTAAATAATTTCTTCCAATTATTTCTTCATACGTAAAATTGCAGTAACAGTTTTGTACTATTCCTTACATTTTCTAGAAGCCATTTCTGCAAAACTGTTGGTTTTAGATTATTTATGTTCCAATGTAGTCTTTCAAACTCTGTCCACAAAGGATGAAAGTCCTTATTCATAGCCAAGGCAATTATAAAGAAAAAAGGTATTACAGCTTTTCAGTGAGGCTGTTGACATCTTTAGGACAAGTTTAGAGGCACAGATGGTCAAACTTGGAAAGCTTTCGCATTACTACAATAGTTATATTGCTCTGAAGGGCAGTGCTCATTTGATTCTCAGCAAGAGAATGACCAAAGTGTGTCATTATTAAACCACGTTTTCCAAAATTGTTGCCGTGAATAGGCCAGGCTTTCAGAGTGTTGCTACTTCATCTACAGTCTCTAAAAAGAATTCCCAAGTATCCTCAGTAATCTGTTGTAAGTCTCAAAAACTCCACATTTTTGGCCATGTTTCACCTGAATCATCCGTGAAATAATTAGATGCTATTGCTACACATAGTAATCTTTTTTTTTTTTTTTGGTCATTCAGGAAAAAAAAATTCTATTAGCAGGTTCCTGTTTACAAATATAATTTACTTTATTTTTAATCTATAATTTGGATACTTCAATGCATATTTTAGATGACTTAAAATACATACACTCTCATAGCAAATAAAGTAATTGGACACAAGTAATGAATGGGAGTAGGGCGAGCTTATTTGTGGTGAAAACTTAGGCTAAATATATTACTGAAGTTTAAGACTATCCTGTTCAACTTGTGTCAAAAAATTCGAAGTGTGAATTTAGTGAATAATTGGCTGTAATGGTCTAAGTGGAAGTCCATTTTTAGGAGGAAAAATAAAACCTTCAATTCCAATCACTGGGAATAATTTATGTTATGACTTTTTATATAAATTATATTAAACAGAATTTAAATAATGTCCACAGAATAGTTTTATAAAATCTAAAGAAGCTTCTTCAAATGAGCATTTCTAATATCTATCATGGATAGAAGTTGGGTTTGTAATAATCAAAATGTAAAGCTATAAAACCATATCTGAAATTTAAAATACCCAAAAGTCCTAAACAGAAGAGTTAGTCAAGAATGCAGTCTAGTGTAAAAATGAATTGAAACTGAAATTAAGTGGACCAGAATGGAAGAATGGATTCAAATTCAGATTAATTAAATTACTATTTTTCTCCAATCAGTTGTAATGAAGTCCCACTGTTCTCAATACAGCAAACATGTTGCCTCTCCACCTAAGAACTACACTATGGTTAAGAAAGAGTGAAAATGAGCAGATTTGCAGTAGAGAAGCAAACAGTGTTAGCTATTAATTCTTTAGTATTTTATGTCTACAAAGAGACACAATTCTAGTAATTATTGTAGTTGCTGTTTTCATTCATATTTATTTCAAAAGATCTTAAAGTACTTTCCTAATGCTGTTTTACCTTTAATAAATCTGGCTAGTGACAACTGCAATGATTAAAATATTTTGTAATTAGGGGGGAGGGTATAGCTCAAGTGGTAGAGCACATCCTTAGCATGCATGAGGTCCTGGGTTCAATCCCCAGTACCTCCTCTGAAAATAAATAAATGAATAAATAAATAAATAAATAAATAAATAAATAAATAAATAAATAAATAAAAATAAATTTAAAAAGTAAGTAAATAAGTAAATAAATAAATAAAGCTAATTACCTCCCCCCAAAAAACAAAATAAATAAATGCATTAAAAATATATATATATTTTGTAATTAGTAACAAATGCCAGACATGTAAATATTCTTCCCAAGGTGAGAAAATCTTTAAGTCTTTAAGGAAATGCACTACTGATTCATTTGCTTATCTTTTTGTAAATGTCTTCTATATTGGTTATTAATAACTAAATTAAAAACTAATATTTTCCTATACACTACATATTAACATGTTCCTGACAGTAGTCATATTATAAAGTGTTTTTAAAAATATTGACGATATTAAAATTATATAAATATGCTTTTTTAATTAAAGATAGTTGATTTAAAATGTTATGTTGGTTTCTGGTGTACAGCATAGTGATTCAGTTATATATATATATGTTATTTTCATATTCTTTTTGGTTATAGATTATTACAAGATATTGAATAGTTCCATGTGCTATACAGTAAGACCTTGTTGCTTATCTAATTTATGTATAGTAAGTAGTATCTGCAAATCCCAAATGCCCAATTTATCCCCCTCCACCTTTCCCCATTGGTAACTGTAAGTTTATTTTCTGTCTGTGAGTCTGTTTCTGTTTTGTAACTTATATTCATTTGTGTCATTTTTTTAGATTCTACAAATAAGTGATATTACATGATATTTGTCTCTCTCTGACTTACTTGACTTAGTGTGATAATTTCTGGGTCCATCCATGTTGCTGCAAATAGCATTATTTCATTCTTATTTATGACTGAGTAATATTCCTTTGTGTATATATATCACAACTTCTTCATCTAGTCATCTGTAGGTGAACATTTGGATTGCTTCTATGTTTGGACTGTTGTAAATGGTGCTGCTATGAACATTGGAGTGCATGTATCTGTTGAAATTAGAGTTCTCTCAGGATATATGCCCAGGAGTGAGATTGCTAGATCATACGGTAAGTTTATTTTTAGTTTTTTAAGGCATCCCCATACCGTTTTCCATAATGGCTGCACCAAATTACATTCCCACCAGCAGTGTAAGAGAGTTCCCTTTTCTTCAGACCCTCTCCAGCATTTATCATTAGTGGACTTTTTAATGATGGCCATTCTGACTGGTGTGAGGTGATACCTCATTATAGCTTTGATTTGCATTTCCTGATAATTAGCAATATTGAGCATCTTTTCATGTGCCTTTTGGCTATTTGTATGTCTTCATTGGAGAAATGTCTGTTTAGGTCTTCTGCCCATTTTTGGATTTCATTATTTGGTTTTTTTGGTTGTTGTTGTTATTAAAAGTTGTATGTGTTGTTTTTATATTCTGGAAATTAAGCCCTTGTAAGTTGCATCATTTGCAAATATTTTCTCCCAGTCTGTAGGTTGTCTTTTTGTTTTGTTTATGGTTTCCTTTGCTGTGCAAAATCTGGTTAAGTTAATTAGGTCCTATTTGTTTATTTTTGCTTTTATTTCTGTTGCCTTGGGAGACAAATATGGCATTTTTTTTCTTTCTTATATTTTGATACTTACATCTCTGTAACTGGGGATGAAAGAAGGCAAAAGAACTGACCCTTACTGAACATTGGCACAGATTTTACAGTTATAAAAAACTATTCCCATTGTAGGAAAATAGGGCTCAAGGAATTTAACTGAATCAAAATCACATTTAAGAAAATGATAATCATTCTGAATCGTTTTCCCATCTCAGGACCCATACTCTTTCAACAACAGTACAAATGAGAAACATGCTGAGAGCACCAATGTCATGCACTTACCCAGTTTGTTCCTAGTCCTCCCTTTGCTTCTCTGATACTGGACATCCACATATATAGCCCACTATGCCTGAACACAATGTTATAACTTTCATAAGTGTTCCCTATCCATTCATTATAATAGACCTATGATTTGAAACTATTCCTTGCCTATGAATTGTATAGGTACTTGGGAAATTAAAATTGAGGATCAATGTCCACTAGTGTTCCTGGATATAGTAAGAAAGTTGAAGAAATTTAGAGATGAAAAATCTGTCTGATCTAACAACAAGATTCAGCCTCATAGTGATGGGGAAAATTGGGGTGTAGGACTAGAATATGAGTTCTTCATCTGGACAGAAGCATCAGATATTCTGAGATTATGTAGCACCAGATGTTAGCTCTGAAGAATCTATTACTGAAAACAATTATAGCACTTCACAGATGTTTGTACACAGATGTGGGCATCACACTAACACAAATGGGTGCGATTTGTAGCGAAAAAATTTTAAAACCACTGATCAAGTGTTTATATTTTCTTATTAATGAAGCTAATCATTTCCCTCTCCATTTTTTTGGAAGCTTGAACTAAAGGTAAACAAGAATGTTTCAGGAAAAATATCTAACTATTCTCCATATTCCCATTACCTGCTGAAAGAATATACAGAAACTTGGTAATAATTTTACATCTCTGTTTCCCTTTATTTATTCTATTTTGATTAATCATTGAAACACCTATATATTGTCATTCTCAAAATCTTCAGGTCCTAATGCAAGACTTTCTATAGTAATTATTAGCCCATTTTCTCATGCAGTATGTCTAATAAATGGTCAGACTCCAGAATTAACTTTAGAAAATAACTTCATCTAGACCTGGTGTACTGAAATACTTTACAGATACAGTGTTGAAATTTTATAGATACATTCTTAATTTACACATATTTGGAGCACTGGATTTCACTGCTATTTCTGATTTTAAGCCCTGTTTTTGCTAATTTTTCAATATAATGCAATGCTTAAGGTGAGTTACCTTTGTCCTGATGTTATATTGACTTCAGTGAAAGACTATGCAACAGAATAAGACTGCACACAGAAGTTCATACTCCATTTACTGTCCTGTTTCCCTTGTCACCTCCATGGGGTGCCATCACAACTAACTGCATGGGGTGAAAAATCTTATGTCCGCATCAAAACCATTTCAAGTTCCCTGTTACAAGCTATAAATTCCACCTACACTGAGGTATCAGTTATTGAGCCATTGTCTGCTGGCACAACATCACAACATTTTGTGCACACAATCACATACACACACAGTCTGTATATTGGAAGCACTAAGGTGTGATGGAGCACAGACTTGGAGTTGATCGCTCTGTCAGTAGACACACACCACGTCCTCAACATCTCCTGGGTCTTGAGGGGTAGAAAAAGCTTGCAGGAAAGGCAGTACTCCCACAGGGGTGAGAATTGCGATTTTCCCCATCCTCTGTGTAAACCTGTGGATTGGAGAATTAAGCTTATAATGTGCAAAATTAAAAGAACAGTAGGAAGGAAAATGCATGTTTTGAAGAGAATTTTAGACTGAATGTGGGCTTATTCAATGACACGTGTAAGAAGACTGAAGTTTAATATTATTAAAAGGAACAACAAGGTGCCTCTGATTCTATCATTGTTCAGGTTGTGAGAAAGAACAAAGAAGACACTTTCGCTTTTGAATATACTATATTTTAAATAAATTTAGTTCCATGTGAAACTGACATTTATGACTAATAGTTATTGCAGTTAAGAATCAGAGAAAAAAGTGGGATTAGAACTGTGATTTCCAATTTTAATCTAAAAGAAAGTCACAAAGAAAGAACCATTCCTACTTAACCCATAATTTTCAAGCTGTAGGTATCAGCACTTTTGGAAGAAGCCAGATGAAGAAAATGATAATAAACATCCAAACAGCTTTTAAAACCAAAGAACCCTGCCTCTGTGTGTGTATGTGTGCTAACATTTTAAAGTGCCAGGAGTGAAAAAGAGTAGTGAGCTTTCCTCATTCAGTTCCAGTGAATAGAATAATTAGCCATCAGTCTTACTATTAAGATGTAAATCTAGATAAATTACTTCTTCTAAAATTGCCTTTTTTCAGAATTTCTATTCTTATACTCAGAATCAAATTCCTTCTAAAAGGAATTTTGTCTTCCTTTATATTAAGTATACATATAGGTTGTGCAGTGTAGGTATATATATGTGTAAATATATTATATATTGTATATATGGGAAATGGAATTATGCTTTTCCTCCTTTAAATTTCTGTTCAGATAATTATCTATATAGAAGTTTAGTTCATGCTTTGGGAAACATTACCCAGAAAAACAATCTTGTTTTCTAAGTGCTTTCATTACATTTATTTAGAAATGACAGATTTTGGAATGGGCTTCTCATGTTTGAATATATATTATTATATTAAGCCATCACTACCTAACATGACTGCCAAAAAGATATGTGGGTAAATTGTATAATTTTTGCAGCTGGAATTTTTGATAAACATAATACAATTAATAACAATGTTTTAAATCCACAAAAATGTGTTCTTCTAAAACATAGGATACAAGAGCATACAAATTTAAAAATGACCATGCATGCAATGAATTACCTAATTTTATCCTCTCTTAATGTGAATCTAGCATGTTGCCTGTGTTAAAAATGTGAATAATTCAATGCTTTTCACAAGTTTCTCATAAAAAAGACTTTTTAAGTCTGACTTATTTCATATGTTTTAAAATTTTTTAAGCAATCAATTAAAACAATGACTGAATCTACTGAAACAATTTTATCCCTTTACAATTATGTATATGAATTTTGTTCACTCTAACAAAATGTTCCTTTCTCATTTCCTATAGATACATTTGGAAACGACTAATTCAAAATAAGTAGAAAAACACTTATCTAGCTTACTAATATGTTTGAGATTCAAAAGATTTGTTGAAACTACTTTGTTGGATAAAATATAGGGTCTTCAAAGAAATTTGCTGGTAGTAGCTCCATTGAAAGTAAGTTGCTTAAATGTAACTCTTAATTCAGACATTTCTTCTGGCAGCCAAGCTAACAGCCTCCTATTTTATTATGTAACCTCATAGCAGCTCTGCTGTTACAGATGAGGGCTAAATTTACCGGCTCAATTCATAGTTGTTTATAGAAACCCAAATTGTTATGATGAAGAATTAGAATAGCTTATCACCTGCCATGTGCCAGGAGTAGAGCCTTGTGGTTTTCCTATAGTCCATCTTCTGACAAACAAGTATCCATGTTGAACTTTGTAGGACAATTGGGAATTCCTTCTGCTGTCTTTATGCATGTCAAAGGCCTACCAGAGAACTGTTGTCTGAAGTTGTAAATCACTGACTAATTAATCCTAGTTTTCAGAGTAACAGTTGGTTCGTCTAAGCAGATACACTTTGACCCAAATTCTTTACTTTCATAATTTTATTAGTGCATGTGGCACATGAAATAATTAAAATATAAGAAAAAATTTTATGTTTGAAGAAGTCAAATATGATTACTATCTCAGGAGAGTTTTATTCTGTTTGATCAACTCTTTCAACCTTGCGTTCCAAGGAAACTAAGATGCTATTAAAATCAAGGCAGTATTAATGATGATTTTATACACAGCACCCACAGCTTTAGGTTAGATTTAAGACAAGTCAACAGGAAATCAGCTTCAAACATATATAAACTGTGCTGGCTTCTTGGAGTCTTGTAGATTTTGTTATTAAATGACTATTTAAGAAAAACCAAACAAATTTTTTTTCTGCAGTGTAACTTTATTCATCGTTTCCTTCTTCAAGGTCCTTATGGAATCATACTAGGAAAAAATTCATAAAACTTTATTAATCATTCATGTGTGTATCCGATTGGTACAGTAGTCATAGGTTACATGCATTATAATCTAAAAAAATTGTACAGTAAGATGTAAATGACATAGTTTCTGTGAAAATATTTGTGAAATATTTTGTGTAAAAATTGATTATCAACATAGAATTATTATTTTGTCATTTATTTTTTCTTGTTAATGTAACATCTTAATGTAATTAAGACTAGGGTTACCAACCTTTTTATAATTCTTCTTATATATCTTATATTCTAATCTATCCATGTTTTCCAGTGAGAATTGCACCTACTATTTCTGTATTTTCTTACTACAATTTTCTTTGGACTCTGTGCAGTTTGGCTTCTCTTGTGTTACTTGATTAAAACTTAATTAATGCAATTATAATGCACCTCTTATTCAAATCATTATTTATTAGGATTCAATTCTCCCTTTTCTTCTTTCAGTCACGTTTGATATTTTAGCATGTCTTTTTAAATTTCCACCCCTCTTTGGTTTTCATGCCAAAGCAATCCCTTGGTTCTCTGTTACATCTCCAAAGACTCCTTACATGCCTCCTTCAGAGAATTTTTTGAAGAATACTATTTATATTTCTCAAACTTATTAAAACACTCTGATCTGTGCTCTTTTGTGTCTCCACTCAGTCCCCATGTGTGAACAAGTTTTTGTTGTTTCAACTGTAGACTCTCCTCTAATTATTCCCTACTGAATAGTCTTTATACAGAAAAGCCACAATGGTTACAAATTCAATTCAAACTTCTTACTTAAACTACAATCCCACATCACAAAGAAACATAGAAGAAAATATCTCAAATTGAACCTATTTATAAATAACATGTTTCTCTCTTTACACTTGAATTGCCTGTAAAAACAACGACAATTCTTTCCTAAGAATCTGTTTGTTTTAGAGGGAATATAATTTCCATTCTTCATATTTGTTATCTTAGAGGTATTTTAAAATATTTTACCTCTGTTTAACATTAATATTCAGACTTTTTAATCTTTGGTTATTTCATTGTCTTTTTTCTCCTTACAATCACCATTACCACAACAGTATAATTTGAGAAATAGTTAAGAAACTAGGAATAATGATGTTAGTGCCAAGTAACATACTAAATTTAAATTTGAAGTAAAATAATTTGAAATAGAATGTATGTTAAGGTCTTGGAAACTGATAGAAAATATTAAAATTTTAAATTAAGCTAAATAATACTCCCTTAATATATATATTTTGTAAAATTGCAGTGGTCTTTAAATCATTCCAGCTCAATCTATTTGGTTATTCTTTTTTAAAACATGAGTGAAGAGGATCTCAAAATTATGTATAATGCAATTGATTTTTTCTTGAAATAAATAGTTTGGGTGCAGATTTTTACATTCAGAAGAAATGATGTAGCTATTTAAATCTTGGATTTGTTACAATTGGTTGCTCTGTTATGTGGTCTCTCTGCAGTATTTCTACAAACATTTCCAAGAGTTTGAACCATGGTCTTTAATTGTTTTATCACAGTGATAGAATTAAGTCTACAACAGACACATATTCCAGGTAAAAGTTACTGAAAATGACATCTATATAGACATATTTATTAAATAAATTGAGCTGCCAGAAAGAAGAGAAAATATCTATAAACATAGGAAACAAAAAAAAAAGTTACCCAATTAAAGAAAAGTAAGAAAACAAAAATAGAACCAGACATTTTTGCAGTATAAATATTGAAAAAGCTAGAAAGTTCTTTGGAAAATATTTAGACCTATCATATCATTTTCAACTGTAAACATAAAGGAGAGTTTTAAATAATTTGAAGATGTGTGACTCATACATTGTTCTTGAAAAAAAATTACTTAAAGGTGTAATCCAACTGACAGAGTGAAATAATCAAAATACTTAATTAGAAAATAAGAATTGCTTTGCTAAACATATCGGTGGTGATCAGTACACCAGTTAATTTAGGATTTCCTAAATCATTAATAAGATGGACACCAGATGCAATGTGAATATCAAAAATTGCCCTTTAAGGGGTAAATAAATAATGCAGGAAATAATATTTTATTTTAAACTCTAGCACTAAAAGCATAAATTTTTTATTAAGATAGATAATTGGTGATGTGAAGAAAAAAATTAGGGAATTAATGTGTTAATTTTTTTATCATTCGTCACAGATTACAGTAATAAAAAGAATATACATTAAAATACTATGAGGATTACACTAGTAAAATTCTAAATATATATAAATAAAGTACATAAAGCAATTGTTACATCTGAGGTGTGAACTGATATTCTTGCACTCTTATTTATATATTTCTGTATTTTGAAATATTTTGAAAAGGAATACATAGCACTTTTATAATTAGAAAACATGTTTGAAACTACAAATTTTAATAACTTGTAAGAAACTGTTATAGTAGAAATCTACTAACAGAAAGAGATTTATTTATATTTTTATATGGATTAACTTTAAGCTGAATTAATCTGGGCAAAAATCTGTGAACTACTACACATGCTTCCCTAGAGTCCAACTACAGTGTTCAAATAATGAAGAAAAGAGGGTGAATATTTATATCAAATGAAAGAAAAACCTACAATGATAAAGTCTGTGCAATAACGCATACCTGACAAGTACTTGAAACATATACTAAAAGTCAGAGTGGCTGCTGAGAGATGGGAATCTGCTCCCTAAATTTTAAGTAAGAAAGATATTTCCCTAGAAGGAGATAATACAATAACAAAAAGTCTATTCAATGATACTTTGACTAATTTGAGAACAAGGTCCAAGAATGGGAACAAGTAAATCAGAAAATGCTTCTAAAATATCTTCAGAATATATTCCTTCTATAAATAAAAGGGAATAAAAAATGAATCCATAAAACCTAAAAGCTTGCTATGAAAAGAAGCAGGAAGCAAGAAAAAGAGGTCATGGGAAATAAAAACAAAATTGTCTAGAAAAAAATCAATATGTGTATGGGAAAATAAAACGTAGGACAGCTACCAATACCTGTCTAATAGAAATTTCTGAAAAAGAAAAGTATATTAGTCGAATAAAGGAAATAATCAAAATAATAATAGAGTACATTTTCACAAAGCTAAAGAAAGGCTTTGTACTTTATTTTAAAGGCCCTGTCAAATGTCAACAGACTGAATGACACACATTCTCCTAAAATTGGGGGATTCAGAGAATAGAGATAAAATCATGAAGTCTTCGAGAGTGAATGGGAAGACAGCTACAAGCTGACAGTGTTTGTACACATACAGTGTAGCACACACATCTGGAGACCACGTTCTGTGTTCTCACCCCTGCCACCGCCATACCTTGCCTCATGCCTGGCTCTCTTTGCCTTAGAATTTTCTCAGCTCGTTTTTGCCCAGTTCCACAACCAGTGAATTCCACATTCAATGCCTAGCAGAAATTGAAGCATCAACTCCTTAGTCCTTCAGCCCTCACTTTGGAATCACTTTGAGGAAAATCATCTACACTGAATCCTAGGGATCTTCTGTGGGATTGGGCTTCAGTTACACACAGTGGTAACTCGCTTGATAGCAAGGCCTCCGCTGCCTTCCCTTCTTGGCATAACTTACTCCTTACCCTTCAAGTGTTTTTTAGGTTATCTGAACTCAACTATTTGGGATCAAACTCTTGCCTCAAAGGCTGCATTGAGGAAACCTCAACTAAGGAAAAATGCCTATAGGCTTTGATAAGGCTTTTCATTAGTAATTTTAGAAAAAAGTAATGCCTATATAGTTCTCAAAAACAGGAAAAACAATTTGCCACCTAAAATCCTATGCCCCATTGATTAATAAGGATTAAAATTTTAAAATTGACAACATGCAAAGAATCAGATACATTTCTTAAGTAATGAAATATGACTGGAAGAAAAAGACCTAAAACGAGTTAAAAATATTAGAATTGAAGAATAGCCCAGATATGCATTGAAAAGAGATCCCAGGACAAGAGCCATATACCCACTTAAGTAAGTCAGTAGAGACTTACTTGTTTTATCAAATAAAGATGTTAGTAATTTATTCTTTTTTTCCTTTAATAACAAGATGATAGGAAATAAGTAGGAAATTCTGGTGAAAGAAGGGTTCAGCAGAAAATATGTATAAGAAAGTGAACATTTTTAAATGAAGTAAATTAAAACATTTTGATGGTTGAAAAAGTATAAGAAAATATATTGCATCTGACCTTGAAATTTGAAACAGTATGCTTAGTGACATATAATAAATCGTTCTCCATTATTAAATCAGATTACTTGGTTTAGAGAAAATGTTTATATACTAGGGAATAATCTCTGAAACTGGAAAGACTTGATCAAACTTACTGCGTACAACTGCCTTGACTATGTAAACATAACGGGGGAGCAGACAGATTAGGAGATACAAAGAGGAAGGAGAGTTTGAGGGAAGTGTAGAGGTGCTACTTTCTTTTTTTCTTTTTTTTGTTTTTAATTGAAGTATAGTCAATTTACAGTGTTGCTACTTTCTTAATTTTATATACTGAGTAGATAAGAAATAATGTCTGAAGTTGAATGATTAGGAAATAGAGGTCTAAATACAGTATTTAAAAATAAAGCTAACCAATAGAAAATAAAAATTGAAAATTAAGTAATATTGGAGATTATGGGAGGAGAGATTATTTTTAACTGAACTAAATCTCACAGCCTTTTTAGTGGAAAGTTAATTAGAATTATCTGAGTCCTTATATGAATTAAGAAATCAACATCATGTTGGCACAGTTAAGCAAGCAACCATGAAGTCATACCGACTGTAAGCTTTGAAAGGTACCTCTTGTGTTCTTTACATAATGGGGTTAATAGTAGTAGGTACCTATTCAGCCTATGGTGAGTATTAAATGATATAACACATTTAAAGAACTTAGATGTGCCCAGCATATAATAAGAAATCAATAAATAGGACAAATCATAAATTAGTTTACTAGGCTGTTGTAACAAAGTATCATAAAAACTGAATGACTTAACATCAGAAATGTGTTGTCTTATAGTTGTATAGATTAGAAGTCCAAGGTCAAGTTGTTGGCAGGGCTACATTTTCCCTGAAGGAACTAGGGAAGGGTCTCTTCCAGGCCAGTCTCCTAAGTTCTGGTAATGCTTGGCTTGTGGAAGCACGACTTCATTCTTGACGTGGTGGTCTCCCTGAGAAGTGTCTGTGTCGAGATTTCTCCTTTTTATAAGAATGCCAGTCATAGTTGGATTAGGGACCCATTCCAGTATGACCTCATTGTAACTCATTACATCGATAACAACTCTATTTCCAAATAAGGTCACGTTCTAAGATACTGCAGATTAGAACTTCAACACATGAATTTGGGGAGAGGGACACAATTCAATTCCTAAGAAATCACTGTGAAAGAGCCACATTATTTAGAGTTTGGGTTTGAATTATCAGACAGACTAGAAACAAACAGAAAAGGACAAAAGTGACCTGGAGTTGTGGTAATGGCAGATAAAGAGATTTTACTTTTAATATTAGGCCCATTTGGATGGGTTTAAAATATAAAAATTTAAAATGTCCATCTATCCCTTCAATAACAATAAAAAGAATAAAATGAAAAAAATTCACTTTAAACAACTAAAGATTAATGATGATTACACTAACACAATCTGAAAATAAACACAGTCTTAAGATTTTAGCAGCGTTTTTTTTTCAGTCATTGAAGTGGTTGCTTTGCAACTTGATTTGAAAATCTTGTTAATCTAAACCTTATATTACAATCTGTGGCATCCCCACAACTCATATTTTGAATCCATAATTTATATTTTGTTTTAAATTTTGACAAATGGCTTTGAAACAAGTACCAGGATAGAAACATCAGCATTTTCTGCTTGAAAATTTGACTGAACAGTTTATTAGATAAGTTCAATTTATCTGTCAGACATGATATATATTTGTGACATAATTTTTAAATTGCAACATGGTATTTTTATCACTTATGCCAGTCAAAAGCAAGCAAAGTTTTCAAATGATCTGTGGGCTTTTCTCATTATCACAGCGGCTTTCCTGACCTAAACTGTCTCCCTAATCTAAAATGGTCTCCCCTATCCATTCCCGGATATTTTCTTTCCCATTATCCTAATTTTATTTTTTGTTTAATTTTAATTTTACATGACACTTATCACTATTTGAAATGCTGTGACATGCTTTACTTAAGTGTCATTTACTGTCTGCCACTAAAATGTAAATACGACGAGAGAAAGGAACTAGTTTGTCACATTTCCTTTGGTATCCCCAGATCTCAGAGTGCATATAGTATGTGCAAGGACATATTGTAAAACACAGTAAATAACTGTTGAACAGATAAAAGTCATGCAAAAGAAAAAAATCCTAAGGATAGTTTTAACTAATTTTTCTTTTAGTATCTCTATATTCTTTCAATTTAAATATATTAAAGAGACAACTTAAAGAGCAATATTGTAAGAAAAGATCTTGCTTAATCTCTAATCATATGTGGATTATTTAGGTTATTTCTATGATAATTTTAAGTGAAGTGAAATCTTTATTTGTATAAATATAAAACTTTATGTTACTTTAACTTATTAGTTTTAAGCTGATTTTTAAAAACTTTTAAAATGGTTAAGAAAAACTACCCCTAAACTATTATGCTGTACACCAGAAACTGACACAACATTGTAAACTGACTCTACTTCAAAAAAAAAAAAAGAGTAGAATACACCAACAATAAAAAAGAATAACTACCCCTAAACTTGAAAATAAGGCAAACATCTGAGTGGTACATCTTTCCAATATCATATGGGGCAAAGACCCACGAAAGGATTATGGCTCATAATATGTAAATATCCTCTAGGCCGTTAATTAAATGTGCATCTTACTCAGCAAATCTTATTATTACACTCCTTTATTTGGTTGCCTATAAATACACAGCTTCTGAAACACTTTGGGTTGGTCTGAGCATTTTTCTGAGTCTCTCTTAATTAATGAATTGAATAAAATTTTGACACATTTTCAAATTTTATAATTTGCATTAATATGATTTTATCTTTTAAAAAATGCTTTAACATTTGGTAGATATTAAATAGTAAATATAATATTTATGTTAATTTTGAAAGTAATAATGAACACTTATTAAGCCATTACTCAGTTTAAGAATAAGAACATTACCTAAAGCACGAAAATCTCTCCTGTACTTCGGAAGGATTTTTTCTCTCCATCCCAGAGGTATACACACTACTCTACGTTTTGATTTGTGCATTTTCCTGTAATTTCTGTCATTTAATTTTTGGATGCCATGAAGTTTATTCAAACGGACTCTAATTTAAATTCTTGGTATAAATATTTTTAAAAACACACACATTTAACAACATAAGTAAGGCCTTTCACTACTGTACTTAGCTTTCCTAAGACCCCCTAAAAATGCAAAATACTAAAGAAGTCCAGATACGTAATGAAATTCATTGCTTTAAGAGTAGCTTACTAATAACATGGACTTTAGTCAGAAGCAAGCTGAAGGAATATACATGATGCAGTTGCCAAGAATGTGCATAATCTTAGACTGCATTTGAAAATATTTCAATAGGGAAGGAAGTAACATTCATTTTGTACTAGGTTCACTAAATTTTCACTAGAATAAGAAAAGTGGAACCCATTCAGGAGAGATAATAATTCCTGTATCACTTATGAAGATGTAAGTTGGAAAATTTATAAGGCAAAAAATTTTATAAAAGAAATGACTAGAGAACTATAGTTTTAGAGAGAAGTTAGAGTTCTATAATAAAACACACTTAAAGAATAGAACCGGGAGAAATGAAAGATTGATTTAGGATCAACTTGTAGGAGAATCATGTAATAGTGATGGGGGAATTATTTCATAATGGATACCTAAATCAAATCATCACATTGACATTTTAAATATTTTACAATTTTATTTTTTAACTATACCTCAATAAAGCTGAAAAAAGAATTTCAAAAATGAAGTGAAGCTACTGAAGTAATTTATAGTTATAAAATAGATCTGCTGAGAATAAAGGATTCAAAATAAATATAATGTGATTAGTAACAGTGCAAAAAATTTATCCATCACATACTTTCTTATCAGCTGGTAAGACAACTTGATAGGCTTTTGATAGAAGTTTGGTACTACTTGAACATATTATGCACAGTGAATAGTAGATTAAAAGAACAGAAAGTCTTGGTTACTTGTTACTAAAAAAATCAGATATGTGTATGGGTGATTATTACTAATAAATAAGATTTCATATATAATTACAGTGTATTGTACAATAAAAACTCAAATATGTATCCCTCACTATATGAAATATGAATGTTCTATAAAAACTAATAGAAATGAAAAATTCTAATTATCTGTAAATTAATTTTCTTACCAGATTATTTTTAAAAGACAAGTTAAAACAAACTACAGAAAGTAGTAAAAAATTACCAGGATTAAAGAAATGTACTAAAGAACATTTTTTTCTGATAGTGGACCTTCAGAGAATCTTATCAAAAGCTAAGAATTTCATACAACTCCTTCCACTGCACTCATATTCCCAGTTAAGAGAATTAGGCAGCTTCAGAGACTTGTCTCTACTGCAAATTAGATGGACCAGCGCTAGCTTTAGTTTCAACATGAGAAAATAGAGAGACCAATAGCTTAGTCTACAGAGACCTAGTTAGAGAACACACTGAGGAACACAACAAAAGCAGCATATGTTTATGGTTTTATACCTGTTTTTTATTGTTCATAGTTCTAAACACTAAAAGAAAATAAAAATTGAATGATACTATCTCTAATGTATAGTCTATAAAATATATCTATAATGTATATGTATATATAAAGACATATTTTTTGTAAGTTTCTTCCCAGCTGGATACAATATATAGTTCCATAAAGTAAGAAATATCTATTATGCCACAATATGTGTATTCAGTACACAGATATCTTAACTGTAAATGAAAAGTATATTATGAAAGACTGGTTTTCCTTTTACAGAATATGATTGCAAATTATAAAATCTGTTCCTTACCCAGGATCCAAACGGAGGGATACAGTACATCTGACAAAATGGCAAGACCTAAAAATCCAATGTAAAAATTTTAGAAGCAGAGGAAAGGGATTTAAGGCAATTTTAAGGTAGTTTGAGGAGGTAGTAGCTTATAGCAGAGAATGGTTAAGCCCCACTTTTAAAATAGAACTTTTAACTTGTATTCTCCTCTCTTTGCCACATTGCCCTAGGCAGATCATTATTTCCCTGGAGTCAGTGTGAGCCAGGGAAGCTTCACAGAGAAGACATTTCTGTGGTGTTACTCCATCTGCAAGAGTGGATGGCGCCAGATCCCAGTTGGGGTAGGAACAGGTCATGGTAGATGTAGGTTGAAAGTCAACTTAGTTTTTTTCTCTCTACCATCTACAAACTCTGACAGACAGACACAATAAAGGTTGGGAGAACTCTTGGAAAAAAGTAGTTTTTAATTCAAAAGACAAATTTACTTGGTTTTGCAAAAAGATTTTACAGTCCAGATTGTGGGGAGAGAAGTTCCCAAGGTAGAATATGCCTACCCTTCATTAAACTCATTAGAAGAAACAACATAAGGCCCATTTTCATCTCACTCCTTAATAGATTTCTAGGCAAAATAGCTTGTACCCTAGGGGAATGTGACTCATATGGAAAAAAAGCTAATATTTCAGAAGAGTACAGATACTACAAAAATTAGAGAACAAAAACTAAAGAATTTCTTTCAAAAGCGTCAGAATGAATGATTATGTGAAGCATAATTTCAAGCATAATTAAATATAAATGTAATGAATAGCCCAAAGAATATAAGGAAAGACTTTGAGAATCTAATATATGAGCAAGCAGACCTAAAAAAGGTCGAATTGGAAAGATTCAGCCATAAAAGTACAGTGATTAAAATAAAAATTTTAATAACAGTTTGAGTTAAAAATAAATATAGCTGAAAATTATTTCAAATAATAGATAGAGAAACTCTCCCCCAATTCATCCACAGTTGATAAAGACATGGGAAGTACTTAAGAAAAAAAAACTTTTAGGTAAACTGAAGGATTGTAGTCTTAAATGAAGAAGATTTCATATAAGATTTCATAAAAGAAATAAATTGGGTTTGAAAATACTTGAGGCAACACACAAATTTTTTAAAATTAAAAATGAAAACCAGATTGAAAAGGCAGATGAATAAATACCTTGTTTTGCAAAAAATCCCAAGGCTCAAACACTCTTAGAGGAAAATTTCTAACAACTGTAAAGGACCACAGAATCCCTAAATTGTTTTTCCAGAAAACAGAAAAAGATGAAAGAGCTGCCCATATAATTTTGTGAGGTATATATACCCTTGATTCCTAAATTAAATAAGGAAGTGTGAGAAACTGAGATTATAAGCCCATTATACTCCACAATACAAGTTTCAAAGACTCTTATTTTTTACCAAATCCCTATCTTTGCCTTTTCCATTAGTGGTATACGCTGATCTTTAGGTAAATGCATGGTCGACCGAAATAAGTCATAAAACAGATCTGACTATGTGATTATATCCTGACTAAGGAGAATTAAGCAGAGGCAGTTTTGCACAAATTCTAGGAAATGTCCTTAAAGGGAAAGGTTAAGGCCCTGTTTCCTCTTTGTGCTTAATGCTTTAATGGCCATTACTCCAGTAGCCACCATTGATCACAAGTTGAGCTATGGAATGGCCACATTTATGGCAAAGCAATAAAATAAAAAGAGACTCAGAATCTGACTTCTCAGAGAACTGATCACACCAGCTCTGATTGTACAACTTCTAAAATTTCAAAACATAGGGAAAATTTTTTTTTCTTTTTATCTATGATTATTTTCATTTAAGGTGTTAAATGTAGCCAAACCTAATCTTAACTAATATGAAACCCTTTTTAAAACAGGTTTTATAAAACTATGTTTTAATAGTGGGTTTCAATAGAATGCAAGTGATTGTTAAAGAATTAACACTCCATGACCAAAGAGAGTTTATCCCCAGGATAGATGGAAAATACAATGTAAGAATATCTATCAATATGTAGGACCCTATTTACAGGTTAAGCAATTGTCTCTGACTGCCTGAGCCTACAAAGTTTCTTGAGATGTTAGACTTTTGGTGCTAAAATTGGGATAGTCTTGTGCAAAGTGAGAGGTCTTGTCCATTTAGTCTGTACAATGTACAAAAGGAGAAAATAGATGATCAATTCAGTATATTTAGTAAAGCACTTAATAGTGTAAACATTCATTCATGATTAAAAATAAATTTCAGTTCTATCCACAGCAGATTAGTTTGTTTCAGATCTGTACACTCACTAATAAAAACTAGAAAAGCTAGGAAGACAAACCAAAACCAAAACAAAAAAGCCTTGTTGAAAATGTCAGAGATTTAGCAAGGTACCAATAACTTGTAAAGCAAATGGAGAGAGAGAAGGAAATCCTAGAGGAGTGGACCAGTTGAGTCCTCTTGCCTGTTGGAGGCACTAACAAAGAGTCCAGAAACTGACCCACACTTTTATAGACATTTAATTGATGACCAAGGTGGGCTCTAATGAGAAATAGGGAAAGAAAGACCTGGTCAACTATATAATCATAAAAAACAAATTAACAAACAAATGAGCCTGGTCCCAATCTTCCACTATTCACAAAAATCAACTCTTACTGTATTCAGATCTAAATGTAAAGGTAAAAATATAAAGCTTCTTGAAGATATTATTGTCGACCTTTTGTTAAATAGACATTTCTTAATCACAACACAGAAAATACAAATTATAAATATACCATGTTTGATTTATTGATAGAGACCATCAAAAGAGTAAAAATGAAAACTGTGACTGGGAGAAAATATTTTCAATACATGAAACTAACAAAAATATTTTTCTCCCCAAATCAAAAAAGAAAGTCAACAAATGGGGGGAAAAAGTCAAACAACATGAGTGGACACTTGTCACACAAAAAATATCCCTAATGGATGATAAACATTTAAAAAGATGTTCAAACCCACTAATCACCAGTGAAATTCAAGTAAAAGTCACAACAACACAACCCACAGCAAAATTTCTAGAATGGAAACATGTGAGAGCAAGTTTTAACAAGGACTTTAAGCAACAGGAGAGGAATTTGATAAATCATGTTAAAGAATTCCTTGTATGTTATGGCATATAATACTAGAAAATGGGAATTTTTCTTTTTAGATATATACCCAATGCTCAATAAATGTGTCAAAGAACATGGACAGGCATATTCATCTACAATATTTCATTCCAAACACTACTGTTTTTATTTTTTCATGTTTCTTTAAAAATCTTAATCATGTTTCTTTAAAAATCTCAAGTTTTAAATATTTAAAACTATGAGATAAACACATTGCCATAATGTTATCAATGTCTTTCTAGTATATTAAAATTCAAAAGCAGATATACTTCCATGTTTAGTTAAAGGGGGCTTAATTTTCTCAAAATAATTGTTTGAATTGAAATTTGTCAATTTATAGAATGCATCAATGTATTATTATGATATATGAAATCACAGAAGTGTAACTATTTTTACTAGAATTTGTTGATAAAAATTACTGATAATCAAAAGGACAACATGTGACATTTTCTGATTTACTATATTTTTTGGCTTTGCTAATTTAGTCAAAATCATGCTTGGCGCTTGTCATTAATTAAAATAAAATGAAAAGCCAGTTTGAAAAACAGCCTCATGAAAAATGTATTTCTTTTTTCACTTGATCAATCATTTGTAGTTAATTCTAGCTCCAAATATACTCAGTGTAATTCTACTTGTTTATCTTGTAAATGACTACACATACTTTCAACATCTAATAGAGCCATGAAAGTCTCTTGTGATTGAATTAGTATCCACTGAAATATGCCAAAATTCGTATGTTTGGGTATCTCCAAAAAACTAAGGTTTACCATGACCTACTGTTGGTACCTTAGTGTGAGAAATCTGGATTATTACCAACTCCTGCCATGCCTCTTTAAAGGTCATGCAGATGTCTGTTGGGGCATTATTTGATAGTAAACAAAACTGCAAAAACAATTCAAAATACAGTTTTCACAACCATATCTCCTTCTTGAAAATAAATAAATACTTCACTGTTTGATAAGAAAACACAGATATAACTTAAAAAGGATATTTGTACCAACACCTTACCATCTATTCTCATCTTAAATTTCAGAGTTCACTGTGCTCCTACCATTCTTCAAATCCTTTAATTAAAATTTTGGTATTTTTGTGCATCTATCCTTATCTGATTCTTTCAAGCAAGCTATCTGATAAGTCTCATACACTTTAATTATTCCATAAATGTTTGCATTAAAATGTTTATTATCTTTTATGGATCTCTATTTGGTTGACTCTGAGATTTCTTAACTAAATCACTTTAGAAAATTCAGACTTTTGCATGGAGATACTTGAGAAGAGATGCAACACTTCACTCCATTTTATTTTGTAGTTAGGCAAATTATAGTGAATTTATCTTTAAAGGAGAGTGATTAGGACTTCTGATTTTAGCTCCAACATATAAAGATCAGAGAAGCCATCACTCTCCTCCTTACAAGAAGGAAAAAAATAGACTTAAATCAGAGACTTTTCTTGAACCTAGCAGGAAATTTAGGTCATTGAACAAATTACCACCCCAGTATCTAGAAAGACAGTACAGCCAGAGACATACAGCAAGTGAGATCTACTTACCTGGAACAAAAATGCCTGGAACCATAAGCTAATATGAACATTTACATGGCTAATTTGATTAATTGGTAGAAGAGGAGTGTGGAGTACCATGAGACTGATAAAAAGCACCATATGCAGATGATTTTGCTGGTAAAATCTTTCATGTATTTAATGAATAAATAATACTAAAACATCACAATTTATTGAAGCAGAAAATAGAATCGGAAGGAACATTGCCTTGCTTATTCTATGAAGTCAGCAATATCCAAATACCAAAACGACAATATAGATTGGTATGAATGACTACATTCATCATCAGTTTTTATATTTTAAATATATATTTTAAGATGTTTTTGTCAGAATACATATATAAATATAAATGCATATAAGTATATATCAAAATTATATGGACCTATTCTATTTAAACAAAATATTAATTTTTAAATATTCATGTATCTTCAAGTGTATTTCCCATGAGCTGTCTTTTTTGGGGAGACAATTTAAACTTTGCTACCAATATTATGTTTTTGTCAATTTTACATTCCATTTTCTATGATTATGATTTATTTCAGAGCTAATTTCATAGATTGATAAAGCCTAACGGTATGTTTGCTGAGTAGATTATGACTTTTCTCAACATAAAATATTTATAAATTGTCTTCAGATTTCACCTTGACTTCTACTTTGTCTGGTATTTAATGTTTATATGCCTGCCCTCTATTTCTTTATTTTTCTTATATTTACTTTTACTGAGGTATAATCAGTTCCAGTGTGTCAATTTCAGGTGCACAGCACAATGTCCCAGTCATGCATATACATACATATATTTGTTTTCATATTCTTTTTAATTAAAAATTATTACAACTTATTGAATACAGTTCCCCGTGCTATACAGAAGAAATTTGTTTATCTATTTTTATATATAGTGGTTATCATTTGCAAATCTCAAACTCTCAAATTTATCCCTTCCTACTCCTTACCCCCAGTAACCATAAGATTGTTTACTATTTCTCTCAGTCTGTCTCTGTTTTATAGATGGATTCATTTGTGTCCTCTTTTCCCCCTTTTTTTCTTTTTTTAGATTCCTCATATAAGTGATATCATATGGTATTTTTCTTTCTCTTTCTGACTTACTTCACTTAGAATGATGATCTCCAGGTCAATCCATGTTTCTGCAAATAGCATTATTTTATTCTTTTTTATGGCTGAGTAGTATTCTATTGTATAAATATACCGTAACTTCTTTATTCAGTCATCTGTAGATGAACATTTAAGTTGTTTCAATGTCTTGGTTATTGTATATAGTGCTGCTATGAACATCGGGGTATATGTATCTTTTCAAATTAGAGTTCCCTCTGGATATATGCCCAAGAATGGGATTGCTGGATCATAGGGTAAGTCTATTTTTAGTGTTTTGAGGAATCTTCATACTGTTCTCCATAATGGCTGCACCAAACTAATTCCCACCAGCTGTGTAGTAGGGATCCCTTTTCTCCACAGCCTCTCCAGCATTTATCATTCAAGGACTATTTAATGATGACCATTCTGACTGATGTGAGATGATACTTCATTGTAGTTTTGATTTGCATTTCTCTGATGATTAGTGATATTGAGCATTTTTTCATGTGCCTGTTGGCCATATGTCTTCATTAGAGAATTGCCCTCTATTTCTTAATATTTGCTTGGTATATATTTTTCTGGTTCTGTATTCTTAAACTTTCTGGATTATTTTCTTTGTCTTACATTCCTTATGTACAGCATAGAGCTGAATTTTGTCATTTAGTTCTTCATGTTTTTTTAAATTTTTTTATATTCTCAGAATATAATGTGAAAATATAACCAATTCACACTTATTATGGTATTTTTGAGATTGTTTTTTATTTTTAAATTTTTTTCATGTTTTTCTTCCAACCTCTTCCATACGTCTTTGAACTTTTCAAGATGCCCTTTTTCTCAGTTCTTCTGTCTCTCTTTCTCACTCTTTGTTTTAAAATATGTTTATACCTATTCCTATTCTTTGAATTTACAAATATGTTTTAACTCAAACATATTTGAGTTTAAATGTGTTTAAGCTAAAACATATTTAAGCTTATATTTTCTTTCAAAATTTTTAATTAATAACTATAAACTATTACATCCTTTTACTCCATTTCCTCCAACTCTACCATCTACTTCTTTTTCATAAATAGTGATATATTATTGTTTTTAATATTTTGGACTATATAGTGCAACTGGTGATCTTGCTATATGTTTTGTTACTTTTCCATGGTATTTTCTCCCCACTATTTCTTATAAAACACATATTCTGGTTTTAGATTTTTTGTTTGTTTCAAAATTATATCCCTTTAAATAATTTAAATTGATTTAGATTTGAACAAAGAATTCTATATCCATTGTAAACTAGCATTCAAGAATGAGAGCAGAATAAAAATATAGAAAAATAACCACTTGAGTATGTCTAAGTCTATAATAATAGTATTTTTGTTTTCTTAAGTAATATTTATTAAAGTTGTCTCCAATTTTATCTATTTCCCTGATTTAGTTGTTTTACTTTTTCTGTACTGTTTTTCTTCCCTCATTGTTGGGATCTTGAGTTTGAAGTTATTTTTCAGGGTATTAGCTTTCCCCCAACATTTGTATTAGTAATCCATTATGAACACATAAAGTACACTAGTTATCCTCATTATCATCATCATCATTATCATCACCTTTATAATTATGTTTATTACTTGATTTTGTATTGCTTTTGTGATATATATATGGTGAGTGTATAAAGTCTAAGAATTATAAACACAGAGCACAATGGATTTTTAGATATCAAGGTACTTGTACAGCTATCACGCAGATAAACATATAGAATATATTTTCAGAACACCAAAAGTTCCTTTTCCACATGCTCCTTGTCTGATATGTCCTCTAGATGGCAATTCTGACCTTTCAGCATAGATTACTTTTGTCTATTTCTGAACTTAATATAAATCGAATAGTTAAATAATATATTCTGGTTTAACTCCAGAAGATGTCTGTGAGATTTATCCATGTAGAAGTTGTTAATCTTTCTTACTTGTTGTGTGGTTTTAATCCATTCCCCTAGTGATTGGTGGAGGATCTCCATATTGGTGGGACCCAGATCACTAAGAAGGAAGTGCTGCCTAGGTAGCTTTAGTATCTCTGAATGCATTATGTTGCTGCCAGAATGGAAAAAAAAAAAAAAAAAAAAAAAAGGACGACAAGGACAGGAATAAGAAATACAAAGAAAATTCTAAGTTGTGTAATGTCTGGCATTATAGTGTCTTTTCAGAACCCCATATTGGAAAATCCTATAAGGGAGCTAGATGGCAAAGAAGCTCTGTCATTTGTAGAGCCCAAGACCCAACATCCTAAAGCATGGCATAGTAGATTGAGTGTCAGGTTGAGACAGAAGAGTTTAATACCCAGCACTGATGTCAGTGGCCTGCTTCTAATTATTGTTGGGGAGAGATAAGGTATGAGTTTGAACAAGCTTGCTTCCCTCAGGGTGATTGTAAGCTACTTTAGTGTTGCTCCTAATAACTTGTTTGTCAGTACAACCCCTGGAGAACAGAATTCTATTCTTCTACCTCCTTTTGTTCGTTCCTTATGAATAGGGTGTGAAAATTACATCAAATTGTGCTCTTTTATTTTCTTGAGCCCTCAAACCTATGTTACAACACTTCCCAGTAGGTCATAAGACCCTAGTTAGAAGCCAGGCTTGTTTTTTTCTCTGAGGACAAATATCATTGCTGCCTACTACTCAGTGTTAATAGGGGAAGAAGAATGGTTTGACTGACATCCTGTTTAAATTGCTGAGCTTCCTCCTGCTGTGTTTAATTGATGACTTCTAGATTAGAAATTTGGGGGATGTACTTTGGAAGAAAATTTCTTCTTTGACCTTTATCACTGGGAATAGCTACACCAGTTTTTATCCTCTGTCTCTTATTTATTGGAATATTCAGTTCCCTTGAAATCATCCATTCTTGTCTTTTCAATATGTTTATACACATACACACATATGCATACTAAAGTATTAATGGATTTTAGCAGGCAGGGGAAGTAGATGTTTTGATTCAGATCATCATCTTGATGCATTCTCTCTTTTCCTTAACTTAAAACCATAAATTACCTTATAGTGACAAAGCTTTTCCAAATCAGCATCTATGTGAGTAGACTTTAACAATAAGGGCCCACGGAGAAAAGAACAAACGCTATTTAAATTATGGTCTATTTTAGATTATGTTGGATAAGTCAAGTTCTTGATAGGAACAGAAGCTTAAATTGAAAGATTATAAATTAAACAAGAGCAAACTTTTTAGAATAAAGTAAACCTGTTTTCAGATATATTTATAACTGCCTAGACCTTCTAATGCTTTGGACTAATTTTTATACAATAGATTTTTCAAAACTGCATCTCATAAAAGAGATAATCTTCTGTTATACAAGACTTCAGAGGATAGAAGAAACAACCAAAAAAGATTAATGATTTTATTCATTAAAGAAAATCTGTGATAATTTAGGTTTAAGATTACACTAAACCCGGATAAACCCATGGTTCTCAAATTTTCTGCATCAGAATAAACTAAAGGGCTTGGTAATACACACATTGTTGGGCCCCTATCCCTGGGTTTCCCATTCTGTTCTGAGGTCTGGGTGACACTGAAAATGCATTTCTGAAAAGTTCCCTGGTAATACTGATGCTATCTGAGGTCTCCATGTTGAGGACCACTGCTGTAATCTTGTAGAATATATAAAATGTCATATAGAAATATAAGCATTACCCAGTTAGCAATAGAATACATAATTTAAATCATATATGAAAGATTTTATATACTTTGAAATGTGTTAGATATTATCTAATCAGTGTTAATATTACCCCTTACCTAAACACGTATCTGTGTACCTGCTATCTTAACTCTACAAACCTATCACGTCAGGATCATTCCCTGATGACCTTTTAAAATTCCAACCTGTAGAAACATCTAAGGGAGGTTTTAGATGACTGAATAAATGAAAATGACACAATCCATCTACTCTAAAAAATGGGAAATACAGTGAATAAGAAAGACAAAATAAAATTATTTTATTTGTATACAGTCATTTTCCTCTATATATTTTTCTGTGCCTAGAATTATTATATATAAGATCCATGTATGTGACACTTCTGAGAATCTGTAAAAGAGGAAAGATTTAGGAAGTACATGCAGAATGCAAACAACCACCTTGAAATGAATGAACATTCATTCAAAGTGGTCTGCTCTTAATATTTTTTATAAATAGAAGTAAACTATTTTTTTTTAATTAAAGGGGATCTTTCTCATTTTAAAATCAATGTGGATATTATGTTTTAAGTTAAAATTCTCCGTGATCACTTATGAATGCTTAGAAATGTTTTGAAACCTATTGTGGGTTAAATCAGATTAATTCATAGCTGTCCTCGAGGGCTGCTTTTAGGGCCATACGTAACTATGAGAAGATTTCTGTCTGTGCTAATTGGGGTCCAGCTATTAGATTATCCAATGACCAGAGAAGGTTTGGAGAGCAAAGCTTTATGTATGAGGAAGAAGAACAAAACAAGGGCTGAGAGGAGAGAAGCTGGAGAACTAAAGATAACTTGTGACCAGGTGGCCTTGGGTGGGAAATAGTATTGTCTAGTAATAAGTATCGCTTGAGAGACTAACAGCGTGTTCCACTCTTCTACCAAAGAAGGAATCAGAAGAAATTAATAGAGATTGTCATTCCTTTTAACAAAGAATGTCACCACTATGACTGGTAAAGCTCTTTTATGTCCCTGCCAACCCCCAGAAAGTGCAGGAAGGAGTGAAACCTCTCAGTAAAATAAATCTATTTTTCTTGGTGTAAATGTCCAACAGAGAAAATTTGTTTTTCACAATTTATTAGCTTTTTTCCTACAGGAGAAACGGAAGTGGTTTTTAAAAGTTAAGTTACAAAGAAATGTGGAGGGTCTTAGTACTCAGTGGTAGAAATGTTGGAAAAAGTCAAAGGGAGAGACTCAATAATGTGGTCCATAGAACCAGGACATAGCAACCCCTAATCCCATCTTAATGTTTGTCATCATTTTAATACCTGACCTCTAACTCAAAGTGAAGGAAGGTGACAGTAATTAGTTTTTAATGGAGATCACATGAAATTTTGATAGGAAAAAAGGAGAAACAAAAGTGCTCAAAGAATAAGATAACTTCCTGTGGAAGAGGTTCAATTTTCCCAAAGGAGAGCAGTAAGACTGGTGGTCTAAGAACTGAAGGAAATGCTATAGTGGGGCATGAAACTGAAGTCAGGAATGGAAGGAGGAGTCCCCAGCAGGGACTTCTTCCATGTAAAAGTCTAGGTGTTTAAAAAGGGATTAATTTCTATATAGATGCAAGTGGAATTCTGAGATACCTGGTATTAAACTGTCACTTCTCTATGAAAATTAGTTTATTTTCTTTAGAGAAGACTCTTGCACAGTTAATCTTGAGGAGGCTAAGGGAAAATGTCGACAGGCGAAAGGAGAGCAATATATTCAATCCTCCCAGCCCCAGGGGCACGAGAGGCAGCCCTGTGCTTCTATTATTGTCACAATTTGTGATTACTAAAAGCAGGAAGACTGAGAAAGATCCATTGAGAACAATCCCCGGTCTTCAGGGAGTGTTCCTTGAGGGGAAACATTCATGGGTGATAGTAAGAGAATGTCTTTTGATTGTCCCAGATGTATACAGGGATTCCCCTGGGTAGGGCCTCAGGAAACTCCTGGGAGAAATAGTTTTGCAAGCTGTATGAATGAGTGCGTGTGTGTCTTGCATTCTTTCCTGAACCTAGGCACACTTTTTCAAGGATCTGAGCCTAATTGAGGAAATATGGAAAAAGAATTTAGGGCACTTTAATACAGAAAAATGAGAGTTAACTTTATCAGGATAAAAAAGAAATGGGAAGCAGTCTGTTTCTACTGTTTAAAGAATTGCTAAGTGTGCAAACAAAACAAAACAAAACTAACTAAAAAGCTAAGAACTGAATTGTGAGCAGTAAGCAAACATAGAACTAGAGTACAACTTTATAGGATGTAAAACTAAGTCTGGGGCCAGAGGCATTGTATAGGAGCCAGTTCTCAGATGCCTACATTGCTAATGTAGTACATGTAGCATGCTAAAATGGTTCCCATCGGTGCCCATTCAGTCCTGGTCAAAAGCAAACCTAAATTGCTTTTGGAAGAAACATAGTCACTTAGCACTGCCACAAATTGGGTATAATCTAATATATTGTACTAGTATAAAAAAATTATCAATCACTTAAGAATATGCCTTATAAATGAATTTCAGCACAAAGTGTAGTTTTAGATCTTTAAAGACTTTAGCTTTTGGAATTACATAAGGAATGTAAAAAAGCTAAACCTGACCTCTTAAAAATAAAGGTGGAATTAAAATAAGCAAGCAAAAACAGAATCATCAATTGGAGGATAACAGTGAAGAAATAAATTAGAATAGAGAGCAGAAGGACAATGTGATAGAAATATGAAGTGAGCTTAGCAATATGGAAGGTAAGGAAGATGAAACCTAGGATTGGGGAGGAGCACATGGTGAACATCAAAGGTAGCTCTGATGCTCTAATTTTTACATTTGATTGGAGGATTCACTCTAATATTATTATATTATTCAATCTGGAACAGTACAGTATTCTCTCCCTCTCTCTCTCTCTCCTTTAATTATTATAATAAAGCAAGAAGGCATAGATGTGCTTTCTAAGGAATCAAGATTTTTTTATAGTTAAGTGCATTTTTAGAATATATGTATAAGACAAAGAAGAGAAAATGATCATAAAACCTTAAAAGTTAAACCAAAAATTTAATTCTGCAGAGGGTGTTTTAAGTTTATTGATTTTCTATTGATTTATTTCACAAGAATTTATTAAATACCTACAGAAGCCAGACAGTGTTCTAATTACTAGGTACAGAAAAGTAAGGAGACAAGTCTGTAGAAGATTACCTTCTAGGTTAAAAAATAGAGATAATTTAAAAAGGATGAGTGGGGAGGGTATAACTCAGTGATAGAGCACATGCTTAGCATGCACAGGGTCCTGGGTTCAATCCCCAGTACCTCCATTAAAATAAATAAACTTAATTACCTGTCCCTCCAAAATAAATGAATGAATGAATGAATGAATAGGATGAATAAATGTATAATGTGCTATAAGAGAGTATGTAAATGTTATGGAGAATAAATAATTTTAACATAAGCTGAATACTGGGAGGGTGCATTAGTCTGCTCAGGCTGCATAACAAAATACCGAAGACTAGGTGCTTAAATAACAGAAATTTACTTCCCACAGTTCAGGAGGCTGGAAGTCTAAGATCAAGAAGTCAACAAGGTAGGTTTTATTCTGAGGCCTCTTCTCTTTGCTTATAAGCAATCACCATCTCTGTGAGCTCACATGGCTTCTTTTTTGAGCACATATTAGAGAGAGAGAGAGAAAGAGAATGCTCTCTAGTGTCTTTTCCTGTAAAGTCACTAATTTCATCATTAAGGCCCCATCTTCATACCTCATCTAACTCTAATTACCTCCTAAAGGTTCTATCTTTAAATATCATCACAACAGGAGGTTAGGACTTTAACATATATATTTAGGGGAGACATAAACATTCAGTCCATGATGGAGGCAGGGGGGCATCAATAATGTTACTCTGGAAAAATGAGTCATCTGTTTCTTTCAGGATTCAACCAGATGTCGAATAATATATTACCAGATAGTATTTCTCAACTTGATTCCACCATAGAAAATATATTTTCACTCTAACATTGTTAAGAATAAATATTTCTTCATTATATTCTGAATCCTTGGTAGGCCTGATGACAGTATCTTCCATAAATGCCTCATCATAAAAACATATGTATATATTTATATATGTAATATATTGATATATATTAAATATATAATACACATTTACTTTTCTTTATGTTTTTATTTTAAAATGAGGAAGAAAACTGTATAGTTAAAATCTAATATGAATATATATGTTTTACCTCATCACACTTGAGATTCTTTTGAAGCTATCATAACATCTAAGATTTGTATATCTATTTACTAAAAATTACTAAGGCATTCAGTTTCATAGAAGTCAGTGTGGTAGACTGAAATCAAACTGTAATAGAAGTTCCCTATTTAAACTATTGTTTAATACTTACCAACACGGAAATATGTTTTTTTCCAGAGTATGACATTGAAAAGAAGTAAGAGAGAAGTGTTTGGCTAACATAATTTTATTTGTGTGGTTGTGTTAAATTTTGGATTTCCTTTCATTTCAAATTTTAGATTTCGTGTTCAAGTACCTTGGAGTCCAGGCAAGGAAGGGCTAAATGGTATCCTGCTTCAGAATGTAATTCAAGCCCCTAAAAAGTAGAAGATACCTTCCCATAACCTTAAATCAGGAAAAATAAGACAGACATCAAGACACACAAAAGGTAGATGAAAGTAACTTATCAGCATGTAGGCAGCTACAGTGGATTCACTCTCCCTTGCCTAGCTATCACCAGCAGGATTAGTTCTATTATCTCTGCCTGACAAGAACATTTCTCTTCAGTTTAGAGAATCCTGTGTTTGCAATAGAAAAAGAACAAGAGGAAGGGGCATTTTTTAGAAAACTGTGTCCTAATTTTTAAAATTTACGTGCAGTTTAAGCATGATTAATCCCTAAGAGAGCACTTCCTTTTGTGGCAGTGTAAACAAATCAATTAGGTAAGTACATTATCATAATAATAGACCTGGCTACCACTTATTGGGCACTTGGTAAGTACCAGACGGTGTCATGTATTTTAAATGCATTTGCATTTAATTTTCACAAAAATTCATTGTGTAAATAGTATTATTCTCATTTTGAAGGTTATGAACCAAACCATACAGAATTTAGAGGTGTTAATTATAATGCCCAAGATCAAACAGCTGATAGTGCAATTGAAATTGAAGTATGCTTTTAATAAATGTACTTTATTTGGGGGATATTTGAAGTTTATAGAAAATTGAGCAGAAAGTTCCCTTTCAGTTACCCCTATTAACTTTTTGCATTAGAATGATATATTTGTTATCATTGATGAGCTAAAATTAATACATTATTAACTAAAATACATAGTCTATGTTAGAATTCACCATGTTACATATTCTGTTGTTTTTGACAAATGTTTTATGACATATATCCACCATTACAGTATCTATCATGTAGACTAGTTTCACTACTCTAAAATCCTGTGTGTTCCACCTGTGCAACTCTCCTTGCCTCCCCAAGAACTCTTGGCAACCACTTATTTTTTTTACTGTCTCCATAGTTTTGCCTTTTCCAGAATGTCATATAGTTGGAAACATATAGTAAATATATATATGTATATGCTTATGTATATTCTCCTTTCAGGTCGACTTCTTTCAGTTAACAATATTCACTTAAGTTTCCTCCATGTATTTCACTGGTTAATAGTTCATTTCCTTTTAGCATTGAGTTATAGTCCATTGTCTGGATCTACCACAGTTTATTTATTTATCTACTTAAAGACATCGTAGTTGCTTCCAAATTTTGCCAGTCATGAATAAAGCTGCTATAAACATCTGTGTGCAGGTTTTTGTGTGGACATTAGTTTTTAGTTCAGTTGGGTAAAAACCAAGAAGCACAATTGTTGGAGCTTATAGCAAAAGTTTGTTTAGTTTTGTAAGAAGCTTCCAAACTGACTTCCAAAGTGGCTGTTCCATTTTTCATCCTCAGTAGTAAAGAATGAGTCCCTATTGCTCTACATTTTCACCAGCATTTGGTGTTATCAGTGTTTTGGATACTGGCCATTCTAATAGATATGTATCTTCTTGTTTTAATTTACAACTTCTTAAAGACATATGATGTTGATAATTTTTCAGATGCTTATTTGCCATTTATATATAATACATAATACATAGTCATCTCCCAATTCAAAGTCACCTAGCTTTTTCCAAATATACCTTTATTAATGAATTATAAATTAAAAATATAACTGAGGTATTTCTATCAGCCTTAAATTTTTTTAGTTTAGTTTTTCTGTGCCATTTCTCTTTGGAGTTTGTATTGTGTATGTTTAGACTGAATTGAGAAATCTGGAATGTGCATTAGGATGAATATCTTCCCAAACTCTCCTGATTTGGAATAGCCCAAGTTATCTGTAAGTATATTTCTGAAAAAATACTTGAAGAGTTGATTCCCAGCATATACAATGAAGTTTTTGGATGTTCACAAATTTCTGTGACAGTTTACAACTCTACAATAAAATGAAAAACAATTAAAAATTCAGTCCCTACTATATTGTATATATGGCATAGATAGTCCATCACCTTCCCCAAAAGACAAATGACTAAATTCCAGTGAAAACTGTGTTCAAAGAAATGGAATAAGAGGTGATTACCCAAGAGGTGATTACTCATAAGGAGATACTCTTTTTTCCTTGTAATGAATATGAATTATTCAATTACCAAACTGTTCTGAACAAAACAAAGAATAGCTGTGAGATAATTACATACTTGTATTTTGTAAGACAGTGTGAAATGTCCTCTAGGTTCTCAAGTCATTTTCTTTGTAAGAAGAAACAGACTTATCTAGTGTTCAAGTCCAAAGCACTCTCCAAATATTACATGCTGTACCATTTAGAATTTATGTAACATTTAGGGATCTTACTGAGCTGGAAAATAGAGAGATGCTCTTTTTTTCCAATTTGTTCTTCACTCATTTTCCAGTCTAGTAGCAAAATAATGCTCAGAAACTGAAAGTCAGTAAAATTGCTGTAGGCTCTTCATGGTTTCCGTTGGGAAGAACTAGTAGAAATACTTGATAAAATTTATAAAGTTCTGAGGCGACAGCATCTTGGTGTCAGAAGTAAAATATTTTTTAAACTGCTTTTACAAAGTAACTGTAAATATGCTCTTTTCAGATTGAAAACATGTCAGATATGTTGCATAAATCGATTGAAAAAGCACAATATTATGCAAATTTTTCCAAATTAAGTTCATGGTTCAGTGATCTAAGCACCACCAAAAAATTAAAAAGACGTTCTAAGGGATTTTGAATCTAATTATATATCAGCGAATAACTGCTGGGTAAGGCCTTGGACAAGTCAAATAATCTTTCTAGGATCTACATATCTTTACAGCTCAATTTCTTCTCAGCTATAGCCATGCTCTGACTTAATGAAACAGAATTTAATGAACATCTTAGCAAGCAGTTCTAGAGAGTGGGAGAGTATGCTTCTGAAACAAAGCATCTCTTGTTTGGATAGAGGAACTCTTCCCCCCTCCCCACCTCCCCTCTAGTACAGCCATCTACTATAGACAACTCTCCTATCTAGACCCAGAACATACTTCACTCTGGTATCAGGACAATGAATTAAAAAACGCTCTGCATTACTTGGTACTGAGATACTTAGGCATTGAATGTTATTTTTCTGAAAGAAACTATTTTATTGTGTAAGTCTAAATTAAATAGTATCTCACTGGTCAAGTTAAAATAGCTAGGAAAATCACTTAATTTACACCCACAAGGCAACTTTCATCGAAAAAAGATCAGCATTTTAAAGTCATATTTTAACATGGTCTCTAGTCTGCATTTTTCTACACTGTATTTTTGTTTAAGTTCAAGTAGGTTGAAGGGTACTAATCTTTTTTTGTTGTTTTAATTTGTTGAGAGATTTTCTTTTAGTGCATATTTCTTGTGACATAATTAAACATAAAAGTTTGTGAATAACAGTGATTCCAGTTTCAGAACTGTTTTGTCATCATTCCAAACACAAAGTTAATATCCCTGTATAATCACTCCCCTCAAAAAAGAAAAACAGCAAAAAGAACCCTGTTGCTCTGAAAACAAAATGAAATACCGTACAGTTCACCTTAAATTATCATCACCCAGTTTAAATTACTGTTTTCCACCACCTGCTGTGCGACTGAGGCGATAGGTCATATATTGATCTTGGGTGTATGTACAGTTCTACTGATAGTACTTAATTGTCATTCTGTGAATTAGCTAAGACTTATTAACAACCCCTTTTTCTGCCTATACAGAGCAATTATATATGATACTATTAGCAGTATCAATTAAGACAGATAAAGTAATAGCCTAATTGAATGCATGAGGAGTCTAATGGCTTTGCTTTCCTTGGTAATGGATTGCACTCTATCCTCAAGTACAATAAGCCAGACACAGGATCAATAGAGTTTTATGCCTAGAAAAATTACTAGCCTGAAGGATACCAATACCTAATTTAGGACTCATTATTTAGGTTTTTAACTTAATTAATGGAAATATGCATAAAAATAAACAGTTATTTCTGAAACCAAAGTTCAAGTTATTGCATCTCCAAACTCTAAGACTTTAGTCTTTTTAAAAAAATTTCTATATATGAATGGTCCATCTTATAGCTATAATATTCAATTCAAAACCCTTGTTTTGTTTTGGGTCTTGCTGTTTATGACATTTTTATGTTATACAAAATGAACTTGTGCATGGGTGTGTCAGTGCACCAACATTCCAATAGTTGCATAACTCAATTACCCATGATAGAATCTGAGGAAAAATGTGAAGTTATTGTAACTTGCTTGAGCACTCCCCTGATGAAAGTTAAACTTATTTTGGTAGAGAAAGGAATCTTTATTTTGCAGAGCTTGTGAGAATATAATGTCTCATATCAATCACTGCCTTGCATTCAAGTATAAAGCAGCCTTGGGAAAGCTTCAGGCTTCTAGATATTTTCCAATATCCTTGATAGAAGCAATTCTGGAAAAGCAGAGGGATGACACAAGAAATTCAATTGAAATTTATGTAAGCAACTCACTTAGGTGAAGTTAGAATATTTTTAAGCAACTGTAGAGTGAATGAGCTTTGCCACAATCCAAGCTTTAACCAAAACTTTGTAAAAATGACAAGCCTTACTTCTTATATTTCCCACATCATCTAAATGAACAACAAAAGATACCAGACTGATAGCTATTGCATAAAAAAGAAAAATAAGAGGCTCTTTGTGAGAAGATGTTTTATTATAGCAGTGACAGTTCACAGGTATACAGAATAATGACATAGGAGATTTGTGGTCTCCAAGCACAGTACAAGTGGTCTCACTTAGTATACTATAATTTAAACGTGGATATTCATATTGTAGTGTGTAATGTGGGGCAATGGGCATAGTCAAACATAATTAGTTGGGAGTGAAAGTTGGTACAAACTTTCTGAAGAGAAGTTTGGTACCATCTGCTAATATGTAAAGGGCACACAATTATTGACACAGCAATTCTATTGCAATTATTTTATGTGAATATATACATAAAAGTTTTCCAAGATGTATTATAATATAGATTAAACTGAAATAGCAAAATTAGGATGCAGTTGAAATGCTAATAAATTAACTTAGTGATTGTTAAATAAACTATTGTACATGTACATGAGTCATATATCTGCATGTACTGATATAGAATATTTTCAAAATATTGTTATAATTAAAAACTACAGCAGAGGCAAGATGTAGTGTATGATCCCACTGTAGAAATACAAATTATGAGGAAAAGATAAAATATAGAGGGTGGAAAAATGTTGTTACATTTTTCTGGAGGTAGATGCAAAGAATCATTTAAAGCAAGTTAACTGTATTGCTAAGGATTACATTGTTCTCTTTCGGTTGGGTTTTTAAATCACATCTACATGGAACTTTTTCACAATACAATGGCATTCTCATGGGATTGTGGGCTAGTATTTGTAATATACACATCTTTTAAAAAAGAAAATAATACATATGTATAATTATTCATAAAGTTGCTATGTTAAGATAAATGTTTATTCTCACATAAAGTTATAAAATATATTTGTATCTATTTAGTATGCTTTTGGTGACAAAACCATCTTTAATTACATAAGCATCTCTGTGAACATGATTCTTACCTGGTTTAGAAAATTTTAATCCTGAGATATTTGAGCATTGTGAGTCTTTGAAAAACAGAAAATAAATCGTTGATTAGCAAAAATACAATAATAAATATGATTATTATTTTTAAGATGTTAATAAAAAATTAATGCATAACATTATTATATTAATCAAATGATTTTTTGGACTCCTATAACTTATAAAATATATGTCATAGAATGGATTTAAAGATATATACATCAAATGCATTTTGAAATTACTTTAAAATTATAAGTAGTAACTTTGAATGTTAAATCCATTAAGTCCTTAAATAAAATGATGATACTACTACTAAAAAATTAGTTAAGTATTTATTGAGATGCCAGTCAGACACAGCTAAGCACTTTAAACACAATACTATGTGGAACTACGATCTGAAGCATTCTCAAAGCAACCTGATAGAAAGAAAAGCTAGACCTTTAAAAATAAGAGAAGCTAAAATTAAAATATGGATTAAAACCTTATGGAATTAGTGTTCTTTTTATTAGTGGCATGTTCTGCATCTGTTAGCAGTATATCATGGTCATTGAGTTTCTTTTGGCCCATGAAGCAAGCAGCAGAGAGGACAGTCTTTGATAAATAGCTGTCTAGCATTTCTGAATCATCAAGCCTACCAGGCAGAGTACATTACAGACTGTGTTTCTCATAATCAAATCTTCAATTAGAACCTGAAAGGCATCTTTCCTACCCTAATGGGAAGATGTAATGCTTTCATAGTATAATACATTTTTATTTTCCTTGCTTTTCATTTTTTTATCATAGCCTAAGAAATCAGACTTTGCTTGGTCATTGGTCATTGGTCATTGAGATTTGGCCTTCCTTATATTTCCAAATATAATAGTGCCATTTTCAGAACTAGAATATATATTTGGAAAATTCTACTGTGTTGACCTATTTGCTTTCATTTGTCAGATTGATAAGATAAAGCTCAAGTATTTTAATTTAATAGAAATTTTACTTAAAAATATTACTAGAAATTTAATCTTGATAGAAAAAAGTCTCCTTGTAAGAAAATATTTTATTGTAGCACTCCCAGTGCACAGGACAATACATAGAATAATTATATAGGAGCAAATTGGTTCCTCCATTATAGCATTTAAGCACATAGGACATAAATGAAAATACTCTTTACATGAAAAGTTCTTATTTATTGTAGGAAATTTTGAATATATGGCAAGGAAATCCATAAAAAAATAAATAGGTAGATAGATAAATAAATAAAATTTTAAGTTACTCATCAATCCATTCTGGAAGTCTTATGAATTTTTAGCATTAATCTTAATAGAAAGAAGAAAGGCTTTTTCTGAATAAAAACAATGAGAAAATAGCAAAAAATATCAAAATCAACCTTTTCAGGATTCCAATATTAACTAAAGATTTGTAACAATCTGAGGAGTGTTTATTCAAGAAAAATAGCTGAATCTCAGTAAGAACAGTGAACTTTATGGCATTTTAACCTGCCCTAATTCTTTCCTCAGCTCTGGGATAGCCTTAAAAAACAAGATCTCCCAATTACAATAACTTTGAAAACCAATTGTCAAGCAGTCCGTGAAATGGGCAGAATCAATTTGGAGCTCCACAAAAGCCCCATCCTCAGATTTTTTTTCACTGTTTTAAGCTGTCTAGCAGCTTGCTGAAAAACTTTGTTCTTAGGATTTGTCTTTACTTGATCTGGTTTAGCATTTACTTTGTGCAAATAGTCTTATTCCACATACATTTGTTGAAAACAGTAAGTGGCAGTTGTTTTAACATCACATCTTCCTGGGGCAAATTACCAGCTGAGGCTGTCAAGAGACTGATGAAAATACTCAAAAAAAAAAAAAAAAAGAGAATCAGATTTCACTAGGCACTCTGAAAAAGCAAGGCAAATTCTAGGGAATATCTAAAAGGTCATATACATATGGGAGAAATTGCAGTTGCTCAGGAAAGACTTGTAAAGGTCTAAAGTCAATTTCTCTAGCCAACTCTATCTCAAGTCAAACAGAAAATGAAGCATAAGGCAGAAATAAAAACTGCCTGTTGAAATGTTGAAGACATACCCAAATACAAAGAGCCCTTTATCAAAAGAGGAAGTCACAGCACTTAAGGAAATCTCTGTCTAATAATTATGTGACCGTTAAGCTAATCAGGCAAAGACTTCAGTGGCTACATATGACAAATGATAAGCATTTAGAGAATTAGTTCAGAGTTCAGAAAATTCTCTAAGCGAACATCAAGAATAACAATGATAATCCCTTGGTGAAGTTATATGAATGGGAGGTATCTGATTTTCAGAATTGCCACACTACATTTTTAATACATGTATCTGTTTCAAAAAGTATATAAAGAACACTCACAAATTAAAAATAACAAAAAATAAGAAAAGGACATAAATAGACATTCTCCAAATAAGATATACAAATTTGTATATGGCCCAGTAAGTTCATGGAAAGAGAATCAATATCATCAGCCACCAGGAATATTCAAATTAAAATGACAAGGTACTCTTTACAAGCACTGGAGTTAATATAATAAAAAAGACAGATAATAAAATATGTTGGTGATTTCAAGGAGAAATTTGAACCCTTGACCATTGTTAAGGGGAATATAAAATGTCTCTTTTGAAAATAGTTTGACAGTTCTTACAAAAATAATTATCATATTATCCAGATACTCCATTTCTAGATAAGAGAATTGAAAGCAAATGGCCACACACACACACACAACTTGCACATAAATGTTCATAGCAGTTTTATTCATAATAGCCAAAAATGTAAGCAACTCATACGTTCATCAGTTTATGAAGGGATAAATAAAATGTTAAATATCCAACAATTGATTTTTTGAATATAAAAAAAGGAATGATAATTGTATTAGAAAACAAAATCTAGATATCAGGAGTAGTCATCATTATTGAGTTGTTGCTATTCCTTTACATCTCAATAAACAGCTTGGAAATATATATAATACGTAGTGCATGTGTGTGTATGTGTGTGTATACATACACATTTATTTCTGTTATCTCTATACCTAAACCTATACCAATATACTGAAATCCACAAGCTCAGACCTGTATCTTCAATGCCAATCTAATACTACAGGGTTTATTTCAGTTTATCTTCTTCCCTTATTTGTAGTTCTTTTATCCAAGAAATCTGGCTCCTATAATTACCAGTAATTTTACTCACTTGATCAATGAGTAAACCAATGTTCCACAGGTGTCAGTATTCCACCCACCAATCTCAGCATAAAGAGATTTCTCACATCACTTTTGTTCTAGTATCATTTTCTGGGCCACTACTATCTTCATCTCCTGCACAAATGACCTCTTCACCCAAATCAGGCTTCATCTCATCATGCCATGCTGCCAACACCCTTCCCTGCCCCTAGAGAATCTTCCTTATACTACACAAACTTCAGCACACTGTTCAGGATTGAACACTCCAGTGTGGTACCATCTTTCTCACCATACTCATGGTGCCTTGTCCCATGCCAGGCCTCTGTAGTCAGCTTGCTTCATAATTGCTTTCCTCACCCTACTTGGGCTCAAATGCCCTACTATAGGACTCCTACATACCATGGTTGCCTTTCTCACACACCTTGACCTCTGATACATGTGTTGGGCAATTCTCTCACTCAGATGTCCCCCTCACCCTGCTTTGGCTCTGAAATTTTCCTCCAGATACATCACTGCACCCCTGCCTACTTAATGGCTGTTCTACTTTGTTCCAGTTAAGATAGTTTCCACTAGGTCACCATAGCTGCCTCTCACTCTTCTCACAATTCCCATATCTTTCTTGGTCTCCTCAAAACAGGCTTAATCTATAGTGAAGAGAAGGGAAGGGGAATGTAAAGGAAGGAGAGGGGAACAAAAAGACCAGAAAGAAGGAGAGCTGTAACTTCCTTTCCAAATTTTCACGATATATTTGGAACATCTTACTATGTTTATGCATGTCAACATATTTTTAATATTTTCATAATATTCTGGCATATTAATACTTTATAGTTTATTTAGTAATTTTCCTATTTGAGGACTGTATTTATTTCCAATCATTTTTCACAATTAGAAATTCAAAGAAGTCAAATTATTTTGTTATTTTTAGAGCTGTAAGTTGTTTTCCTGAATTCCTGGGGTCATTTATATTGCACCAGCAGTATGTGAGCAAACATTTTTTTCTTGCCTTCTCTTGACATTCTGGTTTGGGCTATTATTTATTGTATAATATGAGAAATAAATTGTAGTCTCTCATTTTATTTTGTCTTTGGTACGTGTGGGATTTGCTATTATTTGCATTTTTACTCTTAATGAATTTCTTGTGTATATTCTCAAATCATTTTTCCTATTTTGTTTTATTCCATTCTATCATTAATTTTCGTATGTTCCCTAGACAAGATAGATAAGTAGATAAGTAGATATATAGATAGATAGATAATAGGCAGATGATAAATAGGTGATAGTGTTATAAAAATTAAGACAGATGCTTAACTTTTCCCTACCCATATTTTGAGTGAATATTTTTTGAATTCATTTTTTTCCATTTCTCTATTAAGCTTTGGTTTAAAAAATTTTGGTTTTTTATGTAAATATTTAAAAGTAATTTATTTTATGATTTTTATCTGTGATTTAAACTTCTAAAATCCTCCCTTATCATAAGGACTTACATAGAGGTAGACATTCGCCTAAAATTTTTTTAATTCTTTCATTATTTCTTTTCAAAATATAATCTTTAAATTGATCTAAAATTATTTTGGCATTTGGTTCAATGTAAGTATCTAAGTTTATTCATAATGCATTTATTAACTAATGAATTACTTAAATTACAACACACTGAGGCATATTTGTATCTTCTAGGGTTTTTTTTGTTGATTTCAATGCTAGTTTAATGTGTTATGATTATAATATATATTAATATCATACAAAAAGTCCTCTTCTATTAATGTTTTCAGAATTTTCTGATATTCTTATGCATTTATTTTGCAGATTAATTTTAGAATAATGCACTCATAATTTGACTGGAATTGTATTAAATACAAATATCAATTTTTGGAGGATAATTATCCTTTTGTAAGATATTTAGTCAGATATTCATTTGTGGCCTTCAATTTCTCTTTTTAAATTTATAAATCCTACAGATTTCTTATTAAATGTATCCCTTGTTTTATGTTTTTGGTTCCTTTGATAGTAGAATGCTTATTTTTCCTTTTTATTTTTTACTATATTTTTCTTAGCATATCAAAAAGACATTGATTTTTATATACTTTTCTTTAAAGTCATCTTAAATTCTAAATATTCTCATTTTTTTCCCAGTCAAATCTCTATTTTAAAGTGAAAATATGTGCAGCATTTATGATTTGTCTTTTGTTTGGTTACCTACATTTTGAAAATCCATTTCATGTTGACTAAATAATAAATGTGTTGTACTTTATAGAATTTTTATTATAATGAATAGAATGATCTTTTCACTTATGAATATATTAAAAAAAAACTTGTTAAACACATTCTCCTGGCTAGTAATAACCTATCTTATAGAAGAACAAACTTCATGATTTCCCTAGTTTTCAACGTTTGGTTAATATCCGTTTTTTCCCCTTTTCTCTTTGGATATTAAAATAATTCTGTAGAAGATAGCAGTGAAGATCATGTCATTAAAGTTAGATAATTCTGAGCACAAAACCCAGTGCAATAATTTACTTGTTGTGTGATAGACACAGTCTTGAATTAAGGACATTAACAAAGTACCCAATAGGATGTTTGAAAAGATTAAATGAGGTTATGCATGTAATGTGCTTAGCAGCATGCCTAACACATAGGAAGTGCTAAATAAATACATATATATACAGGAGAAAACAAGAAAAGAGCAAAGACCACATGGAGATAGATTCCCAGAGGTTAAATTAAGGGGTAAAGCTTCACAAACATATTTAAGGACTTGAAATGTTACGTTAAAAAAAAACTTTTTGAGATAGTTTAAGATGATTTTTGATTTACATGCAGTTGTAAAAATTAATGCAGAGAGATTCTGAATAACTTCTACCCAGTTTTCTCTAATGGTGATACCTTGCAAAACTATAGTATAATATCACAGAAGGTGTACTGATACGAATTTATTTGAGATGCAGAGCATTTCCATCACCACAGGTATCCCTCCTGTTACCCTTTTATTTTGGAGGGGTACTACACACAGCTTATTCCCCACATGTCTGTCAACCATTAATCTGTTCTTCAATTTTTGCTTTTGTAATTCGGTATAACTGGAATAGTAAAGTATGTGGCCTGTATTAAAGCCTGATTGACTTTTTTCACTAGACATAATTCTCTAGAGATTCATCCAAGTTGTTGCTTACATCAATAGTTTGTTCCTTTTTAATTGCTGAGTAGTATTCTTAGGTGTGAATGTAGCACAATTTGTTTATTCACTCATTGGAGAACATCTGGGTTGTTGCCTGTCTTGAAGTATTACAAATAAAGCTTCTGTGAATATTAATGTACAATTTTTAAGTGAACATAATTTTTCATTTCTCCTGGTAAGTATCTAGAAATGTGAGATAGAATAGCTGCATGTTTAGCTTCATAAGAAACTGTTAAACTGTTTTCCAAAGGATCTATACCATTTCATATAGTCATCACCAAGATATTATTTCTCCACCTCCTTTAAAGCATTTGATACTGTCATTTTTTTTTATTTTAGCTATTCTGATAGGTTTGTAGTAATATCTCATTGTAGTATTACTCGTATTTCACTAGTGACCAATGATATAGGACATACTTTTATGTATTTATTTGCATCTGTGTATTTTCTTCAGTGAATATCCAAACATCTCCTTCTATGGTTGTTACAAAAAGTTCTATAGTTTTACATTTTAAGTCCGTGATCCAATTTGAGTTAATTTTTTATAAGGTGGGAGGTTTATGTCAAGGTTCTTCTTTTTTCTTCCCCTGTAGATGTCCAGTTGCTCTAGCACCATTGTCAAAAAGACTATCCTTTCTAAAATAAATTGTTTTTACACATTTGTCAAAAATTATTTGGGAGTTTTTCTTCCAGCTGGACCCCTCTGGCAGTACCCTGATGTGGGAATCAGAGCACATCCTGCTCTCTCAGATGGGGCTGGAGGCTCACTTTATCCCACCAGATAGGGGAGGGAATATCTGCTCTCTCCTTGGGCCAAGAACACAAGGAGGGGGACTTGAGTACTGCCTGATTCTGCCAGGTGGAGAGGGACAGAGGCCTGGGGACATGTGGGCGGGTGAGGGGGTGGTTTCCATTGGTAACAGTTTGGAGAAGGATGGGTAGTGGCAAAAAGATTTCTGTCCTTAGTCCAAATTGTTTTTGTAGTCCTCTGATTAAAAACAGGCTTTCCTTGGAGATTCTTGCCTGTGTCTGTTGTCAGTTCCTGATTGGAGGCTTCTGTAGCACTTTGTCTGGGATATGTGGTAGGGAAGGAAAAATCTCAAGGAATTCATCACCAATATTTTCCATCCTCATCCTATCCTTTCATGTTAACTTTGTCTTTTTATTCTGTATTTTAGAAATAACGTCTCAACTTTATTCTTTATATATTTGATTGGAATTTCTGCAGTGCTAATTCTGTTTATCTGCTTCTATGTGAATAATTTGTTTCTTGTTTTCTTTTTCCCTCCAGTATTTTTTTTTTCCTGGGTCCTCTTCTTGTCAGTTAATTTACTTGGTTCCTTGGTTCAACATACTCTGTTGTTTATTCATTATCCCTTACTTTGCTTAATAAAGATTGTATCATTAGACTTAGGAACATAGAACAGATTATGTATCTATACACATAATTTTTCTTCATTATTAAAAATGGGCTTTTCTTTTTAGTCTTCAATGTAATATTTCCTTTCAAGTTCAGCATTTTGTCTAAGCCCCATTTTTGATGTTTCTAAGTGACTAAAAGTTTACTGTTTGTCATCAGGCACGGTGCACTACTTGGTCTTATCCATTTGCTTGGTTTTGGAATTCTCCCCTCTGTTCTTTAGATTCTGTTGTCTTTAGTAGAGAATCATTAATGTAGTTCAGTGGAATAAAAAGTTTTCACCAACCCTTATGTCTCTTTTCTTTGACTTTACACAGAAAAATGTATCTTCCAGAATATCTAAAAAAAAAAAAATCTTACTTTTTTTTCCTTTGCGAACATGCAAGAAAATGAAAAGAACTCTTTATCAGGGCTCTATCTCAACTTACCCAGAACAAGAACACCTTATGCTCTTTGATGATACCCTTCAAGATGAAGTGTCCTAACATCATTCTCTTCAACTATAATCTGGTGATAGCCTTAGAATTGCAGTACCCAGGTGGATGATAAAAACATGGATGACGCATGATACTCAAAAAAGACTCTAATAGAGTAGGGACAAGGTCACATTTTTTATTTTTTTCATCAAAATCTTCATCTTAATGAAGAAAGGGAAAAGTAGTTAAGGCCAAAATCTTACTATTTCTACTTCCAATGTAATAATGCTTGTCTCAAATGTATATATATCCAAATGAGTTTAACATTAAAATACTTCATCACTTTAACTGCTGAAGGTTTATTGCATAATCTTACTATTTTTCCATGGTAATATTGTTTACAGTTTTATTGTGCTGAAGGACACTGTGATGTGGAAACAGGAGTAATTAAATCAGGAGCTAATATTCTGGCATTACGTTAATTCAGAACTTAATGCACATTTCAAAAGGAATGTAGGAGATGCGTGAGAATCTTTTATAAAAGTACATTACACAAATTCAGAGGCATGATTGATTAAGTTTTTCCTTTCAAGAACAAGTAGAAGCCAGATTTTACTCCCCTCCAAAAAGACCCATTTTATTTAATAGCTAATTATGTTAGATTTGTTTATTGCTCTAGAAAATCTCATCATTGTAGTGGAGTCAGGCAGATATGCCAAAATTAATTTAAAACCCATCATGTACTAACAAATCATATCAATATATGAAAACTTCTAGGAGACAAAAAAAAATGAAAGTTTGGATATTATACTGCCATGGTATCAAATATCGGTGAGAATTTAACAACTATCTCAGCTGGAAATCGAGGTTTATCTATTAACAATAAGGTAAAAATAGAAGAAAAAGTGCAGTGTGTGAATGAATGCATGAATAGTTGAAAGAGAGGGAGTCTGACATGAAACAAAAAAAAATAAGAATGGAAGTTTGTGTGGATCCCAGTGTGTATTCAGTATGACAACAAAAAAGCTGTGTCCTTACAAGTTGCCATTTGAGGACAGTGAATAAATACCACTGTCATTTTATGTTAATGGAAAAATGTAAAGTGATTAGAGCAAATAGAGTCTTGGCACAAATAATTGTCAAAGATTTTTATATTTTAGGTCCAAGCATAAGAGTAAAACACTAATAGCATATCTGATTACTACATGATTACATAGTCTTGGCATTTTAATCTTATTCATAGAATTAGGCTGATATAGGCAGCTAACTTTATGTGTTCTAGTAACTTTGAGGAATTCTTTTTTAGATTGTCTTATAGATAACACATTTGGAAATAGATTTAGAATGTGCATTTTGGAAAAATATTTGATAAAATATTGACATATCTGTAGGCAGCATGACACTTCCTAGCAAACTCCTGACAGCTGGAGAGCACCATCAACCGAGTTTGCATTCAGCTGTTTCAAATGGCATACATTTGCCACAAAACTGCATAGATACATATATCAGTTTCTGCAGGCTGTGAATTATAGATTCTGTTTAAGAATGTGTTAGGCATGCAAACTCAGAGAAAAAAATGAGCTGACAGTTGAAAACTACTAATTTTATAGTATCTAAAATAGGTGTTAAGCATTCCAACTTGGAGCTAATTTATTCAGTGAGTCAAAGATAACCACAATGCAGGACAGCTTTTATGATATATAAAATCTTAATAAGTCCAATTTTATTTTATATATTTAGGAAGTTGATAACATCTCATTCTGCATACATTTTGTTGTCTGGCTAAATCATGATAGGAGAATATTATGATATCAATTTTCTGTATTTTTCTTGCAAATTCTGTATGATTGTGATAGATTGCTTGCTGTTCACCAAGATCCTTTCTCTACTCTTTCCATTAAAAAAAAAGAAAAAAAGAACTGTAGCTGGACATACTACTTCTCAGCTAAACTATCTTTTCCAGTCTTCCATATAGTTTGAAAGGGTGAATAAATTTTTGCTGATTGACTGTAAACCAAAGTAATATCTGTCACTTCCATGTTTGGATGTTACAAAAAGCAGTATGCTAATTCCACATTTTCTTTCCTCTCCTTGCCAGTGAAGACCCAGCTTCAACCATGCAGTAACAGTGCCCTAGTACAGGGGTTGGCAGACTACAACCTAAAAGCCAAATCCCTCCCTCTGCCTGTTAAAAAAAAAAAAGAAAAAGGTGTATTAGAACATAGCCATGTCCATTCATGGCATAGAGTCTGTGGCTACTTTCCCACCACAATGGCTGAGGTAAGTAATTGCACCAGACACTGTATATCCTGCAAAGCCTGAAATATTTACATTCTGTCCCTTTACAGAAAATGTTTGCAGATCCCTGCCCTAGAGAATGGCAGAACATGGTGGAAGCAGACTGGGTCCCTGGATGAGCACACTGAGCAGAGCTGCACCAATGTCCTGGACTCATCACTCCAGGAGTGTTACAGGAGAGAGAAATGTATTTTTTTAAGCCATCGTATTATTGAGTCTCCTAATTACCAGCAGCTTGGTGTTTTTCTAAACCAAACCACTCTGAAAAGGGTATGAAATGAACATTGGTAAGGAAAACCCTAATTAGCACCATTTTAACTCTATAACATGACTATTTCATTCTGAAATTTTTTTCTCTTTAATAATAAACATCATAGAAACAAGTATACTATTTTACTCTAATTCATATGCAGGTAATATAGTTAACTAGTTTAATGGAGGATATCCATTTTGCAAACAAATGTTTGTCTTAAGTGCTGTATGAGAATTAATAAATATTTTAAATGTAATATCCCATAAATATATATGTGCAATTTTAATGTAATTGGTCTGAAGTCATATAATCAACATTTTTCATTTGTTCATAAAGAATATCTGACTTTTATATAAACCAAGTTATTATTGTCAAAGTTATTCTATTAAATGCTATATATTAAAAAGTGTCAGTAACTTTGACAGGAGAAACATAATGTTGAATGGCAGTCAAGACCTTTTCCTAAGGTACATAAAACAAAGAGAAGTTATTCATTTGAAATTGAGCTAAAAATAAATATGAGCATTTTACTTTTTAATATAGTACAAAGAAGTTATTTATAAATGGATATAATTCTTTTGAAGAGCCAAAAATTTGCAATCAATATAGGACTACTGTTCATTTTCTAAATTTAAAAACAATACTATAACCAAGGACAGTTGTACCTTGTTAAAAAGTCCTTTTTACATAGTTTCATATTACTTGAGAGACTTTAGGAACAGCCTAGCAAATTGACCTCAAGACAATCTAAGATTTATGAAATATAAAAAGACCCACCAGGATTGGGTAAGAATGAAGTGACAGACACTGTTAGTTTTGCTTAAGTACATGAGAAAATTCTTCTCTTGAAGTGTGGGTACTCCTAATCTGGAAAAATAGAGACGGAGTTCATTGGAACAATATTCCCTATTTTTTTGAACTTCCAATGATAACTTTTTAAAAAAATTATCAACTGAAAAGGGCATTTTTCTGGACTCTCTTTAGATATTCTACTATTTTTTCACATAGTCACAAAAACAGAAAATGATGAAACTCTCAACATTTAAAACTAAAAATGACAGATAACTTTAAAATGTGGAAGTGATTAATATGAATTACAAGACAAGCAGAACTAGAATAAGAAAAATCTACCAGCTCCCAACATAGTGCTGACTTGTTTTGTGAAACCGGAACCAGATGAGGAATCTAGACTCTCCTCAGTTCTTACCATGTTTTCAGATTGTGAGACTTGTTGAGAACATTACCTTGTGAGGTTAATTAATTATTCCTCCCAATTTCTAACCCCTTCACCTTTTAGTCTGATACTGTTTGCCACAACCAAGTGATTTTACAATTCAAAAAGTAAAAATGAAAAGAGCTAAAGACAATGGGCTGTTTTTTTTTTTTTAAATTCAGGGACTCATAATCTCCAAAAGTAAATTTTAGAACATGATAGCATGCAATAATAAGCTTTTAATGCTGGCCCTTTTGTGCTGGGAATAGTACTTCTTCATATATTACATTCAGAATATCAGAAAAACAGGAACTAGAGACAGCAGAAAAACATTACACTGCAAAGGTAAGTATGAAAGGTATAAAGGTATAAAAGTTTAATGGTCCTAGAGGAATTCAATTCACCTTGCTTGTCTTCTAAAAATAATAAAAAGTCAAAACTAAACTTCCTTATTAAATAGCATGAAATATTTACTTTAAATTCAAAATCTCATTAGCACCATTACAATATCATCTTGGCAATACTAAGGAAAAAATGATACCATGAAAACAAAATATGTAATATAGAAAACCAGAGATTTCACAGATGGACAAAAGACACAGCCATAAAAATAATACTTTAAAAGTATTGATTGAAATTAAAAGGCAAAATTGTAGTGTCATGATATGGGTAATATATGCTCATGACCCAAATAAATTGACCATGTATCAATTGATTAAATCATCAAAATTATGACAAAAGTCTGTGTACATGCTAGTCATGTTTGTTGCCTATTTGTGATCAATATAGTCTGACTCTGAATTACACAGAAACTAATTTTTTCATGTTAATTTTGACAGTTCACTGAAAATCTGGAAGGAGGGAGAAACAGGCTCAGAAAGTCAGCAGGAGGAAAAGAAAGCTGGCCAGCCAGAGCTATTGGCCAGTTATCATTCTCCGGTCTGGTGAAGGTACCAGCTGCTACTAACCCTCAACACCAGATAGCACAACACCTTGCACCATGGATACAGTTTCAAATGGACATTGGATGCGACCCTTAGCAATAATGCTACTGTCTCCCATGAAAACTACATGTTGCTGCTTCCACTAATGGCTCCAAATACATTAATCCTTGGTTCTGCTTCTTTACATCATGAAATCCTGCATACTAGTCAGAGGTAAGGGCCTTGGAAGCTAAGGCATTTTTTTTGTGTGTATGTGTTGTAGTTGAAAGGGCAACTAGGGCAGTGAATATCTATTCTTTTTTGGTTTCATATAATTGGAATTAAACCCTATATTCATATGTGTAGATAATTCCCCAAAGAAAAAGGGTCATATGTTGGGAAGCCAGAAAAGAAAAAAGAAAAAAAAGTCCTAAGTAATTCAAAATTTCGCTTCACCATGTCAATATAAACCTTTCTCCCTCTTTTCACTCTCCCCAACTATGTTCTGACTATTGTAATCCGATTATCCTCAAGCAATACAAAGTACATTTCAAGACTCATTAATTCCACATTTATCTCAAAGCTAAATATATCTGGGTGATGGCCATTCTTTCTTTAGTTCTGTAGACTCAGAAATGAAGCCAGAAAAAAAAACCAATAAATTTTCCTACACAGATAAATTGATATAACATATATGTTATATATGTTATATCATTATATAAAACAAAATATACATCAGAATAATATATATAATACCTATTTATATATGTATTACACCTGTGTATACCTATTACATCCACCTATATAATATATGTGTTAATACAACAGGTGTTGTATGTGCTATATGTGTGTATATGATATCAATATGTATGCAATACAATAGGAAAGAGATGCTAGTATAGGACACAATTCTCAGTTCTCACTTCACTTCTCTAACTAGTACTGGAGCATGGCTGACATATAGGATTCCACTCTGTTATTCTTTCCTTCTTTGTCTTTATCTTCAACTATTGCTTTACTGCAATATTTTTTTAATCCTGAATAACCTAAAACTTTGTCTCTTGGGATCTAAGATATTGGTGGCCTGCACATGAAGTTATATTGGTGGTCTTAAACTGTACAGACAATACCCAAATGGCCCTCCATATAGAGTTAGGATTTCCTTAACTGTATGCCAGTGTGTTTGTTAATGAAGGATGTACTCTAGGTCCACATTCCTGTTCCTTCCTTCCTTCTTGTCCTCCAGCAAACACTACAACTTCCTGTTTATTTTAAAAACAGATGATTAACTACAATAACCAAGTGGTCTGTCCCATTTTGGCATCTTGGAGACAAGATATAAGTGTATTGGCATTGGGAAAAATCATCCCGTCTCCAGATCACTAACCTGAGTATATTTTGAATGCTCACTTGCTTAATGTTGGCATCCCTTATTCTTTAAGGCTAGGTGCTTTGGGGTAGTAGATTATATATAGTAACACCAGCAAATCTCTTGAACAATTCCTCCATTTGCTCTCAAATAAGTTCCTGAATGTGAAGCAGTGTAGGTAAGCTACCATGATATAACCAAAGGCATTCAAAATAACCACAAAAGTCTTCAATAATTGTGCAAGAAAGAAAGGCAAGCATGGAAAGCAAGAAGAAATTCAGAACAAATGCATGTTTTCCTGAGAAATATCACTCCCCCCTTCATAACAGAAAGGGTTCCGGCATAATCAACTGCTCTAAGGAGCAGGCTGGTCGCATGATGCGTTGATTACCATATTTGGTTCATGGCTGGTTTCCACTGGAAGGAAATTGGTTCATATGAAAAGAGGAACTCCATATGAGAAGAGAAACATGTTATTGAAGTCCTGTAATAACTTCCATCCTGCCATTAAATCTCCAAAAGTATGATCTCTGCTCAGAGTCCTTACTGACTGTTCTAGCTAAAACATCACCTGTCCCATTTAATCTCCATCCTTTTGCTCTGCACATAGCATTATCTGAAATAATATTATTTATTTACCTTGTCTATTTAATTTACTAGATTAAGTCAAGGAATTTGCCTGATTTGTTTACTTCTATATTCCTTGAACCTAAAATAGTGTCTGGCACATTGAAGCTCCCAACTAATTTTAATTTTGGCTGAATGAGTGAATATACCCATTGAACAAGCATGGCAGGAGACAGGAGATAGCATTGAATTCAGCATCTGTAAATTTGTCTGGGTGATTTCTAAGAATCTTTTCAGCAAATAAGCATTTTAATGATAACTCATAGGGCACCTATATTTTTGTGCTATAAACTATTAAAATGCCTTTCCCCCAAAATCTTGACACCAATCCTTAAATATTGCTTCTTCAAAGTCCGTAATCATCTAACAAAAGAGAAAAAAATGACAGCTTGTAAATAAATGTATATGCTTTTCTCAGACCTGATCTTCTAAGCAAAGAGGAAACAAAAGGTACTCCTTGAAGTTTTGCCTGCTGGAAATATTTTCTACTCTAATTGTCCTTTTGGACCTTTTTCAGAAGATTTCAACATATTGGAAAGAGGCATCTGTGGGGTACAATAGGAATAAACACTCTCATATTCTGTAAATAGTTTATTTTACAAGTATTTTTCAAATTTATGATAGATTTTGGCTTATCCTATAATAATGGTACTTACAGAGTAAGAAAACAGATGGAATAATTCTACCTAAAAATATATTTTCTAACTATACTACTCAACTTAGGAACTTTGGAAATACAACTGAAGTTATTATAGGGTCTAATGGGGATTACTTGGAGTCAGGCTTGTGTCAAAACCCCTTTTAATAACTGTCCTAGATAAGCCATCACAATGAAGAGTAAAGGGTATTTCTCATTCTGCAAGAATTAGTGTTAATCTCTCATAATTCTGGAAACATCTGGATATTTTGGTTTCTTCAGTACAAAGGTAGCCTGGTAATTATTCCCAATAAAAAGAAATATTCACAAAAAGTCTAACAATGTTGTTGCAGGATCTTTCCCTAATTGTACCTAGATTTTTCTTCATTAAAGGTTTCCTAGGTATGTTTACTAGCTTAGGTCTTGATATTGGCTGGTTAACATGTCAGACGAAGTATCTTTATGATAACCATGTCCACCTTGTTACTGCATCTTCTTAAGTATTTGTTTTGGCCTTTGCCATCCTAGGATCCTAGGAGCCAATATTATGTGACACATGTCTCACCAATACCTCCAGGCTACAGGGACCATCCAATAACAAACTTTTCAAATAATCTGGAGATCCTTTCTAAGAATTTTTAAATGCTTTAAATAGACTTTATTTTTAGAGTAGTTTTAGGTTTACAGCAAAATTTATTGGAATGTATGTAGAGTTTGCATATATCCTCTACTCCCATACATGCACAACCTTCCCCACTACTGCCGTGTAGAATCACAGTGGTACATGTTACCAGTGATGAACCTACATTGACACATCATTAACACTCAAACTCCATAGTTTGTATTATGGTTCACTCTTGGTGTAGTACATTCTGTAGGTTTTGACAAATGTATGATGACATGTATCCACCACTGTAGCATTTTATAGAGTAGTTTCACTGCACTTAAAGTCCTCTGTGCTCTATTCATCCTCCTGTCTTCCCAATCACTGACAGCCACTGATCATTTGCCATTTCCAGAATGTCATATAGTTGGGATCATACAGTATGTATCCTTTTCATGTTGGCTTCTTTCACTTAGTAATATATCTTTGAGCTTCCTAGACGTCTTTTCACTGCTTGATCATTTCTTTTAACACTGAATAATATTTCATTGTTTGGATTTACAATGGTTTATTTATTCATTCATCTACTGAAAGTCATCTTGGTTTCTTCCAAATTGTTGCAATTATGAGTGAAGCTGCTATAAACATCCATAGGCAGGTTTTTATGTGGACATGTTTCAGCCTTTTTAGGCAAATACCAAGGAGTGCTTTTGCTGGATCATATGTTAAGAGTATGTATAGTTTTGTAAGAAGCCACCGAACTGCTTTCCAAAGAGGCTGTACCATTTTGCATTCCCATCAGTAATGGATGAGAGTTCCTGTTGCTCCACATTCTCTGCAGAATTTGTTTTTGTCAGTATTTTGGATTTTGGCTATTCTAAAAATAGGTGTTTAGTGGTTATCTCATTGCTATTTTAATTTTCAATTACCTAATAACATACAATGCTGGGCATCTTTTTATATGAGCTTTTTATATCTTTATATGAGTGTGTCATTTGTATACCCTCTTTGGTGAGATGTCTGTTCAGGTCCTTTGCCCATTTTTAAATAGGCTGTTTCTTTTTCTTTATTTTTGAATTTTAAGAGTTCATTGGATTATAGTTCTTTGGATAAGAGTCCTTTATCAGATGTGTGCCTTGCAAATATTTTCTCCCAGTCTGTGGCTTGTCTTCTTATGCTCTTGACAGTGTCTTTAGCAGAGAAGAAGTTTTTTAATCTAAATTAAGAACAGATTATCAATTGTTTGTTTCATAGATAGTGCTTCTGATATTGTATCTGAAAAGTAAATGCCATTACTCAAGGTCATGTAGGTTTTCTATGTTACCTACTAGAGGTTTGTAGATTTGCATCTTACATTTAGATTTATGATCCATTTTGATCTAATTTTTGTGAAACATATTAGATCTGTTTCTAATTCTTTTTCTTTTTTTTTTTTTTTTTGGCATGTGGGGATCCAGTATTACAACTTCATATATGGAATAGATCACCTTTGCTACATCATATTGCCTTTCCTCCTTTGCCAAAGATCAGTGGACTGTATTTATGTGAGTATATTACTGGACTTTCTATTCTTTCCATTGCACTTTTTTTTTTTTTTTTTTTGCCAATACTATACTGTCTTAATTACTATAACCTTATAGTGCATCTTGAAGTTGGGTAGTGTCAGAGTTTTGACTTTATTCTTCCTCTTTCAATATTGTGTTGACTGTTCTGGGTCTATCGCCTCTCCAGATAAACTTTAGAATCAGTTTGTCAGTATTATTAAAATAATGTGCTAGGATTTTAATTGGGATTCGCTGAATCCAGAGATCAAGTGGAAAAACTTAAATCTTGACAATCTTTCTATCCATGAACATGAAATACCTATTTATTTAGTTCTTCTTTGATTCTGTTCCTCGGAATTTTATAGTTTTTGTCATGTAGATCTTGTGCATACTTTGTTAAAATTATATCTAAGTATTTCTATTTTGGGGAATGCTAATGTAAATAGTATTGGGAATGCTAATGTAAATAGTAAAGAGTTTTTAATTTCAGATCCTCGTTTTCATTGCTGATATATAGGAAAGGGATTGACTTTTGTTATTGACCTTGTATCCTGCAACATTAGTATAATTGGTTTTGAGTTCCAGAATTTTTCTGTTGATTCTTTCAGATTTTCTACACATGTGATCCTATCATGTGTGAACAAAAATAGTTTTATTTATTACCTCCCCAAATGTTTATTTGTTATCCTTTTCTTGTTTTATTGCATTTGTTAAGACTTCTTGTACAATGTTGAAAAAGAGTGATGAAAGGAGGCATCCTCACCTTGTTCCTGATCTTGAAAGCATCTAGTTTCTCCCCTTCAAGTAGACACCAGCTATAGTTTTATTTTAAATATTTACTAAATTAAGGAAGTTCCCATCTATTCCTGGTTTACTGAGGGTTTATCATGAATTGGTGTTGAATTTTGTTATATGATTTTTCTGCATCTATTAATATGATCATCAGATTTTCTTCTTTAGCCTGTAGATGTGATAAATTGCTTGAATTGATTTTCACATATTGAATCTGCCTTGCATACCTGGGATAAATCCCACATGATGTGGTATATATTCTTTTTATACTTGTTTGCATTTTATACTTATTTTGCATTTTATACTTGTTTTGAAACCATTTTGTTGAAATTTTTTGCATCTATGTTCAATAGAGATGTTGGTTTGTAATTTTATTTCCTTGCAATGTTTTTGCCTGTTTGTATGTATGTGTGTTAGGGTAATTCTGACCTCATAGATGAGTTAGGAAGTATTCCCTCCACTTCTGTCTTCTGAAAGATATTTTAGAGAATTTGTATGATTTCTTCCTTAAATGTTTGGTAGAATTCACCAGTGATTCCATCTGAGCTGGGATTCATTTTTACAAATATATTCTCAATCCCTGATAAAGATAATTCTGTAGATCTATTGAAGAAAACTTAAGGTCCTTGAAAAAGACTGTACATATTAAACTTACTCCCACACCCATATTTCCTTACATTTGCAATTTTTTTCCTCTATATCATACCAAGCAATATCTGGAACTTTAGGCCCATCACCATTATGTCACTGTTGAATCAAAGTTTCAGTCAACCATTAAAGCAAACAGCCTTTAGAGCAGTTCTGTCCACTAGGACTTTGTGCAGCAAAAGAAAGGTTTTGTATCTGGGAAGCCTGCAAAACAAAAGCACAATAAAGCATCAATTACCTCTAGTCAATCAGTAGTATCAGAGACACATTATAAACTACTACACACAGAGGAAAATTGAAGAGTCTGGATCAAGGCCAAATCCTGTGTGATTTTTCAAGCCCAACCCTAGTCAATTACAAAGGCTTTACCTGGAAGGCCTTACGGGGGAAAACCACCCTCCATATACCAGACTTTGTACATAGGGAGTGCACTGAAGTCTCTGAATGGAGTTGCAATCAAGGGCTGAGGAGCTTACCATCCATGGCCTTTTACGTAGCTGCATTCTGAACCCAGGTGCCTCCATTTTGAGTCCTCCTTATGAGTGTATTGGAGGTAAGGAGGTCTTGAGCCAAGGCTTATGCCCATTGCCTCTGCTAAGATCTTATCAGGAGGGAAAGTAGACGCTATGAAAATATCTTCTTATCTCTGATTCAGTACTTTTCCACTTCCGGCCCTTCTCTTCCTTCTCTCAGGTCCATAAATGGCATAAGCCTTTGTTTCGGACTCCCTCAGCAGGGAAGGAATCCGAGGTCTTAGCTGGTCCACATGACCCTCACCCAGTGCTGCTCCTGGGGGAAAATGGGACCCTGAGGGAGTCAGTTCTTTTTTCTGTTTGGCCTCTTGTTTAGCATCGCAGTAAGTGATTAAAAGCTTGACTGATACCTTTATTTTGCTTGTTGTTTTAATTGACCTCTTAGATACCCAGTAGCTCAGCCCTCTCCAATTCAGCTCTTGACAATTCTCTAGCAAAAATACAATCAACAGATGGCAATCCTATGATAATGAGGACTATAAAGTAGATCATAATCAAATAACATGAGATAAATGTAAACATTCTTGGAATGAATGGAAAGATAAGAGTTCTCAACAGAAAAGTAGAAACTTAAAAAAAAATGACGGAAATTTCTGAACTGAAAAATATACTATCAAGAATAATAAATTTTTTGGATAGGTTATTCAGCCAATAGAATAGAGATGACAGAGGAAAACAATGGTTAAAGACACATGAATATAAATTTTCCAATCAGGAATAGAGAGAAGAAAATAAATGGAAAAACAAAAAGGAAGAAAAATAAAACATCAGAACTGGATTGTGGAATAATATCAAAAAGAGCTAATATTTGCATGATCAGGATCCCAGCAGGAGAGATAAAGGATATTGGTGGAGAAAAATATTTGAAGAGATAATGACTCAAAAATTTCCAAATTTGGGAAAAAATATACATTTGAAAATCAGAAAATTCCAAACACAATAAATTCAAATAAAACTACACCCAGATACATCATAAACAAACTGCTGAAAATCAAAAATAAGGGGGAAAAATGAAAGCAGTCAGAAAAATAAATGATACAGTTCACATAGAGGAGCAAGTGTTAGAATGATTACAGTTTCCTGTTAGAAACTATGAAGTGTAATGGTATTTTAACTAGTTAGAAAATAAGTAGCAACCAAGAATTTTATATCCTTCAGGCATGAAGGGGTGAAAAAAAAGGACATTTTCAGAGGCATAAAAATGAGGAGAATTTGTCAACAGCAGACTTGCGCTGAAAGAAATATGAATCTAAATTCTTCAGGCTAAAGAGAAATGATCAGAAGGAAAATTGAAACTTCAGGATGAAAAGCAATAGAAATGGCAAATATTTAAGTAAATACTATTTTTCTACTCTCAATTTTTTTTACTATATATTACTCATGAAACAAAATTGTAAAATTATCTAGGGATATTTTCAGTGTATGTAGATGTAGTGCATATGTCAACTATAGCATACTGAGGGGAGGGTAAGGGGCTGATATGGTTTTAAAGTTTATATATTTTATTTGAAGTGGTAAATATAATCTGTAGGTAGACAGTGAAGGGTTAGATTGAACAATCTATGCAATCACACACAAAAGAAAAATACGGAGATAGAGCTTAAAATCCAAGAGATAAATTAAAATGGAATACCAAGTAAAAATTAAATAACCTAAACATGACAAAAAAGTGTGGAGTAGAGGGGGGAAAAAAAGAGAGGCAAATAGCAAATAAATAATAAAAATAAATACTTAAGTCCAACCATATCAGCAATTACCTTAACTGGAAAAAAGTTCTACAGTTGCTTAAGCACATATTTACAACTTCATGTTGAAATTCCACTCTTAATTGTTTAACTAAGAGAAAAAAAAGTTTACAGAAACCTGCATGAAACTGTGTTTGTAGCTTTATTCATAACTGCTATAACCTGGAAAGAATTCATATGTCGTTCAAATAGTGAAGATATTTTTAATTGGTAATTAATATGATGGAATACTACTCAGAATAAAAAGGAACTCAATATTGGCAGAAGCAACAACATAATTTATTATGCTAAGTGAAAGAACCCAGACTCAAGAGGTTGCATATTGTATGATTACATTTATCTGACATTTGAAAAGGCAAAACCTTGAACCATTGGGTAGTTTTTATGGGTTAAGAGTGAGGGTGTGGATTGACTACAAAGGGTAATCATGAGGGACTTTTGGAGGGTATTAAAATTGATCTGTCTCGAGTGTGGTGGTATTTACGTGATTCTGCATTTGTCAAAGATAAATGAACCATATACCAAAATAGGTGAATTTTACAGCATCTAAAATAAAAACAATTTTTAAAAATGCCCTACAGAAATATTCAATAAATGTTAGCTGTAATGGTTATCATTATTTTATGTTAATAATGTGTTAGTATATTTGAATACAGAATGGCAGGTGAGTCCAGCAATATCTATGGACTTATCTCCATCTAAAATTTTGTTCTTCTTTCCTTTGTCTATACTTCCAAAATCCATTCCCACATATATTTGTTCAGATTTTGTGTATACAAAAGAGAAAGGTCTTACAATTCTTTAGTGAGGCAAGTCTTCTACTTTTGCTCTTGACTTTATACTTTGCCCATCAGAGTGCTGAAATCCTGACTCCAGTTGTGTTAACAGAGGCAATGAGCAGCGTTGGAAGAGGAAGTTTAGAAAGGGAGATTTTTGCAAGAAGGAAAATTGGCTTCCCCTCACATGCAATTTGCTTACATTAAGTTATTACACAAACTTCAAGGAATGCAAGAAACCATTCCTGAATAATAAGAAACCAGCTGTCAGGTGGTAACCCGCCATGGGTTTTAGGAGATGAATTACTGGGAGCCCCCTTCCAATTTTTAATATCCCCCTCTGTCTTTTTAAGTATCCTCAATTTCATTTTTAAAACCTTATGAGACAGTAAATCCTACTAACAATTACAATTGGCCAATTTGTAACAACCAGTTCAGAATTTGCATATGGTTTTTGGCTGGGGCCCTATGGCTGTATGAATTTAAAGAATTAATAGGAAGTGCAGGGATTCAGTCAGCCTTGAGATTAAATTGTAGGTGTTTGAGCTTGTCTTTCTCTTTCTCCTTGTTATCTATAAATATTAGAGACATCCAGTCTACCCCTAATCCTCATAGTTCCTCCTCTAAAACAGTTGTGTTATGTTGATGTTTTATTGTTTATTAGTTTTAACCAATGTCTACTTGAGTTTTCAAAGTCTTCCTTAATGTGCCCTTCAATTCCAGATGATCACATATTATTATTTAATTAGTTGTTTTACTACTGCATGCTGTATGCTGCCAAATTCTAATTATGTGATGTCTGCTGAATTTTTAATTGCTCTCAGCTCCAACTGGGACCAGATAATCAGTATTATATTACCACATTAAAAAAAAAAAAATCTGTCTGCAACCAGCAACTATTCCTGGCACTTAAATCTCTTTTATCAGTTTTGGTAATGTCAAGAAATGCAGACTGATTCTGTCTTAAAGCAGGGGGGAAAAATTATTGAGTGTCTGGGAAATCTAGAGAAGCAGGCTGTCCTATTTTCTAGAGTTCAGAAGAATTTTGGAAAATATGTACTCAATACCTACGATGTAAAGAATACAGATAAAGATACAGAAGAAATAAACAAATATAAAAAATATATCTACATGTGATTTTGGTCAAAATTGCAATTTTCATTAAAGTCAAGGAAATATTTCTGTCCTGATTTTGTAATTTATTACTGACTCTCTCATGATAAGAGAAATATACAATTTTGAGACTTTTTACTTAATAATGCTTTTTAAGCATGGTTTCATCATTTATTTTATATTCTGTTTTATTTAGGAAGCTTTTATAAAGCTTTTTTATTTAGAAAAATTAATGAGGTAAAAGGTGGGTATGAAGGGTTCCAAGAAGGTCCTTCAAATTTTTAATGTTGCTGATAATTGATTATTAAAGAGGTAAATAATGCTTGACTGATTTATTTCACATACACAAGTTATTATAATAAAATTCAATTATTATAAGAGCCAAAAAAAGAAATTTAAGGCTATAAACACTGCACTGAACGGAAAAGTATTTTGGGCCCTAAAGAGTTAGGACACTTCCTAAAAAGATTATTCTTAAACTGAATCTGGTAGTTAGTGAAGGGTAGCAGTTAAGACTATAGACTTTGGAGGCTTATTGTTTGGATATGTGTTTTAGTCCTGCCATCATTATGAACTGAATGTTTGTGTCCCTTTAGAACTGATATATTGAGATTCTAACCCCCAGTATGATAGTATTAGGAGGTATGGCCCTTGGGAGGTGATTAGGTCATGAGAGCAGATGTCCTTTTCATGGATTCATGTGCTTTAAAAGAGACCTCAAACAGCTCTCTTGTTCTTTCTGTCCTGTGAGGACACAATGAGATTGGCCATCTATGAACCAGGAACTGGACTCTTACCAGAAACCAAATCTGTCTGGTGAGATCTTAAACTTCCCAGACTCCAGAAATGTCAGAAATAAATGTTGTTTAAGCAGTGCCTGGAAGAGTGCAATGTGGAAATTGTTATTATGACGAAAAAGAGGAACTTGCTTTTGGCATGAGGACAATGGAGGAACGGGTACTGTGAGCTGTGTCACAGGCTGGGGAAAGCAGGCCAGCTTAGAGAATAGATGTCATTGCTGTTTTGCTGCAAAGTGCAAAAAGTTAGTAATAAATGAACCTGGAAATACAAGGAATACTGGGAGAGTATTGACAGCAAGAGTATTGACAATCATGAGGAATGCTTTGTAGGTACAATGTGAAGACAGCAGAGGTACTTAAGCCTGGAAGTTGCAAAGTGTTAGTTGTGGTTGTTGTACAGCTTTTAACTTCATTTTAAAAATATACAGTATTACAAAATAAATGTTTTTCCAGTCACACAGTTTAAGCTTAATATACAAATTGATTCTTATTTGTATATAGGAAAATATCTAAAATGTAGGGTACTAGATCAAACTGCAGAGTCACAAATAGGAGTAAATTGTAAACTTTCTATTTATGTCAAAATACCTAGCTGAGAAAGAAGCCATTAAATGTTCTCACAATACAAAATGCAAAGATGCCCAATATAAATATAAAACATTTAAATGCATATAATGAGTGAAATCCTAAATTTAAAAGATATCATTTCAAGGGACATGAAAGACCTAGCCATTAGGAGATCCCAAATTTATAAATCAGAAAATAATACAAGGAGTTATTTGAGACAAATACAGAAAAACGTATTAGAGAACAATACAATCTCTTAACAACAGATCTTCTAAGATTCACTGATTAAACCTAAAAGTCTTTATTCCTTGAATGTCATTTTAAAATTAATAATTGAATGTTTTTCCATATCCTGAAGGAGGACTAAATCCACATTAACCATAGTCAATAGCAACATCTATTATTTATTAGGCATATTGGATGTTCCAATCACTTGGCAGCCTTCAGGCATATTTCTAATGGAAAGAAGGACACTATAGGGTTTCAAAACAGTCTTAATTTGCAGATTTAAGTACAGGAATGCAAAGGCTAACTTGCCTACAAAGACAATATTTTATTTACATATACACCTTTATACCATTTAAAGCAGAATTTGCAAAATTACATTTATTTCTGTTATTCTGTTCATATAGCCACATTTAAAAATAATATGAGCTCAGAGAATTCAATGACCAATTACCTCCTGAATGTCACTCACCTGGGAAAGCTGAAAGTTATAGGCCTGCAGGGTAAATGTCAAGTGAATGTGTTTGGAACGTGGCCATATCTGATTAGCAAAGCTGTTTTCAGCATATTCAATTCCTAGGCATGTGTAATTTGCCCTATGTTCCTGAAACATAATGGGAGAAAATAGGATATTCTGCAACCTCTGGACAATTAAGGCAGTGAGGGTGGGGATTCAATTCCAATTAATAAACATTTATTGAATGTTTAAAATTATTCAATAAATGGGCTAAATTTTGTCAAATCCTTTTATAAAATATTCTTCATACTGCTTCAGATCTCTATTTAAATATTTGAATTTTTCACATATATTGACCATATTTATGATCAGATGCTTGACATATTGAGTTAGATACAAATTGTTTATTGATATATGTCTTCTGTCTGTGACTGGATTTTAAAAATGCCTGCCAGTGAGGTCATATATTATTGGAGTCTTTGCCTTGTGCAGTGTAACATATAAAGTAGATACTAAAATAATTACTAATTAAATGAATTCATAGATTAATAGATTTTCAATTCTTGCTTGTAAGTATGAAACATCACTTGCACAATAGGCAACCTCAAGAAAAATACTTACAAATTTTGCTGGACTCAGAAGAGTAAAATTTGGATGAATTGAAGAAATGCATATTAATAAGCTTTTCAAAGGAATTATGGTGAGGCCCAAGGATGAGACTGCTGTTGTCCAAAGGTGACATTATTAAGTTGGCTGAGAAAATTTGATAGGTTTGAATTTAAGCAGTAAATGATTGACTCTTTCCCAGTGATTGTGATAATGAGAAATGCTCACTTTAGGAGTCAAGATTCAACTCTTAATGTGCTGTATTGCAGAATGATCTTTGATGCAGTATATTTGGGGACATCTTAGAAGTGTAGAGAGATTGCTGTCACCTCATGAAAATATGATGTGGAGGGCAATCTAGTTACCTATGCAGGATTAGTCTAAACTGAATCACAAGTGGTAATCTAATCCCTGACATTAAACTCTCTAATGAATGCTATTCAGTTTTATAACTTCTCAAAAGCCAATGAATTTTTTTTTGATACTTATGACTCAGGAAGAAATAGAATAATGCACAAAATATACTTAGTATGACCATAATCTCTTTTGATACTGAAACATTTTTCATTTTTTCATAATGTAAATCATCCGTAAATGGCAATTTTTTACTGTTTCATAAATATATTTTATCAGTTTTTCCAATGAAGGAAAAGAAGGAAATGAAAGTAGAGAAAATGCATTACAAGTAACCTTTCTAGGACGTCATTTTTCAGTGTCCACTGGAAGATTGGCTCCTGCCCTGAAGTCATGATTAGGCTCATGAATTATATGCCCATCTTGCAACATAAAGCATACCCCGAAATGTAGAGTCACACTTGATCTCTATGATATTTCCCCCTATTTTAGAGAGAGTAAATTTAATTTGGGTAGTCTTCTATTTACCCCCAATGAAAACACATTTTGAAATAAAATATATTCATATTTCATAAAATTTATATTTTTCTTTAAACAGTTTATCCTTTAAGCACTTTAAAGTAATAAAGGTCACACTTATGACTCTGTCAGTAGTTTAGTTGTGATGACTGAAACTACTTACCAGAGGTAGCTATCCCTAATATGCAATGTAATACATTTGCTTGGCATACCTATATAATCAATACAACTTCCTAAGATACATACAAAACCTAGCAAATAAAATTGTTCATAGAAGAAATACTAAGCTAAATATAAAGAGTGTGATCAGTTAATGAGCCAAGAATAATCTAATTCAATCTTAGCAAGCTTACTCATGACTCTTTTCAGGCCTCAAAGGTAATAATTATAAATTAATTCTGCCAAGATTCTAGCCCTTGATAGGAAAAACTATACAACTTAGGAAAACATAGACACAGACACATCAGTTTTTGAAAAGAACCATTCAAAAAACTAAGAAAAACAAATTAAGACTGAGTAACATCATTCTATTCATATTTTTAAAATAGAAAAAAGGGTTTTAAAAAGCAGGAAGGAACCTCATAAATTATCCTGCCTTCTTCCTATGAGTAGACCTGGCATTGTAACAAAGAAATCATTTTTAAAAAGATGAAAATGGCCTAGTGTCTTACTAAAAAAAAATTTCACCAGAAAAATCTCATGATGTATTTAATCAAACTTTACACATCTATTGGGATATGCTTTCATATATCATGAAATTATATTCATGATGTATGATTTACAAAATCATATATAGTGAAATAATATTTATGATATCATTAAAAAATTAAATTAAGGAAATGTGCATTTCTCACTTCTTTTTTCTCCATAGAAGTAAATGATTTATCCATTGCTTTCATTGAGTAAATTCAGTTTAATTCCTGCACAACTAACGCTTTCTAGAATTCCCTTGAATTTTTTGTGCCCTGCGTGGTGTGTAAAGGGATTTTCTAGAGCAGTGATTGCACAACTTTATAAATGGTTAAACATTAACTTACATATAAATATATGTTTAATTATTTACTAATAAATTATATACCTATATTATTTTATCAATATATACATATTATTTGCATATAATAATCAAAAGAATAACAGGATAAGACAAAATAAATGTGATAAAAGTTTAATATTTTCTTTTCCCACCAGTATTGAAACCGCTCTTGGGTACACATGTTTGAGTGTCAGTATAGGTCATGAATATTCATATACTTAAGGAAGTATTTAAATACACTTAAATCACACTATTATCTTTTCTTTGGTTCTTTTTCTGAAATGGATGATGCCATCCTATGCGAAAATTAAATTTTACAACATAGATGTCATTATTACTCTCCTTCAAATATGACCAGTTTTCTATAAATCTTACATTGCTCAGTCCCAGAACTAGTAGTAATATTCTAAGTAGTATTCTATTAATGGTCAGAGTAGCCTAACAAAATTAAAATAGACCTCAATTTTATTTTGAGAATCATGGCTCTTAATTTTTAACAGATATAGAGAACTGAATTATATGTAACACAAAAATCTCTTTAACAGCTATATTCCTTTTTTTCATATCATTGTCCATTAACAATCACGTTTATAATTGAAATAGTTTTTATGTTCTTGTATATTTACAACAAACTATATATTTTTTTTATTTTTTGAAACTTGTGATAAATGTCTTTTTAGTGGTTAAATGTAAATGGTATCTCTAATTCTTAAAAAATATATATAAGGGTAAAGAAAAAGCAGAGTGAAAGTATTCCCAAGTGTATGTTCCCCGTCCAATGTATCTTAAACAGTTTGCATAATATGGATATTATTTATTTATGTTATGTTATATTAACATAATGTATATTATGCTTTGAAATCAAAGTATTTTTTTGTCCAGAATTCTAGGCTGTTAAGATTCTCAACACTTTCCTGGTAAATGTGTCTGTATTTTTGCTATTATTGTTTTTTGTGTGTGTTTTTTTAGTTAAACATATGGGGAGCCAAAATTCTTACATTCAGTTTTAAAATATATCTAAATAGCATTTCTAACCCATGACTCAGTTATTAGTGTTAATAACTAATGATTCATTAGCAGAGCCTAGGGATGAGTGAAATACAAGGCGAATATTATTCAACACACTGTATAGATGAGTAAGCCAAGCTGAACTGTGACTGTTTAATGATCAATATCAATCTTCCTTCATAAGAAGTCATATGCTTCTGATTTATAAATGTGTACATTCTAGAGGGAAAAGGAAAGAAATTAAGATTATGCGTTCCAAGCAAAGTGACAAGTAAAATATTCTAAAATTGACCCAATTACTAATCTTCTCAGTGTATGCTCAGGAGTTAAGTAATAATGAAAAATCAATTATTTAATGATTAACCTCTGCCCCAATGGCTTTGTTCTCTGTTGTTTCCCATTATTGCCTTGCAATAATGAATAAAATACAAAATATGTATATAGCTGTTGCATGCAACATGTTAGTATTCAAGGACCATGTAATTATTGAATGTCAGTATTTGAAAGATCCTTGGACTGGAATAATTGTGCAAACAGACTGGCTGTGTGGAAATGGGGAAATGATGCAGTGGCAACAACTGTTCCTTTTAATTACAATCCTGAGTTTATGAGGAAAATGTCTCTAGGAATATTTAAGAATGTATGTGTATGTATCAAATGTAAAAGCAAATAGGAAGCTGGATGACTGTAAGGCGAGTAAGTGGAAGTCATTTTTAGGTCTTCTTATTTCATTCGAATTTTATAAAGTGTAACTTTGGGAAATTAATTATAAGCCAGAATTTTGAACGTATTTTTAAAGTGCATTTTTGCTATCTCCTTTCTATTGTTGCACTTGACAAATCACGTGGAAGAATAATTATACTTTATACTAACATCTATTAACAGTTTCCTCCTCTTGCAGTCTTGATGAATTCTTGGCCCCACCATTACCTCTGCTTGAATTTTCCTCTTTTAGCCCCCATGTTGCCATTAAAAATACTAATGTACTTTTGAGTCCCAGATTCTATAGTCTTTCCTGACCCCTTCAGACCCCTTCAGTAATCTCTTCTTCCTTAAAACTTCTTTATCTCTTATTTCTATACCAGAATATTACGGCAAAGTGTCTTAGATCCTTGTTTTAAGTTTTTAATTAGTTTTTTTTTCATTTTTTTGTTGTTTAATTAGAGTTGAAGCTCTCTTAAGGTAAAAACACTGCCTTGTCTTTTAGATATATACACACCAAAGAGCATTAGAGCTATAACTTGCTAAATCAATTTTTAATTTTGTTGTGTTGATTATTAGCTTTTGACAAATACTTTCACATCTCTGAGCTCCAGCTTTCTCATCTCTATTTAGAGAATATGTGACTCACTGGTTGTTCAGAAGGTTAAGCAACAGGATAATAAGTTAGGGCAGCACCTTAGTATTAAGCTGATCATCAATAATTATTATTTAAATAAAAATTCACATTGTATTGTGTATCTAGAACATAGTAGATGTTCTGTATGTATGGAAGATATAACAGGACTTTTGATGTATATATTACATTTATATTTTAAAACTAGAATTGTATACAATGTCTTATTTGATATTCAGACTTCCTATGAAAGGTAAGACAGCTGGTGTTTCAGTTCTGCATAGAGCAGCTGTGAACTTTGTGTGCTGAAGTGTTTTCTATGTACACTTGTAGATTCTGACCTTGAGTCTAGATCTTCTGATTCTTAACTGCAATATTTTCTTACTTAGATGTTGAATTAAAGTCTAAATAAGTTTTATGTAAAAATTTGCCATTTTCTGGTAAAATGAAGTGCAGAGCACTTGTTCATCCTCCCCCACCGTGAGTATACAGCACACCATACAGTGCATTTACTCTGCAGTCCCTGGCCCATGTGTGGCTCCGAGTTGGAATCAATACATACTGTTAGTTGGTTTAAAATGGAAAAGTGAAAAAAATCTCTTATTTCCTTATTTTCTGATTTGCATATATTTTCAGAGAAAGTAATATATTTTCAGAGAAAGTAATACATTATCAGAGTAAAAACTTATCTCAATGCCAAACTCTCTTAATTAAAATGGGCTGCTTTGACCATCCCTCTATAAATCATATGCATTTAGCCATTTTGCTTGTGATTTCAACAAATAAATGGAACTGTATTTTTCCTTAGTCAAAATGTGAAAAATTTGTATGGCATAATGTGGGTAATATGTAGAAGGTATGCTGTTATTTTGTTAAGAAGCAGGACTATGGGTTTATGGGTTGTGCTTTTCATTTACCTCACTTTGTCACAAAAGTGGCATGACAAACACCCAAAATAAAGTAAGGGAGAAGAGATTTTTGGCATTTGTTACTACTGCTCTGAGAATGCAAAGGAAAAGCTAATGAGAAGCTAGAGTAAAGAACTGCCTTCCTGGTCCTGAACGTAGCATTAGTTTCCTGTGCATGGTAATGATTGTACTAAAGCATTTTTGTTTTTCTCACTGTGCTGACAGGAACACTACATAAAAAATGCTTGCTTGCAACCTGCAGTGTTCCTCAATGTTAATATCCCAAAATATTCAATCATAGTTCACATGGAAAAGGGTTACCCAGGGAAGTTTAGAGGCTAATGTGTTTTTATAACAGTGTAAAGTTTTTTTCATCCATTGAATTATTAATTTGAATAATTATAGGAGTGGATGAGAGTAGGATTATAAAGAGATTTATGAAGTTAAATTGTGCCTTTTTCCTTATTAAGTTTAAAGATGGTATTATGCCTTCAAAAATGTAATAAGAGATGATGGTAATTAAATTATACATGTTTAAAAAACAAAACTATTTCTAATGAGTTAGAAGTAGTCAAATCCATAATAATTATGCTGTTAATCACACCTTAGTTGTCAAGAATATAGCTTGGTTTCCATGAATGTGTATGTGCACATTTCAGCCTTGCTCTTTAGAAAAATTCAAAACAGTCTTCCAAATGATGATGGACCTTTGAATATTGAGGAAGATACTATATCCTCTTTGATTCTTTCCTGTTTCATTCTAAGCATTCACATATCCTTGCATAATCATTTATGTGTCATGCATTCCAGACATTCTGCACTTTTTATTTTTCTTCACTCGAGTCCTCTAGTTAATCAGTGTAACATTTTAAAATGGATTCTCAAGAACTCATTATGGTCATTCAAATGTGAGAACCCAGTCCAGAATACATTGAAATTATAATTGTTCTTGACCTCTGTATTACAATATCAGACACTTTTCACTGACTGTTTAACATTCATTCACTATTTTAAATTTCTTAGAATCCTGACTTCACTAAAAGTGCTCTTCACATATAACTCACTGCTGAAGAGGAAATCTTGATGTGTCTAAACTAATTATAACGGCCCCATACGGTGGTGTGCCAACAAACGTTTACCAGTCATCTCTATAGATTAAAGAGGGAGAGAGAGAGAGGAAGAGAGAAAGAGAAAGAAGTCCTGTTTTGTATTGTGTACTGATTCTTTTGCAGTAAATAATCTCACCACAGAGTATTCTAAGCTACTAATATTTTGTCACTGAATAAAGGAGTTAGAAATCAATGCCCAGGGTCAGCTCTCACGAACTGGTTCAAGCCATGAACCAGCTGTTCTCATCTCTCATGCTGGACCTGGTTTCATGAGGGAACTTGGTTTTGATTTAGACATGTGTTCTAGTTTTGGTTAGTGAAATGTGAAGTGAGGTTCTCCTTAACAACTCTGCTAGCCCACTCATCTTCCTGGAAACATCCAGAATGAACTGTTTAATGTTTACCCATCCTGATCATTAGAAAGATAGGTAAGTAGATAGATAGACAGATAGATGGAAATGATAGCTAAGTTTGCATTTAAAACATGCATACTTATAATTGTGTGGACTTCTATAACAGAACTAGATTTTTTTTTTATCAACAATACATCTTTTTACTGAAGAGTCTGCCATAGTTGGCAATCTGATGTTTAAAGCATCTTATGTTTAAAAATGTGTTTGATTTCGAATATCTTATTTTTATTGCTCTTTCTCTTTTTGTTAAAAAAAATTAACTGTGCATGTTTGTTTCTTATTTGCTATTGGCTTTCTGCCTTTTCTGTTCAGTTATAAGCACTTTTGTTATATAAAGGATATAAGCCCTCCACCATACACAGCAAATTTTTTACCCAGTTTATCTGAAAAATAAAAAGCTACAGTAGTTAAATATTGCATTTTTTCTTCTTAAGTTACTAGCATTTGTGAAAGTTCTTCTAACATCGAAGTTTTTCTTCATACTAAAATAATAAAAATAGCCACACATATTTCTTAATATTATGGTAACATTTATACTTCCAAGGCTTGAATAATAATGCAACACAAATACTCTCACCCCATGATCTCTACTCATAGGGAGGGAAAAGGGAGCCTCTGAGAGACTTTGTGAGGCACAAGCTTGAGGGTCGGGGATGTCTCGTTAGTTTGTACTTGCTTTTTTACAATTTGAGCTGTGCTTTGAATCTAACAGGTACCTCCTATTAGCTGTATCAAATTGTCTGTGACAAAATGTTCTTTTTCATTCAAGTGTATACCGCCTAGAGGCATTTAGAATTGCACAGAGGAGACTAGAGACCTTGGAAATAAATCCCCCTTTTTCCAGAGATTTTGCCTAAGTTTAATCTTGAATTGTAGTTTTAGATGGACACTCCCCAGTAATGATTGTTTTCCCCATGGGAAGCTGATCTCAAAAACATATTTTTTCCGTCTATTTAAATGCATTATCCTTGCTGTTTCTCCCACTTAGTCAGCACACACCATTTATTCTTAGTATTGGAACTTGGGAGAGAGCCTAAAACCCACTCTTCTAACCTCAGGCTGACTTTGTTGCTTTTACTCCAAATTAAAACACCACATCTACTTATTGCACAAAAGCATAATCAGCTAAGCCTGCTGCTTCTCCAATAACAACGTCATGGTTATATGGTCCAAAATAAAATTTCTACCTTCTTTGGCTTCCAGCTGTGCCCATTGTTTGCATTTATCGGTTCTTCTTCAGTTGTTCACACAAAGTGCTATTTTGGCATCATGCCTATTGATCAAATTGCCATATTAACTCCTCAAATTCCCTCTCTTAGTTTTTCTTCTTGACACATTCACTTAAAAACAAAGAAGAGGAAAAGGGAACTTCTGTGAAATATCTGTGTACTTTTCTACGCTTACTCTTGGCTTGAAGTAAAAATGTTCACAGTGAAGAATTGCCATAAAAATACAGTTAGGTGTATACAGTTAAAAATGTCTGTTGCTCCTTTGCTTTCTTTTAGCACAGTGTACCTTTTTAATGTTCTCTTAGCTTCATGAAGTCTTGAGTCCTTCTTCTTATAGAATAAATGAATATGATTTTTTAAAAATTACATTAGGGTGCTTATGTATATATATGCACGTATTGTCTTCAAATAAGTATATTCAGAAAGTGTCTACAGCAGACAAGTTCTCCTGAATCAACTCACATCTGTGCTTAATATAATCTCTAAACTGAGCGAAATGTCCTCTTGCCCATCATATGTTTCTATCTTCATTAAAAAAAAATCTCCAATCGGCTTTTCTGACTAATTTAGTGGACAGTGTTTTCTAGTTAGTCTGGGTTCTGATGATGTTTAAAATCAGTACGATTGGCACAGTCAACACAACATAATACTCTTAGAGCATTTGCTCATTTAGAACATACCCCTGGCACTGGCTCACAGGTGCAGATGGACATAGACAACAGAGCCCCCCTTCATATACTTGGTACCTTATGCTTTTTTTTTTTTTAGCTTGTACAAACTTAAAGTTTAATTTTTCTCTCTGGGAATATCCATTTCCTAAGGAGATCCTGTGACTGCCCATTCTTCTTGGATTTTAGGAAGGCACCAGGGAGACTGAATTTCCCGAATCAGAGACTATCTATTCTTCTTAATTTCCTAGCACCTAGCACAGTGCTTAGTGTATAGATAAACATTCAATAAACCTAAGTAAAGTGAATTAACATAGATTTTCCCATATGCTATAAATGCTCCAACCTCAGCCACATACGAGAACACCAGTTTGTGCAGGTCTTTGCTGAATGTCCTTGGAATTTTTTTAAAAAAAAGCTTTGATGGGTCTGCAGTAGGAAAAAGTGATCAAATCAGTAAACAGGTTTGTGGGAATTGGAAGGGAGGGAGTTGTAAAGAGAAAAGGCAAAACAAGAGGGAAGTTAATAGCCGAAAAGATCAAACCAAAGAATTGAGAACACAACATTTTAAAATAAATGGGCAAATCTATGTTTTGAGGCTGCAAGAACTGGGGGAAAAATACTATTCAGACTAATCAGCAGGAGGAGCAGTTCCTGACACTTAAATTCATGGGAATTATCAATAACAGCCTGTATCTGGTTTTACCTGTGCTTATCCTGACACAACTGTCTCTCATTCTCCCTCCCAAGTACCTATTTATTCAAGTGGAATAGAGAAAAAGAATTTGAAGGGACAATCCAAATGTGTTATTTACATTTAGAATTTCTTCCAGAGTTCACAGAACTTTCCATTAAAAAAAAGTCAGTGCTTGATTCTCCTGTTCGTTGCTCCATATTACCACACAGAGCTTGCCCTAGGAGCAAACCTGAGATGACACTGTAGGTGGAGTGAGAAGTAACTAAGGGAGGGCTGAAAGAGGTTGAGAAGTGAAGACTTTGCTATTTCCCATCACCACTAGCAGAAAGGAGTTGGCCTCTACTTATTGCATCTTTCATTTAATCTTTTTCTGCCTTGGCACAGAACACATCTTATTAGTTTACCTGTAAGTGTATCATTCCCTTAATATGAGAAGCAAGGTATACATAAAAAGATTTAGAATATTGGTTCACCTGGGGACCTAGCCGATATTTTCTCTCTGCCTCCAGCTCTGAAAAGCAATGAATGTTCTTAAAGCCTGTACTGGTCTCTGCTGACAGCCATGATATTGATTCTAAAAGAAGGAAGAAAAATAAACCTGCTAGTGTATGTGCATGTACTAAGCTATCTGGAAGTCAGAATTATCCATGGAAAATGTTTGTATTAATGTTATTTACAATCCTAATGGCAGAGGGCAAATATATGTGTGAAATATATTGCATACCGTAATAGCATAGGTATAGGTAACAATATATATAGGAAACAGAATTTCTACATCATTTCCTATATTTAATAAACCTAATAATCATCTTAGATATTGGACAGCTTATCTACATTTTTCCTTAGAGTAGCCAATAACAGAGACTTCTGAGAAAATATATATAGCAAATATATAAAACATGATAAAATACTAATTTTTAGCATTATAAGTATGTAAATATCAAGAATAATAGAGATTGTCATACTAAACAATTAATGTACATATAGCCAGGTATTTCAATCCCAGGTTCAGAACATCAGCCAAATATGTCATAGCTGCATGCAATAACCCTAATTGAAATTCTTGAAATCCTTACCTAGATAACGTGCTGGGAATTACTGTGGTCCTCGCATCAGTCCACTCATGGAGAAAGTGAAGCATTTGAGCCAGATTATCTCAAAGACTTCTTCCAGCTCCACAATCCTGGTGTTAACACCCTTCCTTCACCTTTTACTACTTTTCTGCCCGTTTCCCAACATGTCAGGGTGATGTAGTGTAGAAGAGGTCAGCCTGCAGAGCAGTGAGGAAAGGCAAGAAGACTTAGCCCTGCCAACTGTAGATCTGTGGAACTGGGTCACTACTCAAACTTTATATGCCTAACTTGAAAAACAAGCAATTAGTAGAATACCTGTGCCTTATGATAATGAAGTAAAAAATACATACAAATTATCAGAAAGGCCGTCATTTATTATGTGTGTGATATGTATGATATGAGAGTAGAACTCTCTCCCTTTCTCTTTCTCTCTCGATAGATAGATAGATAGATAGATAGATAGATAGATAGATAGATAGATATAGATATAGATATAGATATGTATGATATCTGTGTGTGGTATTTTCCATTGGGCAGCTCTGGTGAATTTCTTGACAGGCATCAAAAATTTTAAAAATTATGCATTATCTATGACTCAGAAATTATACGTCTAGGAAGGTATACATGATTATCTCTCCTTTCATAGCACCTCATATTTATTGAGCTGTTTCATGTTCCTGTTACTGTACTCAAGAAGTATTAGCTCACCTAATGCTCACAACTCCACAATGCAGCAAACATTTATCTACATGTTCAGTTAAAGAAACAGGGGTACAAAGAAGATAAATAACACAGCCCAGGTCATTGGCTTGGAAGAAGTTATTCCACAGCCTATATTTTATTCCCTATATCCTGTGGGTGTTATGTTCAACAAGAAGCTATTTCATTACCATTGTTTTTATAAAAATCCTCAATGGGGAGTAGAATAATGCCTTTAAAAAAATAGAGTTATGCAAGAATATTTTATGACATGGCAAGATACAAGACATTGTAAAATGAAGGATAGAATTTATTAAATATCATACCACTATGATTCTGGTCCTGAAAGGCAGAGGGGGGAAGGTGAAAATAAATATACTGCAAGCATGATTATATCTATTTGGTGGGCTATAGATAATTTTTATTTTTCTTATTTTTGCTTATATTTTCTTCACATACTCTACAATGAACCCCTTTAATCTTGTAGTATCAAAATACGTTTGTTTGTTTTAGTACTGGTTCCTTTGAAAGACTTGAAAAGCTGAGCAAATCAGTCTTATTTGAAAGGATTATTTACTTTGGCTGAAGCCTTTTCAGTCAATGGGAGGTAGTCACTTGCCACTACAGATGGGTAGGTAGGAAATAGCCTATTCATTTAAGTATGATTCACATGCCTGAAATTATTATTTTTTTAACCTCAATATTTTGGTTTTGTGTTTGTTGTGTTTTTAAAGTGTGATTTTCACCTTTAGAAAAGTCACTTATATTGAACCTACCACAAATTATCCAAGATTACCTTATAATGTGAATATTTTTTCAGGATTCCAATAAAGCAAAATTCAATAATTTGAAGCTATTTAAAATCCTCACACATATTAAATATTTCTTTCATCCATATTTCAAACACTCAGCATCTAAATTCATGCTTTGATATTCTCAGATTTTAATTTCTTTTAAAATGTCCCCCTAGTAGATCAGTTTTCTGGGTTTGTTTTTAATAGTAAGTGGTGAACAAAAATTCTTTTATTTAAATATCAAAGACCTTAAATAAGCATATCTGTTTCACCTAGAATAGCTGTTTAAAACCCAGGAAAGTGGTGATGATATCAACAAAATTCTAATTATGACTGCAAACTCTCTGTGATGTATTCATTGAAAAGCAAGAGTGGTGCCTACAAAGCTCTTTAAAGCACTCAGAGGGAACATTCCACATAACTGGAAATGGAGTGGACTTCTGCACCACATTTTGTTGTTTTTTCCAACATTTCCTTTCACTCAGATTGTTGTCAAAGAGACAGATAATGTACAAGTGACCAAATACATATTTTAAGGTTATGGAGAACTCATTCTGAACCAGAAGAGGCAAAGTTCAACAAAGGTACTGTCAAGACTTCACCAGTCTATGTACTGTTGAAAATAGGCAATTTCCTACTAAATTAGGCAGTTAACTCCACTGTACTGTTGGGCTGTCTACAATCCTGTCCATTAGTACATTGTTTGAAGTAAATTAGACTCATAATTAATTATTTACTAGTATTTCTTGTCTTCTGCAGGCTACCATATGTAAGAAAAGTGAATTCTTATGCAGATGTTAAAATGCAGACTATAATGTGCCACAGTCAGACATTCTGTTTCAGTAGGTCTGAAACAGATGGTCAAAAAAAAAAAAAAAAAAAAAAAACAGTTCAAAGAAAAGTGGTTCATAGAGCATGGGATTTGAAGCCACAAAGACTTAAATCCATATTAATAGCAAATGTGACTTTGACCTAGTTACTTAATCTTTTTAAATCTCAAATTTCTCATTTTTATATGAGTATAATGATAGTATCTCTCTCACCTGGTAGTTAGGAAAATTAACTGAAGAACTGCATGATAATCATCTAAAGAGTAGTTATCTACTACATAATAGTGTAATTGCTCCTATATTATCCTTATTATTATTGTTATTCATGAGTAAAGCATCTCTATACTGTAAAATCTTTTCATTCACTTTTTAAAGTTTTGACTATATTTTGATGTGCATTATTCTAAATTCAAGGTTAAATTCTGACTCAGGTAGGCTGAATAAAGATCAGATTTTATGTTATTTCACTGTAATTCTCATTTAACTTGGAAATGCTAAGTTCTAACCCTGTAATAAATTTTATTTTTGTCCTGATGTACAATAAAAAGTTTTTTGCAAGGACAGCCCTGTTCCTAATTTTCTTCTGTCTAGAAGATATGCATTTTAATTTAGTAAAATAAATTAAAAAATAAAACTAGGAAAATCTGTTTATCTAAAAGACAATCCTGAGGGAAAAAAAAGTATTAGGCAAATACTAATACAAGAGTTATAAGAAAGATAATAAGAACATGCATTTAAAAATAGCAAGCATATAAAATTAGCACTGCATTGAATATACTGGATATTATAAACTTTATTATAAATCAAAGACTAGCTTTATAACTTTGCTTAGTAAAGACATATATTAAATGCTAGAGGTATGAAGTCTATAAAATGAAGGCAGAATTGCAGTAGATCAGAATGGCAAAGAGAAAAATCATCATTCAGAACCATAACTAGTTATGATTTCTCATTATACAAATGTGCCTTGAATTTCCCCATTACCGGAGGGTTATTACACCCAGTAACTATTGACCTCTAGGTCACAAATTAGAATCAACCAGATCTACAACTCCATTTAAATTATAATGCCCCTCTCATTTCCTGGAAGAATCTCATCATGGAGATCATAATTGCAAATTGGCCAGTATATACATTAGAAGTACTTCGATTTATTTTAAATTGAAAAAGCAGTATCTAGTATATCCCATCAACATAATAGGAAGTTGTTTATAACACATTTAAAAATTAAGTTTGAGCATTTACTTACCTACTCTTAAAAAATATAAGGGACATATTTAAATTAATAACATGGATGTCTTTCAGTTGAAAGTGCATAGAAAACAAGTATTGCAACAAATACAATTCACCTTTATTCTCTTTTCATAGACTCATGACTAAAATAGTAAATATTTTATTAAAAATAAAAATAATATTAATAATAAATAAGGCTTTATCATACCCCTGCTTACTAATAAAATTCCATGTGAATAACTTTCTTTAGTAATGACACATTTTAAATCCAAAATAATTGCTTCTCATACTAAGCAAATAAAGGGATGACACCCATAGTAATATTCTAGAAACATAATTTTCAGGTAGGAAATTGAAGTGGCCAAATGAGTTTAAAAAAAGTATTAAGAGCCATTTTTGTGCTGGTCACCTGCTTTACAAGAATTCAAAAAAAAAAAAAAATCCAGAGTATAATTATCTGCTGCTGTCTGAAATATCTTCCAAATAGAAACTTTTTATCTATTATAGTTTTAGCCTGGAAATAGTCAGTATACCAAGTAGTATTTCCTAATATAAATCCATCTTGTGGGAATGTAAATTTATTGGTTTTTACCATAATCTTACTGGGAATAGAAATTGATGATTATGCCAACTACTTAACCTAACCCAAGCTATTTGACTGGCTCATTTCCCTCTTAGGATAATACTGTGACATCACCACAATTCTTAACATGTCCAAATATGTAGTGTATTTAACATCTATTAAGGGTGTCAGGATAACATGCAGAGCTTGCTAAATAAAACTTCAGTGTTGTTTTTTTATCTAAAGATCAAGATACGATAAAGGTAAATCCCAAAAAAAACTCTTAATAAGTGAATCTGAGGAAATTGGTTTATTTAAATTTAATATGTAACATACTACTAATTGCAATAAAATCAACTTGTAATTTCAGTAGTATATTACTTTGCTTACATGAAGTAAAGAATTTAAAAATCGAGGGAAAAAATACTGATGCCAAGATTACTATGAAAAATTATATGTTATTTCTTCTTACAAATTTTTAAATTCCTCATTTTGAAAACTTAGATTTTTTTGTTTTGGGGTTTTTTTTGGGGGGGATATTCTTTGTCATATGGGATTAATCGGATAAAAATAGCCCTATTTATTAAAGATATGGAATAAGTGTTAACATTTTTAGTTTGATTCACTACAATTACTTCTTTACTATTGGATCTCTCCTCTAAGTATTTAAACATAACTCATTTTTTCTGTCTTTAAACGTATATATATGTAAACATATATGAAAAAACCTCTTCCTAATCCCTACCCCACCCTGTGCCCCAGTAGCTATGATTCTATGCCTTTAGTCCTCTGCATATTTTAGTTTCTTTAAAATGTTGTCTTTGGGATAGAACTAACTTAAGCCAACTAAGAAAATTTAAAACTGGCTTTGAGAAAAAGTGGAACCAAACTCTTGAACTCCATCAGGACTAACTTACTGCTTCTCTGCTGCCTTTCTATTTGCTGCATTCTCTTCCATTGCTGTCTTGTTTTCTCCACACACAGCTGCTTCAGAAATTATCTACTCACAGCTCACAGGAGCAGAAAAAAATCTTTTTTTTTTCCAGTTCTAATTTTACCTCTGATTACCCTCATTTGGATCACATGCCTACTCCTTTTACCAATAACTGTAACCAAGAGAGTGGAGTACTTCTTATGATTGGTCTAGTTTGAGTCAAGTGCACACTCTTGAGCCAGAACAATAAAGGAATGGCAACTGGGAAGACTAAAATGACAGTATTCACTCTGAACTCTTTCTGTACGTTTTTCATGACAGTTTGTCTACTTTAACTATCATCACTAAATTAATGATCCCAAATCTATATCACTAGTTCAGTTTTCACTATTAAGCTTCAATATTTAAATAACTCATGTGTATCTTGATCAGGAAGTCCCATGTATCTCATATCAGCATGTCCAAAATCCCCACACCCAATCACCAGCCTTCTCTAGGTCCCTGGATGACACTTTGAATTTACCTAGTTCACTAACTTGAAACCTAATAATGCTCTTTGAAAATTGCATTTGCCTATCCCTCTCATTACTAAGTCCTAGTGAATCAAACTTCTTTAATATTCTTCAACACCCACTTAACTACATCCCCATTGTACATTCTGAGTTCAGACCATCTGCCCTCCAGGCTGGACCACTACAATGGCCAGCATATTGATCTCACTACCCTTGGGCTTAATACTTTTCACAAATTGGCATTTTGCCAAAGCAATAATTGCAAAATATCTATAGCAAATTTGAACTTTACACAACAAAATGCTTGTAATAAATGTCATATTTACTTTATGCCACTTAATAAATTTTAATTCATTTTACATTGTATCCCACTAGAGGAGCATAAAACTCAAAGAAATTGTTGGAGGACTTCTACTTTCAGATTTAGGCAAAGGTCCTAGGAGTCATACAAAATCCAGAACTGGACAGATACAGGTTGATATTTGCATGTACCCACAAGGATTCTTGAGAAAAGGGGGCTTGAAAGTAACATTTTCCTGAAACATCTCTCTCTATATGACCACGTCTTGAGCATGTACTATTTGGACATTTCTAGTCTGCTTCCTTTTTTAGAATGATGCATTCAGCACTTCTCGCTGAATGATTGCTTCTGCCCCCTCACTTTCTCACTACCAGAACCCATTTCTCTCACATTTGTATGTGACCCTAGGCTGAAGATTCCAAAAATCTCTTAAAGGTCCTAAGACTGTTTGGTTTGGAATAAAGACTGTTTAAAGATTGATTGATTAAGTGATAACATTTAAACTGCAGGTGGTTTCATATAAAAATCTAGATTTATAGCTTCTCTTGAAAAATTGAACATCTGGCCAACACTGGGCCTATATTTCTTTGTGTGAAGAAAGCTGAGTAATGACTTCCTAATTTATAAGACTTCTCTTCAGTTAAGCACAGTGCCTAACATTCTTTACTCCTCTCCTTTCTATGCTTATTTACCTTTGCTGGCAAAATGTTTTGATGTAAAATGCACATATCATGATATTAACCTCTAAATGCTTCAGTATGCATCTTTAAAAAAACTAAGGTAACTTTTTTTCCAGATAGCTACAGTAACATTATTACACCTAAAATTAGCAGTAACGTATGAATATCATCTAATACTCAGGCTATGGTCAAAATATCCAATTATTCTCCCCAAGATATTTTATAGTTAATTATGTAAACTGCTTATTCATTTCTTAAACATGACCAAGTTTACTCATTTGGTTTACTTACCTAATTCCAGTTGACATTTGAAGTTGTATAACCAACCTAATATTAGGGAAAAATTACTCTAAAAAACATGCCAAATCTTATATTGGAACAAAGGTAACTCTAAGATTTCAAAACCTAAAACACTTACTAAATTAGATCCCTCTTTACTTCTTTGGGGTGATAGTAGATGAAACTATAGCTGGAGAGGAGAAATTAAAACCAATAAAAAATAATAAGCTCTCATTTTCCATGATTCTTTTATAATAACAAACACAACTTAGAATCTCTCCAGGCTTTCCTGACGTGTTTCAGTCTTTTGCAATGGCTAGTCTTGTACTCGTGTTAGCACAGAGAAAGACAGACGTACTCTAGGCTCAGGGAGTGGAGAATGTGTCACAAAAAAAAAAAAAAAAAAAGAAAAAAAAGAGGATGCAAGGAAACTTACCCAAAATCCTGGAAGAGAAAGAACACTTCAGTCCCTTCTGAGACTTCCCGCGGTTCTGGAGATAGACTCAAAATTCATGAATGCGGCTTATAATTCACATATCATCTGCCTTCAGTGTACATAGCAATTTTTTTTTCCTGCCATTTTACCCATATTGAATGTGTTTTTGTTCCCTGAATCTGACACTGTCTGGAAAGACTCTTCTTCAAAACTTGTCTTAGGTGAAATGTCACTATCAAAATGGAAACCTCCTTAGTACCCACCCATGTCTTGATCAGCAAACCTCTAATGTACTTCCTCAGAGCTTGTACCTCCACTGGCTGGTTTCTGAACATGCTCCCCCATGGTTAACCATTAATCAGTCTTTCTTACACAGCTACTCACTCTGAAAGCTAGAGCCATCTCTAGCTCATCAGCATTTTGTCTTTAGCACCTTGCATGGTCCAAAGCACATAACAGATATTCTAAAAATGAATAGAAAGATAGAAAGTGACAGTGTTATTCTAAGACAGTTTTTACTAAAAATTTAAAATGTGCTCATCAAATACACTATAAAATACATTGTATACACTTCAAAACACTGTCTTATTTCTTCTTGAATATACTTTACTGCCATAAATAAAAGCACAGGATATATTCTATAAGGGGAGGGGACTTAGAAGAATATAATGTCTTAGCAGATTGCTAAGGGTTTCTAGTTTTGTTTCTGCACATTATCAGTTCATTATGCATTTCCTGACTAGATTTTCACTTGCTCCATCAGAAAATGACAAAAATCAGAGCCCATTTCTTTTCTACATCTCCTAATCAAAGAGGAGACATTTAAACATGATTAGTACTAAAACATTGGTTTTGGACTATAAGAACTTTGAAACACACAAATGGTAAAAATTCAGACTTCAAATGGCTAAATTGACGAAAAGATTACATAAAACAGTTATGAGCAAAGAGCAAATTTTATGTAAAGCCAGTGCATAAAAAAAGCAAAAAATGTAAATATGTTTATTATAACCTTGCACAAATGATATTGTTTTTTGCATGTATTACATTATTACAGGATTCTAAACTAGAATCTTGTGGTGCAGGCTCTGGTCAAGGACTTCTAAATTCAGTGCCACACCTGCCAGGGATCCGTGACCTTGTGCAAATATCTTACCTGTTGTGGTCTCATTTTCTTTACATGTAAAATACGAGTTTGGTAGATTGTCTCTAAGGTCTATACCATATTAAGTTGTTCCTATTTAAATTCTTCTCACTGCTTTCAAAGTCAGCATATTAAAGATAGCACATTTATTTGACTTAATGAGTGGCAATTTACCCCCTTTTTGAAATCCTCATTATACATTAAAGAAAGTTTATATCGTAGCATTTTTGTTCTCATTATCTCATTTGAGACCCAAACAAATACGTATATTCCCTTTTGCACATTGGGAAACTGAGGCTCAAGAACTTTAGAGAATTGACCATGACCAACCACACTTTAAGTAGTAAGTGATAATAAAGCCAGGAACCCGGGTCCCTGGTTGCTATGCAAGTATTCTTATTATTCCAACACATTACTAGTCTAGTTGAAATGGTTATGAGTTTTTAATATGTAGTTTAACAGTTGTTACCCCAGAAAACTCCATAGGGTATGTCAAATGTTACTAACCAGCCTGGTTCCTATATTCGGGTAGCTGTAAACAATGATGCCCTAACAACTGGCAAGGAATTAGGAAATGAGTCCACTAGCTGGCACTAAAAATAATAATAATAATTAGATTGGAAAACATGTATACTGAAGTAGTTTTAAATATAACTGCAAATTCTTGGATACCCCCTCCCCCAGGCAGAGCTGGAGTCTAATTCTCTCTCTTTGAATATCGCTGGCCTTGGTGACTCACATTCAGACAAACAATACTGCAGTACTGACACTATGACTTCTGAGGCTAAGTTGTAGAAGCTTCCACCTGGCATCGTTTCCTATATTCTTGTTCTTAGAACCCATCTGACATGGCATGAGAAAGTCCAGGACACACACCAAGGACATGTGGAGGCGTTCTGGCTGACAGCCCCTCCTCAAGTCCCAGGTGAGACATGAGGATAAGAAAACCTTCAGAATGACTCACACCCAGCTACCAATTGACTGAAACTCCATGGCAGCCCCACTGAGAATTGCCCACCTAAGCCCAGTCATTCCCAGAATCATGAGAGATTTGGGAGTATGTTATGTGTCGAGATAACTGGAATTTACATAATCTAAAATCATCTTTTTATATTTCTCTCACACGTAAGCCCAGGCAGGCAGAAGGTAAGACGTCACCTTCCCCTGTAACTTTAAGTTGCATATGTATTACAGACTGATGCAGTATCAGCCACTCCAATTAAGAATTTGAACATTGGAATCAGATACCCTTGGGTTACAATTATAACCCTACATCACTGTATAATCCTAGGGAAATTACATAATCAAAAACTCAATCTTTAAAATTTAGAAAATAATGGACCCTATCTTGTTAGTTTTTTTTTTAATATAATTAAGAGATGTTAGTCATACAAAGGATCTGGCACAAAGACTAATGCTGCTCGCTTGTTGGTTGGAAGACTCAGAGCGCGTTTACCTTGACCCCACCTGTACCACTTTAGCCCCACACACAGGCCTGCCCTGGTTCCCACGTTGTCCAAATGCTAGTTTTAAATGCTTCTGTCAAAAATGCACTAGTCACTTTAAGAAAACATTTAGATGTAAACTGGAGGTGTGCAAACAGAAGAAGTTAACTATATATGTCTACTCTAAAGTTGATTATCACCATAACCAATTTCTGGGAGGGCAAGTTTCCAGAGGAATTTGTGTTTATTCCAAGAGGAAGAAGAAATACCCTTTTAATGCAAAGATGGCGATTATAATACTGATGACAAAGTATACCCGGTTGTCTTAGTACCATACAATATTTTAATTCACACTTTCAGATGCATTATATGTAATAAAATATCCGCTGGGAAGAATTAATTCTATGGAATCAAGCCAAGTCTGGAACTAATTTTACCCTCTAACACTTGATTTGAAAAAAGATAATAAAACTCTGAACAGATTTAAATATTTCCAGTTGTTTCCTAAAATTCTTGATATAATGGGCAAAACTTTTTAATGAAGAACTTTATGACTTATGAAATGCATGACATGAATATACAGATCTCTCACCAGATTTTTTTTTTAACTGAGGCAACATTCTGACCTATGAGAGCTGAATTTGACAACTTTATTAAAATGAGATGATTTAGGGATGAATTTTCCATTACCCATGCAAATCTATTGCCCTGAAATCAAGGTTTAATTGCTTTTAAGAATGAAGTAATGGGAGTATATATGTGTTAAAGACAAAAGAATAATATTTAAAATTCATACTTGCTATTCTTAAATTCTTAAAAATGTTTTAAATAGCTACTTATGTATTTTCGAGAGTTAAGAGAAACTATTCTACCACCTTAAGTGTGGTATAAGAAAAAGTATGATTTCAATGATGCCTAGTATAGATCTGCAAAAACAAATATCTCATCAAAGCAAGACGTTAACTTTGCTATCCATGGTATGAGTAAAAATTATTCAAAAAAGTTTATCCTCAGATAATTGACTTGCACAAACATACACTCCCCTTATCCCAGGGATTTTCCAACAGGCAAGGCAGGTCCAACAATTCCATGCTGTTCATCAAAAATAACAAAGTACACTAGCTATTGAAAATTTTATGGTGACTTAGATATACATGGTAACTTTATTTATTTATTTATTTATTTATTTATTTATTTATTTATTTATTTATTTGTTATTGAAGTATAATTGATTTACAATGTTGTTTTACTTTCTGATGTACAGCAAAGTAATTCAGTTATACATATATATATATAAAAATATATTATTTTTCATATTCTTTTCCATTAAGGTTTATTAAAGGATATTGAACATAGTTCCCTGTGCTATACAGTAGGACCTTGTTGTTTACCTATAATATATATAATAGTTTGTACCTTCTAATCCTGAACTCCTAATTTATCCCTCTCCCACTCTTTCTCCCCCTTGTTAACTGTAAGTTTGTTTTCTATGTCTGTGAATATCTTTCTGTTTTGTAAATAAGTTATTTGTATCATATTTTAGATTCCACATATACATGATATCATATGGTATTTGCTTTTCTTTTTCTGGCTTACTTCACTTAATATGATAATCTTTAGGTCCATCCATGGTGTTGCAAATGGCATTATTTAATTCATTTTTTATGACTGAGTAGTATTCCACTGTGTGTGTGTGTGTGTGTGTGTGTGTGTGTGTGTGTGTGTGTGTGTGTATGTAAATATATATATATAGCACTTGCCTTTATCCATTCATCTGTGGATGGATATTTAGGTTACTTCCATGTCTTGGCTATTGTAAATAGTGTTGCTCTGGTGCATGTGTCTTTTCAAATTGGAGTTTTCTCCTGATATATGCCCAGGAGTGGGTTTGCTGGATCATATGGCAATTCTATTTTTAGTTTTTTTTAAAGAAGCCTCCATGCTGTTTTCCATAATGGCTGCACCAATTACATTCTTATCGACAATGTAGGAGGGTTCCCTTTTCTTCACACCCTCTCCAGCATTTATTATTTGTAGATATTTTGATAATGGCTGTTCTAACTGGTGTGGGGTGATACCTCATTGTAGTTTTGATTTGCAGTTCTCTAATAATCAATGATGTTGAGCATCTTTTCACGTGCCTATTGGTCTTCTGTATAACTTCTTTGAAGAAATGTCTATTTAGATCTTCTGCCCATTTTTGGATTGGGTTTTTTTGTTTGTTTGTTTTGTTTTGTTATTGAATTGTATAAGCTGTTTGTATATTTTGGAAATTAAGCCCTTGTAGGTCACATTGTTTACAAATATTTTCTCCCAGTCCATAGGTTATTTTTTTGTTTTATGGTTTCCTTTGCTGTGCAAAAGCTTATAAGTTTCATTAGGTTCCATTTGTTTATTTTTGCTTTTATTTCTATTGCCTTAGGAGACTGACCTAAGAAAACTGCTACATTTTATGTCAGAGAATGTTTTGCCTATGTTTTCTTCTAAGAGTTTCATGGTGTCATGTGTTATATTTAAATTGTTAAGCCATGTTGAGTTTATTTTTGTGTATGGTGTGAGGGAGTGTTCTAAATTCATTCATTTACATGCAGCTGTCCAGCTTTCTCAACAGCACTCATTGAAGAGACTGTCTTTTCTCCACTGTATATTTTTGCATCCTTTTTCAAAGATTTATTGACTGTAGGTCTGTAGGTTTATTTGTGGGCTCTCTATTCTGTTCCATTGATCCACATGTCTGTTTTTGTACCAATAAAATGCTGTTTTCATTACTGTAGCTCTGTAGTATTGTCTGAAGTCTAGGAGGGTTATTCCTCCAGCTTCATTCTTTTTCTTCAGTAATGCTTTGGCAATTCTTTTGTGATTCCATATCAATTTTAGGATTCTTTAAGTCTGTGAAAAATGTCCTGGATAATTCGATAGGTATCGCATTTAATCTGTAGATTGCTTTGGGTAGTATGACGGTTTTAACAATATTAATTCTTCTAATCCAAGAACATAGGATATTTTTCCATTTCTTTAACTCATCTTCAGTTTCCTTTATCAGTGTTCTGTAGTTCTCAGCATGTAAATCTTTCATCTCCTTGGGCAGCTTTATTCCTAAGTATTTTATTTTTTGATGAAATTTAACGGATTTTTTTTTAATTTCTGATATTTAATTGTTAATGTAAAGAAATGCAACCAATTTCTGTATGTTAATCTTGTATCCTGCTACCTTGCACAATTTATTAGTTCTAATAGTTTTTGTGTGGAGCTTTTAGGGTTTTACATATATAGCGTCATGTCATCTGCATATGCATGACAGTGTTACCTCTTCCCTTCCAATTTGGATCCCTTTTATTTTTTATTTACTTATTTATTTATTTATTTTTGGCTGATTGCTATGGCTAGGACTTCCAACGCAATGTTGAAGAAAAATGGTGAGAAATTTTCTTGTTTGAGATTTTAGCAGGAAGGCTTTAAGCTTTTCACCGTTGAGTGTTATGTTGACTGTGGGTTTGTCATAGTTTTTATTATGTTGAGCTACGTTCCCTCTATACTTACTATTCTAGCATTTATTACACTGGATTATAATTTTGTTTACATCACTGTATATTACAGTTATCTGGTAAACTTCAAAAAAAGACAAGGGACATGGGTCTTTTGTTCATTTCAGTATCTCCAGTGTACTAATAACTGATGGAATTACATGTCCAGTGAATATTTTTAAGTGAATCCATAAAAGATTCACCCAGATATCCCTAGAGTCCACCCAAGAAATTTATATTAAATTAAGGAAATAATTTTGGAGGATAATGGCTCTTCTTAAATACAGTGCAACTCAGCAGACAATCATGTTTATTCAATGCTTGATATGTATAATGTGTGATATATGCTAAAATAGGAAAATTCTGTGGTGTTATGAAGTCAGATAGTAAGGATGCAAAACCCCAACATGTACACAAGAATAGAACATCCTGATAAAAGTGTGCCTTTTAAGAGTCCCCCAAATTTGGAGCCCCTCAAATTTGTAAGAGATAATAGACGTTTCCTTCACCTAAATTAAAATAACCTCACTTAAGTAATTTAGTTATAATTAATTCTGGTATAATAAGTTGGATATTTTTATAAGATAGTTTAACTGTTAGGTTATTTAGTTAATTTTTGTTGTTTTTGCTTTTATTTCTTTTTTGCTTTTGGTTGGTTGATTTTTGTCTTGGAAAAAATACATGTTTATACTTATCGCACAAGTGATGAAGCTCTCCTTCTATGTCACTAAGTTATATGAAGAACATAAGTAAACTTGAGCTCATAACCTTCAGTGAGAGGTTGGAAAGTTCTCTACTAGTGAAAATAACCAGTTACTGGGTTCGGTAGTAGCTTACAAAGGGTGATGAAATAATATAGCTGGTATCTATTGAGATTCTGATCTTATCAGTTAGAAAAAGGGGTTGAAGAAAAAATACCTCTAGGCCATACAGTATCACCAGCCACTAACATACCAAATATGTGGAATGACAAAGCAGGTGTACAGAATCACTAAAGAACCCCCTTGAATTTAGGGTGGTAGTAGAGTGTATGTTATTTGCACTATACAATAGAATAGATAGGGTATAGATTAAACTCTGTTTACAATAACTATTAACTTTTAAGACACAAAAGTTTTTCTAAAATAGGTTTTTGCAACTCTGATGCTATACTGTCTGGATTGTGACCTTGACACTCTAATGGATTAGCTGTGAACATTTGGAAATGTTACTTATTTGTCTTAGAATCAGTTATATATTTCTCAGAGAATACTGTAAAATAGAAGGACAAACAATACCTTGCTTCGAATGTTTATGGTTTGATTTAAAGAAGATAATATATATGAATTACTTAGCAGAATGCTGAGTTGTAGGCAGAGTGCTAACATTCAGAAATACCCGTGTTCTTCTTCTTTATCTAGTAATAATTCTAAACTATTTTCTAGCAAACTAGCAGATAGGTGGGATCATGTGACACTTATGGATAACTACAATGTGGACAGAAATTATATATTTAAAACCTCTAAAACTTACATAAAATATCCCATAAACAGTCTTCATCAGTTTCCATTTATGAGGTTGGATACATTTGAAAATCACTACATGGGCAAGCTATTATCTTTGAATGAATACGTGGAGCAGAGACCCACGTTGGCCTGTGACTTTTGGCTAAAATAAATATTCATCTACTGAGCTTGCTTTGGTTGATGAGGTTGGAAAATGTGCTGTTTATAGTGTGTGTAGATTGTTATGAGCCATATTTAGTTAGATATTCAATATAGAGGGAGCACACAGAGAGGGAGTTCTCAACAATCTGGTGGACAGTATTACCTGATTTCTGAATATTATTGCATTAGTTTCTTATTGGAACTATAGCAAATTATCAGAATTATAATGGCTTTAAATAAAAAAAAATTATTAGTTTTAAAGTTCAGAAGTCTTAAAATCATGTCAGCTGTTTCCTATATAAACATTCTTCAAAATATAATTCAGAACAAAGGGTGGTCAATGCCTTGCTTTGGAAGACATGTAGAAACCTAAGAGATTCGTGGAGGATTCTCTCTCTCCCCTAACAAGGGCTATTCTATTTCTGATCCATTTTTGAGCATTAAGCTAATAACAATTCTAGCTTCTTGTGGTAGAAAGAATCATGCCTTTCCCCAAAGACATCCACATCCTAATCACAAGAAAGTGTGAATATTTTAGGTTGTGTGGTTAAGGATCTTGCAATGGAAGGTTATCTTATATTATCTTAATAAGTCCAATATATTAATAAGGGTACTTATAAGAGGACGGCTGGATAATCAGAGTCAGAGAAGGAGGCATCACAGAAACAAAAGCAGAGAGAATTATTCTGTTGAATTAGGTAAGATATGATTGTGGCCTAGTCAAATACAATGGCTGTAGAATTGATGATGACTGTTAGCATTTTGTTTTGTTTTGTTTTAGGTTTTTTTTTTTTTTTGAGGGAGGTAATTAGGTTCATTTATTTATTTATTTGATGGAGGTACTGGGGGTTGAACCCAGGACCTTGTGCATGCTAAACATGCGCTCTACCATTTGAGCTATACCCTCCCTCTGTTAGCATTTTTGATATATTGATAAAGTATAATCAATGGGAATTGCTGCCACCTTGAGTAAAAGCTGGAAGAGGGGATGAATCAAGGGTAATTCAGGATGATTCCAAAGTTTTTATTCTGACCAAATGGAAGATGGACTTCAGATCAGTTGAGATGGGGAATATTACATGTGGTTTAGGTTTGAGGGAAAATTAAGAATTTAGTTTTGGATATGTTGTACTTGTGATATCTGTATTAGACGTCCAGGTGGAGAACTGGATCAGTATGTTAATAATACAGAGATATAAATTTGAGAGTTATTTACATAAAGAGGGGGTTTGATACCATGGGGCTAGAAGAGACTGCCACATTGACTGAGAAAAGAATCAGAGAAAATGCCAATCTGGATTTAACTTACTTCATAAATCATAATTGCCAGAGAAAGAAATATTGAATAGAATTAAACTTTAGAAAAAATAATTCTTGTAAGTTCTAAAGGAAAAAAAGACATCATCCTATAGCCAGGCTCAAGACAGACTGTGATTATCAAAGCTAAAATGTTAACATTGATAATGCAATCAGAAATTGAGGCAGCATATCTGCAGATAGCAGTAGAATACATGTAGTTGCTCATTAATCGGTTTATATCTTTATAAATATTTTTAAAAGATGGAAGGATGGAATAAGTAAAATGCTAAAAATTTACACTGTCTCAGAAGCTAAAGAATAAAATGAGTTGATCTTTCAGAAACAGTAAAATAATTACTTGGACTAGACCATGGAAAAAAGAGAGACTGAGATAAATAAAGAGCACTATGTCTTTAAATTAGATTGCATAACATCTAAGAACACAATCAGTTCTCAAGAATTTTTCACATATACCCATCCCAGTTCATTTTCATGGTCATTCATTACTTTGACTCAGATATTGACCATCTCGCTCCTAGCAACCAAAATTGGGTAGAATTTCTGTCTATTTTTTTCTACAAGGCACTCTACAAACAGCATTTCTTTACTAACACAAGAAATCTTTATAACCAAATGCAGATATTTAATAGTTCACACACACATTGGCTTGTTTCCTCATGCAGCAAAATGTAAAGCGGCATTCCTGTCTAGTTGCATGGTATAAATTGTTAATAGTCTTTGGTCAGCCAGCAAGTACTTCTTTCCAAAGTTCCCAAAAAAGGGTTAACTTTTTAAATGGCTTTTTCTATTCACTCTTTCTCAATATATATTATTCAACTAGGAAACTACCTTTCTGCTTCCCACCACTTTTCCCAGCAAAATCTATCACAGAAAAGTAAAGTAGATTTACTACCATGCTCTCATTTCTAGATGGCAGTGAAAATAATTTTAATTCACTAGAATGAAAATGTATCTTCTGTAAACTAATTATGCAAATAAGTAGTTAGATAAACTTCAGGTAAATTCTTTGAATTATGCAGTTTTGATGACAAAAGAATTAAGCATTAATGATCACTTCATATTATTTCCTAAGTACACCCGTTTTACTAATGTATGACAAAATAATTGGGAATTAAACTTGAACTGCAAAGTATATATGAAAAAGATCATAAATGTATAGTTTTATCTTTTGAAAATACCTTATGGAAGCAGTATAATTATCATTGCTAATAATAGTATTCCCATTCTCTTTTTATCACTTGCCTCTCTCTGTAAAAAAAAAAAAAAAGTAAGTATGTGAAGTTTCTTTCAGTAAAGTGCAACTCAATGAAAGTAACATTCTGGCTTACTCTTTGGTGATCCCTAAAGCTAGTATTGTTCAAATTTGTAGCTGTTTAGTTACTTAGTTATACTTATCTATATTCTAGAAGAGGACAACCAATACACTGCAAAGTATTGGTTGGGTTACAAAAGTTCTTATTCTTCCTCAACTGTCACTTTTAACCAACTAATTTTCTCAAAGTTGAGAAAAAAATTAAATAAATGGGCATTAAGGAACAAAAATTAGAGTTCTGCCAGTCCCATCCAGTTCTTCTGGTAACCATGCATAAAGTGGTTATCACCTAAAGTTTGGAAGTGAGGTAATTAAACATTTTAAGTTGTCATTCAGTCGTATTACTTGTATAAACTCTATGTATTTGAGATTTAGATTCAAAATACGTTTAAGTAATTTGCATACATTTAGTTTATTCATTTATCAATGAAACAGATGGCTTTCTTTCCTGATAGTAAGTATATATAAGTTATTAGAAATGACATTGTTGATAATTATCATGATGATAGTGATGATTGTGTATTATTCAGTTGTTTAAACCTTTCTTTATATAAATTCTTTCCTTATTAACAGAAGCTGCAAAACGATACTACTGTTCAAAAAAAGTTTTTTTTTCAGTGTTGCCTTGACATTGGAAATAGTATTTGTAATCAACACAATTCTATAACAAATGACAGATCATTAAGTATAGTTTTAAATTTTGAATCTTATGTGTCATTTGCTGATGGGTCAAACCTGAAATACAGTGTAAAAATAATAGTTTCAGGGATGTATCAGGCAAATAAAGAAGAGATCCCCAGGAAAATGTAGATTAATAAAATAGCTTCATAGATATGATGTATTTGATTTTGCGTCATTTGTATAATTTTACTTAGAGACTTAATATTTCTGTAATATTAAATTAAAATTAAGAGTATGGAGTTATGCTTAGAGACGTTAAACCTTGATAGATGTAAAATACTAAGCATCCACATTATCTGTTTTTGTTAGGGTATCTCTTTTCCTGAAACTTAAATTTCAAAATTTATTAGTCATCAAATTCTTTTCACTAGCCTTCAGGACTCTGTCACCAGAACCCCAGGATTTTGATTAAAGTACATATACTGTTGTTTGCTATCTGAATGTAATTTCCTTCTATGCAGATTGGAAGAAGGAATATAGCTTCATGTCAAAAATATATTGTGGTTTACTTTTTCAAATGTAAGCTGAAGAATTGGGAAGGAAATTCGTAACACACAAGAATGTTGACTTGTGTTCTCCACTGATTTTCTTTAAAAACTCATAGATATTTTTTACTGTGATTCTGCTAATTCTATTTGACTTTCACATATTTCATTGATCTTTTCTGTAATTACTTATCCTTTTTTATTTTCTTTTGTTATGAAGAGTATGTATATTAATAACAATAAAATACCACATAAATTACATGATGGCAAGAATAATAGCAAATGCATATAACCTTTCTCAAAAGAGCATCATTGGCCAACAGTAGTAATTATTATTCATTGAGTGTTTATCATGTGCTGTCCACTTTAATAAACATTTTATATGCACTACCTTACTGTCCCTCTGGCAGAAATATTTCCCATTTTACAGACAGGATTAAGACTGAAACTGAGAGATGTTATAGGGTGGCTGATGAAGGTAAGATTTGAATATTAGTTTGTCTGATACAAAATCTGTACTTTGCCATACAATTCTTCACTATATTTTCTTTCTTTTTTTGCTATTCTTATATTTTACTATTAACATACATGTGCAATTGAAATTATACCAAATGGACACTGAGAAGTGATTGGCTAGGTATTATTTTAGAAAAGAATAAAATTAAAAGTGAGAAAATTTATATTCTCAAACTTTTAAGTAAGCACAGTAACACAAATTTCTTTTCACCAGTTTTTAAAAATGAGATCAACCTTATGCTCCAACCTAATTACCCTCTTAAAAAAATGTTGCTGAATTATTTTCTGCACATACAAAAAAAGAAAGAAGTCATATAAATTACAAGCACATAGTGATTATCTCAAAATCTTAGTGCTGAAAAATGAAGCTTAATACCAGTTAAGCTGTCACTAAGTCAGAGTTATAAGTATAGTCAGGTAAAATTCTTGATAATTGCTTATAATTTTCAGTGTTTGGAAAACAATTTTCTGGGCAGATGTTTTTGCATTGTCCTAAATGTTCCTGACTCTATCAAGTGTTGAACATTTTCTGTGGTTTATGTTCCAATGTGTTAATCATTTCAAGTCTTTAACATACAGATATACAATGGTAACTATGCTATTATGAATTCCTTACACTCTGCACACTTGAAAAAAATCAAAATTAGTCTTTGTTACTTGGTGTGGTGCCTTTTTCAAAAGCTGAATTTATCATTAAGTCACTGGCCTTGAATATTAAGTATTAATTGAGCTTGGACTATTAAGAAATTATCTCCGAAAAATATCATTTAACATGTAATTCCTTCAAATTTGTCATATTATGAATCAGGTTACTGGGCCAAAAGCTTGTTTATGCCATTGAAAAAAGTTACCATCACTGCTTTTCTAAGAGCAGTGAATGCTTATCAAACCTCCCTTACCAAACTTTATTATAAATTTCAACCAAGTAGTAACTATTTCAGAGTTAATTATCCAGTTTATGGCTTCTCTGCATCTTATTTTTGTTCATTTCTATAGTTCTTTTTTTCTGTAGCAATCAAAATGCCACAATCTTTAGAAAATGAGAAAAGGAATATACATTGGATTCAGTTTTATTAATTATATCTAATCCTAATAAAATAATTTATTATAAAGATTATTGATGGTTTTAATAAAATAATACTGAAACACTGTAAGTTTAGTTTATTCTGGTTATTTAAATGCCAGAATAATTAAGGATTGTGTGGTGATATTTTGAACTGAAAAGGAAGTTAACCCTAAAGAAGCAAATATTAGTTGTTAAAGAAAGAATGATAAATAATCTTAAAATCTTAAAAATGTTAACTATGACATTATTTTCTCATCACCATTACCTTCAAAATATAATCAATATAAAACAACCTAGACAGTAGAAATGTAGAAGGTATCCTATAGAAACATTTTTTTATAAATTAATAGTTTTTCCAAATTAGTTCAGATACAACTTACCTATATTTTTCCAAAAGAATTTCAGTCCTTCCTCAGAAGCAAAAATTGGTAATTAGCAATTCTGTTGAATCTTCCATTGTTTTCTCCACTGGGGGAAAAAAAGATATTTCAGTGTTGTGAAGATAAAATAAATTCTACCTTAAAATGAAATATCAACATTGGTGATTCCTTAAGCGGTTTATAGCTTTGCTACTTGATTTTCAGTTTTTAAAGCAACAAACACAGAAAAATAGTTAACTCCACCCCTCCAGTCTCAGGTCAAATTCTTTAACTCATATTTTTCTTTCATATACCACATCTGCTCCATTATCAAATCCTAGTGACTCTAACTTCAAAATACATTCAGCTTTCTTCACCATGACATTTCATAACTTAGTCCTAAACCATTATCATTTATCACCTAGATAACTGAATATTTAAAAGATCAGTTTTTAAATACAGTGTACAGTTGCACTTAAAGAGGCTTAGAAGTCATTACTCCATCCTAACAAGTAAAAGATACATATACTGAAAAAAATCAAAATTCTTCTTGGATCTATAAGAGAGGGGAGGCCACAGGGAAAACCATGGCATCTGCAGTGTTCCTTGGTAGTGTAACACAAAGGAGTTGACAACCTAAATCCACACAAAACCCTGTTCAGGGCTGTTTATAGCAGCTTTATTCACAGTTGTCAGCAGTTGTTAACAATCAAGATGTCCTTTCGTAGATGAATGGATAAATAAACTGTGGTACGTCCAGATAATGGAATATTATTCAGCACTAAAAGGAAATAAAATATCAAGCCATAAAAAGACATGGAAGAATATTAAATGTATATTGCTAAGTGAAAGAAAGCAATCTGAAAAGACTATATACTGTATGATTTCAACTATAGGACATTCTGAAAAGAGCAAAACAATGAAGACAGTAAAAAGATCAGTGGTTGTCAGAGTTAAAGGGAAATAAGGCAAGTTAGTAGAGCACAAAGGATTTTTAGGACAATGAAACTACTCTGTATGACACTGTAGTGATGTGTACATGTCACTTATATATTTTTCCAAACCCGTAGAATGTAAAACACCAGAAGTGAATTGTAATGTAGACTTTGGGCTTTGGGGGGTTATGATGTTATCAACGTAGGTTCATCAGTTGTAGCAAATGCACCACTCTGGTGAGGGATGTTAATACCGGGGAAAGATGTGCATGTGGGGCAGGGGATTATATAGGAAATATCTGTAAATTCCTCTTAATTTTACTGTGAAGTTTAAACTGCACTAGAAAAATTATATCTTTAATTAAAAAGGGGAAAACATGGTTTTCTTATTCCTATCCTTATAGAAATCAATGTATTCAGAAACCAGAAGGTTCTTTTTACAATGAAAATAAGGTTGTAATGGTTTTTGTAGTCTAAAACTCAATAATACAGTCATTTTATACTAAATGAAAAGCTAAAACCCATAACATGCCTCAGTAGGTGCTAGGACTCTGTGCCTCCCCCTTCCCCAACTCTCTGTCCTCTCCTCCTCAAGGCCAACCCCTTAGCTCACTCTGCTGCAGCCATGTTGGCCTGGTGGCTATTCCCATAATTCATTAGGCATGATTTGACCACAGGGCCTTGGCACATGTTTTTGTCTCTGTTGGGAAGCTTTTATCTCAAATATGTGAGAGGTGGACTTTCTCACCTCTCCTAATCTTTGCTCAGGTACCACCTTCCCAATTACTCTTACCTTTAACATTGCTTCACCACATAACCCGTATTCATTTTGCTCCTCTATTTTCATCTCCTATTATAATACTTTTTAAAACACTACATAAATCAGTTGTAAATTTTATGTCTGTCTCCCTCCTAATATAACATAAACCTTGCTTTTTATACTTTTATATACTCAAACGAATAGAAAAACACCTGTCTGCTAATAGACACTCAATGGATATTTGTTAAATAAAATATAACTAACAGATTAAAACATTTATTAAAATAAAACATAACCAATGTATCATAAGTAAACAAAATGGCTTAAAAAAGAATTTAGATATATGCATTCATGTTAAGTTTCCATTAGGATCAGCAGGGGTAAGGCAGTATAATATATACAAAGCATGGGGGGAAAAAGACTTCAGTCTTCTCACAAAATATGCTGCCTTTGAAATCAATATTAGCATTGCTTAGTTCCTTTTACCTACCATAGCAAAGCAGGAAATAATGCAATTATTAAACAAAATGATGTACCAATTAAAAAAGAAATAGGGACAAGGTTCATAAATTTAGATTTACCCATAAGATCCTCAGAAAAGTATCTGCCTAAGAAGTGTGTTATGTATTTACAGCCTGTATCTAGGTGGTAAATTGTGTATTGCATCAGAATCAGTTTGTCCTTCCAAATGCAGAAAGTCAAAAGGAATTAAACTTGGAAGAAAGAAATAATTCTTTGTGCTTACATAGAAGCTATGAATTTCACAATCACAGAAATATTATGACTTCTTTATTTATAATGAAACTAACTAAGCTTTTGAGGCTCCCTCCATGCTGATAATAAAAAACAAATGCCAACACAAGGTAGCTCTATTAGTCATGGTTTATACTCTTTGAAGAATTGTTTAATTCATGTGTCTTCTCATAATTTTCTGCCTTCTCCTTCCCTTCTCCCCAACTATGATCTAACCTAAATACTGGGCTAAGAATGCTGCTGTGAGTGTAATTTCTAACACTGGATAAGGACCTCATGAGTCAGCTGGTCTTTGTTGGACTTCAGTCCACATTGGCATCACTAAAATGTGTGCATTTAATCGGACTTTTGGCATTTGTTTGTCCAGTCATGGCTATTGGTGATCAGATTGTTATCCTCCTGATCTCAAAACTAACATATATAAATAAAAATGTGTAATAAGATAGATAATAAGTGGAATGAAGAGCAAAGGCAAAGGGGGTATGGGAAAGATTTTTTGAGGTGATGGGGGCAATTTAAATTAGGATGCTTGAGGAAGGCATCACTGAAAGGGACATTTGACCTGAAGGGAGAAAGGAAGAAAGTCAGGCCTCGGTGACATATCTAGGTAAAGGCATATCTAGCCACATGTCTAGATAAAGAGTGTTTCTATCAGTTATTGAAGTTTAAAACAATAAAGACCTGTGAAAAGTCTACCTAGGATAACAAAAAAATTTAAATATGATAAATTTTGTATGAGTGATACCTGCCTCTAGGCCTCTACCCTGTCTCAGGAAGAGGAGGGCTAGAGTTCTTGCTTTCTTTCGTTTGAGCGAAGGTAGACCAGATAGAAAAGAAGGGGAAGCTGAGGATGGTGGAGAATCAACAATGGAAATTAGTAATTTAATCCAGAATGAAAAAGGGCAACTAGCTGCACCAAAGCAGAGTGGGGGCAGGAGAGAATGAGCTGGCAAAGTCAGCTATTGTCTATAATAGGATGCTTAGGCCATTTCATTAATCTCAGAGTAGCATATCCCTGAAGGTTAAGATCTTGATCTTTTGGACCCACCGTACTGTGATATGTTGAAGTTTTACCGACCTTATATTAAAAAAAATAAATAAATATATTTTAATTGATAGCCACATGGAGAATTTACTTTTAAGAAAGGAATTTCTCTTTCCCTCATTTTGTAGAAAAGTCAAATTGAAGCTTGCTGAATTTGTTTAGGTTAAGCAATTGTGTGTATGTTTATATATACTCATTATATACTATTTTACATATGCATATTTAGTTTATGCTCTGCAATAAAACACAAAGATCTAATCTTATGAATATTTTGGTTGTTAGAATTTAGAATGGTTTCTTCGTAAGGAAGATATAGTGATTGAGTTAATAATTATAATTTCCCTTAGCTTTAAGAAGAAATTCTGTGAGAGATGACCCCTTTTTTCATAAAACCGTAGGACCAGCTACATAATTTTCAGGACCCAGTGCAAAATGAAAATGTGGGACCCCTTGTTCAAAAATGTTAAGACTTTTAGGATGGTAACAGCAGAGCATAAACTAAATATGAATCCACTCTGAGCTCAGGGCTCTGTGTAATGGCACAGTTCACATGCCCCTGAAGCTGGCCCTGTAAGACAGTTCTGTGCAAGGGAGCAGAAAGAGGCAAACATAAATTTGATGAATAGAGTTGGTCAAGAGTTTGAAAAGGAGTTTGTGAAGGAGTCACCAGTCAGATCTGGTAGTCAGACAACTATGTTTGATCTGTGTTGACCTTTTTCTCAGAACCAATGCAATAAATGTTTTCTAATCTCACCTGTCCTTCTGAAGATTTGGTGAGGAGGCCAGTTGATCTGACTCTCACCCAGGAGGAGCCAGTGAGTCCGTATTTGTTTTCATCTACATCCATCCAGTAGGAAAAGCTACACAGAAGAATCCACTGTATTTAATATATAGCTTTAAAGTTTTATACTTTCTGGGAAGAAAGGCATAATTCTGGCCATGAGATCATTTGTGGGGCAATAAAGTAGGTTTTTATTCATTTTGTTAATTTAGGAATTATTTATTACAATTACTGGGGACAAAAACAAGCATCAAAAATACAACCAACCATGCTTAAATAGTGTTCTCTTCAAGACAAAGTTTCCTTATACTACTTGTATTTTTTATAATTTTATTATTTGTTTTATATGAATAGTCCTCTAAGGTAAAATCAGTGGATAAACAAAGGGAAAGTGTATTATAATGAAAATAAGAATGGCTTGCCATGTTGTTACCTCTCTTGATATCATGTATCCTCTAAGTTTTCTTATAGATTTCTTTTCATTATTTTTGGAATCCTTCTTTTTGACCATTTTGCATAGGGAAAAAATGGTAGAATCTATTCCAAGAAACCATCTATTATAGAATGTAATATTAAGGTGCCTAATATTTAGAGTACAATTAAGCAATAAGAGCAGCCATGGTCTTGGTTTTTACACACAGGTACACAGTGAGGAGACTTTACTGAAATTTTAAAAGAACTGAATATATTGCCATGCCTGGAAAAAGCTACATAACAAGTGTTCTCTCCACCTGTCTAAAGAACTTAGCTTCTGTAGGTGTAACAGTGACGCAGATCTAGAACCTTTTAATTATCATTAAAATAATCCATAAAGTATATCTTCTAAAGAGCAGACCTTACACTTTTGAGATGCAGAATACTTTTATCATCTGATAAAGTTGTGCTCTCCACCCACAAATTAACATATCCTCATAAACACAAAAACTCTTCAGAATAACTCAAAGCCAGGTCCATGGCCCAAATTCGACTGTCAACTCCCTTTTCAAAAGACCACCAAGATAACCTGTTGCTCAAGTTTAGCTAAATTTATTAGACCTTTTATTAAGGGAGAATACATCTTGGAAGAATCTTTGTGGTTTTGGAGAAGGGAATGGCTAGGAGAGTATGTAAAGTCTGGGAATCTGGGCTCCGGTGGTTTTGTAGGGTCGGAGGAGGGAAATCAGGAGAGTATGTTTGTAGGATTTTACAATCTAAGCTCAAAGCAGAGAACCATTTGGTCTTGGCTGAAGTTTGTGACGTAATAAAGTGAGCAAGTCTTAATATGTAAGAAGTTGTCTGTTTGCGTAGGTGAACAATCTGTTGTGCTGATGGGAGAAGTATTTGCCCAAATGGCTAAACTGTTTAGACGAATGGTCTCCTAGTGGCTGTTTCTAAGATAACTGAGTTGCATGAATAATTTAGTTTCCAAGATAGTTTTAAGTGTTAAAGTATCATTTTCAATTGTTAAAAATGTGATTCTCATACATTAATAGAATGTGTATGTTTATTGTTTTATTCAACTGATTGATTAATGAACTAGTAAGACAGTGACTGCACAAGCATTTAAAGAACCAGAATATGTCCATTGCGAAAGTCATTTAAAAAAAAATTATAAAATGGTTGCTACATCAGATACAAACCTATTTAATGTTCATAGTCCTTGGAGTTACCTTTTCTACCCAAAAGAAATGCATAAATCAACGTGAAACTATACAGTGACTGGGCTCTAATCAAATAGCAAGTAACAGGTAGATTCTCCTAAAGAAATTAATAATTTTCAGATTGGCTTGTTAAAGCTGCCATATACTTTTTATTTTTTATAGGTTTTTGTATTTTTTTCTTACTAGTTTCTCCATTTTGATAATACTCTTAAACGGTACTTGGTTTAACAGGAGGCTAGTCTCGTTTTGTTCTGTTCTGAATGTTTACAACTGAAAGTATTAACTATGCAAACCTCCTTGGACACAAATTATTGAGCAACTGCTGAGGCCATAGGATTAACTTCTACCCTGAGCTTTCATTAAGGAATACAGGATTGGACCTTCTAAAAGCTTCTGTTATTTCAATAGCAGTACTTTTTGATTTTGGGGAAATTCTGTCTACTTGAGGATCCCAAAATACACTGAGGTTTTTGGCTTGCCAGGAAGTGATACTTAAGTCCTTTAGGTATAAAACAGGTAGCAGGCCAGTTTTTCTGGATTTTTTTTTTAAACATTTCCTTTACATATAACACAACCCCTTTTATTTAATAGAAGGGTTTTTATTTCTGATTCAATGAGACTTAGTCTCAAATATGACACCAAGTATGTCTTGGTACTACAGTTGGCACTTATTAAATAAGTGGCAGCAACAGATTCTTACTGAATGTATGCAGACACCTACACTGCCATAAAAATTAAGGGGACGTTAATTTTTTTTTTCTGAAATCTGAAATCAAGCACATTGGGTCATTAGTAACAGAGTGATAAACTCAGTGGTTGCAAAGCAAATATTCCTGTACTTGTAATTGTTCTATCAATACAGTTTTTTTTCCTCTCTCTCTCTCTTTGTAGGGCCAAATCCCTTTTGGCAGGAAAAAAAGCCAAAATGTTAAAGGGCAAATTCAATATGATTGACTCAATTGTATAAGAAAATTAGGGAGTTAACTTAATGATTAACTTCCCATTGCAGTTGAAGTTGAACTTGAATATTTCTTTGAGCGGCCTGCGGGTATATAGCTTTGTAAAAGATTGGATTTGTAACCAGCTGTGAGTTTTCAAGACAATGTTTTGGGCTAAATGAATTAGCAAATACCTTCAGCCAGACAGGTTAATGTATGTGTCTAGGAAGACTGCAGCATGTTTAATACATCGTTTTTCTCTACTACATGTTGCTTATTTCGTTGTACCTGACCTTTTTGGAAGAAAAAACTGCACTTCTGAATTAGATGTAATGGCTCAGTAGAAGTTTTAAATGGCTAAGATACACCTCAAGTCTTAAATGAGATAATCCACATAATTTTTGTTAAATGTTTATATTCAGGCTATTCTAATGCTTTATATCAAATTAACTGCATATGTTTATGTGATTTTTATGTGACCCTACACAAAGGAGATGCAATAGCTATGCATAGTAAACATAGCCATTGATCTTCCAAAGTCATGATTACCTATTTCTCACATTAATAACATTTTATACCCTCCCCCCATCTATTTATTTGGTCTGTGTAGATCGACAGAATTTTAGAATTAAAACTAGTTTATAAATCATAAAACCTAAAACCTTTCTTGTATACATGAGGGAAGAAGACCCAAGAGTTTATGTGACTCACTCAAGGTCCTATAGCTAGTCTGCAGGAACTTTAGCCTGTGATTCGAGACCCTTAGTCCAATGTTCCTGCCTCTGTATCATTCTGCTACGATGGAAAGATTAAATTCAAAAAGTTTGTTCAGGTACACTTATAGAGGGTATCTTGGCATCCATGTAATTTTAGTTAAATTGCCATTTTGTCAGTTGGATGAAGCAATTAAAAGACAGTAGACTTTCTTTTTCATGCTGTCCAATATTGTAGGCACTAGCCACCTGTAGTAAATGAGTACTTGAATTGTGTCTTGCCCAAGCTGAGATGTGCCATAACTATAAAATACACACTAAAATTTGAAGGCTTAGGATAAAGAAAGAATGTGAAGAAACTCACTAATATTTCTGTGTTGATTATATAATATAAATACTATTTTGGATATATGGGCTTAAATAAAATGTGTTACATTTAATTTTACTTGTTTCTATTTTTAACGTGCTTACTAGAACTTTTACGATTGCATATGAGGTTCGTGTTATTTATCTGTTAGACAGTGCTGCACTAAACTGATTTTGAGAGCAAACTGACAAATTTAATTCAGTTGACATCTGAAAACTATACCTTTATGTTCAGCTAAATTAAAATGTCTATTTAAATAAATTATTTAAGAGGGATGGTCCATTAGTATCCATTTTTATAAACAGTTTTTGTCTGAAATAAAGAACTTTATGTAGCACTAACATTTACCTTGGCATTTAACTCTGTTCACATTCAGTCCCTTACATTTTGTTATTTTTGCATTCATACATTATGTCTTATTGTTGCCATTGTAATTTATATCCCTTAAGGGGAAAGTCCAAGAACCATTCGATTTGTGGCTCACGTTACTCATATAAGAGGGCACAGGCTGTGGATATTTAAATATTAACACCGTGAGCAACTGCAAACAGAATGCAGAGAAGAAGCTGGTTAAGGATGAAATGAAACAAGTGTCAAAACATTTTGACTCAGCCCAGTGGGTGAAACAGAGTCTGGCAAAGATTGTAATCTAGATTTTACTCTGTGTAGTTAAATAAAATAGAATGAAATCCCTTTCTCATTGTGGAAACCTGAACAGAGAAAAAGGAGATTGATATAATTTATAGAGATTTAACACAGACCTAGAAGCATTTGCGGATACAGGGGCTACTTGATAGAGTTGGCAGGCAATCCCCCACGGGTCTCTCATGTTTCTGCATATCTTCACAAGCAGAGGCACTGACTACCTTTGTTCTGAACTATCTTTCAAGACTGCTTTTATAGTAAACAATTTGGAAGATAGGAACAGTGTCTCCCTCTGGAGCAAAGGACAAGTTCAAGATTGAGGTTCAAGTTCCCAAGATTGAGGTTATTCTCTTATGAGTATAGGTACCATTTTGTCTTCTTAGTGTTGCCTTGTGAGAATTGGCACTTGGGGAATCACACAAGGAAATGCTGATACATTGGCTGATGTTACTGCTATGAGTAATAAACGCCTTTGTTTCTGACCCAGTAGTCTCTTGTTTCCTTCCAGAATCTATGAAACTGTGTGTCAGAGTGACTTGCTAACTTACAAATAGAGCAATTCTCAGACCCTTCATAGTTATTGTCAGAGAGGTAGTATGTACACTCTATTTTGCTTTTTAAAGAAAATACTGAAGAATGTAATAAGCCAAACAATACATGTACTTAAAATAAATTCTGTACTTTAACAAAGATTCAACGATTTCTCCAAAAATTATGAAGATCTTTTATAAGAAAACAACATCCCAGCGTATGAATATAGAAAAAAAGAACTTTGTCAGAAATGAACAATAAAACCAGAAAATTTAAGAATAGAGTCCTTTCGTTTAGCAACATTAGCAAAGGGTATCTCCAAATGTCTCCCAAATGAAATTTTTAAAATTCACATCAAATTGTCAGCTGTAATAGTTTTATTCTGCATTTAGTTGAAGAGTAGGTATATAGCATGCATTTATATATTTAAATATAACTATATAACAAATTTACATATATATTAAATAGAACATATACTTTTATACTAACCTATATAATAAATACAAGTATATATGTGCATGTATACACATATATGTAATTTCATATGATAACATCAATTCTGTTATTCAAAATTAAGGTAATGTTAATTTTTTTATATTATATGTTATTATTTTTAAGTCCTTAAATGAAGATTTTTTTCCAATATGCTTAAACAGCAGTATGGACCTCAGATGAACATTACAAGTGATTATGTATCTTGTTATTAGTCAAGATTCTGGTGCATAGAATAAGCAAAATACTTAAGTAACACTTTCAGAGATGGGAAATGTCCTGTTATGGTGTCCAGCATATCTCAGTAGCATGAAATGACAACTAATAAATAAAATATATCTGTGTTAGTCATCCTAATTATTATTAATTACTATTTAAAAACCCACCTCCAACATCTCAGTGATTTAATGTAGTCAGAGTTTATTTCTCACTCACCATGGGGCTTAAAGGCAGTTGGCTTTTGGAAGATTCAACTTCACAGAATTATTCAGAGATCAATGCTCCACCTTTACGTGGCTTCTTAAAGACCTTGGAATAATCCACTAGATTATCTTTATCTCATCAGTATATGAGGAAAGTTAGAGAATTTGGAAGATTATGTGAGAAATTGTACATGTCTGAGAATTAGGCCTGATACTGATGTCCACCACTTCTACTAAAGGTGCACCAGCCACAGTTCCCAACCAGAAGTAGAAGGCCTGAGAAATGAGTCTAGCAGAGTGTCAAGGAGGATGAAACCACAGCTATTTGTCCAAAAACTAACCAGACATCTTAGCAGTATCCTAGAATGCAGGGAGCAGAAAAATAGAAAGTGCAATGTTAGCACATGTGAGAAAGAGATTCACGCTAGGATCACTTACCCTCACATTCTCTGTACCAACGAATTTCAAGTTACTTCCCCTCTGATAACATTCCAATTTCATACATTGCTTCCCCTTTCTTCCTTTTATGGCTTCCATAGAACATAGAGAAAAACTCTGAGAACTGAAACTGCTCATTTGTCATAGAGTCTGTAGACTGAAAAACCAACTCAGGGCTTCTTTTGTTGTGATGTCACTCTGGCTCACGTGGTTGCTCTAGCTTGGTAAGATTATCAGACTCTAAGTTAGAGTAAAACAATAAAGGATAAATAATGGATATATATATTTTAAATCTAACTCAGTATGTTTATAAAAACATGCTTATAAAAGATATATGGAGCTGGGAGTGTATAGCTCAAGTGGTAAAATGCATGCCTAGCATGCACAGGGTCCTGGGTTCAATCCCCAGTACTTACAGGAAAAAAATAAATAAATAAGTAAACCTAATTATCTCCCCTTGCAAAAAAAACAAAAAATGGGGAAAAGATAATATGGAAATCAGAAAATCGTGTATAGTTCCAAAAACAAAACTCTTAAAATAATTCCACAAATAAAGTTTATTATTTTGTTTTGTTTGTTTTTGTTTAAAAACTATGACTAGCTCTTACATTAACATCTTGTGAAAGCCAAAGGGGTGTCATCTATGTTTATGCATTTGTTCTCAAAACTTATTCATATTTGGTTAAAAGTTTAGAAAGCAAATATTTAAAACATTGTAAAATGAGAGACACTTTAGCATCACAGATTAAATTGATTAGAAAAAAGTCAGTAGTCTGTGGTCTACTTAATTTTGATTTATCAATGAAGAAAACAAATTATTTTACCTTTGAAGTAGTATAGCTATGGAAAAATCATTTAAAAACTGCCTCTTTTACATTTATTTATGATATAAAGTATAAAACCACTTTATGCAAAATAAATTTTAATAGAATTTGTGTTTCACATCATTTGCTTATTGTATGCAGCAATGTGAAAATTAGAGTAGCAGTTTGACAGGCAGAGGGAGAAAGTGTTTAAATAAGGACAGCATATATAGGAAACAGGAAATTCATGACTAAGAACAAAAGAGGAAGTGGTCATGTATATAAACCTGTACAAAACAACTGAGTGTCAACAGACCTTTGAACAGTGGGCAATTAACATTCAAAAGATAATTTTAAGATTTTTTTCAAGTTTTCTTCTGTGATAATAAAATTGCATTGTTTTAAAATGATTAAATATACTCATTGCACATCAGGCAAAGAAGCTGAAATATTTTGTTTTCTTGTTAACTATTTGACTATAACACTAAATTACAGCAACTTGAAAATTATCTATGTTCCAGAGGGAGTCATTGCTTTTGGGTTTCATTTATAGTCAGAAGAAATTAAACTTACCAGGTCTAGCTTATAAAGCTACAAGATAATTCAACTCATTTCAAGAACGTAAGTTAGTGAAAGTAGTTGATGTTAAGATTGAATTTTGAATTCTTGAAAAAAGTTATTCCAGCAAATTAATTTATATTTATATTGGAATTATAGGGATATGTCTTTGGATGTTAACTATGCCCTATATAATATTTTCTTATGTGTTTTTATAACTCTGCCTTAGCAGGAATCAGAGTAAAGGTCAATTCTCATATTCAAACCAGAACAAGGTTAGTTAGTTGTTTGTTTGTTTCTGAGAAACATGTTACTGGATTAAAAATATAAAGGAACTCTGTACATGATTTTTTTGTATGAAAATAAATATTTTGTATTGACCAAGAGAGCCTTAACATTCCTAACATGAATGAACTTTGGCTAGTATTCTTCCTGACTATAGTCCCCTGACCTCCCTTTTCTTAGAGCATTTACTTTAGAAAACTTGCCATGGAAAATTCTTCCTCTGTCCCATGAAATATAAATCTTCCACAACCCAAAGATGTCTTTCTCAAAGACCTGGAAATCATCCCTTAGAAATGTAATCATCAAGAAAATAGGGCTGCTATCTTCCAGTCTTTGTGGGAGGGTAAAACTTTAACTTTGTTAAGACAATTGGCAAACAACAGATGACCTAATCACATGGACCAACCTCCAGACCTAATGTCCTCCAGTACTTTTCCATTAGCTCACACAATTCTTTAAAAATCCTCTTGCCTTTTGTTTCAGTGGCGTTGAGCATAATCTCTCTCCCCATTACAGTAGTCTTGACCTTTATTGCAATAGTCTTGAATAAACTCTCCCTTGCCTGTTTTACTTGTGCAGTTTTTCCTTGACAGTTCATATACTATCCTCAAAAATAGTTCAGTAGTAATTCATTATTCCCAAATGTCCTTCCTGCTATTTTCCCTCCCAGAATTAAAATATACCAATCCACCATGTCAAGACTTGTTTTCCAAAAAAGAATTGGGCCAACAGGGAAATAAATATCAATATCAGGCAACTGTCATAGTTTGTTTTCAACCTATTCTAAAAAATAATAACTTAAGATAACTTGCTTTTGTATGTGTTTTTGAAAGTCTCGTACTTAAATTACTATTTATTAAAGCCTTACTTTTAACACCACTATTGGCAAAAATCTCTCAGGAATGTTGAAATTATGTATTAATAGTAGAAAAACTAAAATTAGAAATATATATAGTACTTAAGCAGTAAAATGTTATTTAAGTGAAGAAGAGAAAAACAGCTTTACATAGTGTCAGAAATTAAAAATCAAGATAAGATAAAGTATAAGTGACTTGGCTGATTGTTTAAAATACAGATAACACCAACAATATCTGAAGAAGCACCTAGCATGCAGCTTGCTGGTGAGAAGCTCAGAGCCACCTGATAGGATCGATGTAACTGAGTAATTCTTTCCCCAGTTTTACATAAACTTTTATTTTAAACAAGTCTAGACAAGTTCTTTTTCCCATAACTTTCTAAGTTTCTAGAAACACGAGAAGGCAATTCAAGTGTGAGATAAGAGAGTACTAAAAAGTGAAGGTTTTAGTAAATTAGGCATTGACTTTGCTTAATTATAAAGGATTTCAAAAGGAAAAGGAAATAAAATAACCATAAAGTCAATGGCTACTTAATTAAAAAATGCTAGAAGAGTTTTAACTCTTTGTATATAGTGAGTCTTTTCTCAGGATTACACATGATGAAAGCAGTAAGAGATCATTGTTCTAGGCCGCTAAGCATTGATTGCCAAGTATTAACTGATTGACTAAGGGAGCTGTTTCAGGGTGACAGGAAAGAGGCAAAGAATAAGTAGGCTATTAACAGACATTCTCTGGGGCAAACATCATTCTAGGCAAATTCAACCTAAATCAGAAAAATGTGCAACCCCAAGGAAACCAGCAAGAAAAAAACATATCAAAACAAAGTACTCAGACATTACCAGTTAAGGACAATGAATGGACTACTACTATGAACAATGATGTGATGGAGCTCACAAGTGTAATATTGAGACACACAAACTCAGAAAAGTTTATCTGATTCTGAACAGATACACAGCCATATTTTCAGCAAAAAAACACCACAAGAATGTTTACAGCAACACAACTAATAAGAATCAAAATCTGGCATCAACCATATATCCATCAACGTTAGAATACATAAACAAATTGTGTTATAGTTATGCAAGAAAAGTCTTCATAATAATGAGAAAATGAATAAACTACTGCTAGATACATAATATCAAGTGAAAGAAGCCAGACACCAAAGAGCATTTTGCTGCATGATTCTATATATATAGTTCAAAAAGGGTAGAAAAGTGTACAAGAGGTAACTTCTGTATTGCTGATACTGTTTTCTTTCTTGGTCTGTGTACTGGTTATGTGAGTAGGATTTACTTCCTAAAAATCTGTAAAACTGAATTCTGATGATGTATACACTTTTATGTTTATTTTTTGTTTTGAGTTTACTTTAAAATACCCTTCCTTTTTAGTATAATTTTAACTTGTAAAGAGATGTCTTTTCACAAAGCCAAATATGTGTTAAAAAATAGGTTTAAAAATACTAATTAATTCAATGGACAACTTTTGTGGTTAGAGAAAAATTATAGTTCATTTTGCTATTGTAATTTATTTAAGATGACCACAAAATAAATACAGACAAAGAAATGGTTATAATATTTGTTTTATAATTTATTAGAAAAATGTCTAAGAAATTTTTGAGGTTGTTCCTTTAGTGACATAATTTGTATTCTGTTACTGAATACTGTATTTAAAGATCCAAATTATTGACTTGTATCTTGCAGTGCAATAAAAATTACAAATATTATCTAATTTCTCTTCACATCATCTCTGGACCATATATTGAAGTAAGTGTTGAGGCAAATATTGTAACTAGGTTCTGCCTGACACTGAAATCAATGCTGTAGGTGTACTGGACTGTAAATTCCCTGAAGGTGAATACGCATCTTACCCAATATTTTAACTGCATCTAATCCTTACTTGGTTCATACTAGATAATGTGTATTTACTAAAAGCCTACTAAAAGAACCAATGTGCTATATATCAAGCTATATATAGTGAATATAACAAAAAAAGAAGCAGACTCAGATACAGAGAACAACTTAGTGGTTACCAGTGGGGAGAGCGAAGAGGCAGGTAAGGGTAATATAGGGATGAGAGTAAGAGGTACAAACTATTCTGTGTAAAATAAGCTACAAGGATATATTGTACAACACAGAGACTATGACCAGTATTTTATAATAACTATAAATGGCACATAAACTTTAAAAAGTATAGATCGCTATATTGTACATCTGTAACTTATATAATATTATATATCAATTCTAATTCAATTTTTTTTAAATGGAGGAAAAAGAGTGAATGTGCTAAGTGATGAAAAACATGACAGATTTTGGGGAATCCTTTTACATGAGGATATAAAGTTATTGGACCTCCAGTATTTCCAAATAAAAGAGTTTCGACAGTCTTAGGTGAGAGATGATTGTTTATTCTACCAGAAGTTGCATCATCAGTGATGATAAGGTTAGAAACGATTAAGGTTTACAAAGACCTTCTGTTTAGGAAGAATATTGAGGACTCCAGCCAGTAGTTAATTTCACTTGTCAGCGTAGTCATAGTTTTCACAGTTTTACCATCCTCTTTATTGAGCCTATTGAGAGATGCAACATCACTCATTAATTAATTTTCTATGCAATGCCACTTGTTAGTTTATGTTCTTGCATATATATATATATATATATATATATATATATATATATATATACACACACACACACACACACACATACATATATACATATAATATGGCCATCTATCTGTATAGCTATAGATATATATGGAGAGAGATTTGTTTGAATGGAAGTCAATATTTTCATTTCCCTCCTTTAAAACAAAGGGTGAATTTCTAGTTTTATAGTGCAAAGACATATCATAAGACATTGAATACACCTTAAGCATTTTGTTTTACCTAGAAAATAGAGCAGGAAATTCATTGATATTTTCTTGAAGTCAAATTGTTCTAATGGCATGGAACTGCATTTCTAGAAATATGAGCTATAATTATTTTACCTTTATAAATATATTAATGTCAACAACTTGTGAGAAAATGGTGTAGAAGTTCTAAGTGTTATTTGCATTTGAGAGTTTTCTAAAACTGTTAGGACAGTTTATGAGTAATGGTGGAAATCCTGCAGTGCCTTGAGCCATCACTCTGTTGTCATCCAAAGCACAGTTCAGGTATCTCACTAATCCAGAATATCATGACCACCAGCTGCTGGGTATTTTCATCTGCACTGAGAGGACCTGGGCTTCATTGTAATAGATTCTGAACAACATGTTCTCAAGGTGAATTTTGCCTTGCAGAATCTGTGTTCTAAATTCTTATCTGCAAGTGAAATGTTGATGCCATCTTCTGTGGCTGAACATTTCTCTGCATATATGAAATAAATAGAAAACTTTCTGAGTTCCTTTGTTTTGTCTTATAATACCCTGTAAACAACATGCAATTGGAAACTACACCTTTGAATAAAGAGGTATCTAGTGATGCAGTGTCACATGCTAGTTTATTTTCTTGGGTGAAGTCACTTTTGTTTTAGTCAAGAGATGCCAGTAAGTACTCCAGTTTGAAATAGCATATGAATAGTGGCATATGATTGAAGCTTTTTCATCTCCCCATGAAAACACAGAAAGACCAAAAAAAAAAAAAAAAATCAGAATGCTTCAAAATATTTTGTTTTCTGTCAACTCACTTTTTGTCAGAAATAATATTTAGCTTTACTGTGAGAGTGTGATGATTTGAATCACCCAATAAAGGTATTTTGCAGAACGGAGCCATGAATGTTCTAGTTAACAAAATTGTATAGGGCTCTGAGGCAGTTACAGGCAGAAGATAAATCACTCTAAATATTTTCTATGGAAAGAATTAACATAGTCCACATATTTGGGCCACAGGTCTTTGCATTTGTTATCTCTGTAGTGTAGTGATATCCAGTAGGGACCTGAAAATATCAATAATAAATACTTTACTGTTCGGAATTTTTTATGACCAGTGGAGCTGTTTTCTGTTTTTCTCCGAAGACTTCAGGTTTAAACTCCCACAAGCAGTTTGAGAAATTACATCCTCCTCCAGTTCAGATTGAAAATGCCAAGAGACTGTATCAGTTGTCAACTGAAAACAGCAGCATTTCTTTTTTCTCAGGTCAGTCAGAGTTCATGAATGATATCTGAAAAATGCAAATCAGTGAGAATGGAGTTAAGAAAAATGTGTAAAAATGGATGTCTGTCTTTACAATGTGGGCATCTCTCTGCTGGCCTCAGCACCATTCAGAGGGAGTATCCTGCAGTGGCTGAGAATACAAGTTTTAGAGGTAGTGCGTCTATGTTCAAATCTTGAATCTCTTTCCAATTGATGAGTTATTTAATTTGTAATCCTCAATTTTATTATATATATATACATATATAAAATAAAAATATTTAAAATTTCCACCAAGTAAGAAATAAATGGAATAATTGGTTTAAAGCATTTAGTTGAATGTGCATAGTAAGCACACAATAATTATTAGCTGTTATTATTAATATTAGTAATAATAGAATCACAACAAAACTCTAATTTATAATATTGAATTTATTTAGGGTTTTACAGAAATTTTCAGTTGTAATTTTATAAAAATTCTATATCAGATGGCTTTTCACCCCTCTGTTATGTTTCTCAACCCTTGGACCTTACTCTTCAACTAAGACACATTTCCAGTGTTATCATACTTAAAAGATTATTTTTGTTTGTAGCAAAAAATACAAAATAGATCTTTCACTAAATCAAAATTCTATGATACGAAATCTGAATTGAACATAATTTTTTTCTTTCTCTGGAATTTGGAGGTGGTAAGTTATCATAAATTCTCAAAGGAAGACTAACCCCAAACATAAATTTGTTCTGCTTGAGTCTTGTCCCAGGCATCATAAATTCAATATCTTCTAATTGTTTGCACAGAGGACACACGCAGTTTTTCATTTTCCCTGAGACAATTTACCTCATACTTAAAAAAGAAGCATAATACCAATCCCTAAGACCCAGGCAGATGGAAAACCATTCTCCCTATAGGTTATATGGGAGGGAAGACAGAAGAGCACGAGCAGTAGATAGGAAAGCAGTTTTTATGCCTCTATGCTTGGGGGAAAGTGTATGAAATTTCTATTTTGTTGGAAGGATGCAATTATGCCTCTCATATTCTTTGAAGAATAAAATATGAATTAAACATCGGATGTTTTACAAATCCTGATATATGTAGTTAATACACTAATAGCAGAGGATGTTGTTCTCACTCCTCCTCTATTTCAGATTCTGGCATTCTCTAGTCCAAAAGATAGCTCAGCTAGCTTTCATATGAATTTCCATGGAAGCATTTAAAACAAAAACCTATCTGCACATCACCATAAATCTGCTTTCAAGAAAGCAGCAAGGCTTCAGAAAAATTTGCTTATTCACTCCTCTATCTTTGTAAAGCATCATCTTTCATGACAATACTGTTTATCCATTATTTAAAAACATATATACTACATATTATTTCTCCAAAAAAAAAAAAGGATAAAGAGGGGAAAGCAAGAAGGAGAAAGGCCTGGCAAAACTGAAGAAATATTTTCTTATTTGCCTTTAGTTAAATATTATTAACTAAATTAAATGATGTTAAAATAGCTAATGTAGCCTATTTTAAGGTGGAAATTAATAACATTGAAAGATAGGTTTGCATTATACAAGAACTTTGGTCAGAGAAGTCTGATTTGGATTTGTATTCCACTGTGGCAAAGTTATTTTAACTCCCTAAGCTTCAGTTGTTTCATAAGCAAAGCAGAGTTAATACACACTGCCAAGATATTTTTGTAAAAATTAAATTATACAGAAAGTGAAAATTATATTGTAGATGGCCAGTGAACTGTAGCTATATCTATAGTTCTATAGTTACAGGCTTTATCTTAGTTTCAATGTGTTTTTAAAAACACAGAATGCTTTCTTATTAAATTTTCATGCTCCCCTGAAAGATTGATTACCAAAATAGTTTACTATTACAGTTGTATTTGTTACTAAACAGTGAAACTGAGAATTTCTGTTTTTATAACTCCCATCTTCCATTTAGATAAATAACTTTATAAATGGTTTATTATTATTTACATAACCCAGGGATTTCTTATGCATCTCTTTCTTGCTATATCACTGATTGTGACACTAAAACACAGAAATGTGATATTTTGTTTTGAGAGTTTTATTTTCTTCTGCCTAAATCATTCCCAGATCTCAAGTTAAATGAGCAAAAAGAAGTATTTACTTGTATGACTCACTAGAAAGCTATTGAATAAAGATAGTAATATACCATTGATTTGTAATATATGATGATAAGTGTTTTAGGCAGAGGTCTGTGAGGGAATTAAAAATGAAAATAATTCTCAGATAAGCCCAAAGTCAAACTATTGAATTCATACAACAATTGATATAGATCTCAAAGTTACAATGCTCAGTTGGTTTACTTGAAGCCAATCTGCAAAGTTCACATACTGTAGAGAGAAGAAAACAGATTCATGATTGCCAAGGGTTAGGTAGAGAGGGTTAGAAGGGATGTCTGTGATTACACAGAAGGAACACAAAAGATATTTATGGTGATGAGGTAATTCTGTGCCTCATAATATATGAATATTCTGAATATTTGTGTACGCATGTGATAAAATTGCATAGAACTATGTACACACACATTTCATCAATGCCAATATCCTGGTTTTGATGTACTATGGTTACATAAGATGTAACCAGTGAGGGAAATTGTGAGTGTATGTTTACAGGAACCTCTCTGTACTTTCGCTACAACTTCCTACTAATCTATAATTTTCTAAAAATAAAAAATTTAGAAAAATGTTCTTCTCCCAAAATACTAAGTTTCTTTCAATTATTTAAATAAAAGTTTTGAAAATTTTGAAATTTAGTAAAATTTAAAGATATTTTCTCCACTGAAGAATTAATCTCAAACATATGAATATTTTTCTACTTCATAACATGTTGTGACTTACTACCTTCCAGTCATAATTTGAAATTGTGAGTTAAGAATCAACGTTCTATATTTGAATTAAGAAGAAAACACTGGTATTATTATTCTTATTCATCCTTACACATTTAGTAAAGATTTTGGGGGGTTATATGTTAAATACAAACTTCATAAAAGAAGATACCTGGAAAAAAAATCATTGATTTCTTTTTAAGTTTATTTTGACCTGAGATGATAACTCAGTCATTTTAAATGTACTGAGACTTGTTTTACAGCCAGGTACTTGTAGAAAATATTCATTTTGCACTCATACAGTTTAGTGATCTGTAATTACCAGTTGGTCAAGGTGGTTGGTAGTGTTGTTCAGATTACCTATCATTGTTTTATTGATTTATATTCTTTAGTCCAGTTGTTTTCTAAAGTGTTGAAAAAGGAGTTTGAAGTTTTTTAATGTGATTTTTGAATTGTTTATCACTCCCTTTAATTCTGCTGATTTTTGTCTCATGCATTTTCAAAGTCTGTTATTAGAAAAAATAATCCTGCAATTATTGTGTCTTCCTAAAGTATGACTCCTCTTTATTTGTGGTAAAAATCTTTTTCTTGAAGTCTATGTTATGTCATATTAATATACTCATTACTGATTTTTCATGATTTCCATGTTTATGACAAATCTTTTACCATCTATTTACATTCAACAAATCTTTATGTTTGTATTTAAAGTACATATTTTGAAGATGGCTTGTAATTGAGTCTTTTTATATTCTAAGAATCTCTGACTTTTAATTTGAATATATAGTTGCAGAAAACATAATCCATTCAGGATTTAAGAAGAAAGCAATCTATTGTGAGGATCAAATGACATAAGGAAGCATTCGAAAACTGGAGAACTTAGTCTGATCTATCAAGAAAGTGTCTGAGACATTGTGAGGCTGGCTTGGCCAGAAAGCTGACACTGCTGATACACCTTTCACAACCAAGGGCTTTAAATCAGGATGTGGCTACTTAGCAACATTCAGTCTAGGGACTCTTTGGACAGTAGAGCCTCTAATACAACTTTCTCAGAAGGAAAATAAAATACTTTTCTCAAAGGTTTCAGAAGAGCTGTGCAGTGGTCACTTTTAACCTCTGTGACTCAGAAGACCGTGTGTGCTTAGTGTAAGCTGGGTTATATGCAAAACCTAATGTAAGAAGATTTGTATAATGTATACTTTACATTTCCAGTACTCATTTTATAGGAATTCAAGCTAAAGTAAGAGGATGAAGAAGTGTTAAAGAGTCCGTTTGCCATATCTCTTTTCTTTGTGAACTGGCCATAATACAAGTAGCTACCTCTTAGAGTTGTTAAATGATATTAAATGCCCTAATACATGTAACATATATGGTACATTCCTTGACATTGTTGTTGATGGGGTGTTTTTCCTTCTAGATTCAAGAGATAATACCTTTCTTATTTATCCTAGGGTTGAATAAAATTTTCACAGGAGAAAAATAGTACTCTTAAAACTTTAAAAATACATTATAGCCTAAAATAAAGATTATATTAAAAAATTTAAGTAGATTAATTGATGGCTTAATTTCTGGGATAGAAACATAACTTATCAACATAGTTTTTTACTATGGGAACAGTTTGGTAGAGATTTTCATCTTATTACAGAGATATAAAGAATGAAATATCATTATGAATTTAATACAATACATTCACAATCAAATAGTTAAGAGATACAGAAAGCAATAAATATTTAGTGTGATTTTTATAATATCACTGTATGATCAAGATGCCCTGGTATAGTTATAGGATGCAGAATGTTCTCATAAAAAAAAAAAATCAGAATTAATTAACCATTTATTTATTAACAATTGTGGTTTTTATTTGAATGGAGGGACTCTCAGTTTTATTTGATACAATGTAATGTTTCTATTTGATGTTGTTTTATTGAAGTATAGTCAGTTTACAATGCATCAATTTCTGGTGCACAGCATAATGTTTCAATCATATATATACATACATATATTCCTTTTCATATTCTTTTTCATTATAGGTTACAACAAGATATTGAACATAGTTAAATAAACTCTAAAACATTCTAAAATATCAAATTAGCTAAACCTTTTGGGTATAGAAATGTACATATATGACATTACATTAAAGCATCTTTGTAAATCATATTTATGTTCCATGATACATATATTTTGGGTAAAATATGAATAGAAATGATATATTCAACTTTATCTGCACACTATTTAAAGACTTGAATTAAGTATTAAGAGTAAACCTAATGTAAGTATATGAATCTCATTGAAGTCTTGAAATGTGTGCAGCTACAGTTTGATTTGATTTTAATTGATTTTTGTGTTGACTCTGATGACCTCCAATAAAAAATTTTTGTATTCACCAAAGTGATTTATGATGGTAGACTTCACTATTACATAAATATTCTCCAAAGCATTAGTTATTAATGTAGTATGTTATTTCATTAAAACAGCAAATATAATCAATTTAAATCAGGTTTATATAGTAAGTGAAAGAAAGGAAAGTTCCTAACTTCATGGGTTCAGAATTTAAATTGTATAATATAATATGATTGTAAAGAAAGAGCTAGTAATCTTAAGTTTTTACCCCTGTGCATACATCTAGGATATCTTATTTAATAAATTGTCCATATCACTTTATGAAAATATATACATAAATATCCACTGATTAAAGTGTATTTAAATAATTAACTGTAATACTATATAAATGAATTTAAACAACTGTCAAAATTTCAAAGTATCAATCTCTTGATTAAAAGAAAATTTTGAAGGTAAAAATACAACATCTTGGGCCAGGTACACAAAGGGACCCTAATGCTGCATATTATGCACAAATTGGTATTTTTAAGCTCACAGAAAACAACAGAAATTTTTATTGGTCCAATAAGAAGTGATCTCAATCAGTGTTAAGCAGTGAGCACATATAAAAGGGAGAGTTTCTGTAAGCATGTTGCTGGCAGCAAAAACAAGAATTACCTATGAAACTTCACTTTGGACTCTGTATCACAAGGAAGCAAAAGCAAATCGCCAGTGGAAAAAAGACTCATCAGTTTAGGTCTCCACATTTTTCAAGAGTTTGTAATCAATCAAATATGAACTCAGAATCAAGAATCAGCTAATATACAATCAAGAAAAATATCAGGAATGAGAACTAGCCCAACAAAGGACAGATTTGGACTATCCAGTACTTTAGATATTAAGATTATCTGCAATGTATGTATATACATTCCTATGAGTGGATGTTTAAAGAACAGAAACTTAGAATGACAAAAGTGAGCAATCAATAAGCATACTTGAAAAAGGAACAAAAGATTTTACATAAAAATATAAGTGTTGACAAAAACACTTAAAATTTGGATTAAATAACACAGCAGATATAGCTGAAAGAGAACAACTCAATTGAAAGAAAATTCTAAAGAAATTACTCAGAGTGAACTGTTAGAGATAAAGAAAAGATAGAAAAAAGTGATTTGAAGTTATAGAAAATAAGTTCTAAACAAATATACTAAAAAGGAGAGACTTGAAAGGAGTAAGGACCGAGAAATAATGAACTTATTCAGAACTGATGAAACACCTAAATTCACAGGTATAAGAAACACAATATGGTATCAAATATAATGATTAAAAGAAACCCACACAGAGATGAATCAAAATATAACTGGATACAGGAATGTCTAAAAGAATATCTTAAAGCCAGAGAAAGAGAACTCTTTTTAAAGAACAATAATGAAGCTTTATAGGAAAAAAAAAATTTAAAGACTGTAAATGAAATAAAACTTTTCCAGGTAAAGAAAATTGATACCATTCCAGAAATAGGCCAAAATTAAAGAGAGTTTTAAAAATACACTTTAGGAAGAAGGAAAATGATACTATCAATGAGAAAAAATTAATAAATATAGGTAAATCTAACCATACCTTGTCTGTATAAACAACAATAATCATAATGTATTTTTGTTTGTTTGTTAAAGGTGTAAAACTCCTGGCTAAAAATAGCATGACATTTCATAAAATATTAATATAAGTTAGAGTGTTCTAAGGTCCTTACATTTCTTGAAATAGTGTTAAACTGTATGTGTTACACTTTAGAAAGTATAATTTCTAAATAATAACCTCTATAATGAAAAAAATGTTAAGTTCAACTTCCCAAGGAACAGAAAAAAACTAGAGTGAAAGGTACAAATGTACAAAATAACACCTAAAATTTTTCTTAAAAGCTAGAGAGTCGATGGAAACACAGTGAAGATGGAAAAGCGGAGAATAGAAGAAACAGATTTCAATAAACAGGTATTCTCAAATAAACTCTCCATTTAGAAGCAGGAAATTTTCAAATTTGACTTTTGAAAATTAGGGGTATGATGTTTATAAGAAAACTTCCTAAAGTTAAGAAGAAAAGAAAAACAGAAGAATAGCTACCAGGAAAATATTAACCAAAAGAAAGCTGGTCTTAACACTGTAACTATTATATAAAATAACGTTAAGGGCATTATATAATGATTAAAGATTCAATTCATCAAGAAGTTATAACAATTCTAAACTTGTATTTCTTAATAAAATTGCCTTATAATATTTAATAGTATGTAAAACAGGGAGAAGTGGGTAAATTCACTATTTTAGTGAAAAATTTTGACAATCCTTTCATTACTAAAAAATCACAGTGAAAAAATTAGGGAAGTAAGACATAGTTGAATAATAAAATCAGTGAATGTGATTTGTTGAACATATGTAGAACCTTGCGCCTAACAATGAGAAAACACAAATTATTCCGTAGCACACATGGGCTATTTATAAAAACTGACTGTAAACTTAGCACTAAAAACAGTCTAAAAATGTTCAAAAATCATTATCATACAGAACACTTACTCTATGTGCAATACAATTAAATTAGAAGTCAATAGGATAATACAAGCAAAGAAAACAGCATCTGCTTTGGATTTTAAAAACATTTCTCTAACTACCTCAGGTTTCAAAAAGATGTTAAAACCAAATCAAACCAAACTATTATACGTTAAAACTTGTAGGCTGAAATAAAATGGTGATGAGAGGGGAAATCTATAACTTAAAACGTGTGTATTAAAAAACAGAAATAATAAAATGAAATAAGCTAAAGATCTACATTAAGATATTTGAAAGGAACTATAGAATAAACCCAAAGAAAGTAGAAGAAACTATAATAAAGTAAAGTACCGTCTATTAACAGGGGTAATTTCTATCAACAAAATAAAAAATAGTGATTAAGTAGAGATTGAAAAAGTAAATTTTTTGAAGAAAATAATGAAAAAGCAAAATTTCTTGTTGTTTAATAAATTACAAAGGAGTGAGAAGGAACAAATAAAAAATTGGCATAACAATGGACAAAGCAGATACTGTATTTGTCAACTAGGATTAAGTTTGCTGTAGTAACAAACAATACCAAATCTCAGAGGTTTACAGGAGCAAAGGATTATTACCTGTTCTGGTTAAATTCCTCATGGTTAGCTGTGTTTATCGGTTCCGAATCTTTTTTGTTCTGGAGTTTGCAGATTTCATGGCTAAGGAATTTAAAAGTGTTGTGATTTCATGCTGGCTCTTATGACTCCTGGGCACACATCATACTTTTTCATGTTTGTTGACCAAGGTCGTATGGCCAACTCTGTTGTCAAATGGGCCAGGAAATATAGGACATATAAAATTAGCATTTATACAAATATTAGGATATGGATAGGAAGTCATTCCTCTAGGGAATGATTGTTTAAGGAAGAAACTGGTAGGAAACTGAAGCAAATATTTTGAATAATTATCACCAGCTATCAAAATAGATAATAATGCTATGAACTAGTATTAACAGCAGTTTGAAAACAAATGAAATTAATATATTCCTATATATATGCAACTTAACACAACTGATTTGGTGATAATTAAGTCAGACTTTCCACATTTGCTATCCCAGTCTGGCTCTAAAAATTGAATTCTTGTTTTGTTCTCTCATGTGATCAAGATCTGTTACATGTAAAGTGCTTTTCATTCTTCTACTCTGTAATGCACGATTTGGCTTCCTGCTCAGATACCTGCTTTCACACCACGACTCCCCCTGCACTGGAAAGCTGTCTTGTAACCTCCATTTTCTATGACTGTTTCCCAAATACTTAAGAAACAACAGCAGCATAAAGGTCAAAACAGAACAAAAGAGGTAAACATAGAGGCTAGGGACAGCACCAAAGGGATGGACGTACTTCAGCTGAATCCATGTACATAAGAAGAAATATCTGGGGAGCAAGGGGAGAAGTATCATTAGCTGAGGGATGAGCCTGCATGCAGGAGGACAGCAGTGGCCCTTCTCGGAAATGTCACACTGAGATAGGCAATGGGAATGATTTTAAAATGAAATACTACTGTTTCGGTCATTGATAATCTGTTCTTTACTTGGATTCATAAAGAAACTGTTTTATGGCTGATTAAATGATTAGATTCATCAACTAAAATTTTAAAATACACAAGAAAACTATTTCTTATAGATGATTTTATAAAAAGCATATTATTTGAGCTTTATATACTTTTTTGTCTTATCTATTAAGTGGGGCAAAAATCACAGTAACTAATAATTGTTGAAATTATAGGATTCACACCGTTGTCATTCAAATCTATTTGTATGTGTTTGAAAGAAAGGAGTTAAGCTATACTTTAGATAAAATGCATTTCAGTTAGAGCAGGGAAAATATAACAGAACCATGCATTATAAATTTACAGTAATGTCAGCACTTGTGCAGAGATGAGCACAGAGACCCTAGTCGACAGCATTGCCTTCAGTAGCTTGTGGATGAGCCCTATTTTCTACCATTTTAGGAGTTATGGTACTAAAAAATGGGAAATGAGCATGAATATCATCTTTTCTTCCTATACCTGGGAAGATAAGCGTAATTCTTTTCCTTAAGATCAAGATCAGATGCAGTTGAGTTTCTGTGGAGTTGAAACACGTCAAAAGACTTGTTAGGGAGAACACCAGGTTTTAAAATAATAGGCCTATGTGCACTTGCTCACTCATTTACTTTGCCTACCAGGAACTGCCAGATACTCTTAAATAAGCTGACAGTTATTGTTAAACAAAAGCATATATTAAGACTCACAAAGACACAGAGCTGTTAAAGGAGAAATTATTTTATAGAAGGAGATGCTTAGTGGAACAAGATAGAGGTTCGGTTTAAGAGAATTAACTTGGGTAATGAGACTATTATAAGGTCCAGGTTCCTATTGTTAGCAAATGTCTCAGCTCTCCAGAGTTAAAGGTTGTGAATGCAATCTGTTATCTGTCTCCCATGCGTTTTGTGAGGTGAGTCAGTGTCTCACCTTCATTTAGAGATTGTAGCAGCTTTAATATTTAGCAGGACCTGCTGTCTGGCTTTCCGACAAAGAAATTAAAAAAAAAAAAAATCCCTCATTTGCTTTTCCCTCTTCTTTCCTTTCTGATAAAGAACCAACGCAGACCTGTCTCTAATCCACGGTAGTAAAATTTTGCAAATATTTTGCAGGTATTGCCTTTTGTCAAAACATATTATTCTGCAGTATGTTCTACTGTGAAATGAACATTACCCGATGGTAGGCACTGTGCTTTTCTATTTATTATGCTCAGGACCTGAAATAAACACCAAATAGGAATGCTGAAGATTATGGTAATAATGCCAGGAAAGTTCTTAGAATACTCTAATGAAATGCATTATTGGATTACAAAATAGTTAATTGAAGTCATCATCAGTATAATAGCTGATTCCTTTGATGTATTGCTTCTAGGCATGATTAAAGATTTAACAAGATTGGTCTTATATCCTGAGATGTGAAAAATGCCTAATCATTTGTTCAATAGTGTAAGGATTGTTTAGAATCAGAAAGCTAGGAAAATGCTGTCTGCATACAAATTAGCCTGACAAATTTATTTTCCAATCATAACAGCATTTCTCATTTCTAAGGAATACATATATAAAGAAGAAAGAATATGTACATTTTTATTAAAAAACATGCAATTTAACAGCTGAGAAAAAGAGAATGGTATAGTCAGTATAACACAGAGACACACAGATTTGAGTTTCAGAAGACCTGTATTCTAGTCACAGATTCTCTGCTTCCTTGCTGGTGCTTTTCAGAAGATTATAATATCCATCTGGATCTAGATCCCTCCTCTTTTAAATACTAACCTCCAAGTTGCTTCCAGTTCAAACCTTCTATATTATTAAAGTAATAAAACATAAAAATTCCACCTCAATATTAAGCTAAATTAATATAACCCAGGATATTTATTTCAAGGAATATTATAACATTATCAGGAAAAAATAACTTCAGTCTTCTCATTCTTAAACATTATTCAGGATTTTAGGAAGGTTTTTGGATACAGACATCAAACTAATAAAAGTAGTGACTGAGGAAAAAAAGATTAGAAATCTCTAGTGATTGAACATTAAATACACACATTTCATTTCTCATAGTATAAGTAACTAACACTTGCTGAGCATCTACCATGTGCCAGGCGTTGTTCTTTATGAAGTGTGTGTTACTATTACACCCAGTTAACAGAAGAAAAACTGAGGTACCCAGAGCTTAAGTTACTTTTCCAAGTTCAAATACTAGTAAGTGAAAGTCAAAAGCAAAAGACAGACAGTCAAGCTACAGAACCCACACTTTTAACCTCTTAACTACAGAACTAGTCTCACGTGTGTCCTCATGTGTTCTCACATGATCAAAAGCGAGGTAGCACAAGTTCTCATTAATCATTCCTTAATATCACTTAACAAGAAAAACATTTATTTGTTTGAATTTTGCTCAAGGCAGATTATTTGGTTTATGCTACCTTCCCAAAAGAGAAGTACTTACCCAAACTGATTGTTAAGTACTAATGTTAAAAATTCTTTTCAGTATTTAACTTAGTAGTGAACATATATATATGAGACATGATGTAAAATATTGAGAGTTTTTTCCCTTTAAATAAAAATTAGCATTACATAGGTCTTTGATATTTGATCTGTAAACATTTTTATTTTAAAGATAGATATTCGCAATAAAGGACAAATAAATCTGGGCGAATGCAGCTTCATTTAAAATCAAGCTGGTTATTCCATTATGCCTGGGGCTTAGCAGCCTTGAGGGTGGAAGTATTCTACTCTGAACTTCGTAAGTGATTATAGAAGTTTGAACCTGTTCACTAGAGGAAGTTTCCCATTTGGAAAGAGTTATTCCATTTAAATTGCTTTGTTTAGCAAGGCATTTCTGACTTCTAGGAAGTATTTGTGTGCATATATTTGTGATTAAAGAAGTTGAGTTGGAAATTATACAGTATTATTTCCATTTTATTCCCAAAGTCTAGGAATTTCTAGAATCAAGAATATCAGTACAAAGATTTAATAGTAGCTACCTAGATTAATATATGTGTAGAACTGGGATTTTAAAAACTTGATCCTAGCTTATTTTTAAAGTTCTTGGCCATTTCAGTATTCAAAGTGAAATAATTTTTAATATTTTATTATAATTAAGAATGTCAAATTTCTTTTCCTTCTTTTCAAATGAAATATGGGTTTCTCAAGGGTGTTAGGACATTTTTAATATAGTTTCTAGGAGTCACAATTTTTATTTTTACATTAGCTACCCAAGAGATCCTTGTCTTATAAAATCCATTTTTAAAAATCTGGGCTTCATGGTAAGGTGGAAAAATTAACCAAAATCACTCAGTTTTTTTAACCAAATCAAAATTACAAAGTATAGTAAAAAAATCAATTTAATAAATTTAAACATATATATTCAAAAATGTAACAAATAATTGTTAAATACTGACTACCTAGAAGACAGAAGTCAGTTTTGTTTTTTCATGCAAGAGATAAAATTAGTTTAGGTCTAAGTAATAATGAGAATTAAAGTAGGAAAATATTGTTGGTCCCCTTCATGAACCAGGGAATAGAATATGGAATATTACAAAAATTAAGTGCTATATCCTGTTCATGGTATAATACCTATCAAGGGCCAGACATCAGTTAAGAGGAAATAGACAAATCTAGTACTAGACTACCTAACAACGGAAAAAATTTAATATAATAGAAGAATTTCCTAATAATATAGAAATATCTGGCAAATTATTGGAATTAATCAATAAGAGGTGAAGTACCTTCAGAATTTTCTAAATTTCTGCTAGTAACGGTGGATATAATTTCAGTGTAGAAGTACCAAAGGCAAAAGTCACTTTGATGTGTCTGTTGGCCTTTCAGTTAGTTTTGCATTTGGAATAAGATAGGCTTCATAGTTTCATACGAAGTCATGTCTCTGGACCAGAATAATTTCCAGGTAAAGTGATACTTAACCAAACCCGGTTTAAAAAGTCTTTCCTTTGATGGTTATAGAGTCATATCATGTGGATTCAATATTTGTTTTCTTTAAATCATTGGTTCAAAATCCTTTCTCATTATATGTAATTTATTCCTTTTTTCTTGCATCTCTTGAAAATTCTTGGCCATTTCAGTATTCAAAGTGAAATTACTTTTGAATATTTTATCTATTTTAAATATATAAATAGTAATATCTGTAGGATAAATATATTTTTCCCAATATGCATAACAATATTAAAGAAACACATTCATAGGGTATAACATGGAAGACAGAGATACAATCATATATCTTTACTACTAATCATTGAAAAGCATGAATCTTTCCTGTACACCAGTATAATCCAATTTATGAAAACTTTCTTCAAAGAACACACAGTCTAGAAAGAACTATGGATGAGCCAAAACTTCTGTTAACATAGTTTGATAAATGTCTTGAGTGAGGCTATAAAGGAGGAATGCAATATATTAGATAACAGAAAATAATGTAAATATATAAATTCACAAATAATTGCATACCTAAATTTTAAATAAGTAATTTTTAAAGCAAATGCCTAATATATTCATCAAAATAAAACAAATAAGTGGTCATGAAAATATTAAAATTTAAAATAAACTCAGAAAGATTTCAATTTGATTCCACTACTTATAAGCTTTGAGACCTAAGGCAAATTGCCTCATTTCTCCAAGACCCAATTAATAGCTTCATTGTTCAAAAAAAAATCAAAAATAAAACCTGTGACACAGAGAGCTGTTGAAGACTAATACCTGGTATATAACAAACACAGTTCAGTAAATGACTTGTTATAGAATCATATGAGAAAGTTGCCTCTCCAGTTCCAAATGCAAAAGTTTATCAAAGAAAATCAAGGGGTGTGTGTGGCGTGTGTGTGTGTGTGGCGTGTGTTTGTGTGTGTGTGTGGTGTATGTGGTGTGTGTGTGTGTGTTTATTCAGAGATAGTATTTCTAGACCTTGTGATGCTGGCAGGAGTTGGTAGCCTTTTATATTCAATAGTGAATTGAATAGTGAAAGTGTTACAGACATTTTAACAAGTGAATTGTACCAGTATGTCATGCAGGAACTCAGAATACTTTTTTTCATATTCAGTCAAATTCCCTAAGAAGTATGGAAAGCAAATTGATATAAATTGCATTTCTGGCTTTCTAAAATGTAATAAAAGACTCTAATGAATACATGCCACAGAGATCCACAATATAATAAGAGTGCTTCCAGTAACAATACACTATAAGAGGTAACTAAAGTCAATTTGTGCCTGAGTTTAACAATTCTCCTATGTGTTTAATCCTCCTAAATTTAATATCATTACAAATATATTATTCAAACGGTGAGGCATTTAGATTCCCTTATCTAATTCCCCTTGATTCCTGAACTACATTTGTAAGTACTGGGCCTTTCTCTGTTTTTCTCTAATTCATTTATGATGTAACATAGTTCTTTAAAATTTCAGAGGCTTAGAAGTTTTAAAACTAAAGGCAGTAGGGGTTTAGGTGGAACAAACTCAAGGGAGGAAACAAACTTGGTTAAAATGTATAGTGTTTATCAATAAATAGAGCGTAAATGTTATAAATGTGCATAACTTATATACATATATTTGGAAGTTTATGCAATTGATTATGGAAGATAGTTATGTGAAAAGATTTATATGATAAAGTGTGGGTCTCAAAATTTAAAGAACTGTTTTTATTCATCAGTTGAGGTTGTGGTATAATTGCTCTACCAAACTATGTATCTCTTAAGACCATGCAGAATTTACTATGTTAGGTGTGCTTTCAGAGGATGCCTTAGCCTGGGAAACCCTTGAAACAGAGCCCCAAACAAGGACTTAGATGTAGGAGTTTGTTAGGAGTTATTCTCAGTGAGCAGGAGTTAAAACCTTAGAGAACTGAGGGAAGGAGGAAAAGAGAGTAAGTGTGAAATGATGCTCACTGCTGTGAACAGAGGCTCAATTTCAACTGGGATATTCAAAGAAGGGTACTGAGTGCCTCCTGAAAGTATCCACCTGAGTTTAAGTCTCTGCTTCCATCAGCACATTGGTTAAGAGGTGTTCTCAAGGGCACTGACTGCTCTTTGTTTTCGGGTTACTATTGAGAGTATTGGAGTAATTTCCATTTATGTCTGCAGCTCTGGAGAAGTCTTCAAACAGACAGGAAACCATTAGCACCAGGTGTCTCAAAAGCCCATGCAGAACCATCCACAAAGCCTCAGTTAGAATTGTATATGAGACAAAGAAGATGTAGAGTGAGGCATCCAAGACATCTGATATTTCCCACTACTTGTACCACTTTGGTCTTTTCTGTCATTGAGTTTTTGAATTGGGGGCTGTCTTTTGTATATAGTACAACAGACTACATGCAATGGTCATTGAAACAAAGTATAATTGCCACTGTTTGTTAGAGTCATCATTTTCTTCTTCTACCATTCATTCTAGATTTCTTTCAGCCTCAATCAGCAATTCAGCTGGCTAGACTGCTTTCATGGTGGGTTGATTCTTCCTTAAATATTCCCATAAAGCTCTGAGTTCTTTTGCCTTGTCCTTGCTAGGCTATGGTCACGACGAAAACGTGGGAATAACAAGAGAAAGTTCAGTGCATCCCCTGAATACAGGACATACTCCTGCCCACTTCACGTAACCTCCCTAGCTAAACAATCTAGAAACTTTTACTAATATGGCATGTCTCTGAATTTTTGTAAGTTTTATTTCCCACAAGCAGACATCTGTGTATCTTAGCATGCATGACATACTAACTATATGACATTTCCTGCTCACTAAGTCCAATTTTCATGATCTAATTAGTGAGCCAATGTGATGTTCTGCAGAATGTCATGATAATCAAGGTACTGCAGATTTTTTCTGAACAGAGAAAAGTATTGTTAACCTAGGCTTAGGGCAAGATAGTACATTCCCCTGTTCTTTTCACAAAAGGCAAACTGTTTTGGATCCTCCCAACTGACTGAGTGTGAAAAAATGTATTTATCATATTAATAGCAGCATAGTAAGTGTCCAAGACTGTCTTGATAAATTTTGGTAAAGATACTGCTTTCAGGACTATAAATGTGATAGTTAGGTTAACAAATTATGGTTTAAATTATGGTAATCCACTATCAATTGTTACAATACATCCAGTTTCTGCAAAACCAACACAGTTGAATTGAACATAGAAATGATAAAGATCTCATTTTCAACATCCCTAAAGTCTATAAGGGTAGATTAATCTCTTCTTGAGATGTATCATTGCCTTATTTTACTATTTTGCTTGGTAGGAGTGGGGCAATTTCAGTTCCTTGCAATTGGTTTTTCCTACCACCTTAGTCTATCAGTTAAAGAGACAGTGATTTTTACCAACACTAATTCCTCCCAAGTAGCCATTTGTATCATTTCTAGTAAGGATGATTTTTATGGATAGCCCTGTGACCAAGTTCTCACCTTAAATTCTAGTTTCTACAATCTGGAACTTATCTTGCACACCCATGTGTGAAAAACAAGTCTAGGTGGACTTGCAGATGGGAGTATAAAGTCAGAAGACACTTCTGAAAGTCAGGACATGCAAGTTCTAGTCTTGAATCTCCAGTAAGCATGGATGTTTACTTTCAAGCAACTTTCTTGGACTCTCTGTCACTTTAGGATCTTAGCTACTAAACCAAGAGGTTGGACCAGATGATCACTTGATCATTTATAGGAATATATTCATTACAGGAATGTGATACAGGTTTTAATCTGGTAAATATCTATAATATTCAATCCACATGTAAAAAACATTACTAAAATAGGAAAGAATTGTTGCATATTCAAATTCAATCATTGCCACGTGAGGGATTAATATTAACAATTGATCCTCATTGACTGTTTACTGTGTTCAGTGCTTTATATTGGCTTCCTATTTTATTTTCTCACCAAAAATGTGAGATAAATGTTGTTATGATTCCCTTACACGGATAATAAAATTCACAGAGAGGACAGCATGTCCAAGATTAATCAAATAGCTAGTAATCAATAGAAATATGATTTGAACCAAGGTGGTCCACTGCCAAAGTTCATACTCTGAACCTCTGGATTTTTTTTAATGGTTCATTTCTGCCAAAGTGGCAACTCTGGTAGCTCTAGTATGGGGATAAATTTCTTAATTTGGCATTTATTCAGCTTGTGTTCTTTATTGTTATGACTGTTACTAAATAAAAACATTGAAGAAAATAGTGACATAAAATATTTCTACAGAATTTTCTGGAGCTTTGTGATAGAGATTTGAACTTTTCTTTCCTTCAGAAGAATGAGAGATCCAAAGACAGAGAAAAAAATAAAAGGGAAGCAGTTAAAAGGAGTATCTTTGCAACCTCTCCAGAATTTCTTGATTACTTCTCATATGGTCTAATTTTTCCCTGATAAGAAGCTGTGCTTGAGAGTAATAAGTACTGCATCAACTAAATACATCATACTTGACTGTCTGCATGATGGCAGTGGTGGAAAGGAATCAAGTAGATTTAGGTTTCATCAACCTGCAGCTTTCCATGAGCAGCAAAATGGAGTTAGCAAAAACCACTTTTTGCACTCAAAAGAGTGAACAGTGAGGGAATATCAAGCGTGCTTGAGTATAACGTGCATTTCTTTAAACAGCTCTCGTCTCGTCCCCAACTCCTTCGACAGGAATAGCGCACCTCTACTGCACAAACATACACTGCATAACGTAGAGAGACGTTGTGCTAACCCTATACTACTGATAAATCTGAACAGTTACACAGCTGATCATATACTTAAAGTTCAATAAGCATCAGCAGACCTTATCTTCATATATATATATACACATATATATATGTAATATTTATATATTTTAAATTTAGAACAGGGAAAAGAATGATTTTTGATAGAATCATTTTCTGAAAGTGGTATAGTGAAAGCTATGCTTCAGTTTAACTCTGAAAGCTTATTTGAATATTTTTAAGTGCCTCACTACTATCAAAAAAATCAGCTATCTGATACATAGCACATATTTGCCCCATTATATTATATTTTGAACAATAAATTTGCCCATTTTCCATGATTCTTTAAAGGTACTATGCAAACCAACAGCAAAATGTTTCTCTTTTTCATTTTGATCAATTTTTTTCATGGGTTTTGAAAAGGCAAAAGAGGCTTTTGCTTTGTTTTTTGCAGGCAGAAAAAATGTAGGGAAACTTCATTGAAAATATGTTTGGCCCTGTGAAATTCACCTTTGTCATTTGTTAAATGCTTTTTTTTCCGTCATTCTATCCAAATTATTTCATCCTCAGATACAAGCAGGCCATTCATCTATTAGTTTCAAGCTAATCGCATGAAATTAAACACCAAGATGTGCGTAATTAGAAATCACCTCACCCTGGAAAATGGGATAATGACAGAGTCCTTGAATCAGTGGAGGTTAAAGCTGCATGTGTAGAGCACATTTGTACAAACCTGAGATAAGCTTCTGATTAAAGATATTGTATGAAGGCACAATTAAAAGTTATGTTTAATCTAGAAGGAAGAGTTTATTTTAAGTACTGTGACCTTAGAATTGCATCATGTAAGTAGCAGAATCTCTGGCAAATTTATATATATATAAAATATATATATATAAAATACAATGCCCTTTCCTCAACCTTGTGTTAAGTTCAACTGCTTTCCAAGGAATCGCTTAGTATGAGTAACAACTTTAATATACAATGCATATAAATTATTAGGTACAATGCACTAATAAAAAGGATTGTGACAATTGTGAGTTATTTGAATAGGAAAAAGGTTAAGACTGACCACCTATCATGTGGCCCAATAAATACAGATGCACTAAAGATGCAAATCCTGAAACTATACATGTAAAACAAAATATGTCAATATTCTTGAATTGGGAATTGAGATTGTCCCTCTAAGCATAATAGCAAAAGCAGAAATAATCGAAAAACTGTAACTGACTCAGGGAACATGAGATAGACATTTTTGTTACAAAAATGTATGTGGCATAATACATATGAAGAAATTTTATGCATACCTAGTGTCATTAATGGTGCCATTCCTGAAAGAAACTGGAATAAAATAAACATACTGAACTCATGACAGGACTTCTGGAGACATTATAAACCCAATTTCCTAATCTTTATTCTAGTGGCCTGATAATAATATTTCACATCTGTCTCCTGATATCCTCTCTTTCTTCCTTAATAACCACCTGAAAGTATTTATTTATTTTTTTAAATTGAAGTATAGTTGATTCACAGTGTTGTGTTAGCTTCTGGTATATGGCATGGTGATTCAGTTATACATATGTGTGTGTGTGTGTATTTGTTTTCAGATTGTTTTTCATCATAGGTTTTTACAAGATATTGAACGTAGTTCCGTTTGCTATATAGTAGGACCTTGTTGTTTATCTGTTTTGTATATAGTAGTTTGTATCTGCTAATCCCAAACACTTAATCTCTCCCTCCCCCACCCCCTTTCCCCTTTGGTAACCGTAAATTTGCTTTCTATATCCATGT